>NC_088339.1:17965000-18606250 GCF_036884655.1 Musa acuminata AAA Group | reverse complement strand
TGCCAGCGGTGGTACCATCAAAGCTCGGTCTCCGAGCTCTGTTAGAAGGTGGTACCGCCCAGACTAAGCGGTAGTATCGCCTAGTGTCAGGTGGTGGTACCGCCCAGTAATAGCGATGGTACCACCAGGACCCGAAAACCCGAGATTATACACTTTTTGGCTCCATTTTTGAAGTCATTGGGGCCTATAAAAACCCCACTCTTTTTTGCATGAAAGGGCATGAAAGCATTAAGATAATCTTGAGTTGTTGGGGTATAAAAGTGTTGTAAACAAGTGCTAGAGTCCTCCTCCTCTCTTTCTAAGTTTTGAGATCATTCAAGAGAGGTGTGAGACATGTAAGAGTTCTCTCCTAAACCCGTGAAAAGGAGAAAGTGTTGTAAAAGATGGTTGGTCTTCACCTATTAAAGGAAGGCCTTTAGTAGATGCCGGAGACCTTATCGGAGGAGGAATCCGAAAGTGGATGTAGGTCATGTTGACCGAACCACTCTAAATTCTGGTTTACTTTTCATTAGTGTAATTTACTTTAACTGTAAATCATTTCATAGCAAACTGCTTCTCCTCCTCATCTTGCTTACGCTCTCATATGTTTCAAGTTGTTATCCTTCCGATTCGGTTTTTATTGAACGTATGAAATATTTTATATGAAAATTAAAAAATTTTCTACTGCACTAATTCACCACCCCCCCCCCCCCTCCTCCTCCTCTTATTGCCGCTCTTGATCCTAACAATTGGTATCAAAGCAAGGTTCACTCAAGTTTGGTTTAAAACCCAAAAGAGATGATATTTACTGGCAACCAAGAGGGTCATTCAATTACACATCCGCCTATGTTCAATGAGACAGATTACACATATTGGAAGACTAAAATGAGGATCTTCATAATTTTAATGGATTTTGAGCTTTGGAACGTTGTCGAAAATGGTTTTCAAAAGTATTCTCTTCTAATGAACGATTGGAATGAGTTGGAGAAGAGACTTTTACTTTCAATGCTAAGGCTATGGATGCCTTATTTTGTGCATTAGATAAAAATGAGTTTAATCGAGTATCGATTTGTGAAATGACTTTTGACATTTGGCACACAATCGAAGTGACTCATGAAGGCACTAGTAGAGTGAAGGAGTGAAAAATTAATCTTTTAGTGCTTTCTTATGAGTTGTTTCGAATGAAACCGAGTGAGACCATTGGAGACATATACACCCGATTTACATATGTCGTCAATGGTCTAAAAGGACTTGGTAAAGGTTTCTCGGATTTTGAACTTATTAATAAAATTTTAAGATCCCTTCCAAAGAGTTAGGACCCTAAAGTAACGATCATTTAAGAGGCCAAAGATCTAAATAATTTTCCTCTTGAAAAACTAATTGGGTCACCGGCAGAACCGCCCGCGGGGGGCGCCCACCTGCAACGGCAGCGCCGCCAGCAGGCGTGCCGCCTGTAGGCGAGGGCAGCGCCCTCGCCCCGTCGCACAGGCCGGCACCAGCAGGGTGGCGGCGGCGACAGCAGTAAGAGGGAATTAGTGTTTTGGGCAAAAAGATAGTTTTGCCCCTATGAATTTGAGAAATTTCAGTTTCTGTCTTTTATCTAAATTATGAAAATACCCTTAGGATTGAGAAATTCCCTACATGTCCCTGATTTCAGAAAATATTAATTAATTAAAAGGTTTAGTTGATTATTATTTTTATTATTATCTAGTTGTCCTACATGATGATGATTATTTATACATGTGATGTATGATGTGTGGACGGATGATCATGGACCGTGTGATGTGTGTACTTGTGATTATTATTATTGAGGTATGCGTGCCTCCATTATATTTCTCATTTATTGTCGGGCCTATGTGCCTATGATTAAGTTGTAATCACGTGAGGAGGCGCAACGGGAGCGTGGATGCGATAGCGGGACCCACGAGACGGACGATCGCGATGCATCAAGATGCATCAAAATGTCGACGGAACCGACGAGGATGAGATGGACGATCACAGGGCATGGAGATGCATCGTTGCACACATAGATCTTGATATGAGTGATTAGGCCTACTGGCTCGGGCCTAATCATATTAGGTTGTGGTCCATGATCATCTGGTGTGATTGCTTATACACATACTAGATATGTATATATATTTGCATGCGATGTAGATATATATTAAATATGTATATGTGTGACATGTCATATTAGGAGACCAAATCATAGAAACATCTCTCGATAATATTAAGTCGGTAAACGTGAGGCAATTAGATTGACCCACGTGGTCTTCCATCGTTATAAGTAGGAACTGATTCCCGGTGTAGGTTGAGTTGGTCGAGTCCCTCGAGACTCACCTATATCGCGATTCGCTATCTTGCTTACAACATAGAGATGTCATCAGTGACCTGAGGGCATGGTATGCTTGGTCGAGTCCCTCGAGGGTATATCATCAAATCAGACTCATCTTGTAACGAAGGTGTTGACTTAACCGAGCATCATGGTTGGTTGAGTCCCTCAAGGCCATGGTGATTCGGAGGCCGAACAGGACGGGAATCACAAGGAGTTGTGATCGGCAAGAGTTGCCTACCTTTTAGGCTTAGTGTGATTGGTCGAGTCCCTCGAGGTTACACTAAGACGCTGATTGGATCCTGATCCCCACTAGAAATCTGCCGGAGACTTCCGTTTCACGTGCTGAAGGTGTCGCGTGACTCGTTAGTAAAATAGTGGGAGCATATTAAGATAGAAGTCCATATCTTGATAGTTTATTTCTTGCAAAATCTGCATGTTATTCATTTCTGTTGCATCTTTATTTTTAGAAAATGTCACTTTCAAATCCCTTACGTGGCATACTTGATGTCAACTGCCTCACTGGTCCAAATTATACGGATTGGCTCCGTAACTTGAGAATTGTTCTCACAGCGGAGAAAATCGTGTACGTCCTTGATATAGTGATGCCTACGCCCGAAGAAGGGGCAAACGAGGATGAGATCGCTCGCTACATGAAGTACATTGATGACTCCACTCTTGCTCAGTGCTATATGTTGGGCTCTATGACTCCTGAGTTACAGAGACAACATGAAAAGATGAATGCCAGATCCATTCTCCTACATGTCCGCAAATTGTTTGAGGAATAGGGAAGGACTCAACGATATGAGATATCCAAGAGCTTTTTCCGCGCTAAGATGACTGAGGGGACACCAGTTCAGAACCATGTCCTAAAGATGATTGAGTGGATAGAGAAACTCACAGGTCTAGGAATGGTCCTAGAGGATAACTTGTGTGTGGACATTGTGCTTCAGTCCCTACCAGATTCCTTTTCACAGTTCATAATGAATTTTAATATAAACAAGCTTGAGGTGACTCTCCCAGAGCTCCTCAATATGTTGAGGGAGGCAGAGAGTACTATTAAGAAAGAGAAGCCAGTTCTCTACACTGGTGAGACTAGAAAGAAAAGGAAAGCAGAAAGGTCCCTTAAGAAGGGAAAGGGCAAGGGCAAACCAGGTAAAGCAAAGGTTGCTAAGAAAGACTCAGCAAAGGACAAAGGCCAGTGCTTCCACTGTGGTAAAGATGGGCACTGGAAGAGGAACTACAAAGAGTACCTTGCAGAAAGGGTGAAATAGAAGCTTGGAGAAGCTTCAGGTACATTCATGACCAATCTCCAATTGGCAGATTTTTATGATAGTGCATTGGTATTGGATACCAGTATTGCTTATTACATCTATAATTTATTATAAATTCTAGTAAAGCCGAGGGGAGATTAACGAGAGGAATATTGCATAAAGGTTTGTTTATGCAAGACACTACTCCATATATCATGAATGTAAGTGTCTAAGAGGAAACGAGATGAGGTGAACAGTGCATACCTATGGCATTGTAGGCTAGGTCATATCCATGAAGGAATGATTCAAAAGTTGCTAAATGATGGATATCTAGATCCATTCGACTATGTGTCATATGCAACTTGCGAGCCTTGCCTTCGTGAAAAACTGACCAACTCTCCATTTAGTGGAATTGGAGAGAGAGCCACTAAGCTGTTGGAACTCATACATAGTGATGTATGTGGACCCATGTTAACTCATGTCATTGGTGGTTACTCCTACTTCATTACCTTTACTAATGATTTTTCAAAGTGTGGATATGTGTACTTAATGAAGTATAAGTCTGAGGCCTTTGAGAAATTCAGAGAGTATAAGAATGAGGTGGAGAACTAGACTAGAAAGAGTATCAAAACTCTTCGATCAGATCGAGGAGGTGAGTACTTAAGTACAGAGTTTACTTAGTTCCTCAAGGACCATGGGATATTATCCCAATGGACACCTCCATATACACCTCAGCTCAATGGTGTCTCTGAAAGGAGAAATCATACGCTATTAGATATGGTACAGTCCATGATGAGTTTCGCTGACCTACCCATCTTATTCTAGGGATATGCCCTAGAGATCGCAACTTATCTTCTGAATAGAGTTCCAACTAAGTCGGTAGTGTCTACACCATATGAGATATGGAAAGGGAAGAAGCCTGATCTTAAGGTTGTTAAGATTTGGGGCTGCCCTACCCACGTTAAAAGACACAACCCCGATAAGTTAGAATCAAGGACAGAGCGATGCAAATTTGTGGGATACCCCAAGGAAACTTGTGGGTATTATTTCTATCATCTCGAGGACCAAAAGGTCTTTGTAGCTAAGAGAGTAGTGTTCCTTGAGAAGGAACACATTCTTGGCGGAGACAGTGGAAGAATGATAGAGTTGAGCGAGGTTGGAGAACCAAGCTCAAGCACCACTCTACAGCCCGAGTCTGTTCAGGTACCTAATACACAAGTTTCAACTTTACGCAGGTCTGATAGAGTATCACATCCTCCTGAAGGATATGTGGGACATATTAGAGGAGAGGATGTTGAGGATATTGATCTTCAGACCTATGAGGAGGCTATTATGAGTATAGACTCTGGGAAGTGGCAAGAAGCCATGAATTCTGAGATGGATTCTATGTACTCTAATAAGGTTTGGAACCTAGTTGATGCGCCCGAAGGTATTGTACCCATCGGTTGCAAGTGGATCTTTAAGAAAAAGATCGGAGTAGATGGAAAGGTAGAGACCTATAAAGCAAGGCTAGTGGCTAAGGGGTATCGTCAAAGGTAAGGTGTTGACTACGACGAAACCTTCTCACCCGTAGCAATGCTAAAATCCATCAGAATTCTATTGGCTATTGCAGCACACTATGATTATGAGATCTGGTAGATGGATATGAAAACCGCATTCCTCAATGGGAACCTCAAGGAGGAGGTGTATATAATGCAACCGGAGGGATTCGTGTCCAAGAACTGCCCAAATAAGGTGTGTAGGTTGCTTAGATCCATTTATGGACTAAAGCAAGCTTCCCGAAGTTGGAACATAAGATTTGATGAGGCAATCGGATCCTATGACTTCGTTAAGAACGAAGATGAGCCTTGTGTGTAAAGGAAGGTAAGTGGGAGTGCTATTACCTTTTTTGGTGTTATATGTGTATGACATCCTCATCATTGGGAACGACGTAGGAATGCTATCCACAGTAAAGGCTTGGTTATCTAGACACTTCTCCATGAAGGACTTAGGGGAAGCATCCTATATCTTGGGGATTAGAATCTATAGAGATAGATCCAAGAGGATGCTTGGCTTGTCCCAATCCAGGTACATAGAAACCATTGTCAAAAGGTTTGGCATGGAAAATTCCAAGAGAGGTCTCATACCGATGAGACATGGGATATCGCTTTCTACGAGTATGTCCCCAAAGACTCCAGAAGAAAGGACGAACATGAATATGATACCTTATGCCTCAGCAATAGGGTCTATCATGTATGTCATGCTATGTACTAGGCCTGATATAGTGCATGCTCTGAGTGTCACGAGCAGGTATCAGGCGGATCCAGGCTTGAAGCATTGGAAAGTAGTAAAGTGTATCCTTAAGTACTTGAGAAGGACTAAGGATCTTTTACTAGTATATGGAGGTAATAGCCTTAAGGTTGAAGCCTACACTGACTCAAGTTTTCAGTCTGATGTCGATGATAGCAAGTCGAATTCAGGGTATGTGTACACCTTGAATGGAGGAGCAGTGTGCTGGAAGAGTTCCAAGCAAGATACTACTGCTGACTCGACCACAGAGGCGGAGTACATTGCTGCATCAGATGCAGCAAAGGAGAGAGTCTGGTTGAAGAAGTTCATTACAGATTTGGGAGTCGTTCCGGATAGCGAGAAGTCGACTTCCTTATATTGCGACAACTATGGGGCGATTACTCAAATAAGGGAACCCGGGTCTCATCAGAAGTGTTCTGAGGAGGTTCCAGCTTATCAGAGAGATCGTAACCCAAGGAGATGTAGCAGTGGAAAGAGTTCCATCCGAAGATAACATTGCAGATCCACTGACAAAGCCGTTGTCTCAGATTGTCTTTGAGCGTCACAGGGGTCTGATGGGGATCAGACACATAGGTGATTGGCTTTAGGTCAAGTGGGAGATTGCTAGTCATAGGTGCCAGCAAGCCAATCACGTGAGTGATGGCACGTGTGACTTGATACAGGATCATTTTGCTTATTATATTTTGGCGTATATCACTTTATAACTATTGCATATGTGCATATATATATTGTGATGTCCTTGGATTTGTTCAATGGGAATCGGATCATGATGAGATCACGATAATAAGATCGATTCACCTTTAAACACATATCCTAAATAATCCCGGTCATAGGTTACTCGAGAGGGACATCGTGATAACCGGACAGACTAGTGTGCTGTATACCCGTCCATATGATGGATGCAGTTGGTCTCATAGCTGCTCGTGTAAGGACACTAGGGTTACAATACAGGTGCTCATTAGAGAATGAGTTCACTGATTGATCAGCTTACAGAATGCTGGATGGTTGATGATGCCTTATTGTCAGACAGTGATTCCGTAGTCCTAGTGGTATATCTGGTCCTCAAACTTGAGACATAAAGGATGTCCTGTATGAGTGCTCCACTCTTTGATACTAGACTTAAAGGTTTGGTTGTCCCAGATCTAGTACAGCTGGTCATTGGGAGTGGTAGTCGACCTTACGAGGGCTATTGAGTGTCGATAGAGGATCATCCACTCTCGGCATCATGAGAGGAATATCCCATGTGTTTTTGCTCAGACAAATCCCTGGCCAGGGTCATTCGGGTTGAGAGAGAAAGAGTTCTCCGGGAGAATCCGATTAGAGTGAGACTCGAGTAGAAACTGTATGGGTCTGACAGCACCATGCTCGATATATAGTCTCTGGGATATTAGATGGATGAGGGACTATAGGTACACGGTAATTGAGGACAGGCAGGTCCAATGGATTGGATTCCCCTGTATCGTCTGGGGACTACGACGTAGTGGCCTAGTACGTCCGTAGTTGATGAGTCGAGTGAATTATTATACAGAGATAATAATTCACTGAGTTAGAAGGAGTTCTGATATGTATGACTCATGGCTAGCTCGATATTGGGCATAGAGGGTCACACACATATGGTAGGCATTGCGATGAGTAGAGGTTCAGATATGAGATATCCGATGGAGCCCTTGTCTTATTGGATGTAGATCCGATACCCACTAGGCGAGGACCCATTAGGGTTTGACAGGGGACCTCTATAAATAGGAGGGATTCAGAGCCTCATAGGCCAGAGTCTTTGCTTGCCTTTTCCTATTCTCCTCTCTCTCTCCACCTCAGAGCAGGCCTGGAGTTTTGAGGAGCGTCGTCGCAACCCTGCTGTGTGGATCACCGCTAGAGAGGAGGACGCTTGACCTCCTTCACCCTCTCCTAAGGATCTGCAAGGAAATAAGGATATACGATCTCCCTAGGTAACACAATCTACTTTATACGCAGTTTTGAGTTTCGCGGATTTTGCGCACCAATCTTCGCACGACGACAAACATCTTTTTGGGAATCGGGTATTTTGTTTTCTTGTTCTTCCGCTGCGCATATGATGTCGCCCCCAAGATTTCCCAACAACTAATGACCTATGAAATGACATGTAAAGCTCATGAAGAGCTTGAGGACACCCTTCCAAAGAACATAAAGGATATAGCACTGAGAATACAAGAAGATAACTTGAAAGAAAACTCAAGTGATGAGGACTTTGATGATGATGTGGCACTCTTAACAAAGAAGTTCAAAAGATCCATAAAAAGAAATAAATTTAAAAATAATACTAAAAATAAATTTGAACCTAAGAAAGAACAAGTAATATGTTATGAATACAAGAAGTCGGGATACTTCAAGAGTGAATGTCCCCAAGCAAAGAGAAGGCAACCAAAGAAGAAGACTCTCAAAGCTACGTGGGACAACTCAAGTGCATCTGAAGAAGAGGAGCTTACCATCACCGAGAAAGTTGCTCACTATGCACTAATGACCATTGGAGATGAGATAACAAGTTCATTTGATGTAAATTTATCATTTAATGAACTATTAAATTCTTTTAGTGATCTATTTGATGAATACAAATTAATTAGTAAAAAATATAAATTGTTAGAAAAGGAGCATGCTTCTCTTGTTAGTAATTTCGATATATTAAAAGTTGAGCACAATGATAGTTTAACTCCATGTACGAAATGTGATAAACTAAAAATACTTCAAAAAGAAAACTTGCTGTTGGGAAATCATTGGGGGCGACATCATATGCGCAGCGGAAGAACAAGAAAACAAAATCCCCGATTCCCAAAAAGATGTTCGTCGTCGTGCGAAGATTGGTGCGCAAAAATCCGCAAAACACAAAACTGCGTATAGAGATTGTGTTACCTAGGGAGATCGTATATCCCTGTTTCCTTGCAGATCCTTAGGAGAGGGTGAAGGAGGTCAAGCGTCCTCCTCTCTAGCGGTGATCCACACAGCAGGGTTGCGACGACGCTCCTCAAAACTCCAGGCCTACTCTGAGGTGGAGAGGGAGAGGAGAATAGGAAAGGCAAGCAAAGACTCTAGCCTATGAGGCTGTGAATCCCTCCTATTTATAGAGATCCTGTGTCAAACCCTAATGGGTTCTTCCCTAGTGGGTATTGGATCTGCATCCAATAAGACAAGGGCTCCGTCGGATATCTCATATCCGAACCTCTACTCATCGCAATGCCTACCATATGTGTGTGACCCTCTAGGCCCAATATCGAGCTGGCAGTGAGTCATACCTGTCAGAACTCCTTCTAACTCAGTGAATTATTATCTCTGTAATAATTCACTCGACTCATCGACTACGAACGTACTAGGCCACTACGCCGTAGTCCCCAGACGATACAGGGGAATCCAATCCATTGGACCTGTCTGTCCTCAGTTACCATGTACCTATAGTCCCTCATCCATCTAATATCCCAGAGACCGTATATCGAGCATGGTGTTGTCAAACCCATACGGTTTCTACTCGAGTCTCGCTCTAATCGGATTCTCCCGGAGAACTCTTTCTCTCTCAACCCGAATGACCCTGGCTAGGGATTTGTCTGAGCAAGAACACATGGGATATTCCTCTCATGACGCCGAGAGTGGATGATCCTCTATCGACACTCAATAGCCCTCGTAAGGTCGACTACCACTCCCAATGACCAGCTGTACTAGATCTGGGAACAGCCAAACCTATAAGTCTGGTATCAAAGAGTGGAGCACTCATACAGGACATCCTTGGTGTCTCAAGTCTAAGGACCAGATACACCACTAGGACTACGGAATCGCTGTTTGACAATAAGGCATCATCAACCATCCAGCATTCCGTAAGCGGATCAATCAGTGAACTCATTCTCCAATGAGCACCTGTACTGTATCCCTAGTGTCCCTACACGAGCAGCTATGAGACCAGCTGCATCCATCATATGGACGGGTATACAGCACACCAGTCTATCCGGTTATCACGATGTCCTTCTCGAGTAACCTATGACCGGGATTATTTAGGATATGTGTTTAAAGGTGAATCGATCTCATTATCGTGATCTCATCACGATCCGATTCCCATTGCACAAATCCAAGGACATCACAATATATATATGCATTTATGCAATAGTTATAAAGTGATATACGCCAAAATATAATAAGCAAAAAGATTCTATATCAAGTCACACGTGCCATCACTCACGTGATTGGCTTGCTGGGCACCTATGACTAGCACTTGCTACTAAAGGAAACCTTAAGAAAATTTGAGATTGATAGCAAGTCCTTGAATATGATCCTTGCCAAGAAGGGTCACATTCATAGAAAAAGTAGAATTGGATTTGTGAGTAGCTCTCACCAAAATCCAACCACCTTTGTTAAAGGACCTACTTTGCATGTTTCATCCCGAAACAAATGCAACTTTTATTACAAATTTGGGCATGTAGCTTATCATTGTCTATTTAAGAAATATAGTCCACATAAATTAATTTGGGTTCCTAAAAGAACCTCAAATGACTCAATGCAACATGATAAATTATGTAGATCGATTTTTTAAGCACCCAAGGTCAAATGGATACCTAAAAATCATCTCTTTTTATAAAAAATGTACCATCACAAGCTAGGAGCAAGAGATGATACTTTGATTTTGGATGCTCAAGGCTTATGACCAAAGATCCAAAATAACCCATAAAGCTCTCTAACCAAAATAATAAAAAGGGGATCATAAGAATTAAAACTATTAGTTACAAAATGATACTTATAAGATCATGATGCAATAATTATTTGAAATCTTGTGTGATAAACACTTGATATTGATCTCTCAAACCTGAAAATTCTTATGCACAAGTTTCCTTTCTAACTTCTTCCGGAATTCTAAATTTCTAGGATACATTTCCTCCCAAATTTTTTTCGGATCGAATTCTATCTAACAAGATCATGAATTTGTTAAATTTTTATTTTCAGACCTTCTTGATCACTCACCTGAATCATGATCTTATAGTGTGCATAATGAGCCATATGCATTTTTTTTTCATACGAGTTTTTATGATGTTTGCAAATGATGAATCATGAACTTATGGTAGGCATTTTATAATATGAGTTCAATATAACGTTTGAGCATGGTGTGCATTTTATATGATGAATAATAAACGTAGAGTCTTCAATACGAATTTTCTTTTCTTATAATACGAATTTCACATGATAAGGTTGTGTGGTTTATAACAATAAAAATCTTTCATGATAAGGTTGTGTGGTTACATGTAAGTAGTGCTCACTGCAAGATAAGGTTGATGTCACCCCCCTTCCCCCACACAACTATGTGAACAGTGCTCACTGCCTATAGGCGGTGGCACTGCTAGTTGTCACGGGTGGCAAGCGGTAGCACCGCCCGCAACCTGCCCCTTATAAACCCCAAGTTAGGGCTGGCGGTAGAACCAACCCCAACTCATTTTGCACTCCTCTAAACAGCTCCAAACCCATTGCTCTCCCTCTAGCAACCCAAAAATCCTCACTTCCCACTAGATCAAGGATCAATCTCCGACATTCTTTTAAAGATCACTAGAAAGGAGAACTACTAAGGTAATCTCCACACCAAATTGATTCTCCTTTATATTACTTGTTCTTGCTCCTTATTTGCCTTCATTATTGTAGTCTTAATGGGTTCTAAAAGATCCTCTAGAGACAAATGGAAGAGGAGATTAGATAAAAATTATGACTCCATATTTTTCGATTCTAATCAATATGCCCTAAAATTTTCATCCATAGAGTCTAGACATATTCATAAGGGATAATATGTTGATTTAGACGAATTAAGTGATTTGGAACATATTCAATAGCTTGCTAATCTAGACATTCTCTCAATCCTTCAAATGAGTGAACCTATCTACCCTAGACTTGTTAGGCTATTTTACAATAATTTACATGTAGATGAAGATGAAAGGGTATCTACGTATCTATTAGGACATGATATATCCATTATGGATAGAACCATTTGTAACATCATAGGAATTCCGGTAAAAGAAAGAGGGTGTTATTTTAGAGGACAATGAGATGATGAAATAGTTGGGACTACTTACGATTGATGCTTTAGGAATAATTTTTGGCAATCCTAACTTAATGATTCTTCCAAAAAGCTATGAACATTTACCACCTTTAAGCACCAAAATACTTCATCACATCTTGATAAATATCATTCTCCCAAAGTAATATCATCATGATGAAGTAAGCCAAATAGAACTAGGTACCATATATTAGATTATGAAGGGACATAACAATTATTTTGGTTACCTAATCCAACAAAACATGATTGAAATATCAAAAAAGAACATGATGCTTCCATATGGTGGCTTAATCACAAGACTACTCCATGTCTATGATATTGTTATTCCATCCGATGAAGAAGTTATAAAATTAGACAGATTCAGTATCATAAATAAAAATCTACTTCGATGGATGAGATGTATATTCAGAAATGGTATATGGACTAGACTGCCTAGAAGGACTAATCCCCTCCAACCTAAACCAGAATATGAAACACCAATTTTTAGGGGTAATCTATCTCCTCTAACTGGTCCCTTTGAGAAATCATCTCTAGTAGAGCAAGCACCTCCCTCATCTATCGACGATATAGGGACTCGGATGGATCATTTTGAACAATGACAAGATCGACTTGAATAATGCCAATATCAAATCTTAACTGAGTTGCAGCAAATTCATCAATAGTTTAATACTTTGTTTAGACATTTGAACTTTCCACCACCTGAATAAGCTGTGTATGTATTTGAGGAGAAGTGGACACAATTCCTCTTTGTTATATTGTAATCATATGTTGTTTACCTTAATGTTGTAAACTTAAAATGCTACTTACTTTGATGATCGCAATACTATGCTTTGATGCCTAAAATGCTACTTACTTTGATAGTAAAATTCTGTGCTAACTACTTTGATGGCTAAATTCTGAGCTTACTTTAATGAATATATCACTCAAGAATTAGACTTGATATATCTTTTGAATGGATAAATTTCTTGATACATTTAACTGTTGGTATTTATGACTTGATGTATTATGATCATTTGCGAATGTTAATTTGTCCGAATACATGAATTTGATGTATATCTTTTCCGGACTATCTTTTTATATCTCATAAATGGAGCTTTCATGAACTTATTTTGTTTTTATGTTCCTTGGTATCAAATTTATTTCATACCCTTACTCCATCACTTAATGATTTTTTATACACTCAATCACCCCATGGATTTCATTAACAAATGCATCTCTCACGGATTTATCTCTTGTGAATTTTTAATAAGAAATATATTTGATATGATGCTCCTCTCATTATAAAGGTTTATTCATGGAATTTCTTTTATCCTTCATATGATGATTCTTTTACATGAATTCTTTCTTAATGAAGGAAGAATTTTTATAATTTTTTTAGTATGAGATAACACTTGCTAGAGTGAGGATTTGATTTCACATAAATATCATGATCCTTGTGAAAATTGAAGCAATGATTTAATGAAACTCTTTTATCATTTTTGACTTGATTCAAATCATTTCATAAAAGTGGTTCTCAATGTATTTTCCTCCCTACTTTCCTTCTTCATGCGAAGTTTTGATGAAAAATAAAAAGGGAGAAAGTGATGAAGCCATCTCCTTAAATGTTTATAACTTTTAAATGTTGAGAACTTTTGAATGATACCATGAATGCTTGAAATATAATTGGTATAAATTTTTACATGTTGAAATATGGCATGAATTTTTACCACACTTGCATTGTTGAATCGTTCTCCTTTTTGTTGATGACAAAGGGGGAGAAATAATACCAAAATATGATAAATTGATGACAAATGTATGCAATGTATTTCATCATATATACTTGAAATATTTGCTTGATAAATTTTTTTCATTATGATAAGATATCTAGAGCTTAACTTGCTATTTTACAATTGATATCTTGCAATAGAATGATGAATTGCTATCTTTATCATTTTCATATTTGAAATATCATACTTGAAAATGGATGTCATGCCTTGACATTATTTTGAGAATGTTAGATCATGATAGGAATCATGATGTGTGTATTGATAAGTTTAAATAAACTTAACTTATCAATTTGTTTCTTGAATTCAAAGGCCTTGAATTCAAGAGTGTCTTTTCTCAAGTATGGCATATAGATAGAGGGAGTTAAGGTTAACTCTGTCATCAATTGATTATCATCATCAAAAAGGGAGAGATTGTTGAATCTCAAATTTTGATGATGAAGTCAATTGTAATTTGTTTGATCTAATCTATATATTGAGAAAAGTGTGTAGGATTAACTACGATAGCAGTAAGACATAAAGCAAGTGTTGTGCTGGAGTCAAGATCAAGATCACGTTGGGAGTTCGAGAGTTCGTCGGAAGTTATACTGGAACCAACCGAGAAGTCCAGGAGCTTGCCAAAGAAGCTCGTCGGAACTTGCCAAGAAGATTATCGTAAAGTCCGCCAGAGCATTGCCGAGAATTCATCGGATGTTTGTTGGAAGCTTGCCGAAAGAGCAATTGACGCACCGAAATAAGAAGTGTAGTAAACATGTCTTAATTATCATAGTTAGAGTGTAAATTAAGTTAGGATTGGGAGGTAATCCCACTAACTTAATTAGGGGACAATTGGGCCCTTAACAGAGCTTATTTACACCGGATTGAATAGCTCAATCAGCCCTTGAAAACATGGCCGACGGTGGTACCGCTAAGGCCGGCGGTGGCACTGCCCAGAAGACCTAGTCTCCCAGGTGGTCTGGGCGGTGGTACCGCCTAGATTGGGTGGTGGTACTGCCCAGACTAGGCGGTGGAATCGCCGACAGTTATTGCTGCCAATGGTGGTATCGCCAAGACTGAGCGATAGTACCGCCTAGTGTTAGGTGTCAAGTGGTGGTATCGCCCAGTAATGGTGGTGGTACCGCCAAGACCTTGGAACCCAGGATTAGACACTTTTTGGCTCCATTTTTAAAGCCATTGGGGCCTATAAAAACCTCATCCTTTTCTGCATGAAAGGGCACGAAAGCATTGAGATAATCTTGAGTTGTTGGGGTGTATAAACAAGTGCTAGAGTCCTACTACTCCCTTTCTTATTGGGAAAATCTTTGGGGGCGACATCATAGGCGCAGCGGAAGAACAAGAAAATAAAATCCACGATTCCCAAAGAGATGTTCGTCGTCGTGCGAAGATTGGTGCGCAAAATTCACGAAATTGAAAAAACTGCGTATAGAATAGATTGTATTACCTAAGGAGATCGTATATCCCTGTTTCCTTACAGATCCTTAGGAGAGGGTGAAGGAGATCAAGCGTCCTCCTCTCTAGCGGTGATCCACACAGCAGGGCTGTGATGACGCTCCTCAAAACTCCAGGCCTGCTCTGAGATAGAGAGGGGAAGGAGAATAGGAGAGGCAAGCAAAGGCTCTAGCCTATGAGGCTTTGAATCCCTCCTATTTATAGAGGTCCCCTGTCAAACCCTAATGGATCCTCGCCTAGTGGGTATTGGATCTGCATCCAATAACCCAAGCCTTTTAGATTAGTGGATCTCTATCCAATAATCTCTCATGGGCTCTTATTGGATCTCGTCCATGGGATCTAATAATTCAGGAGCTTATTGGATATCCAATAAGACAAGGGCTCCATCGGATATCTCATATATGAACCTGTACTCATCACAATGCCTACCATATATGTGTGACCCTCTAGGCCCAATATCGAGATGGCCGTGAGTCATACCTGTCAGAACTCCTTCTAACTCAGTGAATTATTATTTCTATAATAATTCACTTGACTCATCGACTACAGACGTACTAGGCCACTACGCCGTAGTCCCCAAACGATACAGGGGAATCCAATCTATTGGACCTGTCTGTCCTCAATTACTGTGTACCTATAGTCCCTCATTCATCTAATATCCCAAAGACCGTATATCGAGCATGGTGCTGTCAGACCCATACGGTTTCTACTCGAGTCTCGCTCTAATCGGATTCTCCTAGAGAACTCTTTCTCTCTCAACCCGAATGACCCTGGCCAGGGATTTGTCTGAGCAAGAACACATAGGATATTCCTCTCATGACGCCGAGAGTGAATGATCCTCTATTGACACTCAATAGCCCTCGTAAGGTCGACTACCACTCCCAATGACCAGTTGTACTAGATCTGGGACAACCAAACCTTTAAGTCTAGTATCAAAGAATGGAGCACTCATACAGGACATCCTTGGTGTCTCAAGTCTAAGGACCAGATATACCACTAGGACTACGAAATCGCTGTCTGACAATAAGGCATCATCAACCATCTAGCATTCCGTAAGCGGATCAATCAGTGAACTCATTCTCCAATGAGCACCTGCATTGTATCCCTAGTATCCCTACACGAGCAGCTATGAGACATGTTGCATCCATCATATGGACGGGTATATAACACACCAATCTGTCCGGTTATCACGATGTCCCTCTTGAGTAACCTATGATTGGGATTATTTAGGATATGTGTTTAAAGGTGAATCGATCTCATTTTCGTGATCTAATCACGATCCGATTCTCATTGCACAAATCCAAGGACATCACAATATATATATATATATATATATATATATATATCAAGTCACACGTGCCATCACTCACGTGATTGACTTGCTGGGCACCTATGACTAGCATTTCTAAGTTTTGAGATCATTCAAGAGAGGTGTGAGATTTATAAGGGTTCTCTCCTAAACCCATGAAAAGGATAAAGCACTGTAAAAGTGGTTGGTCTTCACCTAATGAAGAAAGGCCTTTAGTGGACGCCGGAGACCTCATTGGGGGAGGAATTCGAAAGTGGATGTAGGTCACGTTGACCGAACCACTCTAAATTCTGGTTTGCTTTTCATTAATGCAATTTACTTTAATTGTAAATCATTTCATAGCAAACTACTTCTCCTCCTCATCTTGCTTATTCTCTCATATATTTCAAATTGCTATCCTTCCGATTTGGTTTTCATTGAATGGACAAAATATTTTATACGAAAATCGAAGAATTTTTCAATGCACTAATTCACCCCCCCTCTTAGTGCCGCTCTTGATCCTAACACCGATGATCTCTCGACAATGTTCCAGCGTACTCCTGGCAAGCTACTGGACTTCACGATGATCTTCTTGGCGAGTTTCAATGAGCTTCTTTGGTAAGCTCCTGGACTTCTTGGTTGGTTCCGGTAGAACTTCCAACGAACGTCCGGACTTTCGACAAACTCTCGAACTCCTAATGAATTCTCATTCTCGACTCCAAGACTTCGTTTTATTTTATGTCTTACTATCGTAGTTAATTCTACAGACATAAAATATAATTTGATCTAGATAATTATTACTAAGCATGAATCATGTTGTCCGGCATGTCATTGGTCCATCGACGACACTTCGTCTAATTCTTCGGCGCATCGTCCTCTCTTGCGGCCTATTGCCCAATTAGCCAGTTGACCTCTACAACTCTGAGAACCTTAACACAATATCTGCTCTTCTTAGCTAGATGCCTGAAACCATAGCCTATAGCCTTCTGTCGATACGTCAACCGATCCTCCGGTGCGGTATCCAATCTTTTGACATGTTTTTCTCCGGCTCAACATGATTCTTCCTGCTTTAATTGTCTTTCCCTGATCGAAGCATCCTGCATCACTCAAAAAGTAGATTAAATTATTAAACACTATTAATTGGTTTCATCATCAAAATCTGAGATTTAACAATCTCTCACTTTTTTTATGATGACAACCAATTGATGACGGAGTTTAAACAAACTCCCCCATCAATATGCCATATTGATAGAACTCTTGGATTCAAAAATCTAAGCAACATGCTATCATAAACTTATGCATAACATTATCATACTTTTCCCCCTTTGTCATCCACAAAAGGAGAAGTTCAACTATCAAGTGTTTAGGACATATTATAATTCAAATCATTGCATTATAAATATAATATCAAGTTTTATCATCATGCAAGCTAGCAAATTTAGCAAGTGCTACATCATGCAAGCTATCAAGTTTTAGATATTAAGATAGCATTTTCTACAACATACAAGCTAGCAAAAAAAAATTTCTATCATTTTAGATAGTGTAAGCTAGCAATTCTTGCTTCCTTTTGCAATGTGCAAGTTATAAGTTTTGCTTCTTGAGATAGGAAAGATAGCACTTTTGTAAGATTGTATTTCTTGCTTTTGAGATGAGGAAACTAAAAAGTTTTTGCTTCTTCTTGAAGTATGCAAGCTAGCAAAATTTGCTCCCCCTATGTCATTATCAAATGGAAGGGAAGAATCCAATGTTGTAATTCTTTTCCCTTTTTATCAATCTTCACATTATGACAAAGGTAAATTTGCTTTGATACCAACTGTTAGGAACAAATCGGCACTAGGGGGGGGATGAATTAGTACAGCGGTAAAAATTACGTCGGTTCAAAATTTCTCATTCGATTAAAGCCGATTTCGGAAATATACTTAAAATTGAAAGTGTACGGAAGAGGGTAGTAGATATAAAGCAAGTAAGTTTATAGTAAAGGTAAATTGCATAAATAGAAATGCAAACAGAGTTTATAGTGGTTCGGTTGTTGTGACCTACATCTACTCCGCCGATTCCTCTTCCATCGAGGCCACTGGCATCCACTAACGATCTTTCTTTAATAGACAAAGATCAACCTCCTTCTTACACCTCTCTTCTCCTTTTCCCAAGTTTAGGAGACAACCTTTACAAGCACTCACTCCTCTTTAAATAGAATTCAAAAGTTAGATCTAGAGGAGGAGATTTCTCAAGTGATTGCAACAGCGTTTTCTTATTTCAAAACTCTCTATGCTTGTATCTTTTAACTAGGGATGAGAGGGGTATTTATAGGCCTCAAGTTGATTCAAACTTTGAGTCTAAAAATGTCTCATCTCGGGTTTCCTAGGTATAGGCGGTACCACCGCCTGTGTTAGTCTAACACTGAACTGCATTGGGCGTTACCACCACCTAGTTTGACAATACCACCGCTTGATACCTGACACTAGGTAGTACCACCGCCCACACTGATGGTACCACCGCCTAGACTAACGGTACCATCACCTGACAATCTCTCAGAGGCTATGTTTGGGCGGTACCACTGCCCAAACCGACGGTATCATCGCTTGACACAATCTCAGAGACTATGCCACGACGGTGCCACCTCTTGGGTCACTGTTTGAGCCTTTTCACTTGGCCCAACATAGTCCTTACATTGGCCCAACTAGCCCCTTATTGGGTTGGCTCAATTCCAATCCTAATTATGTGCTAACTACGAATTCTAAAGCATACACTAAGCTAAATAAGTCTAATGAGTCAAGGTTTCTTCCGACGATCTCCCGACGAACTCTCAGCAATGTTCCAGCGGACTCCCAGTAAGCTCTTGAACTTCACGATGATCTTCTTGGCGAGTTCCGACGAGCTTCTTTGGCAAGCTCTTGGACTTCTCAGTTGGTTCCGGCAAAACTTCCGATGAACGTTTGGACTTCCGACGAACTCTCGAACTCCCAACGAAATCTCGTTCTCAACTCCGAGACTTCATTTTGCTTTATGCCTTGCTATCGTAGTTAATCCTGCATATATAAAACACACTTCGATCTAGACAATTATTACTAAGCATGAATCATGTTGTCCGGCATGTTATTGGTCCATCGACGCTTCGTCCGATTCTTCGACGCATCGTCCTCTCTTGTGGCCTATTACTCAATTGGCCATTTGACCTCCACAACGCTGATATTCTTAGTGCAATATCTACTCTTCTTGGCCCGATGCTCGAAACCATGGCCTAAAGACTTTTGTCAATACGTCGACCGATCCTCCGGCGCGATGTCTAATCTTATGGCATGTTTTTCCCGGCCCAACATGATTCTTCCTGCTTTAATTGTCTCTCCCTAATCGAAGCATCCTGCGTCACTCAAAATATAGATTAAATTATTAAATACTATTAATTGGTTTCATCATCAAAATCCGAGATTCAATAGTACGATACTGGTAAGGTAGAAGTATTATGCTTTCGATATGCCATCTATATGGAAACTAAGGTCGGGAGAGACTTTCCGACCATATCCCTTCGATGCTTAATCCGAGATATGCAAATATGAGTTTGAGTAATTAAAAAAAGGAAAGAACTAATCTTTTTTTTATTGAGGATATATTTTTATAAAAATAGGAAGAAAATTTATAATTATTTTTTTGTCATAAAGAAAAAGAAAGAGTTTTGGATTGTCTTTTCTACCACATAGGAAGTGGAGAAAATTTATGATTGCTATAAAGTTTATGTTTCAGTTTTTTGAATATTTATGATGGGTGAAAGGTTATTTGGATCTCATATGAGAATCTTATCAGCTGACTATAGATTTCATATCAAGATGAGTGTTCCCCTCGTATTTTCCTTCAGAATTGACTCAAAAGAATATAAGACTCTCCGCTGTACATTAACAAGGTGATACTGTTATTGATTCTTTTTCAGCATGAATTGTATTAAAAGTTACTTGTGAATAGTAACAAATTTGTGGACTTAATAGTTAAGCCATTCTAAATAGCTTCACATTCTTGTTAAAAATAAGAATAATACTTCGTTTTACAAGTTCTAATTTGGTTTCTTATTTTTTTTTTTGAATAAATTTACATCTATTTCACTCTTATTTGACAGTTTTCTAACATAAACTATATCAAAATTGAGTCCAATTACAAATTTATTATATATATTTATGTATACAAAAATTTTGGGTTAAATGACACTTTCGACGTTTTGTTTTCTGCCGTACAAACGAACTCCGACAAGTAACGAAAAGTATTTAAGTTTCCAAGCGTCGGAGTGCATCTTTCTAAATTTAAGGGTGAGGATAACAAATTTGACCGCGTTAATTTCTCTGGCCACAGCTCCATTACGCATGCCACACCGAATTAGACGATGCCACGCTTACTGATTCTGACATCCCCGCGGAACAACGTACCCGTCCTTCCTTTCCTCGTCCCGCCTCCCCCCCGCCCCCGACCGACTCTCTCTCTCTCTCTCCGAGAAGCGAGCTGTCATCTTTCCTTCTTTTCCCTCGCTAATTTTGGCAACGAAACCACTCGTTAACCGAGAATTCGTAACGACGTACTGTTCCATCGATATTTTCCTTCTCCTCCGATCGGTCTATTAGGCATTCGATTCCCTAATCAATTACTAACTTATGTAAGTAGACAGACTCGTTTGTACTCCTTCCGTTTTTGCGAAAACCCCCGTCGATTCCTTATATATTCGGTTCCCAGGCCTGTAGTGAAGAGCGCGTGTGGAGGAAGACGGCCACCTCCGAAGTTTGGGTTTTTGGCTGGCGCCATGGCCGCTCTAGGCTTTCGTCTTCTCTTCCTCCTCTCTGCTGTGGGCTCTGCTGCCGCCGCCACCGCCAGTGGCTGCTCCTCCATGGCGTTCTCCTCCAACCGCGTGTACGCCGCGTGCATCGACCTGCCCCGCCTCTCCTCCTCGCTCCACTGGTCCTACGACAACGCGTCCGCCACGCTGTCCCTCGCGTTCGTGGCGCCGCCCGCGGGGCCGGAGGGGTGGGTGTCGTGGGCGATCAACCCCAGCGGTGGTGGCATGATCGGGTGCCAGACCCTGATCGCGTTCCGCCAGCCCAACGGCGTGATGGGTATCAAGACGTGCAACATCACCAGGTACGGCCCCGTCGCGGAGGGGCCGATCGAGTTCGAGACGTCGGACATGGCGGCGGAGCAGTCCGGGGGGGTGATGCGGCTCTTCGCGAAGATGAAGCTGCCGGCGGGGATGACGGAGGTGAAACAGGTGTGGCAGGTGGGGTCGGCGGTGGCGAATGGCGTCCCCCAAAAGCACGACTTCAAGCCGGAAAATCTGCAGTCGCTGGGACAGTTGGATCTCATCAAGGGGTCGATCTCGGCATCCGGCGGAGGCACCGCACCCAGAAGAAACAAATATGTAAGTGGAATTTATGCATTTCCTGCCTTGATTTCCCTTCCCTTAAAAATCCTTCCTTTTTGGCGGTGAATGTTTTGGTTTCTTTCCAAAGTTGATATTTTTGGCTGATTTGGGGTATATGGTGACAAAAGGTTTACTTTTTTTTTAGAAGCAAATTGGTGGAGAATAATTTAAAAACATGTTGGAAAAATTGACCCAATATGTAGTAATGAATTCTCAAAAAATTCATATGATGAGACACCTAAAACATCGGTCCAATATGCAGTTGAAATAACTTATTACAGACTACTACTACTACTCTCCAAATGCATGGCTTATATGTTTCTATCAGTCTACATAGACTTCCTAATATTAATCATAGTAGAAGTGCTATAAATTGCAAATATAGGAATAGTTAAAGACTTTCAAGCAATATTTTGATTTCGCAAACCAATTTATAGCCAGCAAACAATTAGAATTTACTCCTTTCTTCTTAATTTTACTCAACAATGCTCTTACAGGATTCAAACTCCTAACTTGTCTCCTATACAGGTACATGGAATTCTGAATGCTGTGAGTTGGGGGATTTTGCTTCCAATTGGCCAACTCTTCGCGAGATATCTGAAAACATTCAGATCTGCAGACCCTGCATGGTTTTATCTTCATGTATCGTGCCAAATTATTGGCTACGCTGTTGGAGTCGGTGGCTGGGCTACTGGTCTCGTTCTTGGCTCCAGATCTAAGGGAATCCAGTACACCACTCATCGCAATATCGGCATCTCCCTTTTCACTCTTTGCACCATACAGGTAACTAACAAAGCATCACCCTCTGTTCTTTGTATTATTCGGAGAAGGAAGGAAATCTGCCATGTTCTTCAAATGAGACATGCTAAACTTGTCGATGAGTTATGGAGCAATTGACTTCATCAAACACATTCTATTATTTGAATGAATTACTCGGAGAAAGAAGTCACTCAAGAGTTTGTTGACAACTATGTTCTTCATATGCCATATGCTAAAGTAGTTCTCATCTGTGTTCATTAAACTTGTTGTTGATGGCTTGACTCGTGTGATCCACAGGTTTCTGCTCTGCTCCTGAGGCCAAATAAGGATCACAAGTACAGATTGTACTGGAACATCTACCATCACTCTGTGGGATACACCGTGATTGTGTTGGGGATCGTCAACGTCTTCAAAGGCCTGCAGATACTGAACATCGATCATAAATGGACAGTGTATTTTATCATCATAATTTGCATTTTGGGTGGTATTGCCTTGTTCTTGGAGATTGTTACTTGGATTATAGTTATCAAGAGGAGGTCTGATGACTCCAGAAACGCTTACGACGGATCGACTTCTAGCGGTGTGCAGCGGTCAATATCTTTATGACAACCTTTTCATTTCCAAGAAACTCGGTCATATTTATAAATGTTCTATCTATCATTATCATCCTCCTTTGTACACTGACTGGATTTCCTTTGATCATTACCATCACAATGTGAATTGGTCATAATTTCTATCTGTGTTTTCTCTGTGAATCTATGAATGTAGGGTTTGACATAAATTTGTTACTTGTCCGACCATTACATAAGAATTATTATGTTTTCCTGTGCTCGAGGATTGAAACTATAACAAAATGCGACGTTCTTCAACCCAAATAAAGTCTAACAGCTCTCATTCCGCGAGGCTTTAGGTCATAGTTGTAAAATAAAGTCTAAGCAGATCATTTAAGTTTTTTTTTTTTCAAAAGAATATTTATAGTGAATCTTTTTTTTTAATCTATTTCCTTATTCATGTGTTCACAAATTTTATCCATTTGACTTTTTTTTATCCTATATGATTTAACTCAAAAATTTATGATAAAAATTAAAATATATCTTTTGAAAGATGTTAAATTATTATCTTATCTTTTAAATAAATTGATTAAATAGAGTCGAGTCGTAGGGATAAGAGACTCTTAGTTTAATTAAATTATATTTCACTATGACATCTATATGTTCTCAAGTATTCGAACCTATAAGACTAAGATTCGAGAATAGTTTAAGATTCTCGTAAGTTTTTTCTTTTTGAAAAGTTTAATAGGTGTATTACTATCCGATATAATAAGAAGTAAGGATAGTTTGAAAACTAATTATCTTTTCTTTTCCTATCGATATTATCGATAGTATCAGGCTAAAACGGTTCATGCGTTGGGTGATCATCAATATAATTGCAGCTAACCTGCTACACTCTTTTGGAACTCATTAACATTTTAAGAGGAGGAGAAATTGGTTTCATCCAAATGAAACTTTTGCTCACTCCAAGTAACCCTGGAGAATTTTCTAAACCAACTGCATAAAAGTAATTGCTCATATTTATCACAGAATTTATATGCTTCCTCATTATAATTATCGACATCAACAAATTTTACAAAGTGGAATGAATGAAAATGCCAAAAGAAATTAGAAGAAAAAACAGGTAGAGAATAGATGAACAGCAAAACACGGTAAAATTTATTTAAGTTGGAACGATACAGAGAGGTAACCCTCGAAATTCAGATACCACTGCAAATTAATCTCAAAATAACTCATAACACTGGAAATAAATAAGAGTTTCAACAAATGGATTCCGCAAATCACATATTGATTTTGACATGCTGCTGATAGTGTTAATACTCCTCAGTTTGTCAAACTCGCGTATTTGCAAGTTCCGTAACCTGCAGAGATCATCAAAAAATCACTCCAGCCAGCATTTTCAATCAAGACAACAAACATAGAAAGAGAGCACACAAATAAAAAGGAGAATCATTAGATCGAAATTTTTTTGTGTGACCGTAAAGCCACATTATTTCATGAATCTGTAAAGCCCATGAAGAAAGCATTGCATCCGACACAAATGCTCCATAACTGTGCTTTCACAAACAATCTTCCCATATCGTTATAAACGGTAATCTACTGAAGCATGAAGAACAGTTTCAACAATTAAGAGAGTATTACAGAAATGAAGAGTGACAATAGTTCCCCAAAATATATCATGATCATGATACGAACCATGAAGAAATCAACTAAAAAATGGCATACATGTTAGAGAATTTTGCTAAACATTTACATTTTAAACTTCAAAGCATAAGTTAATAGGCGACTAAATTGTCAAAGTCTCCCTTATCTGAAAACAATGAGTTGTTTCTTAGTATCAAAATGAATGTTTGATTGCCCAATCCTTCAAATCATTTTGTGACAAATTTCCCCTATGTGAAAAAGATGTTTTTTCTTAGTGCCAAGTTGAATGGGAATGTCACTTTAGGTTGAATGCTTCTTTCTCTAACCTGTCATACCATTTTGCGAGCAAGTCAAAGAACATTCCTTTGTTCAATATTATGCCATATACAAGGCTCCATATGCTATCAACTATTGACAATCAAATACAACATCACCATTAATTCGAATGTTTGTTTATCTAATCTTTCAGAATAATTGCAAAGATAATATTAGTAAAAAAACACATTACTTTGTTCTATGTTTTGCTCTATGCTAGGCACTATATGTTATTGAGGTATTCACAACCAGATACATGTCTAATAAATCAGAAACAACTAATTGTTACCCTCATCCATATCATCTGTTATAATATACTTCATAACTAGGAAATCTCTTAAAAACAATGACTCAAGCTACCTCTTCTCGGTGGCCAAAATGCCAACCTCAGCAAGTACCTATAGAGGAAAGATATGTTTTATGATATATTTTACGACTTGAACAATATCATAAACATTTTCATTTCCATTGATATCAAGCCCGAGCAGTTTATTGTTTTCGGAAGTCCAATCATAACCATTACCGACCCATCTCAAATCAACTCCAATTTGTTGCCATTGCAATACGGTATGTATCACATTCATCTTAATTTTCACATAAAGAAGTTGCCATCATTTTAGTTCTGACTTCTCCATTTAAACACTGCATTCTTTACATTGATCTATAATTAATTTTAGTCATCACACAATTCTAAACCTTAAACCATATTCTATGTTTCAGTTCTTTGTGAATCCTAGAAGTTGCCATAATCTAATCCTACCTGCTATATCGCACACTGGACCATGCAATAGTTGCGTCAGTTTGAACTTTCAGCGAACAGGTTATGGACAATAAAGACTAACTTCAACTTCCGTAGGAAGCCACCGTAAAGAGAAAGGAAGTGGGCCTTTACTTGGGTCGGTCTTGGTCTGCACGGCGAGCCCGTCGAAGAAGCACGTCCCGCCCGCCTGCCGAAACTGCTGCCAGTAGGAGTTGAACGCGTAGCTCGCGTGCGCCACGAGCGTGTTCGGCTTGTAGCATGGCCCCCCTGGGCGGATCGCGTCGCACGTGCCGTTCCCCTGCCCGCACGCGTACGCCAGCGCCGCCCCTACCGTCGTCGCGTTCGCCGCCGCCTTCCGGTCGCCGCCGAACACGCACCAGATCTTCCCCTTGTACGGCTCGTTGTTATCCGGGGGCGGCAGCGGCGGGTACGAGTCCAGCGGCCGCCGCCCGCTGAGGTCCACCTCGTACACCTTGCTCCCGTTGGGGTACAGCAGCCCCCAGTGGCGCTCCGTCCCCGGCCCAGGCTTCTGATTCTCGTTGTAGAGAGAGAAAACGAACACCGGCATCACCGCCCCTGGCCGCGCTGGCGTTCCTACGGCCGGACGCGCCGCCAGCCGCCGCGCGAGGTTCCGGTTGTAGATGGCCGCGTTGTGTACGTTGGCCCCGATCTGGTCCAGGTCGCCGGCGTTCGGCCAACCCGTCTCCGCCACCGCGATCCGGACGTCGCCGGACCCTAGCCGGCCCATCGCCGCCGCCACCGCGTCGAGCATCTGGTCGAACAGATTGGTGTAGGTCAGCTTGCTCCCTGGGTCGAAGTAGTTGAAGCTCGCATTGGAGGTAAAGAGGGCGTAGTCGAGGCGGATGGAGGAGGGATTCGAGGCCCAGGCGAAGTAAGGGTAGGCATCCACGAAGTAGTAGGAGCGGGTCTTGTGGAGGAAACGGAGTAGAGGGCGCATCACCGGCTCAGCGATGTCAGAGCGGAAGGCGCCTGCGGAGGGCGGGAAGGAGGTCACGAGGGCGTCCATGGCAAGGGTCGTGCCGACCTTGACGTCGCAGATGGAGCGGGCGCTGAGGGCGCGGTGGATGTTGACCATGGCGGGGACGAGGAAGGGCCAGGTGGAGTTGGCGAGGGAGGTGTAGGAGAGAATCTCGTTGCCGACGAGGAGGTAGCGGACGCGGACGGCGGGGTAGAAGGGGCCGAGGTTGGTGCCGACCCAGGCGTCGGCAGCGGAGGCGTTGACGCCCAGGGAGGGGATGATTTCGTTGGGCACCATGATGGAGACGCGGAAGCGGGTGCCAGCGAGTGCGCGGAGGATGGCCGGGTTGGCGTCATAGATCTTGACTGCGCCGGCGCCAATAGAGTGGAGGAGGTGCACAGAGCGAGCGGCGGAGGGGAGATCGTCGCCGAGGGTGCCATAGTTGATGCCCAGCCTCGCAAAGCGCCCACCTTTAGCTGCCACAGACGACGACAGCGCGTTAAAGAGCACCGAGAAGAGGTAAAAAGAGGATCTTGCGGCGTCAAAATCCAAACTTGGGCAGCGCAAGAGAAGAATACTCGGCGGAGAGCATCGAGGAAAGAAAACAAAGCATCACCTGTGGCAGAGAAGAAGCAGAGTAGAAGAAGAAAAAGGAAGGTCGCCTCTGTGTGAGGCGGCATGGTCAGTTGCAGAGATGGCTGCTGCGCTTCTCTTCAGTTTCCAGAGCTCACAGCCTGCAGAGTTAATAGCTCAGCAGCTTGCAAGAAACGCTGGGAGGGAGGGAGGCGGCGACCTTCGCAGGAAATTACACGGAAGAAAAGCGAAAAGCATTCAAGGCAAGTCGAACTACTTCAGCTACCAGAGAAAAGAGATACGCTTGGTAGCAGAGCAAAAGAACTGCTCTTTATCTCTCCGCTCCCTTTGAATGCGTGCGCTTCGCCGCTTTTGTTCGTGCATCACAAAGCGCGGGGAATAAAGAAAAGGAAGAGAACTGTCGGGCCCTGTTGTTGGTCTCCACAGTGGGAAGGGGGAGCGAGATCCCCTCCATGGACTCCGTCGTGCTCACGGCTGTCGCAGGCAGTGGCCGTGCACTTGGGACCTGTGCCTCGCGACAGGGGCGAGGCTTCTCCGCCACTCCGCTGCTTGACTGCAGCACGGGCGCGGCGCGTCCGTTGGGGAGTCATTTTCTAGTGCAATGCCAAAGAAGCCAAAGATTCCGAGGTTCACATTGCCGAGGAAGTCAACGGAATTAGGTGAGTAAATCGACATGAAAACTAGATATATGATTCAAATGATTGAACAGGGAAATAGGGAACTTCACTGAACGACATGAAACTAACAATGATTCTGCTAGCTGCCATTCCTAGTCATACCTACTCCATCTTGTGCGTTCCCTGCTTTAGCAAGCAATCTGTTGATTATGAGTCGAAATCAGCGACATGCAATTTGATATGCTTTGAGAGCTGCCTGAATTATGTGCTAAACCTATGTGAGAGGTTGATGCAAGGCTTGCCTAAAGTTCCAACTTATGCCATGGCTACTCAATTTTGGCCAAGTAAGCCTCCTACCTCATTTTCTTTGTTCTTCCTTTTGATTGTGTTGCTTTCTGCGACTGACTACTTGTTTAGATTGTATGCTGGAATTCCTTGTCATTTCACGGCACCATGAATCATGCCTGTGTGCCTTTGCAATGAGCTACTACTGTACAGGACATGATCGTGCATGGTAAGGAACATCACATGACCATTAAAAGAATAATAAATCCTGGATTACTACTGTACAAGACATTATCTTGCATGCCTCGGAACATCACATGACCATTAAAATAAAAGAATCAGAAGTCTCCTCTTTGGATTCTCATGGCGAAATGTTCAGCAGCAACAGGTTTCATGGTCGGTAGCTTCTTTCCCCAACATGTTCCAGCGATACTTTGCTAACGCAGTGGGCAGATGGTGAAGGGAAGCAAAAACTATATAGAGAACGCAGGTGTTCTTCTACCATTACACTCTATCTGAATTCGTTGGCTGTTCTTTGACCAACAACTGTTAGATTATATGGTCCTATTTAATTAGGTAAGATATATTATAGATATTATTGGATTCTGATTATGGTTATTGGTCAATAGAAAAGAAGTCCATATTAAAGTAGGATTCTTTAAGAGATAACCTTGATGGAAGGAACTCTCCTAATAACTTATCCTAGACCCTCTGCTCTCGCCTATAAATAGACAGGACCTCTAGGGGCTAAATATATTATATGTGCGCATCTGATAAATAGGACCTCTAAGGGTCAAGTGCGCATTTGAGTAGTATCTGAGTCAATTGAGTCAATTGAGATATTAAGGTTTTTCTCTCAATTTGAGTCAAGTGAGAGATTAAGTTTTTCTCTCAATCTCCCTCTCCCTTAATCCCCTAATCCATCAATCTAGGAGGTCCTATGAATAGATAGGAAGAGTGTGAATAGATAGGAAGAGAGGAGAAGGATCTAGTTCTTTTTGCAGATCCTTGCAGATTGATATTTCAGATCCGACGATAGAGCACTTGTAGATCAGATAAGGTTTATCTCTTCTGAACAATAAGAAAGGTATGCATCGTAATATTGTTAGATCCAATTTATTTGATTTCAATCTTGGTATAAAAGTTTTTCCGCATTATAGATAGCATGATTACAGATTTTATGCTAACAATTGGTATCAGAGCCAGGTTCTTGAGATCAAATATATTAGATCTATTATTGTTCTTTACGATGCTTGAATGATTCGTCGGATATTATTGATTTGTTTTCTTTCTATATGATTTGCTCTATTATTGATTATGAGCAATGTATAATTTTATGTTTGATCGATGAATTTGCTGTTTATTATCATCGATGTTATTGAGATGATCATCTCTGTTGATCGTTGTCAAGAAAGGGTCGTGTACCACCCCGCAGTCGCGCATCACGGTCATGCGCAGGTAGAGGTTCGCTTGCGAACGGTGGCGGCGTCACGGACATCCCGCACCGCATGTGAACGCGGTGATTGCGGAAGGGCGGTGGCCGCAGATGGTGGCAACCGCTGCCAAGCGCGAGCAGCGACAACGGCAGCCGCGCCAAGCGCGAGCAGGAACCGCGACAGCCGCGTGCAGGTAGTGGCAGCGGTCGCGCGTGGGCACAGGCAGCGCGGCGGCATGGCAACCGCGCACCGGCGGCGGTCGCGCGTGGGTAGGCCGTGCACAGGCGGTGGCCACGCGCGGGCAGGAACCGTCGCAACGGCCGCTCGTGGGCAGAGGCAGCCCCCCGCGGCGGCAGCGCCGCACGTCTCAACGACCGCGCCGCACGTCGCAACGGGCGCAAGCAGATTAGGGTTTTGGCATAATTACGGTTTTGACCTCGATGTTAGGGTTTTGCAAAATTACAATTCTACCCTTTGCAAATTTCGTAATTCTAGTTTATGTTCTGACAACATATTTATAATTTTACCCTCGGGTCTAATTTTGCCAAATTATAGTTCTGCCCTTCGTGAATTTCTTAATTTCAGTTTATATCCTATCGTATATTTACAATTTTATTCAAATTGAGAATTTTAAGTTATATTCTCAATTATTAAATTGATAAATATGATTTATTATAATTATGATTGAATTTAATCATGATTATATTTTGGTTATTTGATTGGATTTAATTTTTGATTAAAATAAAAACTATAAATTATGGTTTACTTTATAGTTTTCTCATATGAATTATTGATTATACATGTGATAAATAAAATCTAATTATTGTTCTTGGATATTTATTTAGTTATTCACATGTATATATTTAAAATTATGAAATTATGTTTACTTTTCACATGAAGGCAATGAAGACATGATTTATATATTATCATGATTATCATATGAGTTTTCTTTTGCTAATTAAAGTTCAATAATTATTATGATTATTCTATTATTGAACTGCTTAGCATTAATGTTCAATAATTATTATGGTTATTCTATTATTGAACTACTTAGCATTAATGTTCAATAATTATTATGGTTATTTTATTATTGAAACTGCTTAGCATTAATATTCAATAATTATTATGGTTGTTATTCTATTATTGAACTGCTTAGCATAAATTAAATAAATTTGATGAATATTATTTGTAATTCATTTCCTTAAGTTTTATCTGACTTGTAGCTGCCAAAGTGGCCTTGGATGATAAACTTTTGTGATATGAATTACAATAAAGGTCTTATCATTTATAGGACATTTTGGATTGTATTTTATATTTTTGTATTGGTCCTGTATCCACCAAAGTGACTTGGACTGATAATTTATAAAAAAACATTATGTATTTAGTCCTAAATGATATTAAATAAAATAATATTCATAATGGCAGCATGAATCAGGATAAAGGAATTATCTTTTTAAGTTTTATCTGACCGGTAGCTACCAAAGTAGCCTGGGATGATAGGCTTATGGGATATGAATTACAATAAAGTTCATGTCATTCATGGGATATTTTAGACTGTATTTTATATTTTTGTATTGGTCCTGTAGCCACCAAAGTGACCTGGACTAATAATCTATAAAATACATTATGGAATTCATCCTAAATGACATTAAATAAAATAATATTCACGATGACACATATAATTATGAGATTTAGATAATCTCAAAGGAGAATCTATTTCAAATAATTATGTGATGGGGTAGGATGATACTGTTTTGGATATTCTTGCAGTTTAGGGTTGTATACCCAAAGGTAACAACACTATTCCACAAGAATGGTATTAGTCCTCCATAAGTGATTTTGAGTGAACACTAGATATGTCAATATTTCACCCAAAGGTGAAATATAGATGATATCAATAGTTCATCATATTTTGGAAACTCAAAGCATTAATGTTATATTATTACTGTGGCACTTTCTTTATCGTGTTTCTATAAATGTCCCTATACTTTCTGAAACAAATGACTTGAGCATATACAAGTTGTATTGAGTAAGTGAGATCTCATATTAATTGAACAGAACATAATTACTGAAAGTTCTGTGAAATAAATAATTGAGGTGACTGATCAAGAAAGGCATGAAATACTCAATTTTATGATACTTAGACTTCAGTACAGTTTACAACTTGCGCATAAGAATATCTAAGGATCAATTTAAATTATCTGATAAGTCATTAGTTAAAATCTTAAAATGATAATATTTGAGGGATTTAAGATTATATCCTCAAAATAAATGATAAAAGCTGTAAGCTCAAGACTCATAATATTTTGAGTACTACTCAAGGAGTAGGTAACACTAAAATAAGGATGAAGCGTAATTCCATCTGAGTTTATAATTATTATATAAACTCATAAAAGAATATCTTCACAATAAAGTGTTACTTTTGTAGCAAATAAAATTATGTGAAGAAAAAATATACTATATGATTTGATTTCAAATGAAAAAATGTATAATTATAACCTTTGTATGGTTCAAATCAAATATTACTAATATTATTGATGGATTAATTTGATGCTTCATCATATGTTACCAATAATAGATATTGAGATAAAACCAAAAGAGAATGAGATATTTATCAATGTAGGGAATTATCTTAAAGTGAAAGCGATATTAGTTTGTATTTATCGCTTATATCTAAAGATGATTCAATTTGATAAATCTTAAGAATCCATGTTATGTTCTTATAATTCTGGGAATTTAAATTCTTTACCTAGAATTGTTATAATATTATTTCTCTTTTGGTGGTTGTAAACATACTGTGATTCAATAAAATTAACCTTTGAATTCTGTATAATAGTCTATGCAGAATTAATATGAATCATAAGTTTACAATGATCATATAATTAAATATTGAAGTAAAATTTAGTTTTATAAACTCCTTGAGGTTATGTTTATCACTATATGCTTTTGTCTCATTAAAGAGAGACATTTTATCACCATATAAATAATCTATTGAGATATAATTATATATATCTAATTCATGTAAAGTCTATGACCATTTACACTCTTCAAGTGTATATAAATGAAGTTGATAGACAATTAGATAGAAAGGTCAATATCATCATATCTGAAAAGGGTGATAAATTTTATGGTATTTATGATGAACCCAATTATAATTCTTTTAGATTCTTGAAAAAATAAGGTATATGATTTACCAGATGTGTTACAACATAATATGATTGCTGAAAGATATCATCGTACCTTATAGATATGGTTAGGAGCATGATAGATTATTCTTTTGTACCCAAATCAATGTGAAAAGAAGCTCCAAGGACGACTATGTATATCTTGAATGGTGTTCCTAGTAAGTAAATTACATGACTTCTTTTAAGTTATGAAATGATAGGAAACATGACTTAAGATATTTACATATTTGAGATTGTCCTATGGAGATAAGGATCTTCAACTCACATAAAAGAAAATTAGATTTAATAATTATTTCTGAATATTTTATTATCTATTCAGAAAAGTTTAAAAGGGGTACATATTTTATTGCTCTAATCATAGTACGAGGATAATTAAATATGGTGACATAAGATTCCTATAAAATAGCAAATCAGTGGGAGTGAAAATCTCGAAATTTAATTTTGATATAAAGGAGATGCAAGTTAATACTCCTTTATTATTCGAGAGATTGTTGTTACTCAAATCATTAAATGATTTGATAAAAGTGAACAACAAAATAATATTACTAAACTCCCACATTATATTGATATCATTATTAATGGTCTTGTAGAACAACCATAATTGATAACTTTGAGAATATCTCAAAGGGGAAGGAATCATGTCATTTATGGTTATTATGTTGCATATCTACAAGAATTATATTATGATATAGGAATCAGAATGGATCCCTTATTGTTGTCATGGGTCATGAAAAGTAATGATTCTGAAAAGTAATATGATGCAATAAAAGAAGAGTTAAAATTAATAATCAGAATGGTGTCTGATAAATTTATCGAATTGTCCAATAATTGTAAAAGAGTCTATTATATAAATGTGGCTCAAAGGACAATGTCGATATAATGGTCAGACTTGTGGTTAAAAGTTTTACTCGTAAGGAATGTATCGACCATAACGAGATTCTTAATGAACTCGTTAAGAATCATCATGACATTAATGATTCATTATGAGCTTAAGTTATATCATAATGATATGAAAATATTTTTTTTTTTTTTAAAGATCTAGCTTTATATGGGTTACTCTACCTGATTTACTCTAAAAGAAAATGAAAGAAATATAAAGTTTGGTATGCAAATTCAGGAATCCATTTATGACCTTAAACAAGCTTCAATGTAATGATATATAAAAGTTCTTCATATCATTATTTCAGATTTAAGGTAAATACTATTAATTAGTATTTATATCAGTGGGAGCAAGTTTATTATATTGGTCTTATATATGGATAATATTTTGCCTTACTAGTAGTGATCTTGATTTATTGTACTAAATCAAGAATTTGTCACTGAGAGTTTTAATATGGTTGATATGAATGAGACATCTTATATTATTAACATTGAGTAATTCAATGATAGACCTCAATGATTATGAAGATTGTCTTAGAAAGGATATATCAACCGAGTCTTGAAATGATTTTAATATACAGCTTTGTTCAGTAAATCATAAAAGCAAAATTTTAGTCAATAGTAAATGCTTGAAAATGACTTGAAAAGAATCAGATAAATAAGATATTCTTTGTATATGCGTAGTTGGAAGTCTATGCTCAAGTCTCTGTTAGAAAAGATATTAGTTTTTACAGTTAAAATGTTGGGTATATATTGGAGTTACCCAGAAGTAAAAACATTAAAGGACTACAGAGAAAGTAATAAGATATCCGGAAGGGACTAATGATTATATGATCACATGTATGAAATTATATCAACTTGAAATAATGGTATTTTTCAGATGCTGATTGTATAAATTACCTCGATAATAGGAAGTCCACCTTACGGTTAATATTTATGTAATTAGAGAGGTAATTTATTATTATTAATAATAAAAGTTGATTTTGTGGCATGCTTTGAGGCCACTAATCAAATTTGTGATTGCAAAATTTTTATCTCAGGGCTTGGTGTAGTCAGACTCAATTACCAAGTTGTTGAAGATATTTTATGACATTGTAGTAGTTTTCTTCTCTAAGAATGACAAGTACTATTGCATCTATATGCATTATGGTATAAAGTACTTGATGGTTAGAGAAGATGAGTCCAGAAACATCTAATGTCAATTAATTACTTGAGTTCCACTGTATTGATTGCTGATCCATTCACTTAGGACTTACAGTCTAAAGTATTTTGAAAGAACATGTTCTTATGATTGAGTTTGTGAGCAACCCATAAAGGATATGGTGATGCATGTTTGAGTGGACACTATAATTGACATTTTTACTTACGTACTTAAAGTTATTTGTTTCTGCTATCTTGTTCACAATTATGTATGTACATATTATGGTTGAATGTGATGACAGGATTGTCTTGACAAGACAAATTATAGGGGTCATTTTGGACTGCATTAGGAAAGGCTAACAGTATTGTGGTACATAGAAGGAAGTGTGACACTGATGGCATACAACCACTATGACTCATATTGTTAGTCAAACTTAATGTAGTATTATTATTATTATTATTAGACTTATTGGCCTATTTTCTAAAATTCACGCGCGTGTATATAGTTTTTCAAAAATTTCAGAATCCAATTGAGTCAAATTGTTTTTAAATAAATTTTATTTATTTATTTTTAATTTTTAAGTCTTTTTGTATCTTACCAATTATTGGGCCAAGTGGGAGAATGTTAGATTATATGGCCCTATTTAATTAGGTAAGATATATTATAGATATTATTGGATTCTGATTATGGTTATTGGTCAATAGAAAAGAAGTCCGTATTAAAGTAGGATTCTTTAGGAGATAACCTTGATGGAAGGAACTCTCCTAATAACTTATTCTAGACCCTTTGCTCTCGCCTATAAATAGACAGGACCTCTAGGGGCTAAATATATTATCTGTGCGCATCTGATAGATAGGACCTCTAGGGGTCAAGTGTGCATCCGAGTAGTATCTGAGTCAGTTGAGTCAATTAAGAGATTAAGGTTTTTCTCTCAATCTCCCTCTCCCTTAATCCCCTAATCCATCAATCTATGTGGTCCTGTGAATAGATAGGAATAGAGGAGAAGGATTAGTTCTTTTTGCAGATCCTTGCAGATTGATATTTCAGATCCGACGATAGAGCACTTGTAGATCAGATAAGGTTTATTTCTTCTGAACAATAAGAAAGGTATGCATCGTAATATTGTTAGATCCAATTTATTTGATTTCAATCTTAGTATAAAAGTTTTTCCGCATTATAGATAGCATGATTACAGATTTTATACTAACAACAACTCCTCAGCAAACTATTCTCGTACGAACCTTTGGATTCATTTTGGGGCAAATTTTTAGAAAAATATTTTTTTGAACTTTTCTCAAGAGACGTATATTTTTTATTTTTTAATTAATACCCTTTTTGTTATATTCTCTAAAATACTCATGGCAATACATAGTAATAACTCAACTCGAACTGATCCGCTGATTTTGATCGGTCGATGTGATTATAATATTTTTGAATAGACTTATATTATCTTATAAAAATATTTTAAAAATTATGATAAATAGAAATGATCTTTTAAAAATATATAATATTGATAAATACCTAAAAAAAGGAATTTTTCCGAGATTCGCCCTTCGTTATGGTCCATTCTGATGGTACACAATCACAATAAAATCAATCAAAATCATCCCAGATGATGACAAAGGATGATGATTAAGGTGCTGCCAGACCTCTCTTTCACCTCAGTGCTGCAGTGAGATGTCACAGGTTAATAATGATTGATGCTTATTCACAGCAGCTGCAGCCGACACTGAATCCAACCTGCTTTCTTTCCACTGCCTTATTGATCACATGAGATACGGGTTCATGCATCTTGAAACATGGACAGACCACAGTCGATCTGCAGAGAAATCCAACCGGATCGTGAATTGACCTATCGAACCGGCCGGTTTAATTCGATTTTATAATCCTTGTGTTCGAATTTGTGTCCTCGTTTTCTTATACGAGTAATATATATATATATATATATATATATATATATATATATATATAAAATACCAACAAGTTGTCCATAAATTAGAATGGTTCTAATTCGAACGTGAAAGGAGAATTCAACCGAACACATCTTTCACGGTCAACTCGTTGTAGATCAATTTTCTTCGGCTTGGAGAAGTGGACTCGATCAATTTGGATGTTCTTCTTCGGATTGAGATCACTCTCAAATATATATATATATATATATATATATATATATATATATATATATATATATAATCAAGTTAATGACTTAGGGTTTGCGTGGCCTGTATGTAGCACCTTGGAGGCATGTCAATGGTGTTAATTGTGGCGAAGTTTTTAGTCTCCTCTGACCCATTCATCCCTCTGACCTAAACTTATAATAATAACAATTATTAACCTAATAATTCTTTGCATAAAACAACTCTCTTTCATGCAGAATGTTAGGGTGTGATGTTTCTGATGCTCCACCAGCTACAGGATGGAGACCAAGAATGTGCCACGGCACGAATCACGGAGAGCTCTCCTTCCATCCCAACCGTCAGATTTGTAGTGCACGGCCTGATGGCTCCTCCCTAAGTCTTACAGCGACACCGTCTCTGTCTCGATCGATCGATGATGACGATGGTGATGATTTGACCACGGAAAGAGTGATTGCTGCCTGAACGATGCGGACGCTGCAATAAAACAAACGATACAAGTTTCAACGTCCAGCACCTCGCCTCAGTCTCTTCCTCGTGCGGAGGCGTTCGTTGATCCCGACGACAATGGCGCTTGCATCCCTCAAACTGGTGCTCGATGGCTTCCTCTCACTGGTGGACGTGGCGTCTCTTGTGCTCTTCAAGGGAACAGCCGTTCTTCTTCTCCTCGTCCTTTGGGTCCTCAGACTGCCCGGCCTCGTCATATACTCCTTCCTTCGTCACGTCAGGCACAGCGTCACCGAGCTGCTTGAGTTCGCACTCAGCCTCATCAAGGATGTGCTCGTGTCCATCGTCAGGGTAGACGGAACGACGACGACCGCGGCAGCGGCGGCCTTCAATTCCACCGTTGCGCAGGTCAAGGATGTGTCGGTGAAGGTGGGAGGAGTGTTTGGCTCGGCGGCGGAGGCTTTCCCCGGTCTTCTCGCCGGAGGGACGAAGACGGTCGCCAAGGTGGTCGTCAACATCGCTAAAAACGTTGTAGAAGCTGTCAAGTACTTAAGCCAAAACGTCAGATGAATTCTTGGAACCTTAGTGTGGGATTGGTAGAGATATCGGATTCCCTTCGATCTTTAGCAAACATCATCATTATGTTTCTTTTGATTTTTTAATATATTTGTTTATGCAAATGACTATGAGCAGTCATGAGATGATACAGTGATAAATTGGTTCTCTTCTTTGTTTGCTCACTCTACTTCATCTAATCCTCTTCGCTTTCGTCTCCTTTCTCTTCCGTTCGATATGATTAAATCCCAGAGGGGTAAGGATTGAAAGCCTTACATAATATATACAAAACGACTTAACATCTTCATTTAAAATAGTATGACCAAATCAGATGGATAAAGTTTTGAGTGGAAAAGAAACAAAGAACCAAAAAAAAAGAGTGCTAATAATAAATCATTTGTGAAGTTCAGATATGAATAGAACATGTGGTAACTGCAAATTTTGATTTGAATATGTTTCAAAAGAATGAAAAGAAACTACAGCATATTACAGATGAAGCAACAAATTCTTGTTGCTTCTAATTAAAAAGAGACTACAACACCAACTATTTTCATGAAAAAAATACTAAACATTAATTGTGTCAAATCTGAGAAAATGAGGATAGCAAAGTAGGGCAGAGGTACAAAAGAAGTTGCACAATCCTTGATGACAAGGGTTGGGAGAAAATTGCATGTACAGTGTAATTCCATGATGAACAAGGCAAACATTATTACAAAATCAAGCTGAATCCACAAACAATATCATACAACACACGGTTGAAAAGAATTGCAGGATATCAAAGGTTACAACTCGACACTGAAGGAATTAAATGATTTAAGAATGCTGAAAGTTACACAGGATAACATAGTACAGTTTCCGAACTCCAACCACATCTTGTTGTTAGAAAACAAAATAGATTCTGACAATATCTGGAAACAAAAGACATTTAAATGGAATTGATAAAGGACATGTCTTGAACATCATTTACAATTGTTATGCAACAAACACAAATTTAGACTAGGAAAAAAAAAACGTAAAGACTACACTGGAAAAAATTGTATAGCTACTTGGTATCTTTGCTGTATTTTCCTAGTAGTGGCTTCAATAAGCAAGATCATCTATCTCAAGAGCTACTTGAGCATCCACCATATGAAAAATTGTCTAAGATGCAAAGTGATTTCAGCTAGTGCAACCAAAAAAAAAATGTCATTGCACTTTCAGAACTCATGCTAACGGAGCCTCTATTATATCAACCTCTCCCTAAATAAAAACAAAGTCAGCCTATGATAAGTAAGGTATCAATGAATGACAACATTATCTTTAGTTTTCTTCTCTTCCCCTTCTACTGTACATTTTAAGTTATGAAAAGCTTTACATGAAATTGTGCAATAGTGTAGCAGGAAAACCCTTTTGTATCCATGATAAGGGTGATCATTTCGAACCAATTCAAATGCTATATAATAAGCCAAGATCTCTGCTCTATTTTATGGACCTGAAAATTTTCAGCAAACAAGCTCATTTCCACTTGATACGATACAGATATGAGCATATCTTGACACATCCTCCAAATCCTGCAAGCTCAGAGCCATTCCACATCTTGAGCATCACAAGTGAGTGAAGATCCAACTTAAAACGGTCCAGGACATTGTAAGTGGCATGTAATACTGATGCAACAAGTCAGAACTTGCAGCTGAAAGAACAGGCTTTTAAAATGAAAGGCAGCGACAAGGAACAAAGTGGCGTATCTTGATCCTGCTACCGCATCTTCAGAAGAATCAGGCAGTTCAGGTATAATGAGTGTCCGTTATCAAAATGGAATGACATAAGGCAAAGCAACAACATTTTCGGACCCAATTCTTATTGCCTTGGCCCACACTCGGGGTCTTTCATCAGCCTCAAGCTTTGTCCTTGGGTTTGAATGAAGGTGACTTCTGCAAAATAACCAATCCTGGTCATCATATTCTGGATAATCATCCATTTTGGGAACAGAGTACATTTCATCAAGATACTTGGAGTCTGGATGAGGAGGTTTCATGTGCATAACAGCCGGATGCCTCAAGCCATCTGATGATGGTTGCGCTGCTTTTATGTCTTTTGTAATGTGTTCTTTTTTATCTACAGGGTGCTTTCCTGCCTTGCTGTTGTTTAAGGCCCCAGAACTCATGGAAGAACAAGCATTATGGGATAAGTTCACTATTTTCCCATTTGCTAAAAGGTCGGATGCAGTTGTTCTCTGGAACTTGTTAGGAAGCAAATTGTTCTCTGAAATGACAAAGCAAGCATGGTAATTCAAACCAATAACCAGAGAAAAAAGATACCTAGGATATCATAGAATAAATGGCACTTGTAGAATCAAAGAAAAGCAGCTAAATTGAACCACTAAAAAGGATTACGCACCATGCACAAGGCCATTCATCTCAAGTTCCTTTCTTTTCTTATTTTCATGAGTATTGCTACTCTTCTGGTCTTCTGCAGAAGCTATCAGTTCTGCATTTGGAATATCCATATGAACCTTTTTACCCATGTCTGTTATCTCATCATATTCTTTATGTTTTCGCTCACAGTTCTGACTACTTTTTTCCTGATCTTTTCCTTTCACTTCAAGTTTGCTCTTGTCCTTATCCCAATCTATGTCCTTGTGTCTTTCTACTTTTCTACCATAAGCTTCCTCCTCCGTGTTCTTTTCTTTCCTTCCAATTCTTTTGTCAGCATCCTTCTCCACTGCTTGGCTGATCCCATCTTGTTCTCTCTGCTCTATTAAAATGTTGTTTGGAACAAATTTCTTTGTTTCTCCTCTATCCTCTAGTGTCTTTGTGAGGCCAATGCCATCAACTTTCTCATTAGCTAAAATGGCAGTGCTTTCTGCTGATCGACTCAAACCATTAAATGATCTTTGCATTGTGCTACTGGGATCTGTAAGGGCTTTGTTCTGTTTGCAGTTTTCCTTATTTCCCACAGCAGCAACATATGGACCATCAGTTTTTTGTTGAATAGAAACCCTAGAGTTATTTACTGGTTGACCCTTACCAGCATCTCCTGTTTGCTCAAGATGAGTGAGGTTTGAAACCAACTTGTTAGCTGCATTTCTTTCTCTTTGAATTGCGTTTGCAGATAGAAGGACCTCAGCCTGACTTTGAATTGAATTTAGGACTCTGTCTGCTGGTCTTCCCATCCCATTAATTCTGCTTGTCAAGGAATCCATGGAAGCAGGAATAACTTTATTACTTGCAAGTCTTTCAATAACCTTTGCAGCTTTAGTACCCGATACATCAGAGCTTCTTTGAACTGAACTAGTGAAGTTATCGACCACTCTGTTTGCTGAGACCTTTTCTTCCATTTTGATCTGACGGTTCAACCCATCACTAAGTTTACAATGGTTGGTTTCTATAGTTTTCCATCTGCCCCCAAGCCTGTCTTCATGGTGAGATTGAATCGGTTTTTCAGTCCCATCTTCAGATGTCCTGCTTACACCCTTGTCCTTTTTCTTGTCCTTATGCTTTTCTTTTTTATTGTTCTTCTCTTTGTGTTTATCTTGACTTAGTTCTTTGTCCTTCCTCCTTTTATCTTTGCTTTTTTCTTCATCCGTCCTCTCCTTTTTATACTTTTTCTCTTTTTGCTTCGCCTGAAAATGATAGCCCACTTCTTGGTTAACAAAAAGTCAGCCACAAGAAAAGGTAAATCATCATTCTAAATTCTCACATCAACAAAAAATATAGGACAAAAGACGCCATTACAATTAATTAAAAACTGAAAACAGTCTCATAAACGAAGGGAATTATCAATGCATGTCTTCACAATTTCTAAGATTGAAGCTCTCTCAGTTATTAAAGCATGAAAAAACATGTAACAAGATCATTTTACCAACGGGGCTAAATATCATGCTAAAAGTCTCTCTTTTCTCTTCTTAAGTGAGAAAACATAACATCACCCAGAAAATCATGGTAGATAAATCAAGATGCTTTTATGTTAGAAGCAAAATGCACAAGCTGTCATTCAAAGCCTTGCAGATCTCCCTCAGGTAAATCTGAAATAACTACTCTCACATATAAACTTAAACCTGTTAGATTCAACACAGAAATCTTTCTTTAACAAAACACATATAAATTACCATGATCTGAACGGATTTGTGTAAGGACATGAGCCCATTTATGGGTGCATCTTGCTGGCAGAGTGCATAGCAATCCAATGACAACTTTTCGGTTACAAAAATGGTCGACATATCAAGCAAGACTTATGAGTCAAACAAGAAGTTGACACTGGTATCCTAATATGTCAAAATTTTGAACTCTTTGCTCATTTCAAATCAGACGAGCAAAATGGTCAACATTAACTGGTTCAATAGGTTTACTTCCTAAACTGATCTGTGAATTTGTAATTTTAACCAGATCAAAACTATTAGAAAGAATTTACAGGTCCTCTCCATTAAACTTTGTCTCACAGCTGAAGCAGCAACTTCACTAGTCTAATAAAGATGTGTTATCCTAATTTCTTCTGTGACTGGTAGCTACAAGAGAACATCTAGTGACAAAAGTCAACGACAGGATGTACACATTCTTATCATTGTTATTATTATGATAACGGCAGATGTAGGTTAGATTGTTGTGAGAATCAGACTTTTCCAATACTCACCCCTCTGTCATTCCATCAGAATGAGAGATCTCAATTGTCCATAATATTACCAATGTTTTTGATAGAGATGTAAGCAGAACAAGGGTGTTCAGTTACTGTGCAACCAGGGAAACATTTCTCATCTTGAATCCACAAGAGCCTCAAAAGCAGGCCAACAATAATACATGCAGATGTGAGAGCTACTGTAAGTGAAATCTTCTTGAACAGTTTATTAATAGACTATCATTTGCATTCTAAAATAATGGATCTATGATTTTAAATATATATATATATATATATATATATATATATATATATATATATATATATATATATATATATATATATAAAGCGCAACTGAATTTTCTCAACCTATTGTAAGTGGTCGCAACTTGTTGAATCAGAACACAGAATCAACTAAAAACCAAGACAGCATATCGAACAATGCAATTGGCAGGCAAACAAAACCATGCCCACACCTATTAATCGGCTTCCTAACATACACTACCAAATACCAAGAGCGAAGCAATATGTGCTTGGCAGGCAAACAAAATAAGACCTATGAGATGAGGGCTAATAGATTCAACAAGATTAGATAAACATATCGAAGAAGCACCGCACCTTTGCCAGTGAGTCCACATGGTCACGCCTTGCATCATTCCTCGCCTTCTTTACATATCCTGGTGGTGGATAAGGAAAGCAGCGAGACATCGTAAAATGACCCTTCGTTGACCAGAAATGGTTGACCAGAAAGTCTTAGTTTTCGGTTCAGCTGTTCTGGTAAGGGAATGGATCACCGCCGTGCTCCCCCACGATTATGTTGTCCACACGCCCAATGAAATATAGGGAAAGTTATGTTCTAATAAGGCAAAAGACCAACCTAAAGCATCCGAGTGAAGTTGTCACATAAATCCTGCTACTTATTTTCTTTCTGCAAAAGAAAAAAATCACATTTTGATGGCACCTCAAGAACGCTAATTGTACCCAGTGAGTAGCGATCACAGGCAAGAACTGAAATCCCTTCTCGCAGCAGAGCTCATCTAAAGCAACTAATTTGACTCGACTGCAAAGTCCATAAAGATTTCCAAGTGCAGCCCTGCATTTTCTAAACCATGATCAATCCCGGGGCTCGAGAAACCACAACCGAAGAACTAGAAAGGCGCCTCCTCCTTTACTCGAGCAAAGCCAGCAGCCGAGGTATCCGATCTCAAGACCGCACCTGAACCCTCAACCACCAACCGAAACCCCCGGTCGTCTCGATCGAAAAACCGGGTCCGGCGTCCCGCGGAGAGAGAAAGGAGGCGGGGCCCCAGATCGAGGAAAGGGTCCGGAAATGGGACGGAAAAGAAAAGGTTCTGAGCTTTGAAGTGATCTTTCGGAAAGGGGAATAGGAGGAGGAATCAAAGACTCGAGAGCTTTGTTCGATAGATGGAATCTGGGGTCTGCTCCGCTGTGTTGTTGGCGGCTTCGTTGCAGACCGTCGTGCCGTCTCCTTCCTTGCGGTTTCCTTCGATGTAATCTCGGGAACGAAGCGTGGAAAGGGGCTGAGGGAAGGGTATATATATAGAGAGTCAAGCGGAGATGGAAAAAAGCCAAAAACATATTTCAATTACGGTACCTATTTGCGCGAATTTCCCTTTTATTTATCTCTAAAGAACAAATAATTTTCGTTTTTTTGATTCCGTAAAATACCTTATTTTTAACTCTTTAATTTTACCCCTCAAAAGATGAGGGGATATTTTCTGCCTTTTCCATCATTTTGTCATTTTCTTATTTTGTTCAGTTCGGATTTTGGTTCAATGAATCGGTTGAATCGATTCTAAAATTTAAACTAAATAAATTTATTCTTTTAAAATAATTTAAAAATAAATTAGAGCACATATTAAAGTAAATTTTATAAATTTATATTTCAAAATAATTTAGTATATTAAGATAGATAATCATAAGAAAAATGATACTATTTATAATTATTTTTAAAGTCAGTAAATTAATTTTAATGTTCTAAAAGTCTCTGAAAAGTCGATCACACTTTTTCTAGAAGAAAGTGTACAGAACTCAATCGTGTGTCTTTTACACTCGAATTGACAGTTACACTATTTCCAATAAATAATATAAATAATCATTTCTTAATTAAATTAAATTAAATATAAATATGCTCAGATTCTACATAGTGATAATGAGGCTCGGTGGGTGGGTATATTTTAGGCAAAAAAAAAAAAAAAAGATTGGTTAATTTACATTGTTTCCCAAAAATAGTGCAGTTGACTAAATTTTAAGTCATTTAAACTTAATATTATCCACAAAATAATGTCATCCAAAAATAAAAATTTGGATTATACATTTTATATACCTGAAAAGATTCTTATTTTTATGATTACAAAAGAACAAAAATATTGTTTTTCGATATCTATATGTACTTAAATATTAATTAAAAATAAGAACTTGGATTATAATCCTTACTATTTTTACACACTTCCATTTATTTTATCTTTTGGTTTAGTTTTTGATGAATCAAACAAATAAAAAAGAAAAAAAATCAGGGGCATAGAGAGAGGAGAGAAAGAATAAATGAAAAATAATGTCAGAATTTTGAAAAGTATGAGAATAAAACTTGGATGCTATGAGAGAAAAAAAAAAAGAGGATAAAATCAGCAGATTTCATCCAACCTATTTTACACCTAAAAGTATTAAATTATTATTATTTGTTGAATCAAACTATAACTTAGATCATATATATTTTATGAATGTCTTTCCAAAAATGATAAAATTTATTTTCAATGATATAATTAGAATTGACAACCAATCATAACTCAAGAGGTGCATCCAATTTACTTTGCTTCAGCCAGTAATGATGTGGCACCATTTAGCTACTTGGATATAATGAAAAAAAGCATCTCTAAATATGCACACACCTCTAAACTCTTTGAATTTGACTGGCTTCCTTGATTGAGCCTATTAATTAATGTAGCTTCTACTTGTTTGAGGTGTTGGGTTACATAGCCAATCTTGGATTCCATCCCAGTTTAGTGTAAGTTTGATGCTTAGAGATGTGGTGTCACACAAGTATTCATAATCAACATGACATCTAAAAGTATTCATATTCTTATCGATATGTATCTAAGAAAAGAAGGCATCTCTACGTATGCACACACCTTTGAACTCTTTGAATTTGACTGACTTATTTGAGCTTATTAATGTAAATTCTACTTGTTTGAGGTATTGGGTTAAATAGGCAATCTTGGATTCGAACAAGTTTATTATAAATTTGATGTTGAGAGATGAATGGGTTTGGCAAAGTATCCTACAAAATTAGATTTAGAAGTGTGTCTGATAAAAACCTTTTGGAATTGTTTTAATGAATCAATTCAAATAAATTCAAATTGGTTCTAAAATTTTAATTAAATAATTTATATTAAAAATATGATAAATAAGATTTAAATTTTAACATAAAATATTTTCAAATATAATTTAGTACAGTATATTAATAAAATATATCAACATATAATATTTTAAAATATTAAGATAAATCATAAAGTAAACTAAAAAAGTTTTAAAAAATGATATCCTTATTTTAACATGAGCTAGAGCGGAGACTTTTCAAAATATCCTTATTTTATGAATAGTTCTCTCCATTCTATAAATAAGATCATATCATATCATGTAAGGTTGAAGATCTAAAATTATATTTTTTAACACTTGTATAAAATCTCGAACTAACTTGAACATTAGTTTGACTATGCCAAGCATACTCTAATGCTAGTTTTGAGATGACACTTATGATGTGAGGGACTTACATTAATGAAATCATCTAAAATACATCTAGTTTAAATGAGACGTAGCCTTCATGGCCAACATATCTTCTGACATCTCGTGCTTTATAATTATGTAAACCATATGGGCACACTCCAATGTTCTAGTGCATCTCCTCATGTGTCAGGCTCCCTAATTGTGTTTGCCATGTGAGCATACATCGATGCTTCATTGTGTCTCCTCATTCTTAAGTACCCTATTAGGACAAAGCATATTTACATAGTAAAAAGTAAAAGTGTCTCTCCCTGCTCATTATGACCTAATTAAATGAAATATATGATATAACTAATGGAGCCCTTATGACCAAAGCATTTCCCCGCACTCAGATGCACCCTAACTATGCAGAGCGTGCAATGTGTCTAACATAAGCTCTCCTGGCAAAGGAGATTCTCCTTGGCACTCAACATGCCCCAATTGGGTAAGACATTTTCAACCTTTTACACATTTGCTTTAAGCAAAGGCATATAAGATACTCTTTTATCAATTTCTAATAAAGCTATAAGATATTTTCAATCTTGTTATGTGCATTGCACTCTCACATGAATAGATATTTCTAAAATGTAATGTTGGCAAATAATATGGCCCAATATTTTGAACTAATCAAGACTCAACAAAGCCTAATTAGTTAGACCTATAAATAATATCTTTTAGAATATTTTTTATTTTAGAAATATACCCCTCCACTCTATAAATAAGAGTATCTTAGGTATGGTTTAGAATCTAAAATTCCATTGTATATCCTCAAATAAGACTTCAAACTGACATGAGCATTTAAGTGATAATAGACATGCGCTTGGCATTAGTTTTGCACTTAATGATTGTAACACAAAGGACCTTTTTGATAGAGGTGATCCTAAAGAAGCATCCACCTCCTCTACGATATGGTTCTCAATATGTAACAACTTTCAAGAAGTGAGATCAATCAACTCAACCCTATGACGTAGACCAACAATAAATTCTAATACTAATGGATAGAATTTATTTTATGAATGCCTTTCTCAAAATTATAGAATTCATTAAAACTAATAAAATCGTATTACTAGAATCAATAACCAATCAAAATTTACACATGACATCCAATTAAATTATAAGTAACTATTTAAGACTCAACATGTGGCATCCAAGCCATAATGATCTAATTTAATTAGCGATGATGTGGCATCACCTACACTTATTAAGTCGATCAAATAATGATGTGGCACCGACAAGCATCCCTAGTCAATATAACACACAAAAAAAAAAATATTCTCTATTGATGTGGACCTACAAAAGGAGGGCTCATGGTATCGAGAGATAAGTGGATTCGATAAAGAATCCTACAAAATTGTGCCTTATAAAAGAATCTTTGATCCTTAGATTAATAGAGTTAGGAAAGTTATAAAGGTCTTTAGAATTCAATAAGAAAGTCATGCTCTAAGCTAGTGTACTTAAAGTGTAACACTCCTAATTAATCTCACATCGGAAGTGGACAAGACTAAGAGTTGCTTATAAGAGTCTGATGAGTATATTATTATCAATTTTAGTTTAAGCATTTTGACTAGTAATTTAGGTCAAACGAAATTGATGGATTAGTTAAGTTAATTTAAAGGAGTCATGATATAAAGCCTATTATAAATGACTTTGATTATCATTTTAGAAAAGTTAATATATAAGAATGATTTTTAAAGATTATAGAGCATTACTCATCTAAATCATTGAACATTAGTGTTCTCTTGTTAATCAAACAACCTAATCAGCTGACATATTGGATTATCTAGAAAGTTAAATTAATATGAGTCAGATGGGCTGACATGGTATTTAGTTGCCCAAGTATCAAAGTCACATGGGTTTCAATTAACCCATCTTCATTATGATTTATTTATTTTCTAAAGTACATCTTATTTTCATTTTTATTAAAAAATCTTATTTTTAATTTTTTAATTTTATCTCTCTATGAGGGATCTTTTAGGGTCTTTTCCAACTTTTTGTTCCTTGATTCAACTCATGTTTGGTTCAACAAATTGATTCAAATAAATTTGAATCTATTCTAATTATACAAATATTAAATTTATTTAAAAATTTAAGAAATAAGTTTCAAATTTTAACAAAGAATATTTTTTTAAAGAATAACTTAGTGTAATATATCAACATATAGTATTTTAAAAATATTAATATTATTTATAAAATAAACTAAAAAAGTAAAAAAATGATATTATTTTATAACCATTTTAAGATTAGATAATAATTTTGAGGTCCCGAAGGTTCCTAAAAAGCTATGACATTATTTATCAAAAGTGTAATCACGAGTTTTTTATATTCAAATCTTGAGTTTTCTTAAAAAATAATTAATTATCTACAATGAGAGTCTTTATAGCAAGAAGATATTTTAAATATATTTTAAATATATATAACTTGAGAATGAAAAAAATATATATTATTACAAAAAAAGAATATAATTGATCAAAGCTTAATTAAGTTACGGTTTTTTTCCTAGAAAATATCGATATTTTAAATATTTCCCAACCTCCTTTAGTTTTTTTTCCTGATTTAAAGAAAATATCCAAACTATCCTTCATCCTCTGTCACTACCATTGCTTCTATTGTGACGGTTGCCTTTGTCATTGCCATTGCTTGCTCCTACCATGACATCTCGTTGGTGAAGAGGGAGGAGGAAAGGGGGAAGAGTGAGTGGTAATGAACAACGAGGAGGAGGGGGAAGAGGAAAGGGTGAGCTCCAAGGAAAGAGAGGAGAGGAGGAGGAGGAGAGGGTGAGGCTGAGGGCAGATGATGGGGAAGGAGAGGAAAGGAGGAGGAAAGTGACAAGGAATGAGGGCAACTAATGGAGAAGGAAGGGATAGGATGAGTAAGAGGTGAGATGAATGGTAGGAAAGAGAGAAGGGCGGGCAATGATGGAAGCAATTGAAGTGATGATAATTGCAAAGGAAGAGGGGGAGTTTTGGTATGTTTTAATTTATGGGACACTTGTTTAAAAAATAGTTAAAATATAATTTTTTAAAAAATTATTCATTAAATTTAATTTAATTTTACTAAGATTCAACAGAGTAAGTGTTCATGATAACAAGGCTCTATATGTATATTTTTATAAAAAAATAAAACAAACATTATGCACAAATTTAATTATAAAAAATATTTAAAATATGAGTATTTTTAAAAATTATTCATTAAATCAAATTTAATTTTACTAAGATTCAACAAAGTAAGTGTTCGTCGTGAGGCTCCATATGAATATTTTTAGAAAAATAAAGTAAACATTATGCATAAAATTAAGATTATTTAATTTAAATATTTATATATAGTTAAACATCATTAAAAAAATAAAAGACCTAGATTACATATGTTTATGACTTCAAAATATTTTCCCAATTAGAAAATATTAAAAGAATAGAAATATTATTTTTAATATATATATTTAACCTATTATTTCAAACATAAGAACTTGCAATATACATTTTTATACATTCCAAAATCTTATTCTAATTTTTATTAGTCTTAATGGTATCTTAAATTTATTTTTTATTATTAATTGGGTTCGGTTTAATCCGTTGGTTTAGCAAAGAAAGGGTGATAAATAACGAAACTATGTTTAAAAAAAAAGAAATCAGAGTTCTATTTGAGAAAAAAATAAAAACGAGCTCTTTTTATTTTTCCGAGAATTCATCCTACTAATTTACCCCTAAAATCATAATTTTAATTAATTAATTAATTATTTGAATCAAACTAGAACTCAGTCGTATATACATATAATAAAATTATATTGATTGCACATGACACGAGGGTTTCAAACTCATCATAAAAGAGCATCCAATTCCTCAAAAATTCGACTCATAATATATATATTTTTAAAAAATCGAGTCTGATCAATTGGATTCTATTTTAATTGCAACAGCTTAAATGCTAGTTCTTTACTTAGTCACTTCGCATGGCTTCCGTGAGTCGAGTGACTCCTGATTTGACCCTCGGCACTGTTTCTCTATCGATTTGGCCAAGTCAGGTAAGCTGCTTATATATATATATATATATATATATATATATATATAAAATATTTTATTTATTTATTTATTTATATATATCTTTTTTCAGTTGACATCAAGATGCAATCGTTAGTATCACCGCATGCCACCTCGATCCATACTCCACGTTGCCTTCACGCACGTGCACCACGACATCCTTTCTGATAGCATCTACAGTAGATTTGAGTAACTGCTGCCACCACCAAGCTTGACCAAGTCGGCCAGCTAAGTTGACGGCGCGCGAGAAGGACGACCGCGCGATGCGTGAGATGGCCGGCTTGACGGTGCAGTCATCTTGAAGGCGCAACTAATTTGATGGCACGCCCATTTTGAACAAGGAGCCGACGGTGGACGATTGGCTTGAGAGCACGGAATGAGTCGAGGGTTTTCGTGTCAATGTGAGAACGCAGTCGACTTGATGTGTGACCAACTCAATGTCATCTTGAGGAAGCGATCGCGTTGACAGCGTGGCTGACTCGAGGGTGCAGCCCTACACCGTTAGGTCGGGAGCTCCCCAGCGTGATAAAGACAGGAACAAGTCCGTGGCAATTCGGGAGCTCCTCGACTTGGACATCTTCTCCGCAGCCGCCTTGTCTTCTCTATCGTGCGACCCAATTATGCAAGTTAGGCACCCTGCTGATTTGCATAGATCGCAAGATGTCCGATTCGACGACGATCGCCTAGACGATGACAATCTTGATAATGTGACCAACTCTAATCGATCTCTTATCGAGACAAGTTAGGCCCTGTTAGCTGAGGCATTTCCAACCTCCGATGCATCTGCTTCGGGCAAAGGCACCTGAGATGCCCTTTTTCTCATTTTCTAATGGTTAATGTAGGTTACAGCTGTAACTTCCCGATACTTCGGTTGTACCATAAAGTGGACAAGTCAAGCAGTTCTTCCCTTCGAATCGACAATGGAAATCTCTCGTAGCAAGCTATCATCGTTCCTGCCCTTGGCCCAATCTACGCCTGTACCCTACCCTTCCTTCCCTTCACCGCTCGACCATGCAGCCGTCGTGATTCTGGGCAGCGATAAGTGTTCTCTTCTCCTTTTATGATAAGTAATTAGGTCCTATTTATATACTTATATACAGATTTTTTATTTATATATAAACGAGAACAAATGATTTAAGATAAGTAATTAGGAGATTTTTTCTAATAAAAAACATCTTCTAAGGATCATCAAAATCTAGAATTCGATGTCTAGGTAGCATATATCTTTTTCTCCGAAGATGATCCTAGGCTCTTCTTTCACATTGGGGTCTTTCTCGAGGAGGCATGGGAGTAGGCTTTTCGACTTAAGGAGATTTTGCCTCCGAAAGTATGCCCCCAAAGATGATGTCAATCTATTTTTTCATGGATCCTCATAGGCAAGGCAAACGCTCCTAAGGTTGGCCCAGGTGACTTGTCAAGTGACCCTTTTTTATTGTTGAGAAATCTGGAGCGACATCACATGCACAGTGAAAGAATATAAAATAAAATCTCAGATTTTCATATAAAAATTAGTCTCTTATCGTCGTGCAAAAATTGATACGCAAACACCCACGAAATCGAAAAACTATACATATAATAAGATTGTGTTACCTAGGGAGATCGTATATCCCTAAATTCTTATAGATCTATGGAAGAGGATGAATGAGGTCAACTGTCCTCTTTAGTGGTGATCCACACGGTAGAGACTACGAAGATGCTCCTTAAATCGCTGTACAATCCTCCTCGCTATACACACCACACAATCAAGAAAGGACAGCCCTTCTTGCTGTCCATACGCCCAAATAAGGGCTGTAGGTTGAGAAGGAGAGGGGGAGAGGAGAATAGGAGATGATAGCTAAAAGAGGTCTAGCCTATGACCATTTAGTTTCCTCCTATTTATAGAGGCTTCTATTAACTTAACCATAATGGATTAGGTACTAAATCTTCATCCAACTACCAAAGCCTTTTATATTAGTAGATATCTAACTAATAATCTCTCACTGGCTCTTATTAGATCTCCTCTATATGATCCAATAATTCATGGGCTTATTAGATATTCAATAAGATAGGGGCTCTAGCGAATATCTCATATATGAACCTTTACTCGTCGCAATATCTACAATGTGTGTGACCATCTAGGCCTAATATTGAGCTAACCATGAGTCATACCTATCATAACTCATTCTAGCTCAATGAATTATTCTCTTCATAATAATTCACTTGGCTCATAGATTGTGGATACTAGATCACTACACCGTAGTCCCCAAACGACACAAGAGAATCCAATTCCTTGGACCTATCTGTCTTCAATTACCATATATTTATAGTCTCTCATCCATTTAATATCCTAGAGACTGTATACTATGCATGGTGCTGTCAGACTCATACGGTTTCTACTTGAGTCTTGCTATAATCGGATTCTCCTAAAGAATTCTTTCTCTCTCAATCCAAATGACTCTAGCTAGGGATTTGTTTGAGCAAGAATACATGAGATATTCCTCTCATGACACCGAGAGTGGATGATCATCTATCGACACTCAATAGCCCTCGTAAGGTTGGCTACCACTCCCGATGACCGATTATGTTAAATCTAGAACATCCAGGTCTATAAGTCTATTAGTAAAGAGTGAAGTACTCATATAGGACATCCTAGGTGTCTCAAGTCTAAGGACTATATACACCATTAGGACAATGGAATCACTATTTGATAATGAGGTATCATCAATTATCCAACATTTCATAAGCAGATCAATTAGTGAACTCATTCTCTAATGAGTACATGCGTGATATCCCTAATGCCCCCCCACGAGTAGCTATTAGACCAGTTGCTCCCATCATATGGAAATGTGTATAGTACACCAGTCTATCCAATCATCTCGATATCCCTCTTGAGTAACATATAACCGGGATTATTTAGGGTCTGTGTTTAAAGGCGAATCGGTCTCATTATCATGATCTCATCACGATCCAATTCCTATTGCACAAATCCATGGATATCACAATATATACAGCATGTAAGATAAAGTGATAAAATATCAAATAATATAATAAGTAAAAAAATGTGTATCATGTCACATGTGTCATCACTCATGTGATTGGCTTGCAAGGCACCTATAACTAGCATTGATGAGCTCCTCAATCTAGTATCTTAGATCCTGACACTCTTTTGTGTCATGTCTATAGTCATGGTGGAAACAATAATACTTAGATTTGTTCCTCTACCTTGGAGACCCTCTCATGGGTATGGGCTCTCTTTAGTAGGCCCTTCTCCATTATTTGGAGAAAAATCTTCATCCTTGTATGTTGTGGGAGAGTGGCCCCATTCTTTCCCATCGATCATCTATTCGGTGATGCCTTTTCCAGGGCCGAGACCCGAGGTTCATGGCGCGTCCTCCTGCTACCCTCCTCTCGACATCCTAAGATAATGGCTTCAGCTGATGTGTACTAGTTGGCCCTTTATAGCATCTCTAGGACGATTATGGGAGGTCTCTTAACTAATAACCAAAAAAAGTGGGCAGGCCTCAAGCCCATCATAAAGGCCTGGATTATTAACAAGGGGTGGCTAAATCCCTTGGATCTCCCCAATGAATCAGGTGACGAAGCCGAACAAGGGCTCATCCTTCCTTTGCCTAAGCAAGACAATGGTTGAGGGCTTTGGTCGTATGTTGGCAAGGAAGTGGAACTCGAACTCTTTGGCGACTACGAAAAAGAAGTAATTGAAATGGGCTTGAGGCGATTGTACCATTCCTAGGTTGGCCCCCTAAGTGTCGTCGGGAATGTTTGACATATTAGAGCATCTAAAGTGCCGAACAGAGACATCTGGGCCCAAAACACGATGGTGTGTTTTATGGGGTTAGAGCCTCCATCGAAGGTTTCCAGGCTGGGGAGGCAGAAGCTGGCTAGGATGGGCTCCTCCTAGATGCTCTAAATTAAGGGGGATATTTGGGACGTGTTGGGTTCATCACGAGGGTACCAAAGTTCCTACTGAACTTTGTCTAGCCTTTGGTTCATAACCTAGAGTTGTACCTTCATCGAGTGTTCCCAGGAATCGATAGACTAGGCCTTGGATTTTGGCAGGGTTTGGGTGCGGCTTGGTGGAATGCTGCGTTTTACCGTCGGAGGGTGTAGTGCGGCACCGCTCATCCCTTTCGATAGAGGACGTTCTTGAAAAGTGGGGCGTGGACTCAACCAGAGAGCTTCAAGTGAAGATGTGCAACCGACAACTGAGGGGGGGATTGTGGCCATTGTGCTAGAATCATCAGCTGCATCAACTAAGGGAGGAGTGGGGTGATAGCTTGCATTGCGTCGGTAAGAGTCTGGATTTGCTGAGCGAGCCCCAAGATCATCGTTGACCAGACAAGCAAGGAGCTTGTTCCTAGCCCTAGAGGGGAAAGTCTTGGGTTGTTGAGAAGATGCCAGTAGGGCCCTAGCATCTAGGCCGAGTTGGATATGTTGTTCTATTGGAAGGGAGGCACGTGCCCTCTCTGCTCAAAGGGGCTAGGGGTTATAGGTAGCGCCTCATCACTAGAGTGCTCATTAGGAGGAGTGATAGAAGGACGTTCCTATGATATTCAACCCTCCTAGCGTTAAAATGTTCACACACAAAGATCGTCAATTGGTGAGTCAGCTTGGTTGGTCCCCTACCGAAACCGCAGGTCCCTTTTGGTGGCTCCTCCTAGCTGACGTGGAAAGCAAGTGTTGCGGGCAGGAAGAAAAAAGCTATAGGAAGAGGTGATGTGCAAGGAGTGACTCGGTCTTCGAGCAGTGAAGCTTGGTTTAGGAGCTAAGTGATCACCCTGCACAATAGGCCTACGCCGAGGGTGTCTCGGCTCAACCCCTTTGATGCTTAACTCAGGAAAGTAGAGGAGGAAGAGAACAATATCAACAATGAATTAAGAGAGTATAGAGTCTCTTCTACCTCCTTACCCTGACCTAGCCCAAGGCATGGGCCTTTGTCAAGGCTCCCCTTACCTGACGTGATGAAAATATTTAATGCGGGCAGCTTACCAATGCATGCTCCAAGGGGCAACGTTTGGAGATTGTCGGAATAATGCCTACGGTCAGACTTTCTTTGTTTCTTTGGGTCAAGCAAGGCATGGTCCTCTCGTCATTCGCCCAAAAGAGAATGCTTCTGAAGTCAAGTCATGCCATCGATCATTAATGCGAAGTCAAGTTTATTTTTTCGAACGTGGGATCAGTGAGGAGTCAAGTTTATTTTTTTGAATGTGGGATCAATGAGGAGTGGTTTCTACCGGCTCATTTCGAAAAGTCGAGGCACGTGATGTGACCTCCCGTTAGTGGTAGTAGGGAGTAGGTGGCTTCGAACTTTCGTTTATATATATGGCGAGAGAAGCTCAAAGATGTCGGGATTCATCCCTATCGAGTAGATGTCGGGATTCATCCCTATCGAGTAACATGGTCTGATGAAGAAATCTTGGAAAACCATTACAATGCAAGATGTAATTATATGACCATATTTTGCAGCAATTATATGACCTGATGTAGAAAGATATAATGATAATGTAACCAATGGGATCACATAAAAACATAACGATAATACAATTCCACCACATATCTACATACAAATGCAAGATAATAATAACACTGAGGTGTATACATTTATGATTCATACATCCAAGAAGAAGGAATGCCTGAAACTTTGATTTCAAACTTCTGTTGGTGGCTTTATGAAGTTCATTAAGTTTATATTAAATTAGAATTGCATTAGCAAAAAAATATTTTACCTCGAAAAATGACACAAAGACAAGCAATCTAACTTAAACCATAAGGAATTTTTTTCTTATTCAAGTGTACAAATTGCACAGTATTATTTATAAAAGTATAACATATAGATGATGGAATTTGTGCCCTCTTTGTTGTGGACATTGTGGTGTAAGTAGTAAGAGGAACTGAACAAAACCATTACAATCAGAGCTACACTCAAATGTGGACTCCAACACTGGCAGTTCAGCTACTTAAAAAGAGTCTTTTGCAAACACTGGTCAGTCCAACTCTGCTAAACCAGAAGTATGAATGCATTTATGGATTCCATGTGTCATGAGCTGAAAGCAACAATTGTTCATTTCATGCATACTGTTTTCATCATTTATTTTGATATCACATTTATGACTCACAATAACATATATCATGACAACATTCTATAACATGCTATTTTTGCTAGGAGTTGCTTGATTAATTGGCATTACTTGTTAGACAAGAACTATAAACATATAGAGCCGATAAGGTGACACGTCATATGAGAATTGATGCATTAAACATCAACAAGGTTTTAGTTTTCATTTAGATAAGTTTAGATGCAGCATTTGGAAGGTGTACTGAACGAATGTATATTAAATGTTTCCTAAAACCAAGCATCACAGAAATTACTAACAAGACTTAGAGGCATACAGATGATTATCATTGGCACATTCTGAGTGAAAGACTTGTAGAACTGTGTTCTGGATATTAAACAATAGAAAATAAATTAAAGGTAAAAATAAAAATCAAACCCAGCCCATTTCTGTGATCTGCCAGAATGGTCAACCAATTATATGGTGATATTAGGACCAGGAAATGCGTATCTTATACATATATAAACACATGACTAATCAACTGAAGCTAGATGCAAAGATAGATGTATCATGCGGTGAGCTGAAGACGATATTAATAGAAGATAGAAAATATTAAGCAGTTACATTGTGGAAGTCTTGACTGGTATCTACTGATCAAGAACAGACATAAAATGATTGACTGCTCACTAATTGATTTCCATAAAATTACAATACAAGACATAGGAAGATTTCAAACCCAACGACTTGCCATATTTCTGCTCCCTTTCACTCCTAAAATGCTGCTCACTAATTGTACTCTTCAATGATTTGTGTAGTAAGAATCATAAGATCCACAAATGCACTAAATGATGCACGCAGAAACCTAGCCTCCACTGCTTCAAAGTGCCTGTATTGACAGGGGAAAATGAAGAAGTACGATAAACAGGGATCTTCAAACAAAAAAGACGTGAACTTACACTTTGAGCTTGCCATCAGAAATGGACATCTGCCTCTTAACCTTGTCTGGCTGCAGCTGCAAATAGAATCGAAAGAGACAAGTTCAACAAAGTTACCAGTATACTGGTCTCGGTCTACCATATATTATATTATATTTATATAAATATATAAATATATAAATATATATAAATATATTATCTTCCACCTTTAAGGATACAATTATTGACAGGGAATTGACAAAGAGTTCTGCAAACCTCTTTATCAACGGTTAATGTAGCATATACAATTTTTGCATGCTCCTCTGATCCATAATCAACTTCAAAGTCACTGCAAACCAAAATGTTGGTATGGTAATTCCTGGATGTGGCACCATTTACAATAAAAATGAAATTGATGTGCAAGTATATACATCAAGTTCAAGTTAAAAGAAAAGGAAAAGCCTGAAATAACCAAAACTATTAAACTTCATTCACATATTCCCAGAAACTCTTGGGTGAAATGAGGTGGTGAAATTTTCTACTGCCATTTCAATTAAAGAAACTTTCAAATTTTGGATCAAACAATTAACAAGGCTGTAAATATGTTATTATGTATGGGTCAAAAATTGTAATAAAAATCCAACAAAAACAAATGATGCATGTACTGAAGGAATGCTGAAGCAAGTTGAGAATAACAAGCATGCTTCGATCGTGCTAATTTCCTAACTGAATGTTTTATGTTTATAGCATCTACAATATTTACTCCAATCCACAAGCAAGGGTTTTGCTCAAGAAAATTTTCATTTGTGAGAGGGAATTACCAACGCATCAGTTGTCATGCAAGCCTTGCATCAATGCTTCTTTGGTTTTCTCTAAGATTAATAACTTTTGGTATGGTCTACTAAAAACACTTATTGAAATATAATGTAACAAAACAATGCAACTCCATATTTGTTGTGCTTGATTCTTCCCGACGGTAGCAACCCATAGTAGGTTCTTATGATCCACGGTAGTACTATTAACAACATTCACCTCACCTTGCTCATTGGTAACCAAAACCACTTTAGCAGGCTGAAAAAAGACATCTTTTTCCAATCCAAATAATAAAAGCAAAATTATCTGGCATCTACCATCTGTTCCTCCACCTAATCATTCTCGTTTCCACTCTTATGGGATCAGCCACCGAGATACTCCTATATCACTCATAAATGCCAATTTGTAACCTTTTAGCATTAGTTAAATACCATCCACTATCTAAATTCTAAAATGAGCCGTCGCTGAAAAATCACAAAATCTGAAGCCGAAAACCCCAAGCGATGAAATTATACATGTATGAGCAGGCAAAGACGCCAAGAACAAACTAACGGAAAATGTCACACATCGAGAGACGCAGGACAGAGAGGAAAAGATCACAATTTGAGACGAAACCGAGCCGCCGTACGGCATCACGAAGAAGAATACAGCATCCGATCAAACCAATTTTGTCTCCCAGCCGGTACGAGCAGAGAGGGGATGAAGAACCTACCATACAAATTCCCACCCAGAAGACGCAGGTGACCGGTCACCGACGTCAAAGCCGGCGTCAGAAGCCATGGGATCCATCAACGACGGTCACCAGATGGGGAGCGGATACGCGACTAGGGTTTAAGAGCGCGATTTCAATGGGGACGTGAGAAAGCGGGTCAGAATTCATAGATTCGAAACCGACCCAGCGGGTTAGCGGGTGATCCGACCCGACTATCCTTTCCCTCTATGTTTAGTACACAGATATTGGATGCTACTTTAATAAGTTCCGAGTATATTGAATCGGGTTTAAAATGGAATCGGATAGAAATCCATTTTCCTACTAAAGGTTTCACTGATAGCATTGCTTTAACATATTGGATCAGCAACATAATGCCGAGAGAGCGCAGTCCAACCTTGTGCTTTGGCCATGCAGCGACACAACGCTTCCAATTCCAACGGTTGCCATTGAGGCATTTCATCGTACACCACGGAGCGTTTCGCCTCGGGCTACTGCTCACCAAACAATCATTGAGCATCAACTGTTTCGTCGATTAGAACATGAAAGGTAGAGTTGACTTCTACATCATGCTTGTTGCTTTAGGTATAAAGGGCTGTTCCAAAGTGTGCAGCAATATGATCTCTAGATGATGTGCGACAGTGTCATTTTCTCAAACACATGGTAAACGGTAGTGAAGTACTCCAAGCGCTCTTTGGACGGAAAGATTGGGATTCTCCCCAGTGGTATTGGCTCCCCGGAGATGGCCATGAGCTCAGTTGGCGCAGTAGCTATGCATGTGGTGACTGAAGTCTCCCGAAATGGACGCAATTGTGATGAACAGCACAGCCAACACTTCCTGCACTTGCCTCCTCCCCTTCTATATATAGTGCCACTGACATCTCTTGTTCACCATCTTCTATCAGCTTGGTTTCCATCTATTGAGACAAATCCTCATCACAACCTATGCATCATCTGCTTCATCACTATGCCACTTGATTGATCCACTACAGAAATTACGTGTAACCTGAGAGTCCCAAGAGCCAGTGTCATGTTTCATCAAGTTTGTGACAGGTTGATCACATAAGCTCATTTGGTTAGTCACAAACTGCTCATATATTGCCCATATCACAGTAGTGCATTCTTTGTATGAAGCTTTGCATGGGGAAGCTCCAAAATGGCAAAGAGAAGAGGCCAATGGGCCTGATACTGAAGATCTTGGAGTGGTGCCAATACGTAGTGAGCCAATGAAAGGAGGGGTGCTTCACTGTGTTCATCGGCCATGAGAGAGAGCGGGAGCAGTTTGTGATCCGAATAGAGCACGTGAACCACCCTCTCTTCAGGATGCAGCTTTAAGCAGCGAAGATGGAGTTTGGGTACTCCCAACACTGGACCTATTGAGCTCCCATGTGGCATCAAAGTCTTTCTGGAGGTCTTGAGGGAGATGAAACAGGAGGTGGTGGAGTTGCCTTGGTGCCACTTCAGTGGAGGACACACTGGATATCATCCACTGGGCACGGTCGGTCGACGACAGATTCCAATGAACTCTCAGACTATGGCTCCGAAGCTGCAAATTGATCGGCCTGTCAATCTTCTTTAAATTTATTTTAGAAAGAGATCTGCCAGCTATCCACAATCATATAAGCTGGATTAGCAGATTGTTCTGATGCCTATATATAATCTGGGTCTTCACTCATCATGTATTCTTAGCTTCCACCAGAAGCAGCAAGGTTAAGAATCAGCAAACAGCAAAGAAGCCTTGTCGTAACTTGCAATAATAATTGTCTGTGCTGTTTCTAATCCAGACTCCAACTTTACTTCTGCTGGCTTTGATGTCTGCAGCCATGGCAAATAATGCAAACTTGATTCAGAAGAAATAGCATGTCAATTAATAGTCTCTCAGCACCATATTTGAACAACAAAGTGTGAGTATGCATAAGGTCTTATAGAAAGCTTTGAGAGTATCAAAACAGAGTTTTATCAGGGAAAGCCAAACTAAACTGAACTATTGAAAATGTCGATAATATATTAAAGTCCATTTAGATTTATAGACAATACTAAACTCAATAATTTGAGGTTCTGCAAAACTAAGAAATTTTGCAAGTTGAGACACATATTATCTTCTCGACATAAATTTGACAAAACTAAGAAGACCGAGGTGCATGAACTTGACAAAGATAACCTGATCTTCTCAACATGTTATGCACTTCCAAATTTGAATCCTGATTTTGCCTATTCAAATCTTGAATCAACAACACGATGCAATAATCATCTTAACACTTATGGAATTTATGTCCACAAAGTGCAACAGTTTATTTTCTTCCCTTTCATATCAATCATTTTAAATAATATCATGAAGTTTCACACTAAATTGGACATAAAACGTTGTAAATTCAGTATGACAACTATCACATCTACAACACACGTAGGAAGTGCGATGAACATAAGTGGACTGATATTTTGGCCTACATTGTGTTTTTTTTTTTTTTAACTACAATTTCTCAAGTTCATATTACTCTTAGCCAATTCAAAATGAACAATGATCGGGTTTGATGGGTATTAATATTCACTTCAACTTAAGTATTTTAAGTTAGTGGTTCAGGCTCAACAAACTGGCTCAGTCCACGAGTAACCCTTTTCTACTCAAGCCTCTCACCGTGCTCTAATAATATTAAAGTCAGCTCGAATACCATAAGATAACTGGCACATTAATTTTATTGAATCTGAATAGCTAGCTCAAAATGTTTAAGCTAAAGTTAACAATAATACACCCATCAGATCATTATAGGTCAATCTTCATTTTAGTCCACTTCCGATGTGAGATTAATTGAGGTACTACAATATTTTTGAGCACAAATCAACTCTCATATCATAAAATAAGAAAAATAACATAATTTTGTAATGGATTCAATATTCACGAAGACATCCTAAATCTATAAGCCAAAAAAAAGTTAGTTAATAAAAATAGACATAAATAGAATTTTATCATAAAAACATGTAATTATCGAGTAATATGAAAGAGGAGAATTAGAATGCCTATAGACAGTGTCAATTATCTGGCTTGAAGTCAATAATGGTAAGACTAGAGATAAAATAACATTTCCAGACTTTGTGTATGCAATATTTTACAGAACATCAATAGAAAACGGAAAATTACTCGGCATGCCTAACAGAGGTACAAGACATAAGTGTAATGGATGATGATATTTCCAACTCAGAGAGCAAGGCAATCGCAGATCAATTGATCATCGAACATGGCTTACCTGCACACCTTGACATCATGATACATGAAATCCCGGTACAGTATATCCGGCTCTGTCAACCTTGGACTGCAAAACTATACATCCAATATTATATTGTTACTATCCCAAGCTGATAACATAAATCACTCATATGAACTAAAAGAGAGAGTGACACCAGAATTGGGAAACCACAAATGGAGGTTGCAGAGAAGAGAGGAGCAGGCAGAAGAAACCACCATCACCATGTGCCACAGAGACTTACCAATCCCGGCCATCTTCATGATCCAACGAAATAAGCCAACAATTAGCATGCAATTTTTCCTACAAAACTCTTCCAACCATTACTCTGACTCCTGTGAATCGTCTTCCGCTGAAAAGACTTGTTGTTGCTGCTGGTGTTGCAATTGCCCACTCCCAGCTGAACCAGCTGCACCCATGACATGCCCAATCTGCGAATAGAATTGGTTCAAGGCCTGAGGATTCAGCGCACCAGAATGGGCATCCTGTGATAGCCCGAGTTCCAGTCCCGGCAGTTGCTGTCCATGTCCGGCCAGCAGCGACGCGAAGCTCATCGGACCTGTGTTGCCGTCGGGCAAGTCCAGCCCGTGCAAAATCCCCATCCTCTGCATCAAGCTGCTCACCGATGTGTCGCCGCCGCCCGCACTGGAACTTGCAGCGGCGGCCGAACCAGGTTGCAGGAATCCGGAGTCCAGCACACCAGGCGGCAGCAAAAGACCGTGGAGGGGCCGGCCAAAGCTAGCAGGCCCCAGCATGGCCCGGTTAGGCCGGGGTCCGAGCTCATCGAACTTGGGATGGAGGCCTGCGGAGACGGTGGCACCGGTGGGGCCAGCCGCGGCTGCGGAGGCAAGGGCCGACGCCGGGATGGTGCCCGTGCCGGTGGCGGCGATGATGGCGGGCTCCGCCTGCTGGAGGAGCCACCGGATGGTCTCCCCATCGGACTTGTAGCCTAATTCTCTGGTGAGCTGGAAGATCCTGGCGGCGCAGAGGGCCGGCATCCTGATCCTCCTCCCCCTGCCTTCAACTTTCGTATGCCTGTCCTTGTTGGAGCTCCTCTTGGGCGCAAGCTGCTTCCTCTGCTCATCCTTCTCCGCTGCCACCACCTGTAATCCCCCGTGCCTCTCTGAGGCTGCGGCAGGCACAAGATCGCTGCTTTCTGCTGCTGCTGCATCAGTTTCATGAGACAGTGGGAGGGAGCGTTCCTGGGGGAGCCTGGAAACATGCTGTGGCTGCTTCGATGAGTCTTTGGGATCCATAAGGGAGCGGGAGAAAGGGAAAGGTAGGATTTTGGGGAGTCGGGTGGAGGGATGAAGGGGAGGGGAACTCGAAAAAGTATCGTGTTTTGGCAGAGTGAATCGAATTGGGGAATGAGGAATACACGCACATGGAAATAAAAGATTCCCCCTTTTTAGGTTTATGATGTGATGGGAATAGATCGAGTGATCCCTCCAAGAATTATCAATAAAATCAATTTAGTTTCTTTTCTAAGATTAAGTATATCATAAATTTCAAAAAATATTTATTAGTTGAACTTATCTAAATTAAAATAATGCGAGTTGGTGGATGTCAATCGGTGAGATAAAGTCATAAAGTGTAAAAAGGAATAAATTTATTAGATAAATCAAAAGTAACTTTAGAGAAAAGATTGCATTGTTGTTATCTTATGGAAGATTTTCTGTATCTTCGAATAGAATCTATGTTTTGATATAACATCAGGGCATTTATTAAGAAAAATTCATAAGTTATTATTTTATTTTTTTTCATTTTATTTCAAGAGATATGTCTCTTATCTCTCCGTGGTATAACATTAAGATATTTTTTTATCATTTTATCGATCGCACGTAACGTGTAATACATATTGTCTCGCATACACGTAACGTGTGATCACATAATAGTTTTTGATTGATCTTTTAAATTTTTTAATGATTTATTATATTCTATTTTCTTTATTTTGTTTGAGTTCCATCGTCAACTTCTCTAATATATCCTTCTAATCTATTTAGTTGTTGGTATTGAGTGTCTTTGATTCTCTTATATGTAGCTTTATTATATCTTTAGTATTTTGTATGTCTATTCGAATTTTTTATTTCTAACTCAATTTAGCTTCTTTCACCTTTCCATGTCATCATTTTAATTAAAAAACTAATTTTTATTCTTGATCTAAGAACACTAACATGATTCAAACTCCTAACTTATTATGTGGATATATATATATATATATATATATATAAAGGATAAGTGATGAAAGTAAGATTCTTGAGAGTTTATAAAAATATGTTAAAATTTACTAGATAAGCTAACCAATACCTTCAAATGTCAAATGAAAATATCATTTACTGTATGATATTTTACAAAATATCATTGCAAGATTTATTTACTGTATGATTTGAGCATTAAAATGCAAGATTTATTGTCTACTTTTAACATGTCAACACTTATGATTGTGGAAGAGAAAAAAAAAGAAAGATGGCAAAACTCAAATTAAAAAAATGCTTCCTCGAGAAGGAAAACAAAAACCAAAACCAACAACTACATGGGGACAAGGATAGAATTTTGCACTAGTTATCAAAGTGTTTTTTAAGGCTACATACATGATTTATTGTTTTTGCTTCGTTAATCTACGCCAGTTTTGTGGTTTTGGAAATATTGGTGGAGGGATGGCCATCATATATATACTTCCTCATGTTTCGTGAAAACCAGCTCTAAGAAAATGACATCTAATCCTCAATTATCCTCTTAGGAAAAGGGAGCCTCAAAGTGACATTCTTATATTGTCTTATTCTTATGATTTTATCATCTATATGGATCTTTGTGATTGAAGTCATCAAAGAAGCTAAGAGTTGAAGAGAAGGCTATCCACACTTTGGTTTCAAAGATAAAACGTGCGAAAGAGATAAAGAAGGAGATTATGTTATCATGGTATAGTGATTAGAAAATTTTATAAAATTAAAGATAACAAATTTGTTCCTAAATGATGGATTCATTGGCATATCCTAATGGTTAGCATATTATTATATAGGTGATGGATTTCATATTTCAATCAATCTTGTCTGTAGTTTAATATAATATATATTTTTTTTATTTTTAAAATTTAAAAACTTTTTTTCTAAATGATAATTATCCAATACATATTAGACATTGAAAAAGCCTTGGATCAATAGTTCAATAATTAGACCAATAGAACAAGTGATCGGATTATAGATTTCATATAAAATATTTAAAATATAAAATTATACTTATATTATATATGAGAAATAAAAAAAAAATTAGGTAAAATATATTAGAGGATAATTACAAAATGTGGCTTTTGTTTCAAAATGAGTTCAAGAATTTAATGATCAAAAGATTAAAATCTAAACTCCAATGGTTGGTAAGAAACATAGGTCAATACATTGTTGTGATAAAAGAAAGAAACAAAATAATTGTGAACTAAAATAAAACATCATTATAAAAATATAATAAAAATAAAGAACAAAAGTGTGTTTTAAAATTTTTTTAAAAGACTAAAATATCTTAAAAATATAAGTATTTATATTTAAGGGTATTATAAATAATATTAATAAAAAACATCTAATAGCCAATTGAACTAGCTAAGGGTCTAATTTCTATTTTGGTGGGATCAGATTGGTCAATCGTGATAATTACGATGTAAACTTCTATTTCTTTCTCTCGATAAGTGAAAAAAAAATAAAAATAATATATTTTTTATAAACATATTAAACATCAACTAATGATATAAACAACGAGTAATTTTAGAACTAAATAATGTGGTATATATATTATGTTAGTAATTACATATTGTAATTAAATATTATTGGTTAGGAGTTTATTGTTAAGGTTTCTAGAGAGAAACTCTAGTGATCCTTAAGTCTCTCCCCACTCTCTTCTTGGAGGTGCTGCTTTCCTCTCCTCTCATTCCATTATATCATCCTTTCTTATCCATCTTAGGGCTCTTCTCGGAGGTGCATCATCTTTACTATGCTTAAGAGTACATGTCCATTCTTGACCTATTTATTGAGCAAATCTCTTTCACAAAGTTAAAAGGGGTTACAAATGAACAACCAAATCAAGCCATAGAGAATCATCTCTCGAATATCCAAAGTCATTCTTTACTAAAGGTCTACTAAACATTGGTGGTCTCATTGGCTTATGAAGAATTACAAACTAATATCTATGAAAATTTTCTTAGTAAAATCCCTTTATTATAACTCCTAAAATCAACTTTGTCCAAAATTTAGGGTTTATCTTTGGTTTTCTCAATTATTGATACGGCCGATGGATTTTTCTTCTTTCGATTTTATTCTATAAATCAAGTTTTACTACGATCCTCCGAGGTTAATTGTTTACTCTTCTTCCTAATATAGCTTTAGTTACCTAATTTGGTTGCCCAAATTGGTTTCTAAATAGATAAATCTCTAAAGGCCAATGAAATCACCTTATCTAGAATAACAGAAAAATATGCCCAAATTTGTGTTTTGTTAAATCAAAGTCTGTTCCTCGAGGCATTTGGATTTAAGTAGGTTTTTTATTGTTCTTTCAATCAATTATATTTAAAAATCTTCCTAACATTTATTTCAAATATGGTAAAGTTGGCTACTGAACTATGAGCTCCCTTCAACCTAGGCTTCTACAATGTCAATCTCTGATTCTAGGGTTCTATCTTTGCATTTGAAGGAAGACAAATGACACTTGCATGATACTTGGGTTCAAGTCCAAAGAAAATATAATTCCAAATTGACTAAACCTAACAGAATGACATTGGAGAAATGGAAAAAGGATTCATAATCCTGCTTCTCGATCTAACTTAACCAACCCAATCTTCCCATCCTAGCTCAACCGAATACTTTGTTCTCTGAGATGGAGTAGGATGGTAACTTAAGTTTCAATCTTATTTCGAGTCTTGGGCAATCAACTCATTTGCATATGATACAGAACAATTGCATCTGTTCCGATGTCTCCTCCTCACATCCTTTCCAACCAATAGCTAGGACCATAATAAGATCTAGGCTAGCAATTTAATATCACTAATCCTAGTCGCTCTTAAACATGCCATAGTGTCACGGACTTAACTGGTTTTGCTTAAGTCGTGCGGCATCCTTGCGTGTCTGTTCGTAAAAGTCATCCTCCCCGAAACCTCCCATGGTCCCTTAGGACCTACAAAAGAGAAAACGGGTTAGAGAAAGTGGCTCACTCGGGATCCACAAGCAAACATTCCATAAAACACTTTATAGATAATGCAAATTATAAACAAACTTTACAAGCTCTGAACAGTTGCACAACAAAGGGTCAAAATGGTCCACTACAGATCGAAAATCTTTCATAAGTGTCCATATGACACAACCTTTATTTACAAGCCTAAAACAACCACTAAACCCAACTAAAATAGGACTATTAAGCCTTTGAACGTCCCTCTACATGTTGTGCAAAGCATGAACATACCAAAAGATATGGATATACATAAACATTACATTAAACATCCTGTTTAGAAGTTTGTCCGTGACATTCTCCCTCACTTATTTCTTTGATGTCCTCATCGAAGCCTTTTGCCGACAATGCAACTTCTCGCCTTTACTGAGTCTTCAATCTTCTGCTCTAATTATAATGCGCCTCTTGGCTCCTAACTGCTCTCCGCTGCTATTGTTGAGTAGTTGAACTTTTGATCCGCTATGCTATTTCAACTCGCCAATGACTTTGATTCTAGTGTGGGGTTGGTTGAGTTGTGTTGATCCTTGTTGATTCCTGCGAATCCTCCAGATGAAGGAAAAGACCATCCTTACTATGCGCTAGTCTCTCAAATACCAGATACTGTTTAAACCGGGTAGATGCTTGTTGGAGCTTTAACGAGCATCGCCTTGCAAACTTTCAAAGTTTTAGGTCCTTCCTCCACAAAATGTCCATCGACTCTTCTTTCATTTAGTTGTTGTCACTTTCAAGTAGATTTGCATCACTTCCGCTTTCGATTGGCATTCTGTTGGTAAATAAAGCGGATAATCTACTCTCAATAGCACTTATCACCATTGGTGAGGATTTCATAACTATTTGTTAGGATCAGGGTCAGTACTAAGAGGGGGGGGGGGGGGGGGGGGTGAATTAGTGCAGCAGTAAAATAACATCGGTTTAAAAACGTTCGTACGATAAAACTGTTTCCGAAGTAAAACCATTTTTTGAAACTTAACTTGAAAGCAAGTTCGTAAAAGTATTGAAGGCAGTAAGCTATTAAAGAGGTTTGCAGTAAGGTAATAGTAAGAATAAATGCAAACCAGAGAAGACGTTGTTTATAGTGGTTCGGTCAATCGTGACCTACATCCACTCCTCCGATTCCTCTTCCGTCGAGGCCACCAGCATCCACTAGAGGCCTTCCTTCAATAGGCGAAGGCCAACCACCCTTTTATAACTCAATTCTTCTTTTACCGGGCTTAGGAGATAACTCTTACACCCCACTCACTCCTCTCTCAAACTATTCTAACACTTAGAACTATGAGAGGAGCTCACAGAAGATTGCAATAGCATTTCTATACTTTTTTATTCTCAATACTTGTGTGCTTTAACCAGGGATGAGAGGGGTATTTATAGGCTTCAAGTTGATTCAAACTTGGAGCCTAAAACATCTCATCCCGGGTTCCCCGGGCACGGGCGGTATCACCACCTACACTGGGCGGTACCACAGCCCAGTGTCAGTTTGGCTGACATTGTCTTGGGCGGTACCATTGCCTGGGAGGCTGTGCTGGGCGGTACCACCGCCCAGACTGGCGGTACCTTCGCCTGGCACCCTGCCAGGGGTGGTACAACTGCCCATACTAGCGATGCCATCGCCTAACACAATCTCGAAGACTGTGCCACGATGGTGAGTCTTCTTGGGGCACTATTTGGGCATCTTATTGGGCCCAACACAGTTCTTACATGGGCCTATCTAGCCCCTAATTGGGTTGGCCCAAATCCAAGCCCAATTACATGCTAACTACGAAATCCTAAGATATTTTCTAAGCTAAACTAAGTTCGCAAGTCTATTCTTCCGGCGAGCTTCTGGCGATCTTCCGGCGAACCTCCGACGAACTCTTGGCAATGTTTTGGCGGACTCCCAGCAAGCTCTTGGACTTGCAACGATTCACTTGGCGAGTTCTGATGAGCTTCTCTGGCAAGCTCCGTGACTTCTCGGTTGGTTCCCGCAAAACTTCCGATGAACGTCCAGACTTCCGACGAACTCTCGAACTCCTAACGTGGTCTCGATCTTGACTTCGAGACTTCATTTTGCTTCATGTCTTGCTTTCGTAGTTAATCCTACACATGTAAAACAAACTTCTATCTAGAAAATTAATCCTAAGCATCTAATCAAGTTGTCCGACATGTCATTGGTCCCTCGGCGCTTCATCCGATTTTTCGGCACATCGTCCTCTCTTGCGGCCTATTGCTCAATTGGCCAGTTGACTCCACAACTCCGATATCCTTGGCGCAATACCCGCTCTTCTTGGCCCGATACCTGAATCCATGGTCCGAAGCCTTTTGTCAATACGTCGACCGATCCACCGGCCTGACATCCAATCTTCTGACATGTCCCTCCGGCCCAACATGATTTTTCTGCTTTAATTGTCTCATCCTAATCGAAGCATCCTACGTCACTCAAAACACAGATTAAAACATAAATACATATCGATTGGTTTCATCATCAAAATCCGAGATTCAACAATCTCCCCCTTTCGACGACGGAATTAACCTTAACTCCCGGAGTTTAATCAAACTCTCCCTATCAATATGCCTTATTGATAGAAACTTTTGAATTCAAAAATCCAAGCAACATGTCATGATCAAATCATGACATACATTCAACATACTTTTCCCCCTTTGTCATCAACAAAAAGGAGAAGTACCACAATCATGTGTTTGTGATATAAGTTTAAATCATTGCATGAAAAATCTTCAAGTTCTACCATCATGCAATTTTGTAAGCTAGAAAATTTAGCAAGTTCTACAACATACAAGTTAACCAATTTTACAATATTTTAGAACATGCAAGCTAGTAGTTTTGAGATGTTCAAGAAAGCAACTCTTGCTTCTTGAAATATGCAAGTTGCAAGCTAGCAAATTTTTAATTCCTTTGCATTGTTTGAGCTCGCAATTTTGCTTCCATTGCAAAGTGCAAGTTTAGCATGTTTAGCATCTTGAGATAGGCAAGCTAGTGATATTCAAGATAGCAAGCTCTTTCTTCTCTTTGGAGAAGTGCCAGTTTTGCTTTCTTTGTAAAGTGCAAGCTAGCAAAAATGCCAAACTAGCAAGAGACAATGTTTTACATGAGGCAAACAAATAATTTGGCAAGTGTTACATTTGCATCTTCTCTTTAGATGTGCAAAAAAGTAAGCAAGTTTTTACATTTTCTTGACTTGTGCAAGCTAGCTAATTTCTCTTTAAGATGACCCTTTACATCAATTCAAGATAGCACATTAGCAACTCATTGGCAAAAAAAAAAGGGAAGACCCTTTACATCAATTATGACAAAGGTAAGTATCAATCTTATTTGTGCATCATTATATTTTCAAATTAAAACATGCACATTTTCAAAACCATATATTTTATTTTTCATGCATGATACAAATAAATCAATCATCATTATGAGCATATCATACATGATATTCAAGTATTAAAATTTTTAAGCATTTATCAACATGTTGATCATGATACCAAACATTCATCATTTAAAGCATTCATGATACACATCATATGCAATACATCATGTACATCATTATCATAAGTATTGCATACATCATTTCAAATTCATAAATATTTTATGCATTCATATCATCACATAAGGAATATCAAGAAGAAAGTAATTGGGTGATGAGATAAACATTTCATGAATACAAGGAATTGCATAAAAGTCATATCATGAAAGATTAGAACATGTGAATACCAAAAGGTATGATTTCTTTTTGAACAATCTCCTCGTAACTAATCAAAAGAAAATATTAGGTGATCGATTAATGAAAAATCTTGATTCATAATAAATCTTAATTTATAAATATCATGGAATCAAGATCATAATTTGCATAATAATTTATTCAAATTTAAATCATCAAAATCATTTTCAAAGTCCAAAAGATTCATAAAGATGATACAAATGGATTCATCAAAATCAATAGAGAAAAATAATTTTCAAGAAAAAATATTTTCCTCTTTTTTGTTGTTTCAATTCATATGATTTTATTTCATTTATGCCAAATAAAAACATGTATCATGTTTAAAACCGAAAGTGCAAGATTTATTACGATAAAGATCAATAAGGCACGTTCATCATAGTAAAAATCGATAATCCATAAACTACAAGATTCATCATGCATAATTTCGAAAATCTCATGCATAGAATAAAATCATCAATCATGATATCAAAACATCATTATCCATCCTTAAATCATCAAGCATGATTTCATAATTTCAATCAAAATTATTTTATTTGTTTATCATAAAACATGTATTTTTCATGATTATTTTTAAAATCACTAGCATGATAAACATGATTCCTAATTTTTTGCATTTTCATAACATTATTAAACATGTAATTTTTAAGGAAAAATATTTTCTAAAAAGAAAATACATCATGAAAAGCATTATGTAATTTCAAAGTAAATTAGAGGGATTTTAATTACCTCATTGTTGAAAGCGGTTAAGGCATAGTTTGTTGTCTCGCCTTTCTTAATTTTCTCCTCGTCTTCAGAGGAGCTTGATTCATTCCAATTTTTGTTCTTCTTCTTGCGTTCAAAGCAAGTAGTTCCGTTCTTTTTGCTTTTAATTTTTGTTTCATGGACTTTTTAAGTTTTATTTATGGTTCAAGTTCACCATCACTTGAGCATATGTGGTTTTCAATTGTTCTACGTCCCAAATCCTTCCTGTTCTTTGGAAGGTGGTTCTATTCATCATGTTCATCAAGTCCATTATGCACCATTTCGTATGTCATCAATGTACCGATAAGTTTTTTAAGTGAAAAATTATTTAAATCTTTTGTTTCTTGTAAAGCCGTTACTTTTGAATCCCACTTCTTAGAAAGAGAATGCAAAATCTTGTTCACAAGTTCAAAATCCGAAAAACATTTGCCAAGGGCTTTTAAACCATTGACGATAACCGTAAAACGGGTATACATGTCAACAATGGTTTCGCTCGGCTTCATTCGAAAAAGCTCGAAATCATCATTAAAAAATTAATTTTTAAAATTTTAACATTGCTAGTCCCTTCATGTGTTATTTCAAGAGTACGCCAAAGTAGAAACCCGATTAAACTTGATTTTGTATAAGGTGCAAAATAGAGCGTTCATAGCTCTAGCATTTAAAGAAAATGTCTTCTTCTCCAAATCATTCTAATCTTTCATTGGAAGAGAAGACCTTTTAAAATCGGATTCGATAATGTGCCATAAATTCAAATCCGATGAAAGCAAGAAAACTCTCATTCGAGTTTTTTAATAAGTGTAGTTCGTCCCATTAAAAAAAGAAAGATGAATGAGAGAGTAACCCTCTTGGTTGCCGAAAAGAGCCATTTCAATTTGGATGTTAAACCAAATATGAAAAACAAGGCTCTGATAGAGTATCCATCCTCCTGAGAGATATGTGAGACATATTAGAGGAGAGGATGTTGAGGATATTGATCCTCAGACCTACGAGGAGGCTATTATGAGTATAGACTCCGGGAAGTGGCAAGAAGCCATGAATTCTGAGATGGATTTTATGTACTCCAATAAGGTTTGGAACCTAGTTGATGCACCCGAAGGTATTGTACCCATCAGTTGCAAGTGGATCTTTAAGAAAAAGATCGGAGAAGATGAAAAGGTAGAGACATATAAAGCAAGGCTAGTGCCTAAGGGGTATCGTCAAAGGCAAGGTGTTGATACGACGAAACCTTCTCACCCTTAGCAATGCTAAAATCCATCAAAATTCTATTTACTATTGCAACACACTATGATTATGAGATCTGGCAGATGGATGTGAAAACTACATTCCTCAATGGGAACCTCGAGTAGGAGGTGTATATGATGCAACCTGAGGGATTCGTGTCCAAGAACTGCCCAAATAAGGTGTGTAGGTTGCTTAGATCCATTTATGGACTAAAGTAAGCTTCCCGAAGTTGGAACATAAGATTTGATGAGGCAATCAGATCTTATGACTTCGTTAAGAACAAAGATGAGCCTTGTGTGTACAGAAAGGTAAGTGGAAGCGCTATCACCTTTTTGGTGTTATATGTGGATGACATCCTCATCATTGGGAACGACGTAGGAATGCTATCCACAGTAAAGGCTTAGTTATCTAGACACTTCTCCATGAATGACTTAGGGGAAGCATCCTATATCTTGGGGATTAGAATCTATGAGATAGATCCAAGAGGATGCTTGGCTTGTCCCAGTCTAGGTACATAGAAATCATTGTCAAAAGGTTTGGCATGGAAAATTCCAAGAGAGGTCTCATACCGATGAGACATGGGATATCGCTTTCTACGAGTATGTCCCCAATAATTCCAAAAGAAAGGGCGAACATGGATATGATACCTTATGCCTCAGCAATAGGGTCTATCATGTATGCCATGCTATGTACTAGGCCTGATATAGTGCATGCTCTGAGTGTCATGAGCAGGTATCAGGCGGATCCAGGCTTGGAGCACTGGAAAGCAGTAAAATGTATTCTTAAGTACTTGAGAAGGACTAAGGATCTTTTACTAGTATATGGAGGTAATAGCCTTAAGGTTAAAGGCTACACAGACTCAAGTTTTCAGTCTGATGTCGATGATAGCAAGTTGAATTCAGGGTATGTGTACACCTTGAATGGAGGAGCAGTGTGCTGGAAGAGTTCCAAGCAAGATACCACTGCTGACTCGACCACAAAGGCGGAGTACATTGCTGCATCAAATGCAGCAAAGGAGGGAGTCTGGGTGAAGAAGTTCATCACAGATTTGGGAGTCGTGCCGGGTAGCGAGGAGTTGATCTCCTTATATTGCGACAATAACGGGGCGATTACTCAAATAAGGGAACTCGGGTCTCATCAGAAGTGTTCTGAGGAGGTTCCAGCTTATCAGAGAGATCGCAACCCGAGGAGATGTAGCAGTGGAAAGAGTTCCATCCGAAGATAACATTGCAGATCCACTGACAAAGCCGTTGTCTCATATTGTCTTTGAGCGTCATAGGGGTCTGATAGGGATCAGACGCATAGGTGATTGGCTTTAGGTCAAGTGGGAGATTGCTAGTCATAGGTGCCCAGCAAGCCCATCACGTGAGTGATGGCACGTGTGACTTGATATAGAATATTTTTACTTATTATATTTTGGCGTATATCACTTATAACTATTGCATATGTGCATATATATATTGTGATGTCCTTGGATTTGTGTAATGGGAATCGGATCGTGATGAGATCACGATAATGAGATCGATTCACCTTTAAACACATATCCTAAATAATCCCGGTCATAGGTTACTCGAGAGGGACATCGTGATAACCGGACAGACTGGTGTGCTGTATACCCGTCCATATGATGGATGCAGCTGGTCTCATAGCTGCTCGTGTAGGGACACTAGGGATACAGTACAGGTGCTCATTGGAGAATGAGTTCACTGATTGATCCGCTTACGGAATGCTGGATGGTTGATGATGCCTTATTATCAGACAGCGATTCCATAGTCCTAGTGATGTATCTGGTCCTTAGACTTGAGACACCAAGGATGTCCTGTATGAGTGCTCCACTCTTTGATACCAGACTTATAGGTTTGGCTGTCCCATATCTAGTACAGTTGGTCATTGGGAGTGGTAGTCGACATTACGAGAGCTATTGAGTGTCAATAGAGGATCATCCACTCTCAGCGTCATGAGAGGAATATCCCATATGTTCTCGCTTAGACAAATCCCTGGCCAGGGTCATTCGGGTTGAGAGAGAAAGAGTTCTCCGGGAGAATTCGATTAGAGCGAGACTCGAGTAGAAATCGTATGGGTCTGACAACACCATGCTCGATATACAGTCTCTGGGATATTAGATGGATGAGGGACTATGGGTACACGGTAACTGAGGACTGACAGGTCCAATGGATTGGATTCCCCTGTATCGTCTGGGGACTATGGCGTAGTGGCCTAGTACGTCCGTAGCCGATGAGTCGAGTGAATTATTACAAAGATAATAATTCACTGAGTTAGAAAGAGTTCTGACAGGTATGACTCACGGCCAGCTCGATATTGGGCCTAGAGGGTCACACACATATGGTAGGTATTGCGATGAGTAGAGGTTCGGATATGAGATATTTGACGGAGCCCTTGTCTTATTAGATACAGATCTAATACCCACTAGGGGAGGACCCATTAGGGTTTGACACAGGACCTCTATAAATAGGAGGGATTCAGAGCCTCAAAGGCTAGAGAGTCTTTGCTTGCTTCTCCTATTCTCCTCTCCCTCTCCACCTCAGAGCAGGCCTGGAGTTTTGAGGAGCGTCGTCGCAGCCCTGTTGTATGGATCACCGTTAGAGAGGAGGACGCTTGACCTCCTTCACCCTCTCCTAAGGATCTGCAAGGAAATAGGGATATACGATCTCCCTAGGTAACACAATCTACTCTATACGCAGTTTTAAGTTTCGCGAATTTTGCGCACCAATCTTCGCACGACGACGAACATCTCTTTGGGAATCGGGGATTTTGTTTTCTTGTTCTTCCGCTGCGCATGTGATGTCGCCCCTAAGATTTCCCAATAGTGGTATCAGAGCCAGATTGTTCGTGCGAATGATTGGTTTTGAACTGTGTGTGTTGTGTTTAGGAAGAATTTTGACATCAAAATCATTGACGCAAAAACAAGGAAGGGCAGCAACAGTTGCTGCCCTCGATCTGCGTACGTGCAGTGCAGCCGAAGGCGGGCAGCACAGGGGCTGCGTCTGCAGCAGCCGGCCAGCGGCCTACTTGCAGCAGGCTTGCGTCCGGCGGGGCTGGCAGCCCGCGGGCAGAGCCGCCTATGGCCGCTTCTCCCGTGGGGTGAGGCACCGCAGGGCAACAGCGCTTGCCACTTCTCTCGCGGGCGAAACCCCCCCCCCCCCCCCCCCCATAGGGGTGGTCGCCCGGCGGGACAGCACCGCCTGCGGGCGTTGCCCCGCCGGCAAAACCGCCCGTAGGGGCCCCCGCCTACAGTGGCAGGACTGCCAGCGGGCGTGCCGCCTGTAGGCGAGGGCAGCGCCCTCGCCCCGCCGCTCAGGCCGCCGCCAGCAGGGTGGCAGCGGCGGCAGCAGTAAGAGGGAATTAGGGTTTTGGGCAAAAAGATAGTTTTGCCCGTATGAATTTGAGAAATTTCAGTTTCTATTTTTGTCCAAATTATGAAAATACCCTTAGGAATTGAGAAATTCCCTACATGTCCCTGATTTCAGAAAATATTAATTAATTAAAAGGGTTAGTTGATTATTATTATTTATTATTATCTAGTAGTCCTACATGATGATGATTATTTATACATGTGATGTATGATGTGTGGACGGATGATCATGGACCGTGTGATGTGTGTACTTGTGATTATTATTATTGAGGTCTGCGAACCTCCATTATATTTCTCGTTTATTGTCGGGCCTACTTGCCTATGATTAAGTTGTAATCACATGAGGAGGCACAGCGGGAGCGTGGATGCGATAGCGGGACCCACGAGACAGACGATCGTGATGCATGAAGATGCATCAAGATGTCGATGGAACCGACGAGGACAAGATGGACGATCACAGGGCATGGAGATGCACCGTTGCACACATAGATCTTGATGTGAGTGATTAGGCCTACTGGCTCGGGCCTAATCATATTAGGTTGTGGTCCATGATCATCTGGTGTGATTGCTTATACACATATTAGATATGTATATATATTTGCATGCGATGTAGATCTATGTGCCGAGTGAATTATTACAGAGATAATAATTCACAGCCTTCTGTCGATATGTCGACCGATCCATGGCCCGACGTCCAATCTTTTGACATGTTCCTCTGGCCCAACATAATTTTCCTGCTTTAATTATCTCATCCTGATCGAAGCATCCTACGTCACTCAAAACACATATTAAAACATAAACACATATCGATTGGTTTCATCATCAAAATCCGAGATTCAACACTATTATCTTCTAATATCTTCGAAGGGTCTTTGAACCTGTGCAGACCTCCTCTACTGGATAGATAAGAGAATTGGGGTACTCGGTTTCACCCATTCTCTTAAGGGTTAAGAAGGCAATGGTTATTTAACTTCGCCTGCCTCCTTAAGGGTTGTATTCCATGCATCGAGTTGGTTACTGGCCTTCGCCTGCTCTTTGCTCACACTTCTAAAGCACTTGAAGTGTTTGCACTTCTTGCATTGAGTTAGCTACTATGATTCACCTTCTCAATGCCATTAAACTTCTGGATTGCAAGAAGTTTTCACCCCAACTTGGAGTAAGTCTCTAATAGTTTTGGTCGCTTCTGGGATTGTACCGTTTTCTCCATCAACCCTGCCGCCTACTCCCCTGAGTAGCAAAGATACAACACCATGTACTACCTGCTTTGTTCCTTGGTCATACACTCTTGCATGACCCGAAGTCCTTCACTTTCGGCTATCTTGATGAGAAGCTCGTTAACACTGGTCTTACGAAGTTCCTTGGCCTTTGCCCTTCAGCTTTGTCTCAGTACTTGGAGTTTGCCTCTGCATGCTCTATCTCCTTGGCCCCTTTCATAATCAAGCGCTCTCCCTCCATGAGAGCAAGGGAAATGATTTTCATGGAAGTCCCACCTCCGCGGTACCATGACGTTGCCATGCCCATAGCTCTACTATCCGTCGCCTTGCATCTGCATCCCTTTTCTTCACGATCAGTAGATATGTCTCTATGACACTCCTCCGAGTCCACCTCCATTCTAACTGATGCTTGATTTTGGGTAGCTAAGTCCCTTTGGACTCGTCGTCGCTTCCTCGCCCCTTTCGACCCCTTGCTTCAACACCTCTGTGTTCTCTAAGCAGCTCCCTTTATTCGATGGAAAGACAGACTGCAACTCCCATGCATAGCCTCTGCCATCATGTTATAGGGTTTACACCAATTCTATTCTCCTTAGCTTCCTTGGTAGCAACATTCGCTTACTCAACCTTGTCCTCTGACTTGTCGGGCTCCCTTAAGTGAATATGAGCTCCCTTATATTTGAACTTTTCCCTTGGTAGAACACAACCCCCATATGTTGGTGACCAAGGCTATCGTCCAATACAAAATTTGATGCACGTACGGAAGACCCGCCTCTGTGATACTATGACCTTCACTCCTTGAATCTATAGCCCTTCTTACCTTTATGTTGTTCACTGAAGTGGAGCTTCTAATAGCTCCCGATCATACCTCCGTATGATCTAGTCCCTCACGGGACTATGTCGTGTGTATCGCATTGCCACGAACTATTCCACCACGATCCTCTATACTATGTCGCCTCCTGGTGATATCTTTATTGCATTCAGATCCTTGTGGGATGAACTCGAATTGTGATCCCTCCATGTGTGGCCTCTACCAATACATCGTAGGGTCTCTTTCACCTTCGATTTTGTTCGCTCCTTTAGCAATCGACCTTCATCCACCCGCTCTTGGGTCACACCTAGATGAAGCACCACTCTAGGACAGCCCGTCACCTAGTAGCTCCCGAAGTCCATCGACTTTGCTGAAAGTGGTGCACCATTGTTTGGGTTCTGGGCCTTTGTCCCTACCAGCATAATCTTCGCTACTCACTACTTCCTTCATGGCAACTTGAATGGCAACACTGTGGCATATTCTTCAAGAGTACTCGCTTTCGCATCCTCTTGCCCCATGCTAAGGCCGTTTGAACCCAACTTCGCCTTCGCAAGTTGAGTCGCCTTAGTTCCTCCGTTAAATACTTCTCCGAAATAAGATGCATGTGCCCAGAAGCTCCCTTCGTCTTTGGCACTATGCAAGATGAGTCCGCACCATCATGAAGGGTCCATGGAACAACATAATCCTGCTCTTGCCTCTGCAAGAGTTCATGTCCTTGACCTCTGTCCAAGGAAAGCTCTGTGCCTCCGCTCCATGTGCCATCTTCTATGCTAGCTCCTTTCATGCGGCTTGGGTACTTCGCCAAGTTACACCTAGTTGCTCCGCTCCTCGTTTTGCATTAAGTTGATGGTGGCCCTCGCGCCTACCATTCCACGGGTCAGCCCTCCCTTGAGTCTGATCTTCATATCGACTCCAAGTGTGTCTTCATTTGTGTTGCTTTTAGGTCGCTCCCCCACTTGATCTCGCAATGCATCCACCAATGCATTCTCTCAAGCGAGATCATGCGATGACTCCTCGCCGCTTGCTCTATCCATTGAGCTTCATGGAGTTGTTGTTTGTTGAGGTACTCCTCCTCAATATGTGCGGTCTATTGCACATGATTCTCCCTCTAGAGAAACCAGGATCTATCCCTCATAAATAATTATCTCGTTGGAGCAACATCTCTTTTCGTTTCGGAGACCACCATCCCCTTGGACTACTTCGATTTTCTGAACAAACTGTGCATTGTTCTGCCTCCTGCAAACGCACTTGCTAGATTGTAACTCCACGTCAATACAGCCCCCACTACACCACTCAAGGCCTAGCAACATGCTAGACTCGCTGCATACTTCAGCCTCCTATGGACGTATCCTTCACATACTGAAGAGAAAGTTTTAATGCTCTATGGCGCCGAGTTTCGGTTACTGTAGGATGGCCGCGAACATTCCATCGTCGGTATATAAGCCCATGCATGAGTATCAAATTCTTTGAGTTAGCAATTCCCCTCACCTCTGTGAGCTTTGCATAACTCTTTTGGTCACTAAGCAACTCATTCCACCTTGAATTGTCTCATCCTTTACCAAGCGCCTTGTTTACCTTGAGCACCATCAAGTATAGTTATCAACGTTGAGTTGTAGCTCAAACTCAGTCATCCCAACCTTTGTGTGCTCCGCATTCTTCCAAGTTGGCCATTCCTCTGAATGCTAATCTCAGATGTCCGTTCCTCCGAGCAACTCCTTTTTCCTATATCTCCATACTCGTTTTCCCTCAAACGGTCATGCGTGTGCTGACTGCCCTCAATGCAGCCCCGCTAGGTCCCCCATGTTTGCATGCCAAGTGTTTCTATGAGTGCTTATCCTGCTCTGATACCATCTGTCATGGACTTAGCTGGTTTTGCCTAAGTCGTGCGGCACCCTTGCGTGTCCGTCCGCAAAGGTCAGCCTCCCCGAAACCTCCCATAGTCCCTTAGGACCTACAAAAGAGAAAACGGGTTAGAGAAAGCGCCTTACTCGGGATCCACAAGCAAACATTCCATAAAACACTTCATAGACAATGCAAATTATAAACAGACTTTACAAGCTCTAAACAATTGCATAACAAATGGTCAAAATGGTCCACTATAGATCGAAAATCTCTCACAAGTGTCCACATGAAACAACTTTTATTTATAAGCCTAAAGCAGCCACTAAACCCAACTAAAATGGGACTATTAAGCCTTCGGTCGTCCCTCTGCATGCTATGCAAGCATGAACATACTAAAAGACACGGACATACATAAGCATTATATCAAACATCATGCTTAGAAGTTTGTCTGAGACAATAGGGTATAAGAATTGGACCTTAGTAGAAAATCCTAATCACCCCTCTTCTCCTTCTCAAGTCTTTCCAAAGCCTAAGTCTAGATAGAGCATTCCTTAATCTAATCCATTGGCCCATTTGGAGTGGGTACTCCACTTCCTCAACCTCCTCTAATGAAAGAAAACTTTTAGTTCTCAGCATTACCTCCTGGAAAATAAATCTACTTAAAACATCCTCAAAGACATATGCCTAATGTTTTTATTTTCTTTGATGCACTGGTTAAGAAAATGACAACAACATTTGAAAAGATAGTTTATGAGGGCACTCTTGTTGATGACAATTTACTAAAAGGAAATCTTGAAGCAGAATGGTAGGCTCCTTTTGAGTCATCTAGCATAACCTATTCAGGGAAGTTTAAACCATTTCCTTCTTACTCTTAAATATAAATAAATAATAATAAATCTAAGAAGGCCAACACCTTGGACTCTTCATGGTCCAATGCATCCCGTAATAAGTTTTTAATATAATTTAGTTAACCTATGTATCTTTTATTATAAAACTGTAAAGGGGTGCTTAAAAAAGACTATAAAGAAGTTATCTTTAGCTTCATTCAAAGTTATAGATTAAATTGTTTAATCCTTCTTAAAACTTTATAGAAAGAAATTTTTAAAAAAATAATTAAAAGAATAGAAAGAAATTGGTCAGGAAAATATTCAATTGGCACCAGTAGATCTGAAGGTATACTGATGATATAGAGATCAGACAGAATTAAAACTTCATTAGTGAGTAAAAACTCCTAAGCTCTTAATCTAGTTCTTAAAGTTGAAGGTATATCCCTTTGCTTCATATTAACCATTTATGCTAGTAATTTTTTATTTTTACAAAAACTTTGCAGAATAAATTTCTTACTATTAACTCCCTCTCTTAGTTTCATGATTTTGTTGTAGTGATCTTATTTTTGTTGCTTCTCCTGATAGATAAAATTGATGACCATCCATTTTCTCTTACTCTCTCTTTTTGGACTTTAAAGATTTTTTTTTAATCAAGATTATAAGATTTGAGTTTCAACATAAATCATTTTACTTGATATAATAATCATTTTAGTAAGGATCAATTTGCTTACTTAAATCATGCTTTCAAGTTATGGTAAATGAATCTCTATATTTGATTATTGTGTTGTGTCTCATATTCCTAAAACTTTTTTATATCATTCCCCATCTTAGTTATGGTCAATGTTTAAGAATTATTTATTAGCAAATAAAGATATCAATTCCTTGGTTCTCAAATCATTTACAACTTCTATGGTTTGCATTCATCATCAGCTTACATATCTTGGTCTTTCTCTTAATCATTAGAAAAAGTATAACATTCATAATCTAGAGGACTCTTTAAACATACTACATAACAATTAGCTAATTTAGAACTTAAGAATTCTTCCATTCCCCTTTCTGATTCTGAACTTAATCAACTTTATTCCTTTCATAATAAACTTATTGTTCTCAATATGCAACTTCACTTAAAATTATAGTCTTAGGGTAAAATTCAATATATCAAGCAAGGCGATAAGAATACTAATTTTATCTATAAATAATAACCTATAGAGACAAAAGAAATTATATCTCTCTATTAGCTAGTGAGAATGACTCCCTTGCTACTAAAACAAATGAGATAATCTCTTCTTTTGTTAATTGGTATTTGTCTCTTTGAGCCTCTACCCATAACAATTCTTCTGATCGATCAATTTGTCTTTCTCTCTCTAATCTACCATCAATTGTCCCTTCCCTCTTTCCAAGAGATTTAATCTATATTGAATCAAATAGGCTTGAGAAAGAGCTCAGGAAGGATTCAATGTTATATTTTATAAATATTATTAGAATATTCTCAAGTCTCTTTAATAATTTCTCATCGTTTCACTCAACAGGCAAACAACCCAAGAGCTAGGGAAGAACTCACATTATCTTTATTATCAAGAAAATAATCCATTAGAGGTTAAGGATTTTAGACCCATTACCTTATGTAATATGACCTATAAACTCTTATCTAAAGTACTAGCCAATCGATTAAAGCTATATCTCTAAGATTTAATTAGTCCAAAGTAATATATTTTTGTACAAGGTTATACTATTCATGATAACTTCCTCATTGTTAATCAACTCATTCATACATTCTCTAAATCTAAAAGTAAATCCCCTCTTGTTCTACTAAAACTAGATATAGAAAAAGAATTTGATTCCATCTCATGAGAAACAATAATATAGGCTCTTTATCATATGAATTTTTCTTTAGATTATATCAAATGGACTGGCATATCTTCTCCTATTTTTTTATATTTAATCAATGATACTTCTAATAGTTTTAAATCTTATAAAGGCATAAGACAAGAGGATTTCCCTATCACTCTACTCTTTCATTGTTTCTCAACAAATTCATTCTTCCTTAATTTCTCATTATGGAGACCAAAAACTCGTCTCTCCTTTTAATCTTAAGAGAATTCATATACCTCACTTAATATTTTCTGATAACATTCTAATCTCTTTTCGAGTAAACCCAAAATCTAGTTCAAATGTTCTTAAAGTACTTAAAACATTCTAGATGTTAATTTAATACCTTAAAGTTAATTTATCTAAACCTAACATCTATTTTTCTAAACATGTCTCTCTTTCCTCCGAACACTTAATTTGTACTTCAACATATATTAGAGAAAGTAATTGACCTATAAAATATCTAGGTTCCAATTCCTCATTTAATCGTCTTCCTCAAAATTATCAAAATATTATGGTTGATAAAACCGATTCAATAAGGGTCGAATTTTTTGAGCTATTAAAATGGTGCTTATTAATTTTATAATCAATTCAACCCCAACTCAGTTCTTTTTAACCGTAATATTTTCGAATATCATACTTAATCATATAACCCGAACCTCTATAAGCTTCTTTTGAAATTATAATTCTTCTTCCTCATTATAAACTTATTAGTTGGAATATCATTTCTAAATTCAAAGACTGTGGAGGCTTTGGAATTCGTGATCTTCTCACTAAACATACTCTTCTTATCTTAAATAAACCTAACACTCTTTGAGTTTGTATTCTTAGAATAAAATATGATGACTTACACACACTGAACATATCATTCCTAATCCTTCTCGATTGAGTGAGTTTAGTTAATTAACCATAAACATTAGGAGAGGATTTAGAAACATAGGCAATGATCTTAATATAATTATATAGTCTGATCTTTGGATTAATAGTATACCCATTAGTCATTGGCCTACACTCATGGGAGAGTTCAAAATTTTTTTTTCAGATTCAATGTTTTTTTCTACTAACAATTGGAATATTTTTTCTCTTACTCGATTTTTTCACCCAGCCTTTATTTATAGGATTCTTAGAATTTATGTATCCAGAAACTAGAGAGCTCACCAGAACATCCTGTCCTTCAACTTTCTGTAAAGTGGATGATCCTTTCAGTTCATCCAACCCTCTAACAGTGTTATTTTAGTTAATATTATTTTTCTATTACAAAGAAAATTGACATACTGTAATTGTTGAATCCATTAAAATTTCCAAATGAATCTTGACACCATTTTATGATCTCCTCTTCAACTTTCATATCAGACTTGCCTTGGATTTGACTCTTCTCATTCTTCATTTCAACTGCCCCTATTACTTGAAGCTGATCCAAATTTTGAATTATGCTTCATTATTAGTAATTTAAATTGAGTAAAATTCTCTCTCTTTCAGGTTCAGAAATGATTATAATTTAGCTCTATTTATTGATCATTTCTTGGCAAAAAAATATAGCAATAACCATGTTCTTTAAATCTCATTCAACTTGCAAAAACAAAATAAAAAAAAAGGAAAAATTTAGTATTCTACATAATAATTTTTTTCAAATAGAATCAATTATTTTTTTAGGGAATTAGTTTTCTCAAGAAGATGATTTTATTACATTAAATAACATATAAATGTCTAAGGTCAAACCTCAAAGCCATCAATTATGTAATAATACACTAACCAATATAACATCACAGAGGTATAATAGTTGGAAGAAGAGATTTATACTTCATTCTTGACAATAATAGTTGTTCCATGTGTTGATTAGTGAGTGGATTACTTGCCACAAATGCTTTTTTTTTTTTTTTTTTGACATATGGGAACATAATGGCCAAACTATTGACTAAATTTGTTGACATATATATATATATATATATATATATATATATATATATATATATATATATATATATATATATATATATATATATATATATATTCTTTTGATATTTGACATATCATTCAAGATCACATCAACTGAAACCATAGCCAAAAACAATACCATCTTCTACTTTTCACATGGGATAATGTGGTGTCTTTTTTTTTCTTCTCTTTTTGCAAGCTTTTCTATACTATATAAAAGTAAAAAAAAATCAAATTTATCATTTGCAGATTGTTATTTTATCATAAAAATTATCAAGTACCTTTTAACCCTCATGTTATAAAGTTGTTGTGCTTTTCGAATTAGATGAGCATCAATTTTAATCTTTTAAGTGATTATATCTTTTCATAAATATTTTAACAAATTATACATTAATATACAATAAATAACATCAATAGTTTCTCTATAAAAGTGTCATTCTTTTCTTCCCTTTTTAAAAAATGAGATATAGATTAGATTATTCCACTTTTTATTAAGATAAAAATGTAATATAGAAAAATCCATAGCTTTCAATTGCTTCAATCAAGCAAAAAACTATAGCAACAATATCATCTCTCTCTCTCTCTCTCTCTCTCTCTCTCTCTCTCTCTCTCTCTCTCTCTCTCTCTGGTAATAGGAATAAGATTCTCTGCAAAACAAAAGTATATAAGATTATTAAATTCTAAAAGACTTGTAAGCTTAAGTTATTTATAATACGAATTAAGACATATATATATATATATATATATATATATAGTCTGACTCTTTAATCATTTAGCAATATAAGATTAATTATTTTATAATCTCTTAATCTATCTCATATATGAACTTTTCCAACATAAGTGACCCATTAAAGTCCCAATAGTCAGTCCAAAATTTGTCAATATTGATATTACTAATACCAAAATGGAGACTCCACCTGTAGTTATTTGAGAAGTTAGCTCTTTACCAAGATGGGGAAGTTTGAAAGTTAACCCTTCAAAGTTCATTAGTTTGATGTTATCTTCAAATCCTTTCTCCAATCAATGCCTACTAGTACTAAATGTTGTCACATTGATAATGCATAATCCACCTTCCATGCAACATCTTAGCCAAGAACATTTAATATCATCAAATTGTCATATGATAAATAGGATAGGAACCCATAACTTTACTTCATAAGAACAAGTGTTTTGCATTCCACATAGCAAGTTCCATGTGATTTCTCCCCCAACCTGGTTCTCTTCTTCTTCTAGCGAGGAAGTCCAAGATATGTGAATGATTGATTCTTATCCATTCCATCTCTCATTTGAGCATTTCCATTAACCAGTGTTGTACGTGCTCTTCAGTTCCTTATCTTCCTCTCTATCATCTGAAGAATATTGTTTGATGTGCCAATCTAATCTGACAAAAATTCAAGGCAAAGATCTCCTCCCTATATGATTTCCAATTCTCAGTGCAATCCAATTCCTGAGTATGGCAAGAACTAAACCTACCCATCCACATGCATCATTTAAGTAAGACCAAAAATCCTCCTCTCACATTTCCTTTGTCATTTAATTCGATTATATTGCATAGTCGATCTCATAAATAATAGTCAGGACATGATATGAAGATTTTATTTGACATTCTTTTAATAATTTGTTTGAGAGCAACGCTATAATAAAACCTAATCCCACCATAAAAAAAACTCATAGTAATATTTTATTTCTATGACATTTATTATAAACATGACCCAATCTTCTCAACAATAGCAAGAAAGTCACTACTCTCTCTCTCTCTCTCTCTCTCTCTCTCAAACACAATATATGTGAATCACTTGAGATTGATATGCTGCATTGCTAGTTCACACAATCTGGTTATAATGGATCCAAGTTTAAACGACACTGTGACAATGTTGGGCCCAATTTGACATCGAGTTTTGATAGAATAAATACTTGAAAACAAATTGCTCAACTCGAGATAAGAAAATTCATGATAGATTATTAAGAATTGATCCATAGAATATCAAAAAATTTGTCATATATCATGACTATTATACATACGGGATAGCCTCATAAACCTTGTAAATGGAAAAAGATTGTTTCTTTCTTTGTGTACATGTTATAGCGGACCTTTAAACCTTAAGCAAATTAAGAAGATCTATTGCATTCTACAATAAGTTATATATATATATATATATATATATAATGAATATATAATTAAGACACTAACTGAAATAGAAGTGAGTAGCATATTATTTATTTATTTATTTATTATTTATATTTAACATTTTTATATTATTAATTCGAAATTTTCAATGCTCACATTCTATCATAACATTTGACCAAATATGATTGTTTTTAGTCATTTAATTTGTGTCCATTAAGTAGTCATTACCTACTCATATTTTCTATTTTCATAATTATTTCCTGCTTTCCCATATTTTGGTCAGTAAGTATTGTGTCATTGGAAAATTGATGAGCCCAAATTATCAGAAAGAGTTCTAATATTATTATGAACCAATCAAAAGTTTTCCAAGTCTGATTACGAATAAATTGAGCCTTCCAAATATCATTCGATAAATTTTCGATATATGTTGAGCACGAAAACACATGAAAGATATCGGTAAATACCTTAATTGTTAATAATAAGGTAAGGTCATAATCAAATCTCCTATTATTAATTTATTTTTAATTATTAATTAAAAGGTCATGTGATCTAATCTTTTATCTTTCTAACCTATCCTTGGCAAATAAGAAAATTAAGCACCCATCTTATTCCCAAAAAACCAAATCTCTTACTCTTGTGGATGCTCACTTAGCAATCACCTCCATTCATTCACAAAGGCAGCTGATTCAAACACACCAGAAATCAAAGACAAGGTTAATCTGAGCTGAACCCTAACATGACCCAAAGACAGGGGTTGGAGATGGCCATCAAGTGCCCAAGCACCAAAGCTCGGAAAGGTCAAGACCTCATGAGTGGATACATGGTTGGATTCAAGTAAAAAGCAGCAACACCACTCATTACCCTCACCCACCTTTCTTCTCCTTTTCCTCCCCATGCAGCCATCCCACATGATTGCTCACCCCTCCCTCATATCTTCTTGGGTTTCAGGCCAAGCTCATGATTAGTCCCCCCCCCTCCTTTCCTTCTCACTCACTGTCCTCCACTACAATTATGACCAAAACCCTAATGATTGTTTCTCCTCCACCCACCATTTCCAAGATCACCTCACTCTACCACTAACTCACCTCTCTTTTTTCTCTCTTTCACCCCAAATCATAATGTTCACCCTAAATTAGGTTTAGCATTTGGGTGCTCCTTTACCATCCAAAAACTTGATTATATGTTTTTGAGGTTGATCGATGGAGTTGACAGCCATTTCACTGAAAGAATAAAGATATTAAAATTGTTAATTTATTATTGCTTGGCTTTTATAGTTGTAAGAATATCAAAGGCCTTTAGATATTTTATGTTTTAATATTATCTATATTTAGATTTTTTTATTAATGTTTTGTTAGTATTGGTTTTTTTTCCTATCCTTTTTTAACTTCTCACTATAAATTATGTGATCTCAAATTAGTATTTTTTTTCTATTATAATACATATAAATAATATATATCATTATATAGATCAAGAGAATAAGAGAAATCGATATTATATGTTTCTTAAATTCATGGACGAAGGATGAAGTGAGAAAAAGATATGATTTTTAAGTCATGAAAAAAGTCATCACATATATAAAGAATCTTAATATTTGAGGAGAGACAGACATATGCTACATCAAAATTTTATTACAGTGAATACATAATTCTCAAAAACCCAAATTGGCTTTGGCTTATAAGTATTCTTCAGATCAACAACACAGGGTTGGGAACAATTTGGCACAGTAGATGGAGTGGAAGCTATTCCCCACCAAAAAAGAGGAGTCTTTTGTGTGAAGTTAACTTGGCAATTATCACCTGTCAAGACAAGATGGCAATTATTCTTGGCAACAATCATGGCATGAGGAATGTAATCATCAATTGGCATCAAAGATTTAGCTGACTAAAGAGCAGGAAAACACTGTGCATTGATCATGAGATGTCATGGTTAAAAGCATGGGGTATTAATAGGATGATAGAATGCTCTTCATCTGTCATTCTCTTCCTTGCCGAGGGTGTTTGCTTGCTTGGAATTCAAAATACTTATAAATCATAATTCTTTAGCTCTAAGTAATAATCAAAGGTGTATTTTTTTCTCAAAAAATAAAAATAAAATACATATTTAAGTAGTATCTAAATAAATAATCAAGCTCGAATTTAGTTAGTTAGAGTGAGATTAATGCATATTCTATCGATTACTTGTATTAATTTTTCACACTAACGTCAACTTGACTCGTCAAATTAAGTTTATATGAGCATACGATCATCAATTTATTGGACCGATAAATAGATAGATTCGAATTCAAGTTATTATCTTCATTAATGATCGAACTCTAGCTAGCCATACTTATCTTGAAAGTATAGTCATGCGGTTAAGATAGGAAAGAAGGTACCAAAATAATGTTTAGATTAGAATTGAAGTATGATAGTAAATAGTGGGATTCAAATTCAAGAAGGGTAAGCTATTACCATTTTGTTGATGATGCGAGCGAGCTATACTTGTCCAACTTTGTCATGAAGCTAAGTTGTTTCGAGTTTTGCCATCTTCTCCGTTGTACAATTCTTGAAGCAAAGGCATCGAAGTAGCATTGCTTTAGGAGTTGGTCATTATACCTAAGCTTGTGTGGTAGGATTCCTCCCCTCCCCCATGATTGTTCTCTTTTCCTTTCACAGAAAGGTTGTCATCGGATCATATCCTGTTCACTTCTTCTACACACCCATTACTTCCATGCGGTTGGCCAATCTATCATGTTGTGGAGGAAAGTAAGAGCTTGACAAGATCTGATTTGTCCTGGAGCAAAGACACAGCTTATCTCAAACCAGCCATGGCAGCAATTGCTTGCCTTTTGCCATGTTGAGGAGCTCTTACTTGGGGTGCTGAAAGCATCATCGCCGAGTGAGGTTTTCCTTCCACGGGATGCTTGCGAAGCCAAGCCATCGCCCACATTCGGTGGAGTCGATTTGGGAGGAGGTGTGAGATCACACGCCGGTTGGACTTGATCGTATCGGTCAGTGGCTTGCATTTGTTGCCGATGGCCACCACCTTCCTATGCCATTCTTCCGCATCCTCATCTTTGGAATGTGTATGATTGGGGTCCAATTCATATTCTAATTTTGACTCGGAGTGGGTTACAAGTCAGAGATTAGGTCCCGATTTATCTTATCAGTCTACCATCACACTCTTTCCACTTCTTTCATTCATATATATATATATATATATATATATGTATATATATCCCTTCTATAAGTCACCTAATGTCTAAAAATATATCGAAGAAACTCGATCACTTAATTCAGATGCGAGAGAGAACATATGAACTCATACTGATTTGTAGTGGGAAGAAGAAGAACACTTACTTATTCAGCTTAAAACAAGAAGACACCCCATGCAACTTAATGCAATTAGATTGAGTAGGTAGAGTTGATAGCTGTTCATGGAAATGGATCGGATCTGACCCGATTGGATTTAATTGAGCTCCGATATGGGTTACAATTTGGTCCACGAATTGCAACGTGATTTGGACCGAAATGACCAAAATACGGTAAATATGGAGAAGAATGAAGGGTTAATTGGTAAGGAGGATGACGTGGGAAGGCAAGTGGGGGCGTAGAACTGTGACCTATTAGAGGAAGAAGAAGGGAGGGGAAGAGAAATGGAGGCGAGAGAAGGCGAGGCGGAGGCGTAGGGGGGCGGGGCCGGGGGCGGTGGCGGTGGTGGCAGCGGCAGCGGCGGCGGCGACGGAGGCGGGGGATGGATGGGGCGGCGGTGCTGAGGCAGCTCGTCGGCCAGATCCAAGAGCTCTGCGAGCTCTACGGCTCTCCCTCCCTCGACTATCCTCACCTCAACCCCAGGCAAATGCCTCCCTCCCCACTCCTCCTTTCTGCTCGTTCCTCCCTTATTTGATTTAGTTTCGGTCTTCGAATTCCCGATGATCGGGTGGAAACGCATGCTAAGTTTCGTCGACAATGAAACGGCTTTGAACTAGCAATCTGTCGATCTCTTGATCATGGAGACCTGAGAACACGTTGGGGTCCGGAAATCCTAGAAGATTTGAAGGATACGCGGGAAGTTTGCTGGCTATTATCTGTTCTTCTATTGTTGCTTGTGATTTTTGGGGGGATTCTAGTTTCCTAGTCTATCATGTCTCCACCCCCAAATTCCGTTTGCAGAGGAAGTACTTGATCGGCAGTTTAATCTGTCTTCGTTCTTTCTCTGCTTAATTTCCGACTTACTTCTATGAAGTGTGGTGGTGGTCTTAGAAAGTCTTTCGCCGATAAAGATTGATATGTTGACTATAATCGTCTCAGCCAGACTCCACTTGGGGTAGATGATCTACAAATTGCTTTTTTTATCATTCTTTTCATCCTCCTCTTTCTTTTGTACTTCTAATTAATCCTGTTATTGCCAGAGGGGAGCCTGCTGTATCTCAGTCGACCACTATTTGAACCCAAAATATGATCTTCTAGATCGGCTACCTGGCTTGCTTTCTCCAAGAAACCGGCTTCAGTGAAAACGCAAGTCCTAGATCTTCTTTGCTTCTGGAGAAGTTTGTCCTAATGCCAACAATCATTAAGAAAACACGAGTCTTATGCCTCATGTGATGGGCCTTCTTGCTGAACTCTGATGTTTAACTAAGCAGATTATCATCTACTTCCTTTTGGCACCTCATGCGGCACCACAACCCCTGAACCTAATGATCGATTATCATGATTTTCAGTAGACAATGTGGTTGCATCTTTAAATAGATAGTAAAACTTTAGCATTCGAGCAACCAAATTGTGCGGTAAAGTGTATGATGTTTCTCCTTCCTCCTGCTGCTCCTGACTCATAATATGCAGACCATCTACTGGTGGTAGAAACGGTGAATTTCTTCCACTGAAGTTTGAAACCTTCTAGAGGATTTGAATTATTTTACCTAATCCAGTCTCCATCAGGTGCTTCTATGAGTCATTTCTTATCTTGATAGATTTTGATGCCATTCGTCTCAATGATTATATATTATCAAGCTGTTTTCAATTATCTTAGTTGCAAATGATGTTCATTATCTGGTTCTTGAAGTTTGATGTGCTTGTTTACTGTGGGATTTTTGTGTGCAGTATGATGTTGACCCCTTTCGGAGAAATGCAGTAGAGATATACATAAAACTATTCACCTAGTATTCTAATGGAACTTGTTTGCCTCATTCCTAGCAGTGTAGCTGCCATCCATTTATGTCCACAATTCACTCCACCTTTAGCTTCTGGAATTGATGAGATTGTCCTTTAGGAAAGCTGAGAACTTTATATCTCAAAGTGACAGAGCTTCCTCATATAAGGCATCTTCTCCAGATATGACACGCAGAGAATCCTTTCTATATTCTGTTGGTGGAGAAGCATTGTATCTCCTTGAAAACTTTCCTGGCCTCGTAGTGCATCTTTTACAATTGGACTGCATTTGCATCCAAGTGTCCAGTATTCATGGCAGTTGAACATGGATATTTTCTTTTCGCTTGACAATCACATTGGCCTATATTTTAAGGGGAAAGAATTGGTCAAGTTGGCTAGCCTATTTGCGAAAACCACCTTTGATACAGAGCTAGCATTGTCTATGACAGAACTTGCTAATCTAGATTCAGTAGGTCTGAGGTAGAGATCAGTTTACCTTTAATTATGAGGCGTAAAGCAAGCTCCACATAGAAAACTCTTTCCTTTTCTACTCTCATATCATTTGGAAAGTGTCGAGCAAAGTAATGGGTTTGATGTTGAAAACTTAAGTGTGCAAATGCTCCTCTAAATCACTAATGTTCAATCAACAACTCTTGAGATAGCTCTGATACTTGATCTTGTTTTAATATTCCACAGGTATCCTTGTTGAAGTAATAAATGTATGTAGTTGATCATGCAAGATGGCCCAAATCTAACCATGAGTGCCTTAGATATCCTAATTAGACTGTTAATTTGCTTAAGGTACCACCTGAACCAATACAATTTCATATTCTCAATATCAAAGATGGTGAGGGGAACCTTTGGATCTTCTATGCTTGCCGTACATTAGAAAAATTGCTCTACATACAAAGGTCAGCCTGTACTTTCCATAAAGGAAGGAACCTAACTAAAGGTGATCTTGCTATTTTATGATGATTTGGATACTACAGACATGGATAAACTGTAGAATAAATAATTGAAAACATTATCGTTCAGGGATGGTTTGTATATGTTACAAGGTTAGAGTAGCCCCTATCTATGCACATAGCCATATGGGTGGTAGGCAATAATTTTGATTCAATCGTGGGTCAACCATGGCATTAGAAACAAAATTTAGAGAAAACATGTAAAAGTATTTAATAAAAATATATGCTATTTGAAAGGTCAAAATTTATGGACGTTGATATAAGATTTTTTTTTTACAAAGGATGTGTTTATTATGTAAAATATTTGTCTAAATTCTACTTTGAAATGCTTCTGGTATTACATTATAGCACAATAGATATTTATATCAATGAGTGGACTGGCACATTTTGGGCTGTCTGATCCAACCCAATTTATGATCAAAGAAAAAACAAAACTTAAAACACCAATTAGGGCTCACGAATGCTAGCCTTGTTCTTCAAGGGAGCATGGAATCAATGCTGTCGCCGCTGTCATTCGCCATTTCCATCTAATAATGCCACCACTGCCGTTGCCATCTGAAATCACCACCACTATCATTTGTTGTCACCTTCCTCCTCGGTGTGCTTCATCCTCCTCTTCTCCCTTTTTCCTACTCCATTACCATATCTTTTTCCTTCTTTTTCCTCCTTTTCCTCCACCGCCTCCACTTCTTCCTTCCTCTATCTTTTTCTTCCTTCTCCTCTACGTCCATTATGCCTTCCTCTTCGCCTTCTTTGTCTTCGAAACACTGGTACATATACTGGTACTGATTCGATCGCAATGTAATGGTCCGGCCAATGACCGTTATTGGTCTAGTATACGATATGACATTCCTTGATTTATATGTTTGAAATTTTATGAATACTCAATCATTGTATCCAATACAACAGATGACACGTAAGTGAAAGTATAATGATAAGTACGAACTATACAGATTCAACTTTGAGAGATTCAATCTTTTGACATGTGTAAATGGTTGACCTTATGGTTCAAATTGATATGATTGAACCATCTGGGTTAACAATTTTTGGGAAAAAAAAATTGATTTTTTATTATTGAGGTTGGCCCAAACTACATGGCCCATTTGCCTCTAGGCAGATACTGAACAATGGTCCATAACACAATTAGTTTAGAAATTAGAATAAATGGTGTTTTATGTAGCCTATGACAGTATTTAAGGGCTTTCTCCAGCAATTCCTTTCCTATCTGTGGGCAATACCACAATATGCCATTGTGGTATTGCCCACATAATATTTAAGAATTCATAAGCTGGCAAGTTAAGGCATTGGAATATTGGATTAATGTTGTCAGCTATGCCTAGCCATGGCCTTTACAATCATTGCACCTGATTGCAGTTGCACAGTTGAAGTTGCTTTAATTAGGCATCCTCTCTTGCCACTCTTGACAGCTCACCCTACTAGGAAATTGAAAAGAACTGATGAACTCTTTCTTCTTAAGGATCTAGAAGTTGTTGCAATAGCAGGATTTTTTTCTGTTATTCATTTTGGTTTTACCCGCATGATTAGCATGCAACTTGACATTCATTGACAGGTTTGCATTCATCTCTCCAAGTTGTCAAAATCTTGTGGCTGATCTGCAATACTTATCCCCCACATTGTTTAGTCTGATGGATGCAATGCTTGGCATGGATGTAATTGTATATTTTTGTAGGATCATCTTGTGAACCTGGTTCTGACACCTAACTATATGGAGCTACATTTCTCTCTAGGGCTTTTGTTCTTTGGGGGAAGAAAAATCTTCAGGGGTTCTATTCTAAAGGAAAATAATGACCTTTATCACCAAAAAATAAAAGATAAATAATCAAAAATCATTCTCAAGCTTACAGTGCTCTATATAGAGGCTGCTATTACCTGAATCCTAACTCCAATAGTCCAACAACAATTTATGATTAAAGTGCCCAAAAAACCAGCTGGTGCCCTCTTCTTCACCCTAACAGATCATTCCTTTTAGGGCTTTTGGTTAGTTTGATGGTCCCCTTGAATCAGATGCCTAGGAAACCAGGTGTTTCCCTTGGCAAGGCCAAGTAGCGTCAAGAACCCCTCACCAAGTCCAAGCAGGGGTTGCTGACCTTTTATCCAAATTAGGCAAGAGATCTCCAATCCTATTGGGTCTTTCACGTGGGCAAAGTGGCGGGTTGAGTAGCGAATAGGTCCCACGAACCTCATTGTAATACATATTGTTTCATATGTCAAATTCTAGCCTAGCACATTATTTCTTGGTGTTTAACTAGAATTATTTTCTAAACTGATTCCATTCCCAGATCAGATCTGACCAATATCTTCAATTTTGTTCATGTCATCCCTCTTTGAACCTGATGGTGATCTCAATTAAGATTTTGTCAAGTATGATGTGAATGTATTTGGAAGGCCATAATGAATTGTTAAGGTGGCCTGAATTTAGGTTAGAAGCATAAAAAATAAAAGAAGATCAAATGTATTTGGAAGATCAAAGAAAAATGAGAGAAACAATTGCATTTGGATTGTCCATTAACATTTGCCCTTAACTTAATGCAGGGAAATCTCTACATAGCTGATTTCATATATGGGAACAGTTAGCTTGATATTACAACTGTTGTTGGAATAAGTTCTGGAAGGGAATGTTGGTAAAGCTATATAGGCAGAGATCTTCTATGATAGCACAATTAATAATATAAGGTCATATAATAATATATTGTTTCCCATAGCATGATGCTTTAGATAAAGGGTTGTTTGCATTAATTATTTCATTTTATGCCTGGTCTGTTGCTTGTCTCAAGCATGATGCTTCGAAAATGACCATCATTACCTTAATTTAATGAAAGCAGGTTAGTTTAACTACACCAAGCAACTTCACTATGTTGGAATTTTTTTATCATTTTTTGAGTTGATCGAGAAATTGGCTATTTACTTCTGAATATTGCTGCATGTCACTAATTCAAGCCACCTTGCTTAATCTTTTTCTATTTCAAACTTCAATATGCTAGTATTATAGTGTTATTCTGTGATGTTTGCAGTATCAGTTAGTTGTCTTCAGAAACAAATAACTGATAGAATTTCTGTCAAAACTGGTTCTTATCAGGTGGTATATGGTAGAGTTGAACAATAACTCATTGGAATACGACTTCTGTGGTCTTATAATGGAGGATAATTCTGACCAAAAGATGGTTGAAGTTAACAAATCTCTGCCTTGCAAGAGATCTAGAAGAGAGAAGAACCCTGCAAAAGCACTTGCATTAATTTCAACTGACTTCATGGATCAGCAAATCTGGAAAGACTTTCCAGAGGATCTTTTTGAAGCTGTAATTGCTAGACTCCCTATAGATTCCTTCTTCCGTTTCCGGACTGTATGCAGAAAGTGGAACTCCTTGTTGACCTCACACAGCTTCTCCCAACACTTTGCGGAAGTTCCACGTTTGCACCCTTGGTTCTATACGGTGACTCCTGAAAACATAAGCAGTGCAGCAATGTATGACCCTTCTTCGAGAAAATGGCATCATTTCTCCATCCCATTTCTGCCTGCAAAGACGATAATTCTTCCAGTAGCCTCAGCTGGTGGTCTCATTTGTTTCTTGGATTTAGGACACAAAAACTTCTACGTTTGCAATCCTCTAACAAACTCATTCAAAGAACTTCCACCAAGGTCCTTCCGGGTCTGGTCACGAGTAGCTGTTGGGATGATACTAAATGGGACGAGTGCCAACAATGGGTACAAAATAGTGTGGCTTGGATGCAATGGAGATCATGAGATCTATGACTCACTTCAGAACAGCTGGACACGTAACGGAGCTTTTCCTTCGAGCATCAAGCTTCCCCTTTCTTTAAATTTTAGGTCACAAACTGTGTCCATTGGCAATAGTCTGTACTTTATGCATGCTGAACCAGATGGTATTTTGTCGTATGATGTGGCAAATGGTGCCTGGAAGCAATTCATTATCCCATCACCGTCGCATCTTACAGACTATACACTTGCAGAGTATGGGGGTCAGGTTATGCTTGTAGGGTTGGTGACCAAGAATGCTGTCACATGCGTCTACATATGGGAGTTGCAAAAGATGACTCTCTTGTGGAAGGAGGTGGACAGAATGCCAAATATCTGGTGCTTAGAGCTGTATGGTAAGCACGTAAGGATGACATGCTTGGGCAATCGGGGGTTGCTTATGCTGTCTTTGAGGTCAAGGCGGATGAACCGTCTTGTTACGTATAATATGTCCAACAAGGAATGGCAGAGAGTACCAGAGTGTTTGCTCCCTCATGGCCGGAAGAGGCAGTCGATTGCATGTGGCACTGCATTTGATCCATGTCCCACTGCTTTTGCATGATTGCTTTCTCCTGCTTCTGAGAAGATACAAAGTTCTGCCTGTTAGTGCATCCGATGTCCTCAGTGATCATTTTCTGAATATCTTCTTTGCCTTGTTACATCACGAAGAATACCAAGCCTTCTATCACCTCTTTAGAGGTTGTGTAAACATTTCTCATTTCTGTTCTGGACCACGTCAAAATAACTAGCAGTCTTGTTATTTTGCATCCCTGTGCTGGTTCTTTTATCTGATTTCTTTCCAAAGAATAGGATGAGTTTACATGAATCACCTTAGATTTCTCTGTTGAAGGTGGCTAGTGTTTTGATTTCTTGTTCAGGCTTGGTTCAAAGTCCGTATTGTGGTCTGGTTGATATTGATGTCGAGTTCTCTGCTAAGGCTGTTCAGGCTTGTTTCGTGTGCAAATCAGCTAGCTCATGCTTGCTTGATTTGAAGGCTGAATTGCATATAGGGCTGATCTGAAACTGATCGGGTTGAGATCAGCTCAGTTTGGTTTTATAGACTTGTAGACTTGCCAGTTTATGGAATGCTAGGAGCATGTGACAAAATGAACTAGATATTGAAATTTCTCTTCTTACAGGTTACAGATGCAGAACACGTTATGCAACATGCAATGTCACATGGAAAACATGAAGATTTCAACATCACAAATGGTAGGTAACATAACATGACTCGTTTTACATTTTATGGTTTCAGATTCACCTTGAAGTTACTTGTTCCACTGCATCACTGCTCTACAATTTCCACCTTCATATACTGTACACACCAGGGAATCCCTTAATGCAGGTCAGGGATAGTGCTCTATTTGTGCTAGAATTGGAGTCTTAAAGAGGTACTGTGACTCGATGGTATTTGTTTCTATGCTAAAACACTAGTGGATTGTGTGTTTTTGTAAAGATTCATGAGTTAGAATGATAGCATTTTTAATATAGTTGTAAACAGGAGTGGAGATGGTGCTTTCAAATGGTGTCATTGTAGTTATTTATTGGATTTTTGTGTTTGATGTATGAACTAAATGGTGTGTACCAAATGATGTATAAGCTAGTTTTGTACCAAATGAGAACTTGGCAAAATATTAAACTGTGTAGGTCTTGTTTCCTCATTCATCATCCGCTTCACTTTATATGCCAAAGGAAACACTAGTTATGAGTCCAAATATTAGCAGGTAAATAGTATAAACTATACAGTTCATTTAAGCCAATATGCAGATTGAATAGAGAGCGAGAGATTAAAGAGAAGAGGAATCATCCCAAAAGGTGAGCACTAGTATGATATTTCTGTAGATTCACACTTCCATGCAGTCATCATATTATTTTTATTACATGTTATGAATTGTTGTAGACTATCACACTTTATGCCATGTAGATAGATCCTTGGTATTTGGAGGCAAGGCGAATATTCATGTTATGTTACTTATCCAATGATGTCAGAGCCATGGTAAGATCATAGTTGTTATAGGATCAGCAACTCATGTCCTTTGTATTCCTGATCATATTTTTTGGTTGAATCGTTTCTTGTTCCAGTGTAGATGGTTTGGAACATCAGAAGCCATGCACAAGCGTTTTACACAATACTTCACTTTTGCACAGAATAAATACATCAACATTCGATCGATACGATACGATACGACCGACAAATCGAAACTCAAGCAGTAGGCCACGACTACTTGAAAGCAGACACAACACTCCAGGAAAATGAATCAGGATCTCACGTACCATTTCCGTAGAGACTGGCATAGACGACCTTGGTCCTGTGCACAAGAATCATGCTCAAGATCACTGCGACGACACAGAGTCCCGACATCAACAAGGAAGAAAGGAAGAAGCATATGGCTCCTTCACACTGGAGTGTCTTCTCCTCACTGAAGCTTGCTGCATCGAGCAATCTTCCAAACAAGAAGGCTGACGAACTATGTCGATTTCGAGCTTGTTTCTCGGCTTCGTGATCATACATACCACTAACAATCAGACCAGAGAACACTAATGAACCTGCTGGATTTGCGACGGTGAGAAAATTGTATAGTGCTCCAAAGTTCTTCAAGCCAAACAGTTCAGAGGCAGCAGCTGGCACGATAGACCAGTGCGCACCATATCCGAGCCCAATGAGCAGAGTGCCGATGTACATTGCCCGTGGCCAAGCCATTGCAAAGCAAAAATGTCCAAGTGCCATCAGAACCTGAGCTACTGCCAGAGCTACAGGCCTCGGATACGCCCGATTCCTGATAAGATTATCCCAAAAATGGTGGAAGGAAACATAGAGACATAATTAGTACAAAAACATGGAAGCATTTCTCTTCTATTTTGATCCTACTCCATTACCGTTTATAGGTAGTAAGTACTTCCTCTAATCCTCGTCTTTTGATGTAAACATATATTCCCTTATCTGCTGATTATATATATATATATATATATACTCGTCACATATCCAACATGTGGTATGGTTTTAGAACTTGATTATATCCCGCATTGTATTATTATATTTCTTGGCAATTATTTCCACCCAGAAAACTTTAGGGAGGAGATAACAGAATAATGATGATGCTTTATTTAGTAGCTCCATCTACTCGATGAACTGCTATTTGAAGGTCAAATTCACTCTAGGGAGAAGAATATTGCAATTGAAACCAAGAAAAGGAATTGCTTTTCATCACAAGCATAACCACAGACATACTAAGATGGATACTAGAAATAAAGAAAATGGGACATAAACGTAGCTAGTATCTTATAGTTATGGTTCATTCTTTCGAAAACAAGAATTGCTCATATGGTGCCTAAAGAGAAAGGATGTTTCATGACATTATTGATTTGGCTGTAGAATCGATGATAATATTGATTTCATGACATTAGCTAGCAGATAGAAGCAATATGAACTAATTATTTGCATGGAATGATGAGCTGTGCAGCAAAGGAACAAAACACAGTTGACATATAATACCTGACGATGATCTCAGAAACATAACCTCCACCGATACGTCCAAGAAAATTCCAAATGCTGATCATGGAGACAAAAATATGAGTGTCCTCATAACCCAAAGATTGGCTCATCTGACCCAAATTATCGATGACCGTCAGACCAGATCCTGATCCCAACAGCAGAGAGAAGAACAATAGCCAGAAATCTGCTTTGATTAGAGCTTGTAACAGCGTGAAGTCCTCTCCCCGACGTGGTCCTCTTTTCCTCCTGACTCTCACAGCTCCTTCGGCTGCAGCCTGAAACAGTCTTGCTTGCAACTGCGCAATTCTTTTCTGCCTCTCTAATTCAGGAAGCGAGTCGACTTCCTTAGGCTTCTCGTCTTCAACCTCACTCAGAATAACCTCAGCTTGTTCCTGGGATCCTACTCCTCCCCCTCCTCCTTTCGTATTCTCAGGTAAAAGACTCTCGAGAGTGGCTGCAGGGTCTTCGGAGGAACTCGACGTCAAGAGCACAGGTATTGCTACAGGGACTAAAAGAATAAGGATCAAAATGAGAGTAAACGTGGTGATCACAGTTCGGTTCAAGTCGATTAGATCTTCGAGGAGCATGACACCCAACAGATAAGCAGCCAGAATCAAGCACACACTGTAGATGAAGCTAAAGCTGTAATCGTCAGAAGGCCTCACTTGTCTGTGACCCCCAACAGGTCTCACGATGAACATCAAGGCCATCACCACCATGGTCGGCCCAACTGCGACCATAAAAATGAGAGCTGCATGATTCGGAATGTGGATCATAGCATATATTTGAGTTAAAATAGCACCACTTAGACCGGCAAATCCCTTCAGGATGCCCACCACAGGTCCCCTGCTCTTAGGGAAGTTTTGCACACAAGAAACCAAGGCAGCAGTGTTGAAGTATGTCTCTCCATTGTTGCCAACAAAGATCAGAATGCACATCTGCACCAGACACACCAAAACCAACATAAATTTGGCACGCTAGATATCAACATAAAGAGCCAGATCGAAAAGAACACCTATTCCGATGATAAAGGCTAAATCACATTTCTTTTTGGAAGTTCAAAGAGAGTACGAGAAGCCTCGAGGGAAGAGCACTAATACAACAATGAGTTGTTAGAGCTAGTCCCAGGATATTTACCAAAGGGTAATTTTGGCAACACAACAAAGACAATAAAGCGGAAATAATAAAAGCGACAAGAACAAACAAAACACCAGAACACCAAATATACGTGGTTCGGTCAAATGACTTTGACCTATATCCACGGAAGAAAGAGGAGCAAATTACTACTATAAAAGAGGGACACTTACAAATGCCTTAGGAAATGTTCCTAGGCCATAAAACACCTTCAGCTTCTTAAACAAAAAGACTTCAAACCATAAGCAGGTTTTCTTGTGATGCCTACTGTATTTCTTGTGGTGTCTGTGGTACTTCTCGTGGTGTGTCTAACATCAAAGCTCAGGCCCTTATTTATAGTTCTAAGACGAGACAACAAGTCTGATTTTCCCGATATGGGACTATGGGACTTGCCAAACTAACAAATCTCCACCTTGGCATGTCCCAACAAAACTTGCTCCACCTTCTTCATAAAAGCCCCAACGGGCAATCACCAACAATGAACACCAACCAAGTCCAAGCACTGCTTGAACTTGTAAACCGGAAGAGGCTTCGTAAACATATCAGCTGGATTGTCCTTCGTATGAATTTTCTGAACAAGGACTTTTCCTTCAGCAATCAACCACTTAGCGGAATTATCATAAGAAACTGCATCTGAATAGGAAGTAGGCTCACCAACTTCACTTGTTTCTTCTGCAACAGACAAAGCATATGCAACCAAATTTGCATACCTTTGTGGTGGTCGAATATTTCTCATATGACGCATATGCCATAATTTGGTAATGTCAGAATCAGACAATGATGATGACGAAACTGCAACTGAACCTGTGACAGTAGTTCCCTGCAGAATATACAAGCTACCAGACCTACAAGCTTTCATAACAATAATAGCACTTCTAGAAACTTTCATAACTCCACCTTCAGCTGTGTATTTACACCCAAGGGCCTCTAGGGTGCCTAAAGAGATGAGATTCTTTTTCAAATCAGGAACATGTCTAACATTAGTGAGCGTCCTCACAATACCATCATACATTTTAATTCGGATTGTTCCTCTACCAACAACATCACATGCGGCATTATTGCCCATCAAAACAATTCCACCATTACAAGATTCATATGTGGAAAACAAATCCCTATTGGGACACATGTGATAAGAACAACCTGAATCTAAAATCCATTCATTTTTAGACTTTGTCCTGTCATCAGTAGCAAAGAAAATATTTCCAAAATTCTCATCAGAAGCTACACTAACTTCAGCGGACTCAGTTGGTTTCTCAACAATTTTTTCCTTTTGCTTTAATTTATTTTTCAATTTAAAGCAATCAATCTTAATGTGCCCCATTTTATGACAATATCTGCATTCCAAATTTCTATGTCTGGATTTAGATCTAGATTTAGATCTACTACTGTCAAATTCTCTTTTATCCATTTTATCCCTGACAACCAGACCCTCAGCCTGATTTCCCCTACTTTCCCCAGTGATATCTCTGTCTATTTGCTCCTTAGATTTTAGTGCAGATTTAATTTCCTGATACGAAACTGTTTCTTTTCCATAAATCAAAGTATCACGGAAATGCTTAAAAGATTGGGGAAGAGAACACAAGATGATTTCCCCTACTTTCCCCAGTGATATCTCTGTCTATTTGCTCCTTAGATTTTAGTGCAGATTTAATTTCCTGATACGAAACTGTTTCTTTTCCATAAATCAAAGTATCACGGAAATGCTTAAAAGATTGGGGAAGAGAACACAAGAGCAACAAAGCCTTATCCTCATCATCAATTTTTGCATCTATATTCTCCAAATCCATAACCAAATAATCAAACTTATCAAGATGCGAGAGTATAGATGTACCTTCAACCATCCGAAGCATATACAGACTCTGCTTCAAGTAGAGACGATTCTCCACTGTCCTCTTCATGTACAAGGCTTTAAGTTTGTCCCACATGCTCTTAGCCGTAGTCTCCGTAGCTACCTCCCGTAAAACCTCGTCAGAGAGATTTAGAATGATACTGGATCGAGCATTCTTATCCATACCCGCAAGATCTTCCTTTGACGTACCATCTGGAATGTTCTCAGCACCCTGAAGTGCCAAATCAACTCCGTCTTGAACCAGAATGGCCTCCATCTTGAGTTGCCACATGTCGAAGTTGACATTTCTATCGAATTTCTCGACAACGATCTTTGATATTGTCATTGTTGCCAAAAGATCCCAGAACCAGGCTCTGATACCAGTTTGTTAGAGCTAGCCCCAGGATATTTACCAAAGGGTAATTTTGGCAACACAACAAAGACAATAAAGCGGAAATAATAAAAGCGACAAGAACAAACAAAACACCAGAACACCAGATATACGTGGTTCGGTCAAATGACTTTGACCTACATCCACGGAAGAAAGAGGAGCAAATTACTACTATAAAAGAGGGACACTTACAAATGCCTTAGGAAATGTTCCTAGGCCATAAAACACCTTCAGCTTCCTAAACAAGAAGACTTCAAACCATAAGCAGGTTTTCTTGTGATGTCTGCTGTATTTCTTGTGGTGTTTGTAGTACTTCTCGTGGTGTGCCTAACATCAAAGCTCAGACCCTTATTTATAGTTCCAAGACGAGACAACAAGTCTGATTTTCCCGATGTGGGACTATGGGACTTGCCAAACTCAGTTCAGATGTACTTGCAGAACTTAATCCTGCAGAGAAAATTCTCCAAATTTTCTTCGAATGAAAATTTGGAGATCCTCGAGAGATCCTCTCAGAAGTCAGAACCCTTATAATATCATAACATGCCAGTGTGCCAAAAACTGTAAATTTCCACGCTTTTATTTACCAATTATAACATGTCAATCGATCAAAGAATTCAGTAGTTCCAATGTAAAAGAAGCAAAAAGAGGTCAACGCCGAAAAGAAAATTCAAAGTAGCAGTAAAACCGTGATTCTTCAAAGAAAGAAAGGAAAAAGGGCACGTTTTGCCGAGGAACATGAAGCCCGGGAAAAGGCTTGGCTTACCACCCAGAGAGGCAAAACCGGCACTTGTCGTGTCACGACGAGCCAAACCAATCCATAGCCGATCAAGTTCTGCAGCGCGCCGATGAGGAGAGCGACCCAAAGGGGAAGGATTTCGCAGAGGGTGCCGGCGAGGAACCCGACGCTGTCGCCGAGGTCCTTGGCGACGCCGAGGCTCGCGATCTGGCGCTGGTTGTAGCCCATGGAACTCTTTATCACCGGCGAGATGCTGCCGAACAAGTAGCCGATCCCGGCCCAGGACTGCATCCACATTGCCGCCACAAACACCAACCATCTGTTGTGGAAGAAGGACTGCAGGTTTCCTTGGAGCCTGTCCATCGTTCCTCGCCTCGCTAGGTTGAGCAATCGAGTCAAAGGTGGGACCTTTACCCTTTTACCAACGGTGCCTGGTTCAGGAACAACGAGGGAAAGTGATCGAGTCGGGTTCTTTCTTCCTTTTTTGAGCTCAAGTGTGGATATTCTTCTCTTTCCTTCTTGATTACCTGGATTTGATAGCTTCGGAAGAGAAGAAATCCAAACTACAAGCCATGTAAAGATGCATCTTTTGGCCTTTTCTGTGTGATTCTCAAGCAAAACACTGGGATCAAAGCTCCAAAACAGGAACTTTCTTCCTCTCTTATATTCTTCTCTCAGAAAAGGAGAAAGCTGGCAAGCTGGTGGTGAAGAAGCAGCGGCAACGAGATCTTATAGAATCTAGGAACCAAGAGAGGAGCCTCACAAATAGAAAGAGAGTTCTATTTCTCTTCTTCTTCTTCCACGAAACAATTTTCTAGATTCGAAAAGGACTGTGTGTGAGGGAGACTGAGACACACAACTAAAACCCAGAGGAACAACTATACCAAGACGCCAGATGTCTCCCTTAGATTCATGAAACGCGAAATGATTAGAGCTTTCAGCTTGTGAACATGACATTTCTGTCCTCCTCAAGAACTTGATGACACTCGGAAACAGTTCATTGAACAATGATTTCGTTTGTAGCTCAACGACCAGCGAGCGGCCACAGACAGTCTCCTCCTCGTTTTCTGGTCAGTTCAGCATCGTCTGGCGTGCAAGCTTCGCTCCAATTTAATCATAGACCTCATGTATTTAATCAATGATGGATGATAATTATTTTAAATTAGATGGCCTAATAAATCCTAAAAGCTCCTAATTTGTATTAGCCTCTAAAATTCGAAACCTACTCCGATATCATAAAAAAAGAAAGTTATTTTTACCGACCCTGATATCATGAAAATTTGGGATAGAAAAGATACAAAGTACGATCCGAGAGGGAGGAAGGGTGAAGAGGAGGAGGAGAGGAAACGAAGGGGAAGGGAGAAGAGGAGCTCGCACTAGTAATGATACTATGAATCTTATCAAAATAAATATAACTTTTTCTTATATATATATATATATATCTACTAAAGAGTTTTCTTTAGTAGATTTAGATAGGACAATCGAGTTCGGATGCCTAAATAGTTGGGTTTAGATTCATACCGAATAATATATATTAATAGGAATGCTATCCATTTGTTGGTCCTATCCTTATCGGTATCTAATCCATGCTCAGCCAACACACCCTATGGATGTAGCAATCAAACAAGCGGACATGTAATGCGAATCACATCACATCCTCTCTCTCTCTCTACCAGCAGATGTTCCAAGCTCTTGATCAGCATCACTTTCTTCTCCATGGCTTCTGTCCACGAGCTGTGTGTGTGTGTGTGTGTGTGAGTGATAGATAGTATTGCGACCCTTCGCTGCATGAAGGGTCAAAATAACAAGGGCAGCACGAATATTGACGCAGCAACGTGGGCACGAAAGGAATGGACACTGCACCGAAACATGGAACCTTCTCACCTATCGCTCCGACCACCAGGCCATGAGTGCAGTCACGTTCAAGTCGCAGGACGATGCTCTGACGTCATCGGTCGTGTGATGTGCTGTACGAAGCAATATCTTGTTTACGTGAGATATAGTTTCTTGTCCACAAGATTATATCATGATAGTAAATTTTACTTGAAATATAATTTCTCGTGATAAGATTTTTGGTTATCAGTAAAAAGAAAAAAAAAAACAAGTTTGTAATATAGTTTCTTGTTAACATGCATATAGAAATTAAGTTTAAAGTCATCCAATACTTCATTTTGTTAAGTCGAAATCAGCATTGTTTTAGATTTATATTTAAAGATAATACTTAAATGTTGAATACTATGTTTTCTTTACGATTGACATTGTTGGAAGATTGCAATAGACTTGAAATGCTATATTTTCTTTATAATAGAATCTATTGTTATGATTTTTATCCATATATATATATATATTAAATAGGATAGTTTATCAACTTCAGTTTAAATATTTTTGGTCAATGGTTTAAACCAAACGAAATTGAGAAAGCTCGAATAGAAAAAGACTATTCATAGATGGAGTCAGAGGACTCATGCTAAACCTTGACGAGGACGACAAATCTTTAAGTGAGGGAGATTGTAACACCCTCAAATTGACTTATCAATTTCAGTTTAAGTATTTTTAGTCAGTGATTTAGATCAAATGAAGTTGATAGACCAGTTAACCCATAAGACCCGGGTCGTGACATTAACAAAGTGAGAGAAAAGTGAACTTTGGACCAAGAACAGAATAATACATGAAGGTAATGCCACAAATCTCGTAGCAAGTAGATACAAAGAGAGCAACCTCTACAAAGAACTATGTACGACCGCTAGATTACAGTTAGACAAACAGATAAAGCACCCGTTTTAGTTGGTAATGGCGTCATCTTCTAACCAACCTTTCGGAATGATCCATCCTTTAGCTTTTGTCGATCTTCTTTATCGTGTGCACGATTAAACTCAAGTTTGCTGTGATAGTTCCACACATCATGATTATTCTTCGGCTGTTTTATTATGTACAATTATCCAGCTTGGCCTGCAGAGAAAGAGAAAAGAAAGACAAATTATGGCCACAGCAGAAACTGCAAAACATTAATTACTGTCAAATATTCTCGAAGAATAAGTATTTGATATAACCTTAAGGTTTTATCGTAAAAAAAATAAGGGCTCCGATATCAAATGATAAGATCCTAAAGTCTTATCGTAAAATGCTCTGATACCAAATGATAGAATCCTAAGGTTTTATCGTAAAAAAAAAGGAAGAAATAAAAAAAAAAAGGGATGATCCCTTTGAGGGGATCGGCCTTCTTGATCGTTTCAAGGGGATCGACCTCCTAGGGTTTAGTTCACAGACTAGAATAATATTTCCTTCATTGATTGGTTCATTGATTGATTGCTTGTTGCAACGAGAACGCCAAGGATCGCCGCTCTAATACCAAATGATAGAACCCTAAGATTTTATCGTAAAAGAAAGAAGGGCTCTAATACCAAATGATAAGACCCTAAAGTCTTATCGTAAAATGCTCTGATACCAAATGATAGAACCCTAATGTTTTATCGTAAAAGAAATGGAAGAAAAAGAGGCTGATCCCCTCAAAGTCATCATCCCCTTTTCTTCCATTTCTTTTACGATAAAACCTTAGGGTTCTATCAGTATCTTTTGAGATGAGATGTCTACTCATATAGACACGAGTTTAAAGATGGCAAGAACATGGGATGTAAGAATCACGAACTCCAATATTTTACTTCAAAGAAACTTCCTGTCTATAAGATCATTTAGATTTCAACATGTAGAAGATAGCATCAATGAATCTGTAACTTCACTGCTAAAGGTCACATTCAAGATGTACCTAAGAAACTTGTCGAGGAAAGACATTCTGAACCGGACCAGAAGGTTGCTGATTGCCAGACCATTGTGCTTCAGCTGCCCCTTATTCAAGATTTTGTGGAAGCTGAATCAGGACCTTTGGGTGAAGACAAGATGATCGAGTCCTGAAAGGGGAATTTCAAGAGAGAACAGGCAAGAAAATTTCAGAACCTTCAACTTAACATTACAAGGGGCATCTAAAACTTCAGTTACATAAACTAGTGCTTAATCATAACTCCAGCTAATCACATGATTTTTAACAAATCTAACAAGACATGATAGACTTCTAAATAAATGACATTCCAGAAGCAGCAGCCAATTAAAGTTTCGTGTTGAATGATAAAAGATGCACCATTTTCCATCATTTCTGCAAACTCGGGAGTAAGCTGTAAATCTGTACCATCACAATCTTCACACGGTGTCATATGAATTCTAAGTTTTTTTTTTTTACCTTAACCTGTTGGTAGCTTTCAAGCATCCGGCGGTACTGCTGCCGTGCTCGAGGGCTCCCTACCACGGATGTGACCTTGAAGACAGCTTCATTAATAGCTGTATCCAAGTTTTGCCTACGTAAAACCTTGACTATGTCATCTTCTTCCTCGTCGATATATTCTGGCTCAGCTTGAAACCCCCGTAAGCCAACTCCTCTTCTATGCCATCGCAGCAGGGCCTTTTCTAGGACACCAACGCTCCAAAGGAGCTCCTTGTAATTTTCCCTTGCTAGACGACCTCTTACATGAGCCTGTCATAACAACAATTGAAAGAAGAAAGAAAAAAAAGTCATGACCATATGGCAAAGGCAGAGTACTGTCTATCAATGTCTACTCAAATAAAATTAGTGTCAAAACAAACACTTGTTCCAAGTAATGCAACACGTTACGGGTTGTTACTAGAAACATTCAAATGCAATTTTATATTCATGTAAAAGGATTTTATAGAATTCATTGAAAGTGCTCTTTGGAAGCAAGATTGTGATGTACAAATAGATTCTGGCCAAAGTGTGTGCAGTTCATAAATAACTAGAATACATTATGAAACCTAACTTCCAGAAATATATCGGACTTTCGTGAAGTTAAATTTATTAAATGTCTGAGAGACTTGTGCTTTAAGTGTCGACATCTAGGAAATTTCTCTCTCAAAGAGGAAACCACGCTCTAACAATTTAAAGTATTAAGAATTATTTTTATGCCACCATTATTAAAGATGAATTTGTTCATAACTACATTTACTTGTTGGTATATTTCTATATTTCATAGACATTCTATGAATAGTATAATAAGCATAATGATATCGAAGTTGCTTATTCTATGCAAACGGTAATGCCGAATGTAACGTGCAACTCATGTCCCGAATGTATGCAGAAGATCGAAAGAGAATGCAAATTTCAAGTACCTGTATCTTCACAATACATCTACGTTTCTGTAGAAACTCCTTTCGTCTTTTCCAACGCTGATAATTCCTTTGAATTGACAAAGCTGCTTGCTCATATTTTTTATCACTAAAACCATAAAATGCTTTATGTGACCTTGATGCAACAGAAAGTTCATGTACGCCTGCTGGAGACATACATATGGCAGCTTCTTGTTGCTTCCTCCTGAAAGAATATGCTCGGAAAGCACCTTGTATACGGGCTGCCGCTTGAACTGCATTTCTGACAGCTGCTAATGAATCTTTAAGTGAAAGTTGATCCTCTGTCCCACCATCTGAGTGGGCATGGGCACTCCTCTCAGATATACTGTTCACACCTCTCTGGACCTCCACATAAGCAGACTCCTCGAATCTCTCATTTCTCTCAGTTGTCAGAGAAAAAAGATGACTGGTTAGTGCAGCTTCTGAAAGATATCCAGCAAGACCTTTGTGACCACTGGCAGCAGCTAAAGAAGCTGGCGTTTTGCCTGCTGGATCATGTGCACTTGGATTTGTGACAACTCCGGCTGAAGCACCAGCAGCAAGAAGTGCAGCAACCATTTCTTCCCTGCAAAGTCGATTTCCCAAAAGCTATTTAAACATGTGTAAGTTATCAGGAATCAAGCTCAAAATTAGATAGATATGTTCTTTTAATTCTTCAAATAATTTCATTTCAGCCACACGCTAGGATTCTAGGTCAGTGCAAGCAAATGGATGCACTGATTTCAGATACCTTCCAGAACTTGCAGCCCAGTGAAGTGCAGTCCATCCATTTGAATCACGGTAGTTTATGCATACACCAGATTTGAGAATTGGAAGTAAGGCCCACTGATAACCCAAGGCCGAGATCATGTGTATGATGCATTGTTCTTGTTTGGATAGTGGATGATCTTTTTCGGTAGCCCCTTGATGCTTAAATGATAACCACTGATGCAACTTATCTTTTAATAGTTCTTGAAGGATTGCATTCATTATCTTTTCTGGAGCCATAGAGCCAGATAGGAGAGCTTCGATGATTGGTTCTAACCGATTTTTGGATCCTTCCAACTTCCTCAAAGGATCAACTTCCAGTTCAATATCTTCTTGAGGGTTTGATGCACTAGAAAAAAGTATCTGCATAAATTTGACCAGAGATAAGAGTTCCGCTGAGATTTTTGTTCCAACAGCTCCAACTGATGTACTACTGGAGCTTGCTCTTTCTGGCTTCTCACGAAATTCAAATTCATGTGGCTCACTGCAGAGTTGGCTGTTGCCAGATGTAATGCACAGTTTGACTTTTCTGGCACTTTGCTGGGGAGTTAAGCAACGGAAAACACCATCCTGAACAATTTCCAAAGGAACTTCAATATCTCCAAATAATACAGTCCATGTATGCTCAAAAGGACTGCAATGAAAGTCTCCTGTGATGATAACCTGCAGAGTGACAGTTTCATGTTAAAATGAACTCGACGACAGGATATGCACTGGTATCAAGCTATTGACCTATTGACTGGTACAGTCATGGTAAACACCTGATATCATTGAATAAAATAATAAAATAAATAGTATATGGACCAGTATCCAGCTAAACATTTCAATACCAGTATTTAGTTGGACCACTAGATACAAGTCAATACATATAGGTCCAACCGGTAGGTAAGACCTTGCTTAATACTTAAAAACTACTCCCTCTTGTAGTTAAGGTCACCAATTTTACAAACGATGCAAAGAACATATATTTTCCTTTAAAAAACAACTGCATTTCTGGCTATTTCAAATGGAATATTATGTAAATGCTGGTTTTGTTATACTCAAAAAATAGGGTGCACTGAATTGAAGAAACAATTGGAAGTTGAACATCACACTCTAATTTGCAATAGAAACCAAGGTTCTCAATCTCAATGGAATACCAATTTCAGTAAATTTGCTGGACTGATATGATGTCGATGTACCAGGTGATAAACCAAACCTTTTATATCACTCAGTACCAGCCACAAAAATAACAAAGAAATAATACCAACTGGTATCAAAGCATGTAGCTGGTACAAAGGTTTTCAGTTTCCGACATTAGATCCATACCAGTCCGATTCATTCCTAAGTACCAAGACATGGTATGTCAGAACAGTCTATGATACCATTTGGCTAGGGGAGGGAGAGAGGAAGAAGGAAGGAAGGGAGAGAGGAAGAAGGAAGAAGGAAGAAGAAGGAAGAAGAGGAAGAGGAGATATATCATCGATGAGGCCGGCTGTGAGTGGCATATAAAGCACAATGATAGTTGATAGTGAGCATGGGCAGAAAGAAAGCAATGAAATTTTAGAAAACAGTTGTAATAAATTAGTTTGGGATATAGAAAAAAGAGGTTAAGAGAAGATTCCAAAAAATTAAAAATTCAAACATTTAAAAAAGTAGAAATGAGTAATTTGATATCGTGCAACTAAATCATTGGAGATGATGTCACAAAAAGGAAGCATCATAGAAAATAATCTATTATCATATTTCGAAAAGAATGTGAAGCCAAATATAAGCTTATCAAATTTCTAGGATTGTTATACTATCTATGTTTTCCCCTGAAAATCTGAAGCCTTTAATCAGAATCTGTAACTAAGTGTTATTTATCCTAAACCAAGTTTTTTCAATATTTTAATTACATTAATAAAATTTAATAATAATTTGAAATATTATTTTATAAGCTTAAACACTCAGTAAGTTCAGCTTCCTGCTTTCATAATTTTATCATGTCAGACCTATTAAAAGAGCCATGCAGACAGACCATATGATTGGATTATTGACAATCTTGCATTTGATTTTCTAGATGGATACTAATTTGACTATAATGTTAAAAAGGAAAAAATAAAAACTTAGTCAAGTACTTCAGCTGGATATAGAAATTAACCATAGAAATTAGTCAAGTTACTTTTGGAAGTATAAGTCCTTGCTTTTCTGGAGCATAACATATTAGAGGCTTCACAAAACTTTAGGTTTCAACAGATTGTGGTAACTAATCAATACAACATGCAACTTCTGGAAGTAAATAGCATGTCATAATACCTATAATAAAGGCAGTTAATTGAAGCAGGAAATCTTTCAAATTTGCTTTTGGTCTCGGTGTCGTGTACATCTCTGATACTAACACTTACCAGATAATTCTCATTCCATGTTGAAATTTTCACATGTAACCAATGATACATCATCTAAGGCTTCTAATCATGCTAAATAAGACAATATTTTGTACACTGGAATTTTGACTTTAAATAATGTGGATATCTATCTAATATTTTAGTATCTATGTAAATGGTTTCTATATGTTGTGCATATGGTGATAACAGATTATCAAACTCGCACATAACATACACTTACAATACACAACTACAGTAAATATATGGAAAATATGTACTTGGATTGTGTATCTATGATGTGTAGTGTCCTACTTTACAAAGATTTGCTATATGTGTTTGTATTGTGACGTCTCATGACCTTCGTCCATGTTTCATTGGCAGTTAGAAATATCAAAGCAAGTGGGCATATTCCTGTCATACATTCTGTTCACGTTTGAAATATCATAAAGCAGTCATCTACATTCTCTACCATTACTTAGTTACTCTAGAATCAATCTATCTATTCATGTTGCTAGTACTCCATGATATAAAAGACAAGAAGGATAACCTGAAAACCAACCATTGAACATACACAAAAGTTAAACCATAACTGTGATTTTAAAACATGTACTAATTCTAGTGTATATTACTTCCTACTCTTAGCCACCATCAAGTGGGCAAAATAGTACATACTCTCATGGAATACATTTCAAAAAGCTAACCCAGAATCAGTCTCGACAGAATACAGTGGATATCAGCAAATACCTTTGTTGGTTCAGAAGAAAACGCCCACTCAGGAACGACTTCGTGTATGGTAAACAGATGCCTTTCTGCTAATGTCAAACCTGATTCTGTTCGACGAGGAGCTCCAAACTGACTTTGGTCAAACCACATATCTGTAAACAAAGAAGAAAACTCACTTATTTCAGCTGAAGGAGCAGTTTCGCCAGTTCCTTGTATCAGCAGACTATAATTGGCTCCATAATTGTCTGCTTCAGTGGCATAAGATTGTGGAAAAAGGGATCCATGACGCCATTCCAAACCATCTGCAGTTCCATCATAAACAAGATGAATTATTAATCATATGGAGCTAACCTTCTTCAAGGTATAAAATTAATAAGATTATAATGTGCTAAAAAAAATAGGCTAGCTGATATGTCAACAAAGAAAATTTTCATGACTGGGGAATTCATTGTAATCAAAGATAGCTAAAGTGGTGTTAGTTCAAATTATCATTTTCTGTTGTGTTTCTATTTGATATCACTAATTCTATTCTTCTTCCAAAACTTTATCATAGCAAATCAATTCATTGTCACAAAATGTATTCAGAGTAAGGTAGAACAAAGTTCAGCTTTTTTATGTAAAAGATATAGTAATGCAAAGTAAAAGCGAAGAAAAAGTTCAGATGTAGAGTCTCTTTTGAATGAAAAAGGCTGTTAATCAATAAGCTATTAACTTGTTGATATATTCAAAATTCAGAAGTTAAAATCATAAAAGGTTAAATAGATGGTTCACGACAACCAAAACGTTTAAATACAACTAAAAAAGAAACAAAAACATGGCTCAGTAATGCTTGATAAACTGTTCTGCATATAATATTACTTTCGTTGATTCAGCTCATCAAGAACCACAAGCAATAAACAAAGCTTAACAGATACATGATTCCAAATCTATCCAACTTGATCAAACAACAAAACATGCATGAACTGTTCAACTTACTGTCATATTGCAGACTATCTTCATTGTGACCATTTGACATTTGTTGGAATTTATCAAGTGGATTCTGAAGTGCCTCCTCTTTCGGGCTCTTTGTTTCATCTTGTGTATTATGTGTTTCCACATTCAGGTTGCAGAATGGGGGCAGTTCTTCTTCAGAAGAAGCAAAGCTATCCTTGTCCTTATCTAAGCTTAGCTGCTCTTCAAGCTTTCTCAGTGCTTGACTTAATTCTGGTTGCAATAATTGGTTAGTAGATTCTGATCTGTCCATTGTGTTTAAGTGGGACATCTTAATATTTCCTCCAGTGACCTGAGAAATAACTTCTTCCACTGATCCTGGACTACATGAGTTCTGACAAGGATCATTAAATTCAATGGTACGAGAATGAATTCCCTGTGCTTGATCATTACTGACACTCGTGCTATATCTCAGAGTTGGACAAGAATCAATTGAGCTGCTGACAATAGATTTAGGAATGTGTCTTCCCTGGGTTGCAGAACAAAGAACAATAATCATATCACCAGCCATGGTAACTTAAACCTTGTTTCTCAGCAGTATACTAGTGGCACAAAGAACTCAGAAAGCATAAGCAGAACACTGATGACTCACAAAATAAAACTTTTCCTGAACTAAACTTTCAGTTTAGATATAAATAAGAGCTGTAATATTTTTCACAAACAGTCACTCATAATTTGATATTTCACTAATCATTCTATATTTATAAGTGATGTCATAATTTTTTTTTCTAGTTCCATATTTAAGATTTGCATAAACTAATTTACTAGTTAGAGCAAAACTTGAATATATATACATATAAATACATGTATGCATATATATGTATACATATATGTATATCTGTACATATACATATACATGTATATCTGTACATATACATATACATATATATCTGTACATATACATATACATATATAAATGTATATATATATACATATATACATACATATATATATACATATATACATACATATATATATATATACATACATGTATATATATATATATACATACATATATATATATATATACATACATATATATATATATATATATATATATATATATATATGTATGTATGTATATAGATGTTTCAAGAATCATTTTTAGGACTATATCTGGTTCTTCATCCGATACTTCAAAAATCATTTGGAGGGTTATATCTGGAAGGCTTTCAACTTATTCATATTATGCAATCTCATTTGTTAAAATCCAAGTACAAAACATTTTTCCTCTGCAGGATAATTTTATATGTCTTCCACTAGGCTACAAAGTCACTAGATAGTAAAAACTGAAACTCACTTCCAACGACACCCCTTCCTCCTTTCCTCCACTTTCAAGGAAAAAGAAAAGGAAAAAGGATCTCAAACCAGTTTTAAAGCATAATTTGATTGTGATAAAATACTTGATAGATAAATCCCAGAAGGTCATAAAATAGATCATCTCCAGATACTAAGTGGCACTTAACAAACAAAGTAGAATAATTTGAAGTTGAAGAGAACCAAGTACCAATTTAGAATTCATGAAAAGGCATATAAATAGCAAGGTTTTAAGTTTCAGTCCAAGATCTCTACTGATCACTGCCGGACCAATATGGGTCCGGTACACACTGGCAGACTAATATATGGTACATTATCAATATGCAGGCACACCAGACAGCACAGACCAAATATAAAGAGGGAGAGAAGAAGGAAGGAGGAGGAGGGAGAAGAAAAAGGTGGAGGAAGGGAAGGAGATAGCAGACAAGGCAGAGAGGAGGACAGTGGAGGAAGAATGGAGGAAGAGAAGGCAAGGCAGAGAGGAAGTGGCAACATAAGAGGAGTGGTAGAAAACGAAGGAGGAGGAAACGGAGAAAGGAGGAAGAGTGAAGGAAGAATAGATGGCGGTGGAAAAAGAGGAGGTACACCAAAGAAGAAGCAGCAGAGTCATGACAGTGAAATGACAGAGTGATGAGAGAAAGAAAGGAGGGAACAGAGAAGAGAGATCAAAGAGAGGGACCGGAGGAAAGAGTGAAAACTAGAAAAAAGTTAACTGTCATAAAAAAATATATAAAAATAATTTTAAAAAAGGGGTATGAACACCGGGCTATAGGTTAAGCACCCACTGGTCTTGGTTTTATTCACTAACACTGGGAGGTAAGCTAGGTTTAGCAGGGTAACTGTGCATTAAGTCACTAACATCTGTTTTGGACTGGACCAGGTAAAATCACTCAGTCTGCATCCCAATTTCTCATCAGACTGGTGAATACAAGTCAATATGGATTGGTCCAACCAATTTTCAATCCTTGGTAAAGAGTATGAAAACAAATCCTTTTAAAAGATGCTTGTGTCCGAGCTAAATGCTTCCATATTATGTTGCTTTCTTTTGTCTTGGCTTTTTCCTTTCTAAGGTGATTACTGTGATATCCTTTCTTCATACTGGGGTCTTTTTTCTTCTTCAACAACTTTGTATAATTGTCTTTCCCTTCCATAAACATGACTGAGCTGAAAAAAGAAGCATGTCCAGAATTTGAAAAAAAAAAAACAAACCTTGATAACCTCTCTATAGTGTACGAGAACAATGTGGTCAAAGGCCCTGCAAATAAGTAAACACAATAAGTAGGCATGTACAAATCTGTGACTACAGCAATATATTGGAAACTAGATTCCTAAAACTGAAACTTAAATATAAAGTGGTCTGGCATAACATTGAGAGTGGAATTCATTACAGTTGTCAGGCTGTCAGTCTTATCAGCCGTAGCTCAAGCTTAGTTATGTATGAAATAATCAACCATAACACTCATTCATATTACTAACTAAAAATTTCATTAACAATATAATCTAGTTTAATATGACCAAAAATGATATTTCCAACTTCGATGATGATACTTTTTAGTATTTGGCTATAATGAACTTACTGATATCAGTATAAATTAAAATGCTACAATCCTTCCTGAAAAGGTTGGTGAATATACCCAGAATTGCATACAGCACAAGTCAGATGAACTCCATGTGCCCCAAACCACAATAGATCCTTCCATAAGAGAAAGAAGAGCGGGAAATAGATAGAGACTTGGCAGAATAACAAGCCCCAATATCAACCTTACATTTAAAAGTCCCACAGGGCACTTAAAGTGGAGAATCCTGAAGAAGAATATACAATACATGTGATCACCCACAATTAACAATACATCTATGGAGCTTAGCCAGCAACTACCAGCAGTCAGAAAGATTTCAAGATGCATCTGTTTCTCTCAAGCCTAAGATGTCTACATAGAGGCCAACAGCTACAATCCAGAATCCAGAGATTAGCACAAGAATAAGTTAATATCTCTTTCAATGCTACATTTTCTGAGTTTTATATGGGAAAGTAAATCAGTGACAACTCAGACATATATGCAGGTGTCGAATGCAGCAGCAAGATGGAAAGGAGATGTAGGCACAAGCAGAGGAAAGATAACTTGCATTGCATAGATTACATATGATGCTTGTGTTTTAATGTCTTGAAAATGTGAAATTTATGAAGATGAGGCTAAAGGATACTTAAAAACCAAAAAATCCTCTTTTCTCAGCTCTTCCACTTGACAATTAAAGTTCAACTCAATGATTAATAAATGTCTAGAACATGGATATAATGCATATATTTCCAACATGGAACACACAATTTGAGCATCCAGGTAACCCTGCATTTTTTTTTTTGTATCAAGGTAAATGAGATTAATTTTCTAAAATGAAGTCTATGTAGCTGCATATGTGTACACAATCATATGGCAGCATTGCATAGGATCTATACAGATGCAAAAATACAATTTGATTGCATATATAGCCTATATGGTGCCTTATGTGGTCAACAGCCACTTGGATGATTCACATAGACATGTATATGCAATCACATATAAGTAGCCAAATATACAGTCTGCATAAGCAGGGACATCCTCAGTTCTATTATTTGTGCTATTATGTTATTTTAATAATTTAAAACATAAATTTTTACCATGTATACCTTTCGCATGTATTGTAAGGGCAAGTTTTAGTGTCATAGTAGGACTTCTCAAGGGTCAAGATTGCTAAAACTGGGGAGGGAAGAATCTCGGCTTAAACAATTAAAGATTCTAAAATGAATTTCAAAAGCATTATTTCTAGTATCTGTTGATTCTGATATGAGACAACCGATCGATATCAATATCATTCAAGAACAATCTGATTTTAATCGATTTTTTTACCATATAGTTAAAAATCAACAGGAAACAACTAGAATCAATTGAACCCAATCAAAGTTGACCAATACGGGTCAATTTTAGCCAACTCCACAACGTCTAAAGAAAAGCATAGAAGAGAGAAGTAGGAGGCAAAGAAGATAAAAGCTGAGGTATAGAGAAGATCAAAAAATAAATGATTATGACTATGAAACAATAAAGACACTACTACCATTTGTTTATTGTTGCATCCACCACACTTACCATCTACCATAAATGTTACAATATGTATCATTCATCATATACTATAGAGATAAAAGGGTATTGAAAGAAAGAAGGAAAGGATATAGAGTAGTCTTTTATCTCTTATTAAAATAGAGATGCTATCACCTACAATGAAGTGTGGCTTATCTTCAAGTTGGTAAATTTATTAATAATTAAGGATTGCAATACCACCTGTTATGATTTGGTATAGATGGTATAACCGATCCAATATCTTATGGATAAATTGGACAATTCAAGCCTGGTATAAGGCATACAGCCCGGTATAGGTTTGTACCAGGCTACCAGCAACAAAGTTTGCAATACCCCTACCCCTAAGTACAATTCGACACTGGTGGTATTAATCAGTCCAGCAGCATACTGGTATGTGAGGCCTATACCATCTGGTACAGGGCCTGCACTGCTGTTACACCCAGTTCAGGATGGTAGATGACCTGTATTGGCATTTTTTTTTTCTATAGTTTCAGTTTTTTCAGTCTTTTTTCAGACTCAGTATGTATCAGTGTACTGACACCCAGTAGACCGATACAGACTGGTTCAATACCAGTCGAAGCCCTCATAGGAACATATCGGTGCACAAAATTATGAATCTGGCCATACAATAATTTTTTTAATTTTCAGGCTCTTTTTAAAGCTTGATATTTTGGTATGTACTGACACATAGTATGTTGGTACAGCTTGGAGCCGTATTAGGCCAGGTTAGGATTGACACTGGTCCAGTATCCAAAATTAAGGACTTTGGTAATAATATCTTTATAGTTTATACAATGACAATACCAAGCCATAATGTCTCAACTAGTTTGGGTTGCCTACATGGATTTTTCTCCACCATTAAGCTCTATGTAATCTGAGATCTGTAATAAAACCAAGAGCATTCATATCTCCATTACTGGTTCTAGTAAAGTCTTCTTAGGTCTCCTCTATCCTTACACCACTAATTCAAATTGCTTCATATCATTTAGTCACAGTATTTATAGGTCTTCTTTGAATCAATATATACATTTCAGATCATTTTCTTTCTTTTTATCCTTTATTACGGCAACAAATAATTTCTTTTAAATTGAAACATTTCTTATCCTATTATTTATAGTAACCCCACATATGCAGCCTTATAATTATCTTTAAAAAATTAATTTTAAATGGAAACACAGTCATCACACAAAAACCCTAGCATCCATTTCCAAATTTATCACTTAGATTTTGTTCTATAAATAATATGCTTACGAATCTCTCAATCCTATTGAATAACTGATCTAAGATACCTTAACAAGGTCTATCGTGCCGTGGTATACCACCGGGTATGCGTAGTATGTATTGATCCGACAAGGGACCGATACATGGACTGCCCTATACCGAGTGATCTATGTTATATAACCCCTTATCGTCCGATACAAGATCTGTACAGGTCAGAATGGTCAAAATCCGATCGTTACCGACTTGTATCGGTCGATAACAGTTGGATTTTGATCGATACTGATCAAGGGCCAGGATTTATTTTATTCAAATAGTCCATTTAACCATTTGAACCATTGCAAAGGGTTTTTAAACCCTTTTTACCCCTTCATTCTCTCCCCTTTCACTCTCTCTAACTCATCTACTCTCTCAATCACTTTTTCACTCATATATTTCTCTCATTCTCTCATTTGTACTCTCTTAAACTCCACAAGGCTACGATTTATGGATTGGATCAAACTTCATAGGCTAATTAAGGAGGATTAACACCTAAGTTAGAGGAAGAACTCTCTAATTAAAGGTATGTATCTTTTTTCTCAATTTTTGATGATTTTTAAATTAAATAAGCCTATTATATGTTCTCTAATCAAATATATATGTTACTTTTTTTTCTTAATTTAGATTTTTTGCTATATTTATACTAAATTTATATTTATTTCTAACTTAAAAATCTTAATCTATTTTTTTTTTTTAGGACTATTTGGAGCTATTTTTTTATCAATTTCTTATATCGTTAGCACGACGAGGTACACCAGTATGAGGCGGTACATACCATACAGCTGATTGACTGGTACATCAGTTTAGACTGGTAAGGCAAACCTTGCCTGAAACTCTTAAGTTACAAAGACTTTTTATTCCTAAAACTACATTTTAAATATTTGATCATATTCCTTCTTAATTTATAATCTTTATTTCTAAGGTATGTCTTCATAATTCAAGTTTAAAATTTAATCTCAACTAAACTATCATCAATCAAAAGAATATCATAAGCCAATAAATAAACCATGATTATTTATTCAGTATGCTTTAGTTTATCCATTACCAATTTACAATGATAATTTATGTTTATTTTTAATATAATTTTGGAGATGTATGAAACTTGTTAAACAGATTCCCTATAGTCCTAATCAATTAATGCAATTTCACTAGGATCGATTCATATCAACCAGTATCTTTTGGTACGGGCATGAACTAGCAATGTGGATCGAGAGGGCATGCACTTGTGTCTCTCTCTCACATGAACCCTTCTTGCATCATCAACCACTACCCCCTTCAACAGACTTCATTTCATAACTAATGCATGTTAGGATCGGAGCGGCACTAAGAGGGGGGGGTGAATTAGTGCAGCGGATTAAAACTTCGGTTTTAGAAAAATCTTTCGTACGATAAGAACGGAACTTGAAAAGCTTAACTTGAAAACGTATTCTTAGAGTTGCGCAGCAAAGGTAATAAGGAACTAATGCATGTAAGAAGGTTTGCAGTAATGTAAATAGCGATAATGAAATGCAAACCAGAGATTACGCCTGATTTTAGAGTGGTTCGGTCAAATGACCTACATCCACTTGCGAGGCCCCTCTTCGATGAGGCTCCCACCTTCCACTAGCAAATCTCTTGAAATGGAAGGGTAAGTACCCCTTTTACAACCTTTTACAAGCAGTTCAACCTCTTACAAGATTTCAATAAGAAAGAAGGAGGAGAACTGTTAGGACTCTAGCTTGGAGAGTCCTAATTGAGAGGGACATTCTATTAGGACTCTAGCTAGGAGAGTCCTAATTGACAGGGGCATTCATGTAGGAGGTTTTTTCTTAGAGAAGAATTATGAGTTGTAAGGGAATAGGAGTCTTGAGTAGGAGTCCTATTAGGAGTTGGTTAGAAGTAAGAGTCTTAAGTAGGAGTCCTATTAGGAGTTAGGGTTTAGAAGCCCTATAAATAGCCATGTATTCCTTCTCTTTTCATAAGCAATAGATGAATCTTTTCTGCAGCCTTTGAGCAGCAACTTGGAGGGAGGAACCCCTATAGAGTTCCAAGGAGGCCGATCCCCTAAAGAGATCAACCCCAAGTTTAGAATCTGCAAGGGTTCTAACACCTGGTATCAGAGCAGTGTTCTTGGCGTCTCGCTGCCCTTCCACAGCCATCCATCAACCCTCCACAACCGCCCAAAGCAATTCCCACAATTGCTTAAAATATCGTCACCGAATTCCGCCATCATCTCCACCACCGCGGATCATCCTTTGATCTCCCCGTGAATTGCAACAGGTTCTAGTTTCCTACCTTACTGCTGCTGCAATTTAGTTATCCTTATTCGAAAATCCAAAAAAAAAAATTGTTCCTATATTGCTGCATAAACTTTTCGTCACAAAGTTTTCATCTCTACGACGAAAGATACATTGCAGAATTCCAGCCGCATAGCACCATCTCTTTGATCTTGCTACTGTGCTTTTTCTATCCAAATTTCTACGAAATTTTTATTACATCTTTGACACTTCCTAACAATGGATTTCCCTTTGTTTCATCGAAAAATTCTCAATATAAACTACTGATCTTTTATGTCCAATCTGCTGCACTTGAAAATCTATGCTGCAGAAAATTTCAGCTGCATATCGTTGCCTTAACCCATCTATTTGCAATCTTTTTTGAATGAAATTTCTTATACACTTCATAGATCATCTTGGCTTCCATCTAAGATTTATCTATAAAGAAATTCATCTCAAAAAAATAATTTTGTGTTGCTGCAAATTTTCATCGTAACCCGCTGAAATTTCTCGACGAGAATTCTGCTATCGCAACTTGCACCAATTTTCTTACTATTATACTGCCGAAATTTTCTTGATTAAATTAGATATCCTTGCTGTCATATAAACTGTGATTTTGCTATCAATTTTCTCCTCAATTCTCTCAAGTTTTTGGTGGAAATTACGTCGAGAAACCATTGTTTCTTCGACGACAATTCTACTCTTACAAGACAGCACATACTTGCTGCAACTTCCACGGATTTCTGTCAAACCTTTGCTACCATCTACCACAGATCCAAAACTTTCATCCACAGCCCTAAAACTCTACCAAACTACACCCTCAAACTGCACCCAAAACAGCCACAAAACAAGCCTAAACCGCAGCCTACATCCACCAATCCACCAACACTTTCGACCATCACTTCTCTCAACCTATACATGCCTTTAACCCAACAGCAAAAGAGAGATCTTAACATCATTGATTTGGGACCATATACTATGGCATCTAAGGAGGCAATCAATGCTAAATTCAAAGCCTTGGAGGCGCGAATGGAGGATAAGATTCGGACGCTCTTTACCGAACTCAGATTGGGCCGACCACTAAGCCCGAAGAAATCATATCAAGGAGAGAGCTTTGCCCAATCACACCAAGCCCGAAGAGATGACTTCCAAGGGAGGGTGGGCTCTATGACCGACCCCAACTATCCATGCATGAGAGTGGACTTCCCTAGATGGGAAGAAGGAGACCCGATTGGTTGGATCTCACACGCGGAGCGATATTTTCGGTACCACAAAATCGCAGATGCATCTATGGTGAAAATTGCAGCTATACATCTTGAAGGGGATGCTATACAGTGGTTTAAACAGTTTGAACATACTTATGGAGTCCTTTCATGGCAACAATTCAAAGAAGGACTGCTGATCCGCTTCAGACCAACCGATTACGAGAATATTGACGAACAACTAGCAAAGATCCGACAAACCTCCACCATTCAGGAGTACCAAACTAGGTTTGAAAGGTTATCTAATCAAAATCATGATTGGTCTCAAAAACAGCTATTGAGGACCTTTATTGAGGGCTTGAAGCCGGAGATCCGAGGAGAAGTTAAAGCGCGACAACCATATACGCTTATGGCAGCCATCTCTTTCGCACGACATCAAGAGGAGCAATTGAACCATGAAGCTCGGAGGACTAGGGTCGTTCCTCAACCAGTAATATTGAAGCCCTCAGCCCCCCCTACTATTGACCAAGTCCCTACACCAAAGAGGTTAACAAGAGAAGAGCTTCGGGAGCGATATGCGAAGGGGTTATGTTGGCATTGTGACGAGTCGTGGAGCCGTGAGCATCGTTGTAGTAAAGGGAGACTTCTTATGATTGAACCAATAGAAGAAGAGGTCATTGAACATCCAGAAGAGAGCCTTGAACATGAAGAAGAAGATGCAGAAGAAGAGCCATAACCGACTGAAGTTACGGTGCATACACTAGCCGACTACTCAAACCCGGAAACGATGAAAGTTGGAGGCCTTCTCAAACAACAACCGATCACTGTTCTCATCGACACGGGCAGTTCTAATAACTTTATAAATAGTAAGGTTACTATCCAGATGACCTTACCTATTGAGAATTGCAGCAGGTTTGACGTTAAGGTCGTCGACGGACGGATTTTGAATTGTGATCGTAGGCGCCCGCAGGAGAAACTATTGCTGCAGGAGCAAGAGATAATTGCATATTTCTTCCTTCTCCCTCCTGATGATCATAAGGCTATGTTCATAATTAAATGGTTGACGACATTAGGTGATATTTCTTGGAATTTTATGCAACTAATTATGAAATTTTACAGTAAGGAGAAACAGGTGATACTGAACGGAAAACGTGGGGGCGACATAACAACGATTTGCACACAACAAATGGAGAATGTTTTGCATAAAGCATGCAGCGGCTTTTTGGTACAACTTGAGCAACAAACTAAGGGAGAGCCAACAGAATTTGAAGATCCAAATCTACTTCCTTTGCTTGCTGAATTTTCAAATATATTTGACGAACCGCGCAACCTACCTCTTACCCGTCGGCATGATCATTGTATAATGATTCTTCCAGGCAAATCTTCAGCAAATGCTCAGCCATATCAGTATCCACATCTCCAAAAGGATGAAATAGAAAGGATTATAAAAGAGATGCTCGAAACAGGAGTTATTCGGCCATGTTGCAACCTTTACTCTTTGCCGGTGCTACTTGTACGCAAGAAGGACGGAACAAGGCGAATATGTGTTGATTACCGAGCTCTCAATGTCATAATCATCAAGGACAAATACTTTATTCCAATAGTAGATGAATTGCTAGATGAAAGGGAGCACAAATCTTTACAAAGCTGGAACTTTGATCCGGGTATCATCAAATACGAGCATGCGAAGAAGACATATGGAAAACCACCTTTTGAACACACAACAACCACGAATTTTTGCTTTCTTCAACAAAAGGTGGAATATCTTGGGCATATCATATCAGAGGAAGGTGTGGCAGTGGACCCCTTCAAAATTAGAGCAATGCAAAACTGGCCGACCTCGAGAAACATAAAATTGCTACATGGCTTTCTGGGTTTAACAGGCTACTACCGCAAGTTCGTGAAAAACTATGGAAAGATCAGTGCACCACTTACTTCCTCACTAGAAAAAGATGTCTTCCAATGGTTGGACAGAGCCTCCGCTGCCTTCGACAAACTTAAGGCAGCCATGACGACGACGCCGGTGCTAACACTACCAGATTTCAACCGACCCTTCATTATTGAGGCCGACACATCTGGAGTCAGAATTGGAGCCATTCTCATACAAGATGGTCGACCACTCGCATACACTAGCAAGGCATTATCTCCCTCCTATCAAAATATGTCAACATATGATAAGGAGATGCTCGCCATTGTGCGCGCAGCAACGAGGTGGAGATTGTACTTGATCAGGCGATACTTTCAAATCAAGACCGACCATAAAAGCCTAAAATATCTCTTGGAGCAGAAGATATCTTCCCCCGAGCAGCAAAAATGGGTAACAAAACTTCTTGGATTTGATTATGAAATAACTTACAAAATGTGGAAAGAGAATATTGTTGCAGATACACTTTCGCAGCTACCTGAGCAAGCTGAATTTTTGGTCGTTTTACTTCTAACCAGCGACTTCCTTGAGGATATTAAGATGGAATGGCAGGAAAATTCGGAGACTAGTAAGAAAAAAAAAAAAAAAAAATTGGAGGAAGCACCAAGCTCCGTGGCTCATTATAATTGGGACTCAAAAGAATTACACTATAAGGGACGCATTATGCTTATGATAAATTCTATTTGCATCTTCACGAGCAGATTTTTGACAAAGTTATTCCATATGCAGGGTACTAAATTGAAAAGGTGTATGGCATATCACCCACAAACCGACGGCCAGACGGAAGTTGTAAATAGGTGCTTGGAGACCGCCTAAAGCCACCCACCAAATATGACTACCCAAGGAGAACTTCAGACTCAGCCAAGTGCCATTATTGATCGACGGATCGTGACTCGACGACGACGATCCACTACTGAATTGCTAATACAGTGGGCAAACCTACTAATAGAAGATGCCACTTGGGAGAACTATGACGACTTGAAGATCAAATTCCCAGAATTCACAAATCATCAGCCTCGAGGACAAGGCTGATTTGAAGAGGGCGGGTCTGTTAGGACTCTAGCTTGGAGAGTCCTAATTGAGAGGGACATTCATGTAAAACTGTTAGGACTCTAGCTAGGAGAGTCCTAATTGAGAGGGACATTCTATTAGGACTCTAGCTAGGAGAGTCCTAATTGACAGGGGCATTCATGTAGGAGGTTTTTTCTTAGAGAAGAATTATGAGTTGTAAGGGAATAGGAGTCTTGAGTAGGAGTCCTATTAGGAGTTGGTTAGAAGTAAGAGTCTTAAGTAGGAGTCCTATTAGGAGTTAGGGTTTAGAAGCCCTATAAATAGCCATGTATTCCTTCTCTTTTCATAAGCAATAGATGAATCTTTTCTGCAGCCTTTGAGCAGCAACTTGGAGGGAGGAACCCCTATAGAGTTCCAAGGAGGCCGATCCCCTAAAGAGATCAACCCCAAGTTTAGAATCTGCAAGGGTTCTAACAAGAACTCTCTAGCAAATTGAAAACAAGACTTGCTAAGACTTTCTAAGACTTTTCTCTCAATCAAATGCTTCTCAAAAGTTGTAATCTCAGCTGAGATTTGAGGGGTATTTATAGGCCTCAAGAGGATTCAAATTTTGGGCTCCAAAATTTGAATTCTCTTTGGGTTCCCGATACTGGCGGTGCCACCGCCCAGCCAAGCGGTGCCACCGTCCAGCGTTCAGGTGCTGGGAGGTGCAACCGCCCAGCCCAGGAGGTGTCACCGCCTAGCCAGGCAGTGCCACCGCCTGGCTCTCCGATTTCACTGGTTTGGCTTAATTTTAGCCCAAACCATATCCGACTTTGGGCCCAATTGGCCCATAACCAGGATATAGGATTATCTCTTAATCCTAATCCTAATTACAAGTGAACTACATAACAGAAACACATCCTAAGCAAGCTTTCAACCGCGAACGTCGAGTCTTGTTTCGGCGAACTTTCCGACGAACTTCTTCCGACGGACTCCCATCAAGCTCCCGATCTTGTGATGACTTTAACGAGTAGCCGAGCCTTCTCGGTGATCTCCGTGAACCTCCGACGATCTCTTCGGCGAACTTCCGAAAATTCCGATAGGTTCCCGATTTCTTCTCGGTTAGTTCCGGCAGCATCTCCGACGATTCTTCGGACTCTTAAACGTACATCGATCTTGACTCCGGTATTCTTGCTTTGTGTTTTCTGGTTATCGTAGTTAATCCTGCACACTTAACTCAATAATATGGATTAGATCAATTAACCCATCAATTGATTTCATCATCAAAATCCGAGATTCAACAATCTCCCCCTTTTTGATGATGACAATCAATTGATGACGGAGTTAAACATAACTCCCCCTATCTATATGCCATATTATGAAAACACTTGAATTCCATCCATAGAATTCAAGCATAAACCGATAAGTTCTAACCGTAGAACTTATCGTCATTCTCATTAAGCAATAGTAAAAACAAAACTTCGATGAAAATCATGATAAGAGACAATTTTTACTACGATAGAAGATAAAGATTTTCAACATGAATTTCATGATGTAAATGTAAGGCATGCCTTCAATATGATCAATCAATCTTGCGATATTTTCAAGGATTTTGCAAGGCATATAAGACATTCATATCACACAAGTTTTTGTAATTCATATAAGTCATGCTATTGTTATGGTGTAAGTCATCACTTAATCATCACTTCTCCCCCTTTGTCATCAAGAAAAAGAGACAAGCCAGCTAATTGATGATCATAGAAAAAAGGTTTAGCATTTAATAGGAACCAAAGTTTATCATTCAAATTTGCCAGAATAGTTTATCCAAAAGACATCATCATTTATGCAGATCAACACAGTAGTTATCTAAAAGGAAGGATCAGTTATCGTTCAATCGATGACAAACTTTGAACTTGTTGTTAAAAGCAAACAGAACAGAATAAAAAGATACATCAGTTTAATCCTTAGGAGGTAATCCATAGTGCTGATACAGGATATCTATTTTTTCATTCATTTGTCGTAGTGTCTTCAAAATTTCAACTTGTTGATTCTGAATTTGTACTTGCTGAGATTTGATCTGAGACAGTTCCGCCATAATGAGATCTTCAGAGGAGGAAACAGGAGCTGAAGGTGCTGTGCCAAAGGGACTAGGAGGAGGAGATTCATTTCTCATAAGAATTGGTGTTTCGGGGTGTTCTATTGGTTGAGGAATTGGATCCGTCCTTCTAGGCTGCCTAACCCATATGCCATTGCTAAAAGTGCACCTAAGTCTTTTCAGTAGGTTTTTATTTATTATGTTATATCGATCATTTTGAATAGATTCTTCATCGGGTGGAATGCAAATGTTATAGGCATAAAGAAATCTAGTGATTAACCTCCCATATGGCAATATAGTATCTTTAGCCATAATATCCTGCATGTGTTGGTGAATTAAGTACCCAAAACAATTATGCTGACCGGTCATAATCCAATACATGGTTCCTATCTCTATTTGACTTATTTCGTCAAGATGAAATTGTTTGGGGAATATGATGCTTGTGATAATGTGATGAAGAATTTTAGAGTTGAAAGGCAGTAGGTGTTCACAGCTCTTGGGTAGGAAGTCAAGGTTTGGATTTGCAAAAATTGTTTCTACGACTTCGGTATAGGTTGCTCCTATTATGTTGACGTCCCATTTACCTTTAAAATAGCATCCCCTATCTTTTTCAGTTATGCCAATTAGCTCACAAATAGTGCTGTCAAATATTCTAATGGGTGTTCCTAGAAGGTAAGTGCTTAGGCTATCGTTGTCCTCATATAGGTTGGCATAGAATAATCTAACTAATCGCGGATAGATTGGTTCATCTATTTGTAGTAGAGGTAGAGCTTCTAGGTGTGCAAACCACCTAATGGGTTCTAGGTCCTCTAGTTCATCCAGATCAACGTATTTTCCCTTATGGATACATCGTGTTTTAAATTTTGGAAAGCTAAGGGCTACCTCTTTTGATCTAAAAAGATCATGGTCAAATGAATCTCCTTCAATCCTTTTTCCTTTTGATCTCTTAGGAGCCATTATCTAGACAAGATGATAATGAAATTGTGAAAAATAAGCAAGGGAAAGAGGAAAGAAAAGAGGGAATGGGATACCAAAAAGAGGGATTTCAAGTTACCTTATGGAGATTATGTTGAGAGATGGAAGGCTTGGACCACCAAGAATCCTTCTCCAATGCTTCTAAGAGTTAGAATGAGGTTTAGAGGGAATGAGAGAGGGTTTTGAGAGCCCTTTTTTCGGGTTGGGGGCGGTGTCACCGCCGGCCCTAACCCCTTGGGTTAATAAGGGTCGCTCGGTCGGTGCCACCGCCTGGCGCCCGAGCGCCAGGCGGTGCAACCGCCGGATCTGGCAGTGCCACCGCTGGCATCCCGCGGAGGAACGAAAAAAATTTTTCTTCCTCCCTTTTGTTTAGCTTCTTCCCTCAAGATTATAAGTTATACTTTAATGGATCATTTTGAATTGAAGAAGAAGAAAGAAATCAAATCCACAAAAGAAAGGAAAAGGACGAGTCATTTTTCGTGAAGCTCATTTTAGGGACAATTTAACATGCCTAATTCCCTTCTAATGAATTCAAATTGATCTTCGTTCAAAGCTTTTGTAAATATATCTGCTAATTGATGCTTTGTGTCAATGAATTCTAGAACAACATCATTGTTAAGGACATGATCGCGTATGAAATGATGCCTAACGTCGATGTGCTTAGTTCTAGAGTGCAGAATTGGATTTTTAGTAAGACATATGGCACTAGTATTATCACATTTTATGGGAATGTTTTTAAAGTGAATTCCATGGTCTTCTAATGTATTTTTCATCCAAATGACTTGTGCACAACATGCACTTGCAGCAATGTATTCGGCTTCCGCCATAGATAGTGCAACTGAATTTTGTTTCTTGGAAGTCCAAGAAACAAGTGCATGTCCTAAAAATTGGCATGTTCCGGATGTGCTTTTTCTATCTATCCTGCATCCGCCAAAATCGGCATCTGCATAAGCTATTAGATCGAATTTTTCAGATTTTGGATACCACAATCCTAAATTTGGAGTTCCTTTAAGATACCTAAATATTCTTTTAACACTCTTCAGATGAGATAATTTAGGATTAGATTGAAACCTAGCGCAAAGTCCTACACTAAACATAATATATGGTCTAGTCGCGGTGAGGTAGAGTAGACTACCTATCATTCCCCTATATGTTTTTTGATCGAAATTTTCACTATTTTCATCCATATCTAACTTAGTCGTAGTACTCATAGGGGTGTTTATTGCTTTTGAATTATCCATGTTAAATCGTTTTAACAATTCTAATGTATATTTGGATTGGTTAAGAAATATACCATCACTAAGTTGTTTGATTTGTAATCCTAAAAAGAAAGTTAATTCACCCATTAAACTCATTTCAAATTCATGACTCATACATTTGGCAAATGATTCACATAGTGATTCATCCGAAGAGCCAAAAATAATATCGTTAACATAAATTTGCACAATAAGAAAATTATTTTCCAAATGTTTAATTAACAATGTAGTATCAACCTTGCCTTTGGTAAAATTATTTAAAATAAGAAAGGAACTAAGCCTTTCATACCAAGCTCTAGGAGCTTGTTTCAAGCCATAAAGAGCTTTAGTTAATTTGAATACATGATTAGGAAGAAGAGAATTTTCAAATCCGGGAGGTTGTTCGACATATACTTCTTCGGAAATAAAACCATTCAAGAAAGCACTTTTGATATCCATTTGAAATAGTTTAAAATTATTACTACTAGCATAGGCAAGGAGCATCCTTATGGCTTCTAATCGAGCCACGGGAGCGAAGGTTTCTTCGTAATCGATACCTTCTTCTTGGTTGAAACCTTTGGCCACTAATCTAGCCTTGTTTCTAACCACGATACCATTTTCGTCTTGCTTGTTTCTAAAGACCCACTTAGTACCTATGACTAAGTGGTCACTTGGTCTAGGAACAAGCTTTCATACCTCATTCCTCTCAAATTGGTTCAATTCTTCTTGTATTGCAATGACCCAAAAATCATCTTTTAAGGCTTCGTCAATGCATTTAGGTTCAATTTGAGAAAGGAAAGCGGCGTTGGCACAAAAATTCTTGAAAGAAGAACGAGTTTGAACTCCTTTTGTTGTATCTCCTATAATTAGCTCCTTTGGATGAGCATCTACATACTTCCATTCTTTGGGTAAAGAAATTTCGGAAGAAGATGCATTCAAATGGTTATTTTAAGGAGGGGGTTCGTTTAAATTCAAATTATCAAAACCAAGATCATCAGCAAAATCATTTTTCTTTAAATCAGAAATTTCATTAAAAACTACATGAATAGACTCTTCTATTACTAAGGTCCTTTTGTTAAAGACACGAAAGGCCTTAGAAACGGAGGAGTAACCAAGAAAAATGCCTTCATCGGATTTAACATCAAATTTACCTAGGGCATCCTTTTCATTTAAAATGAAGCATTTACAACCAAAAACTTTAAAATAAGAAATATTTGGTTTTTTGTTGTTCCATAATTCATAGGGAGTTTTTAATAGAGATGGTCTTATTAGGACCCTATTCATGATGTAACAAGCTGTATTTACGGCTTCGGCCCAAAAATATTTGGGTAAACTATGTTCATTTAACATAGTTCTTGTCATTTCTTGTAGGTTTCTATTTTTCCTTTCAACTACTCCATTTTGTTGAGGATTTCTTGGAGTTGAGAAGTTGTGATTGTACCTATTAACTTCGCAAAAATTTTGAAAGTCATGGTTTTGGAATTCACCACCGTGATCACTCCGAATTGATGAAATCATAAAGCCTTTTTCATTTTGAGTGAGTTTACAAAATTTAGATAAACACTTGAAGCAATCACTTTTGTGAGCTAAGAAATAGGTCCAAGTGTATCTAGAGTAGTCATCCACAATCACAAAAGCATATTTGCTTCCACCTAGACTTGTTGTATCAATTGGTCCAAATAAGTCCAAATGGATCAATTGTAATGGTCTAGTGGTGCTAATTTGATTTTTTGGTTTGAAGCTTGTTTTTATTTGTTTGCCTAGTTGACATGTATCGCATACCTTATCCTTAATAAACTTCATATTCGGAATCCCTTATACTAATTCTTGAGATGAGATTTTAGATATTGTTTTCATGCTTGCATGACCTAATCTCCTATGCCAAAGCCAAGCATCATCATTTACAGCGGAGAAACACATTTCATTACTTAGTTCATCAAGATTGATGGTATAGACATTATTTTGTTTTAACGTAATCATAGTCATGTTATGATTTGGTTTTTCAATAATGCACATATTTGATTCAAATCTAACGATATAACCTTTATCGCATAGTTGACTAATACTTAAGAGATTGTGTTTCAATCCATCAACTAGTAAAACATCATCAATAGAAAAACTAAATTTGTTGCCAATAGTTCCCTTGCCAATGATTTTGCCTTTGTTGTTGTCTCCGAAGGTGACGTACCCTTCTTCTTTGCTAGTGAGCATAGAGAAATGAGATTGATCTCCAGTCATATGTCTTGAGCATCCACTATCGAGATACCATCTCTTGCTCCTAGCTTGTGGGTTTGTCTACAAAAGAGGATGATTTTTAGGTACCCATTTGATTTTGGGTGCCTCAAAAATTGACCCACTAACTTTGTTATTTATTATTGAATCCTTTATAGTTCCTTTAGGAACCCATATTAATTTTTGTGAGCTCATTTTCCTAAATGGACATTTGTAGGCAATATGTCCAGATTTGCAACAGAAGTTGCATTTCATATAAGAGGAAACATGTAATGTCGGTCCTTTTATGAAAGTGGTAGGATTTTGATGTAATCCTTTTACAAATCCAATTCCATTTCTATTTGCGATGTGACCCTTGTGTGCAAGGATCATATCTAATCCTTTGCTACCAACCTTAAACTTGTTTAAGGTTTCTTTAAGAAGCAAATTTTTATTTTTTATTGCTTCTAAATACTCACACTTAGAGCATGGAGGAGTTTGAAGATTATCAAACTTTTCTTGTAGCAAAGCATGCTCTTTCTTTAAGATACTTAACTTCTTGCTAACAGTTCTACATTCATCAAATAATTCATGAAAAGCGATAGAGAGTTCTTCAAAAGATAAATCTTCATTAAATAAATCACATACCTCTTCTCCTAAAGCCATTAGCGCGTAATGAGCAACTTGCTCGGTGTTGGACTCCTCTTCTTCGGATGCGCTTGAATCATCCCACGTTGCCTTGAGCGCCTTCTTCTTTGATGTCCTCTTTTTGGCTTGAGGACAATCGTTCTTGTAATGTCCCGGTTTTTTGCATTCATAGCAAATCACTTGGTCCTTCTTTTGTTAAAATTTATTTTTTATATTATTTTTAAATTTGTTCTTTCTTAAATATTTTTTAAATTTTTGAGTCAAAAGTGCAATGTCATTGTCACTGTCCTCATCACTTGATGTTCCTTTCAAGTGGTCTTCTTGTGATTTGAGTGTCATATCCTTCCTGTTCTTTGGAAGGGGGTTCTCGAGCTCGTCATGAGCTTGACATGTCATTTCGTAGGTCATTAGAGACCCAATGAGTTCTTCAAGAGGGAATGCTTTAAGGTCTTTGGCCTCTTGAATGGCCGTAACTTTTGGATCCCAACTTTTAGGGAGGGATCTTAAGATTTTAGTTACTAGTTCAAAGTTAGTAAAATCTTTACCAAGAGCTTTGAGTCCATTGATGACATCCGTAAACCGGGTGTACATGTCTCCGATGGACTCACTTGGTTTCATTCGGAAAAGTTCGTAAGAGTGCACAAGGATGTTGATTTTGGACTCTTTCACTCGGCTAGTGCCTTCATGAGTGACCTCAAGAGTTCTCCAAATATCAAAGGCCGAATCGCAAATTGAAACACGATTAAATTCATTTTTGTCTAGTGCACAAAACAAGGCATTCATAGCCTTTGCATTTAAAGCAAAAACCTTCTTTTCCGATTCATTCCATTCGCTCATCGGAAGAGAAGATTTTTGAAATCCGTTTTCAACAATAGACCAAAGCTCAAAGTCCATAGAAATGAGGAAGATCCTCATGCGAGTCCTCCAATATGTGTAATCCGACCCATTAAACAAAGGTGGTCGTGCAATAGAATGGCCCTCTTGCATGCCGGAGTAAGCCATCTCTCTTGGGTATTAAACCAAATATGAGAGATAACCTCGCTCTGATACCACTTGTTAGGATCGGAGCGGCACTAAGAGGGGGGGGTGAATTAGTGCAGCGGGTTAAAACTTCGGTTTTAGAAAAATCTTTCGTACGATAAGAACGGAACTTGAAAAGCTTAACTTGAAAACGTATTCTTAGAGTTGCGCAGCAAAGGTAATAAGGAACTAATGCATATAAGAAGGTTTGTAGTAATGTAAATAGCGATAATGAAATGCAAACCAGAGATTACGCCTGATTTTAGAGTGGTTCGGTCAAATGACCTACATCCACTTGCGAGGCCCCTCTTCGATGAGGCTCCCACCTTCCACTAGCAAATCTCTTGAAATGGAAGGGTAAGTACCCCTCTTACAACCTTTTACAAGCAGTTCAACCTCTTACAAGATTTCAATAAGAAAGAAGGAGGAGAACTCTCTAGCAAATTGAAAACAAGACTTGCTAAGACTTTCTAAGACTTTTCTCTCAATCAAATGCTTCTCAAAAGTTGTAATCTCAGCTGAGATTTGAGGGGTATTTATAGGCCTCAAGAGGATTCAAATTTTGGGCTCCAAAATTTGAATTCTCTTTGGGTTCCCGATACTGGCGGTGCCACCGCCCAGCCAAGCGGTGCCACCATCCAGCATTCGGGTGCTGGGAGGTGCAACCGCCCAGCCCAGGAGGTGTCACCGCCCAGCTCTCGGGTGCTGGGTGGTGCTACCGCCCAGCCAGGCGGTGCCACCGCCTGGCTCTCCGATTTCACTGGTTTGGCTTAATTTTAGCCCAAACCATATCCGACTTTGGGCCTAGTTGGCCCCTAACCAGGATATAGGATTATCTCTTAATCCTAATCCTAATTACAAGTGAACTACATAACAGAAACACATCCTAAGCAAGCTTTCAACCGCGAACGTCGAGTCTTGTTTCGGCGAACTTTCCGACGAACTTCTTCCGACGGACTCCCATCAAGCTCCCGATCTTGTGATGACTTTAACGAGTAGCCGAGCCTTCTCGGTGATCTCCGTGAACCTCCGACGATCTCTTCGGCGAACTTTTGAAAATTCCGATAGGTTCCCGATTTCTTCTCGGTTGGTTCCGGCAGCATCTCCGACGATTCTTCAGACTCTTAAACGTACATCGATCTTGACTCCGGTATTCTTGCTTTGTGTTTTCTGGTTATCGTAGTTAATCCTGCACACTTAACTCAATAATATGGATTAGATCAATTAACCCATCAATTGATTTCATTATCAAAATCCGAGATTCAACATCTCTCTCTCACATGAACCCTTCTTGCATCATCAATCACTACCCCCTTCAACAGACTTCATTTCATAACTACATGTAAACCGAAGTTCCAATATTAATCTCATGCACAAAGTATCATATAAACTTATGGTTTAAGGTTGCTAAAAATTGCTGACAGCCAAATAGATATAGCAGATTCTATTTATTCCAAAAGAAATTACAATACTAAGACAATTATGAGCAAAAGCAAGCTATAATACATGGTTCAATTGAAAATTATGATAATTAATAATTCCAACGATCCAGAAGTAATTAGAAGTAGAATAACTCACGGATCTAGCATCCAATAACTCCTCCTTTGAAAACAAGAATTTGGTTCCCCATGGGCATAATAACAATTTATTGCTTCATAATTTCCAATCTGGCAATGGGTATGCATATTGAGACAATGAATTAGCATAAAATTCATCAACAGCATAACCAAAAAATATACTAAATTAGCCAAAGTATCAAAAACTGACCAAACTAAAATCATTTATATTGCAAAGCAAAAAAATTAGAAAACGAATGATAAATTTGACCATATGATGACATGCAATTTTGATCTACTTTCTTTCTACAATTAAGGAAAACAAAAAAAAGTTGGCATGATTTCTGAAATATGTAGCATAGCAGTTTTTGGTGCCAAATGCAACTCCTAAACTCATGACTACTGATTGATGTTAATAAGGATTATAATTTCGGTTCGTACTAGTGCACCGAGCAGGCGGGATACACACCGAGGCATACCAACAGTATGCCCAAAATCATAAAAAATCTAAAAATAAAATAAAGTTAAATTAGGGTTTTTAAGTCAGAAATAAATATAAACTTAGTATAATTTTAGTAAAAATAATATAAAATTAACACAATATCAATCAAATTTTGATTAAATCATCATTAAAACTACTAATAATAATAATAAAAACCTTAATTAAAATCTACTTAAACCTATTATACCATCATAAACATATGATCCAATTTTTAATATGCATAAAATATAAAGATTTGACCTATTAGGTGCCTATTTTCAAAAAAATCAATATTAAACGCACTAATTACAGCATTAAAGATCTTAATTACTCCATAATTAATACTATTCTACCATCCAAAATATATCAAACAACATATTAGACATTAAGTCATACACCACATATAATAGGCTTAATCATCTCATAAATCAATAAAAATCTAAAAAGAGAATATGTACCTCTTGATCAGAGTGCTCTTCCTCTTAATCCTCCTAAATTAGCCTCTTAAATTTGATCTAATCCATAAATCATAGCTTTGTTGAGTTTAGGAGAATGAAAATATGAGAATAGGAGCGAGATATGAGTAAAAAAGAGTTTGAGAGAGTTTAAAAGATTGAGAGAGTGAAATGAATTGAAAGAGGGGGGAGAAAAGGGTTTAAAAACTCTTTTCTAAGCCTCAAATGGTCAAATTGACTGTTTAAAATAGGGCAATCTCAGCTCTTGATCAATAACGATCGAAATCCAATCATTATCAACCGATAGAGGTTGATAATAGTCCGATTTTGATCGTTACCGCCCGATACAAATCCCGTATCGCCCAATACGGGGTCAAGTGATTGGTGCTGCCCGATAGAGGGCAATCTGCATAGCAGTATCCTGTTGGACCAGTACATACCGCTCGTACCGGGTGGTACGCATTGGTACAGTAAACTCTGATTGTTAGGAATATATTTTTTCTAATACATACTTAGAAGACAGCTATTGTCAAAAAGTTTCTCTCAATTATCTTGGATTTCATACTTATTTTGCGCCTTATAAGTCATTGCTTTTACAGTTGCAATTAGATCCCATAAAGTCCAAGAATTTATTAAAGGCCTATCAGGTAATAGCTGAATTTACTCTATGTAACAACCCATTCACTAGATAAAAATGTCTGTTTGTTCTTCTAAGCTCAGGCTTACAGATTCATATGTGGGATGAAGTCAATAACTATACGCTTTACAAAATGGATATACTGTGATGGGATTCAGTTGTATTAGAAGGAATTGCTCTCAGTTCTCATACTATGAGTTCTAAATTCTCACTTCTCATACTATGAATCCTAGAGTGTTGGATGGCACTATCAAAATTATTTCTCAAAGGTTCTTAATTACTAACAAAGTACTCTCACTTCTCGTACTATTTGCTTTACAAAATGGATATACTGTGATAGAATCCAGTTGTATTAGAAGGAATTGCTCTCAATTCTCATACTATGAGTTCTAAATTCTCACTTCTTATACTATGAATTCTAGAGTGTTGGATGGCACTATCAAAGTTATTTCTCGAAGGTTCTTAATTATTAACAAAGTACTCTCACGACTCGAACTATGAGTTTTAAAATCTCACTTTTTAAACTATGAATTATAGACTGCTGGGTGGCACTACCAAAGTTATTTCTTGAAGGTTCTTAATTATAAACAAAGTAGTTTTAACTTTTGTGCAAAGATGTTAATTGTTAAAAACATTCTACAATATTTTCTTGAATTGCTTTCTATAGATCAAGAAGCTTAATCAAGTTGCATAAAAGACGACAAGCTACACATGACTTGCTACAATTTTTCTTTGAACTGCTTGCATGTCCATATCAGATATATAGTGGACATACGGTACTTCTTGGACATTTGTGACTTCATCTTAAATCCAATATCTTTAAATAATTACAGCCATGATTGGACTGTCTCATGATGCTTGTAGGATACCTCATGTATACTTCTTGGGAAAACTTTGTTTACATAAATGTTTATCATCTTATACTACAGGACATATGATTAGATACATCGTTTCAGGTCACTTGCATTAAACATTTAATATGCAAAAGTAAAATAATGATCTTATCCCATTTATTTCAAAATTGATTATTATCTTGTCCATATTCTGAAAGAACTTTCATGAAGAATAGGTCAAAGGTGTCAGTTACCTATTATTATTTATATGTATGTGCCTATATATTCTAATACCATAAATAAATATAATGATAAGTAAGGTATGCAATACCGTACCATACCGGTGTTTCGAGGTTGGCTCGGTACGATATGGTACAGGCATACCGAGCTATCACGGACAAACTTCTAAACAGGATGTTTGATGTAATGCTTATGTATGTCTGTGTCTTTTGGTATGTTCATGCTTTGCACAACATGTAGAGGGACGACCGAAGGTTTAATAGTCTAATTTTAGTTAGGTTGATGGCCGCTTTAGGCTTGTAAATAAAGGTTGTGTCATGTGGACACTTGTGAGAGAATTTCGGTTTGTAGTGGACCATTTTGACCCTTTGTTGTGCAACTGTTCAGAGCTTGTAAAGTCTGTTTGTAATTTACATTGTCTATGAAGTGTTTCCTGGAATATTTGCTTGTGAATCCCGAGTGAGGCGTTTTTTCTAACCCGTTTTCTCTTTTGTGGGTCCTAAGGGACCATGAAAGATTTCGGGGAGGCTGACATTTACGGACGGACACGCAAGGGTGCCGCAAGACTTAGGCAAAACTAGCTAAGTCCGTGATAGATGGTATCAGAGCGGGATAAGCACTCATAGAAACACTTGGCATGCAAACGTGGGGGACCTAGCGAGGCTGCGTTGAGGGCAGTCAGCACACGCGCGACCATTTGGGGGAAAACGGGTATAGAGATGTAGGGAAAAGGAGTCGCTCAGAGGAGTGGGCATCTGAGATTGACATTCAGAGGAATGGCCAACCCTTCACGCAAGAGGCACCACGAGAACAAGCAAGCTTGGAAGAATGTGTAGCGCACAAAGGTTGGGATGGCTGAGTTTGAGCTACGGCTCAACGTTGATAACTATACTTGATGGTGCTCAAGGCAAGCGAGGTGCTTGGTAAAGGATGAAACAATGCAAGGTGGAATGAGTTGCTCAGCGATCGAAAGAGTTGTGCAAAGCTCACAGAGGTGAGGGGAATTGCTAACTCGAAGAATTCGGTACTCATGCATGGGCTTGTATGCGGACGATGGAATGTTCGTGGCCATCCCAAGGCGACCGAAACTCGGCGTCATGGAGCATTGAAACTTTCTCTTCGGTATGTGAAGGATACATCGGTAGGAGGCTGAAGTGTGCAGCGAGTTCAACATGTTGCTAGGCCTTGAGTGATGCAACGGGGGTTGTATTGACGTGGAGTCGCAATCTAGCAAGTGCGTTTATAGGAAGCAGAACAATGCACAGTTTGTTTAGTAAATCGGAGTAGTTCAAGGAGATGGTGGTCTCCGAAATGAAGAGAGATGTTGCTCCAATGGGATAGTTATCCAGGAGGGATAGATCTCGGTTTCTCCAAGTACTTGGAGTTTTCCAAGTACCGAGACAAGGCTGAAGGGCAGAGGCCTCGTAAGACCGGTGTCAACGAGCTTCTCATCAAGATAGCCGAAAGTGAAGGACTTCGAGTCATGCAAAGGGTGCACAACTAAAGAACGAAGCAGGCAGTACGTGGTGTCGTACCTTTGCTACTCAGTAGAGTAGGCGGCAGGGTTGATGGAGAAGACGGTACAATCCCAGAGGCCATCAAATCTATTAGAGAATTACTCCAAGTTGGGGTGAAAACTTCCTGCATTCCAGAAGTTCGATGGCATTGAGAAGGTAAATCACAGTAGCAAACTCAATGCAAAGAGTGCAAACACTTCGATTGCTTCAGAAGTGTGAGCAAAGAGCAGGCGAAGGTTAGTAACCAGCTCTTTGCATGGAGTATAACCCTTGAGGAGGCGGGCAAAGTCAAGTAACTATTGCATTCTCAACTCTTAAGAGAATGGGTGAAACTGAGTACCCCAATTCTCTTATCTATCCAACAGAGGAGTGCTGCACAGGTTCAAAGACCCTTCGAAGATAATGGAAGACAATAGTTATCAAATCCTCACCAATGGTGATCAGTACTACTGAGAGTAGATTATCCGCTTCATTTCCCAACAGAATGTCAATCGAAAGCAGAAGTGATACGAATCTACTTGGAAGTGACAACTAAATGAAAGAAGAGTCGATGGACATTTTATGGAGGAAGGACCCAAAACTTCGAAAGTTTACGAGGCGATGCTCGTTAAAGCTCCAACAAGCATCCACCCAGTTCAAGCAGCATGTGATATTTGAGAGACTGACGCATAGTAAGGATGGTCTTTTCTTTCATCTGGAGTATCCGCAGGAATCAACAAAGATCAACACAACTCAGCCAACCCTACACTAGAGTCAAAGTCATTGGCGAGTTGAAACAGCATAGCGGATCAAAAGGTTCGACTACTCAAAAGTAGCAGCGGAGAGCAATTGGGAGCCAAGAGACATATTGCAATTGGAGCAAAAGATTGAAAACTCAGCAAAGGCGAGGAGTTGCACTGTCAGTAAAGGCTTCGACGAGGACGTCGAAGGAATAAGCGGGGGAGAATGTCACGGCCAAACTTCTAAATAGAATGTTTGATGTAATGCTTATGTATGTCCGTGTCTTTTGGTATGTTCATGCTTTGCACAGCATGTAGAGGGACAGCCGAAGGTTTAATAGTCCCATTTTAGTTGGGTTAGTGGTCGCTTTAGGCTTGTAAATAAAGGTTGTGTCATGTGGACACTTGTGAGAGATTTTCGATCTGTAGTGGACCATTTTGACCCTTTGTTGTGCAACTGTTTAGAGCTTGTAAAGTCTGTTTATAATTTACATTGTCTATGAAGTGTTTCCTGGAATATTTACTTGTGGATCCCGAGTGAGACGTTTTCTCTAACCCGTTTTCTCTTTTGTGGGTTTTGTGGGTCCTAAGGGACCATGGGAGGCTTCGGGGAGGCTGACCTTTGCCTGCTCTTTGCTCACGCTTCTGAAGCACTCGAAGTGTTTGCACTCCTTGCATTGAGTTAGCTACTGTGATTCACCTTCTCAATGTCATCGAACTTTTTGAATGCAGGAAGTTTTCACCCCAACTTGGAGTAATTCTCTAATAGATTTGGTCGCCTCTAAGATTGTACCGTCTTCTCCATCAACCCTACCGCCTACTCCATTGAGTAGCAAAGGTATAGCACCACGTACTGCTTGCTTCGTTCTTTAGTCGTGCACTCTTTGCATGACCCGAATTTATGGCTTCATGCTTAAATTATTACTTGTAAACAAATAAACTTCAGCATATCTAAAGAAAGCAAGAAATATAGGACTAACAAAAACATTTAAGGAATAAAAAAAGGATTATCTTGATAGATCTATTATACACAGCCTTGTCCCTGCAAGTAAAAAGACAAATTTCCTTGACTGGAACCCTGCTCACACAGGTGATAAAGGAGTAATTTTATAATGGCACAATGCTCACCCTCATCAAAAAGATATGGATGGCATTAAACAAATCTTTTGATGAGGCAAAGCAAGCAAACCTCAAGACACAGAATGAAAGAAGAGAAGAAAAATCCGCTGCACGAAGACATGGAGAGTATAAAAGCAACATCCTACATAAAGAAGCATACTAAAAGCTTAACACTATGTACCTTAAGTCGCTCATGCCCTTCACGGATGGTTCTACCGTTTCTCTTTTTCCTCCATGAGTGGCCATCATTACGAAAATAACGAAGCACTCTGCGGTTGAAAAGAAACAAAGAACCACCTGTCAAGAACAAGAAAGTCGAATCAGAAAATTGAAAAGATAGAGGGCTGAAGACCCTTAATCAAGCACATTAGAACACTGTAGGTATAAGATTCAACAGAATGCATCGATTACTAGGTGGCTTCTGGGGAGGCTTCTGAGTGATCTCAAACGTCTCATGATTCTGCAGAATAAACAAGACTTCTACTGGCTTCAACCACCGGAACTGAGTTTCTTTACTTAACTTATTGATATCAAAGTCTGTAACTGCACAAAAGAGATGAAGCAGCTTAAGTCTGTTCCTGCCTTGCTTTTCACGTAAAAATCATATGAGATAGAGAAGATTCTAAGACACTTTTTGACACAAAATTGACCATTCAGAGGCAATAAAAGCAGAATCAACAAGTGTATTCATAGCCAGAATATTCCCAGAGACACGATCACAGCTAAAAATTTGCCATCAGCAGTCCATTCTTTCCACATGAACCAGAAGAAGATAAGTCATACAACTCCACTCTCATCAAGAAACAAGAAACCCAATCAGCAAATAGTCAAACAAGCCGAAATGTAAGCTTAAAGCTCCAATCTTGCAGGGGGGATAGCAATCAAGAACCAATCTTTTCACAAAGAAGAACTTATCCGGTGTCACACAACTAAAACGGAACCAAGATTCCTTCTTTTTATAAAAAAAGTTAAGACAGTTAGAAGAACAATTACCGCTTAAAATCAAAGGAGAGAAAGTAAAGGAAAAGGCAAACAAAAGAAGGAAAACCCAAAATCAATCCGAACGCACCTCGCTGCATCATATCAGTCCTCCGTCGTGGGACCCGAGATCGAATCAAATCGGAAGGAACTCTCAGGGTTCAACCTTGGAGAAGGAAGCAACTCCGAAGGCAGCAACAGTCGCAGAGACCGCCGGCGGTGAACCACGGCGATGAGCGGAGAGCGGCGAAGTGCCAAAGAAGCACGGAAGCAGGAGAAAGAAAATACAAAACCCGAAGTATATATCTCTCTCGGTTTCAGATGTGAAAGGAATGGAGTAGAGAGATGAAGAAGACGAAGAAGAGGGAAGAGAGAATGGGAGGGGAGGGGAAACAGACAACGGCAGGAGAGAGATGCCCGCGGTCGCTTCTTTACAGTATTGACGACGGTATATTGACCCAAAACGGGTCGTGCATTTTGATGCACTGATTTGCCACTATTCCATATATCGTTGTGAGACAATATTTATATATAGTATGCTTACGCCCAAAAATTCAAATTTATCATATTATATACATATATATATATATATAATTAAACATATGGATATATCATCATAATTAGTGTTCATGAATTGATCATCAGGGCAATGAGATTTGAATTTACCTAACTTGTTGATGCTCTTTAGTTTACAAATGATTACTATAAATATTACACATCAAATTGGATGGGTTCTTTTTTTTTAACTTCATTGGTGTAATGCAATCTTTTGATATTCAACTCTCTTCCAATCTTCTTTAGGTACTTTACTTTTTTCTCCAACATCAAAGTTTGACTCTGTGAAGGAACACAAAAAGATAGAAAAAAATAAAAAATGAATATTAGTGTAATTTGCAAAGGGTATTTATTTATATATTTAAATTTTATTTTTATTTTTTTCAAACTCACTGGAAATGATGGTGGGTAATATACAAATGGTAATGAGGATGAGATATGTAGAGGATCTAAATATTTGAAAGTATATATATATATATATATATATATATATATATATATATATATATATATATATATATCAGAAATTATGAAAGAATAGATATGTAAAAGCATGTTATATAATTGTAAATAGAGCAACCATGTAAGGGGCAATACATGAAAGAGCCTTAGTTTTATAAGAATGTATTCCATATCCTAACTTAAATTTAAAGGAACAAATACAAAAATTATTGTTCTTATTTAGTCTACTCTTGTCTCTTATCCCCATAATTAAAGCAGAAAAAAACAGGGAATGACAACCCAAAAGGTAATAAGAGCATGTTGGGCACATGCTCTAATGTTCTGTCCATCAAAGTGAAAGACAAATAGACATGTTTTAAGGATGTGAGTCTGATCTACAAAATTTGCTTCTTCTTCTTTACCCTTCATCCAGTCTGAAAATAAAGAATTGATTAGTGAATGGGGTTAGGGGTACATAGTAATCAAAACTCAACATATATTTGTAAGCAAGTGATATTAAAATATTTCTACATAGGTAACTTATATGCGCATTTTAAAAGGATTAGAGGAATAATGATATAAATAACAAGAAATTGGAGACTATTATGTAAATTTGGATACACATAAAAATTTCTTCTTTTGTTACCCTTCCTCCATTATAGAAGAAGGAAAAAAAATATATGTTGATGGATCGAGGGGAATTTATAATTTATTATAATAATTTATATCAATAATGGATAAATTTATTAGTCACTCATACGATAAATCTATATGGTATATGTATTTTGCTAATGATATTATCTTAATTGGTGACAACTTAAATGGAATTAATTATAAACTAGAGTAATGGAGGTAAGTCTTAAAAACTAGAGGTTTAGATTAGGTAGAATTAAGATTGAATGCATAAAATATAATATTAGTGATTCTAGAAATAAACAGAAGAATATAATTAAGTTGTAAGGACAATAAGTTTTTTAAGTAAAAGCTTTATTTGTTTTAGATTAATTATTCAACAAGAAAAGATATCGATGAAAATATTATTTATATAATAAAAGCATGATAGTTAAAATGACAAGGGGCATCATGAGTTTTGTATGATCATCAGATATCTTTGAGATTAAAAGAAAAATTTTATAAAACGATTATGATATCAATAATATTTATGGATCCGAGCGTTGAATAATTAAGAAACAACGTATTATCAAAATTAGAAATACTTTTATTCATAAAGAACTAAATATATGTCACTTTGATAAATGATAAGACAAGATAAAATTATTTAAGATGACATGAACATATACGGAAACATATTAATACAATAGTTAGAAAAGAAAAAAAAAATTAATTAACATTAGTGAGATGAGAAAAGAATAAAAATTAATTTTAATAAAAATTACAAATAAAAATTTAAATATTTTAAACTTAACTAAACATATTATATTTTATCAATTTTAATGATAACAAAGGATTAATAGTTGAAACTTATAGTTTTATTGTTATTACAATAATTGGATCTCATGATTTGCTATAAGAAGGGAGTGCAATTCATTGAGAAATTTTTATTACAAAAGTTCATTATTGAGCAATTCATTTTTGTCGAAAGTTCATCATGTCTATTTCAATAATTTTCATCGACTGACATCTGACAAGGACATCAGAATAGACACCTATCCTTCAAAGACATCATTATCCTCCAAAGAGCAGTCTAAGTTAGCTTAGTGTATGACATGTACATTATGGCGATTAAATGGGTCAATTTGGTGGACAATGATGTCTTAAAAAAGATTCTCCAAAGCCATATATGCATTGGTAGAATGTCACATCACATACACTAATAAGGCAAATGTGCACATATATATTCTTCATAAGTCTGTAGCTTTCATATTTATTCCTCTTAATGTAAGTTTAGCACATGAGAATGTATTTAATTTCTGTTAGTTAAACTATAATTTACATTAAATACCATTTAAAATACTAAAATATTTTAGGTACAATTTTTTTTTCTTTAAGAAAACTAATGTTAGTCATGGTTGAAAATGTTTGACCTGAGTTTTTCTGTCTAGATGTCAATACCAGTGGCATATAGGTAGGAATATATCATGTTATATCAAATTTATAATGACAAATATGTTATTTCAAAGCTTTGCAACTATAGATATGTAAGCCCTAAGCATCATGAGATAGATCCCTTGAAGAAAATATTTTTGTTTGGGTATGCTTTGCTGCCTTCAAATTAATACAGCATAAATAATTCACCATGTTTAATCATTTGTGATTTTTGAACTAGTGGGAATTTGAGCTCCAAAATACAGAAGAAAAAAAGTTCATTTTGAATTTTGAGATGGATTCATAGTCAGCTTTGAAAAATATTTACAAAATATTAAAAAGAAAAAAACATGAACTCTTCCATAAGAAATTCACTTATTGTATGATTTCCACCTGCCTAACCCATTTTCCTCCCTAATCATGATGTGATGTTTAAGCATCTCATTAAAATTTATGTATGGTTTAGTATTAGAATTATTAAATATTTCATAATTAATAATAATAATAATAATAATAATAATAATAATAATTGTTGGTATGAATTGATTAACATATCGTATGAGAATTTATTTTTATGGATGATTTATCAATAAACTATTAGTAATAGAGTAGTAGTACTAACAAAAAGTCCAATAAAATATTATAGTGTTAATTTATGTAACATTATACTACTAATATATATATTTTTTAAAAAATATTACTTCATGATTGTGTTTTAATAAACACATTTCAATTTGATAATGTATGTTACATTAATATTTTATGATTAACTTTCATCGAAAGCTTAATAACATTCATAACATTGATAGGTAAGTTTATCATCAGTCTTTAAGCATATTTAGAAAACAATGAAGACAATTTTCCATAAAATCAACTGAATTCCTTTTAAATAATAGCGTGCCTGTTTTTTTTTTTTTTTTTGTTATAAGAACTTATATTTGAATCATGTCTAAAAAATGTAATGATTTATGACCAAATTAGGCCAATCACAATATGTTTAGTTTAATCTCTTTTTTTTTATCAGTCTCTTAGTAATGTAAAATTTATCCTTTAATTAATTGACCTCCTTCCCCCTTCAGATAATGGCTATTTAACTTTGGCTTTGTTCATCCCTGCAACCTTGACTTGGGTGAAAGAAATGTCTATATCTGCTAGGCACTTATGGCCAACCAAACACACCCCTCCCATAAAGCTGGTCCATGAAAACCATCATCACTTGTTTCAGTGACAAGTATAAAAAATGGAAACATATTCATCATCATTAATAAACATTGTTTTGGTTGGACTTCATCTCTACTGATGTAGCAATTTCTTTCCCACAAGTAATGCAAATGGGGTCTGATAATGATGATGGAGCTTTGTCTTTAACAAAGAGTGGTTGATTAAAAAAGGAAATAAAAAAAGCAGTCCAACTATGTGAGAATATCGAGGGAAAGAGACTAGCATCCATCAAAACAACATGTCAACAAAGTTGATCATCATCATCCACAAAACATCATTAGGTTCAGCTTTTTTTACCCACAGAAGCAGCATTTTTGTTTCCACATAGTGGGGACATATGAGCCAGTCTTCTTCCATCATGTACGTTCTGAAGAGTCTTCTTCTATGACAAAGAAGGCGATAATTAAACAACGGTAAAACTTTCTGGGAAGGACACTAATAAATGTTCTTCTAGAAAAAGATAGATAGCAATAAACAGTATGTATAATCATCAGCAAACAATGAATGGTTGGGGTTAGGTTTCATCCCCAGTCGAGTGCATTTTCTTTCCACGAGTAATGCATGAGCCAATGAAATCTTGTCTTCCATGAAATAATTTTTTTTTGTTTTCAGATCTATCCCATACTGCTCAAAACAGTGAAGAAAGAACACTCTGATGGCACTCATATCTGGGAAAAAAGACTAATGTTCAGCAAGCAAGACAGGCCACCGACGAACATGATTAGGGTTAGATTCTTCTCCCCGGTGATCGTACATCATTTTCTTCAGAGCTAGGCCACACTGTCCAAAACAGTGACAAAAGAACAGTATACAACAATCCAAGTGAGGGAAAAAAAGACTTATCTATACTGATGAAGAAAAATATGCTGCAAACAAGCATGATTAAGGCGAAGAAAGAACAATTAGACAACGGTCCACTTCTGCTACAATAGCATGTGTTCCACTGGGGAGAAGAGCTCGGTATCCATCAAGAAAAACGAAGGAATCCCTCGTCTTCTGGCCCAGTCAAGGTCGCTCTCGCGGTCGGTCGAAAATGAAGGCTTCTCTGAATTCCATGGTGGAAAACATGGTTCAGACTGTCCCAAAGTTTGTTTGCACATCACAATCAGATTGTCGAGTAGACGACCGTAATACCTCTCGATGGCCTACTTATCGTCCAATGATATTAATTATATTAAGCTTCATGCGTTCGTTTCATCATCAACTTGTTCTTCGGGAGTGGCATATTTTCGATGGAATTCAACGTGGAAGAAAGATATGGATCTTATATTATTTATCAATTACGATGATAATTATACTAATTTATTAAATAATCTCTTTCGTTGTCACCCTCTCCATCTCATCTGTGACCAAGTCATATGTATGAATATATTTAAAGACTATAATATCCTATAAATTAAACTTGGAAAGTTCTGAATTATCTTTTTTTTTTTTTCGATGTAATCGACACAAATAACAACATCTTTGGAAATTGTTAAAGTTAATTATAAGCTTTTTGTTTGCCTTAAACATACATAATTCTCATATCCCTAACATAGAACATAAATTTTAATATCTTCATCATGAAAAACAATCACATAATGCATAGTACTTTCTTGTGATTCTAAATCTTTAATCACCAACAAATTATTTTGGATCAGCAAACTCATTTACATCAAGTAAAAGATATTTTATATTTTCAACAAAAGTAAAATTGTCTATTTTAAAAGAATTTGTCACCCATTACTTTTTTTTTTGTCTAAATAAATTTCATATGCTTTTTCATTTTATTTTTCTTGTATGATCTCAACACCCTCAATCTGAATAAATTTTTTAGTAGGAGAATGAATTGTTCTTGATTTATTTAATAACTTTATTTTCTTGGACATTATGGTCAAATTGAGTAGGCTCTTAGTAATCTTCCAAGTCTCAATCATGTGTCCATCACATTTCCTTTTGTATTAATAACTTGGCTAATCTAATACTATGAGAGGAAATATTTTTTTTCATGATTATATCCTTTAAGATTATTTAAGTCTCTCTTTTAGTACTTTCGCTGGAGAATATGTTTTAAGTGTGAATATATATATTTTTTATTTATCATTATTACTTGATGGATGAATTATAATACTTTGTGATCTTCTTCTCTGTGGAGAATAAAGGATTATTTATATACTTCTGAGAGTGTCCCAAATTATCTATTGAGACTTTTTAGGGAAAACCAGTAAAAAAATGTCCAATAAATACATTCACATCTACAAAAATTATCACACATAATAAATACCCTTGTCATTAGATTTTATGAAGCTTAGCAAGAGGTCAAGCACAGTTGCTTCTGTCTCTCCATGATGAACCCACCTTTTGATGGATCAACTAAGGAGTCAGAGACACTCGAGGGGAGTAATTGGTCTGCATTGCTCTACAGATAGATTCACATCATTTTCTTTTGGGAATGAAAGCAACCAAAGCATCATTTATTTGTGAATTGCTGATCTACCCAACATTTCTAAAAGGAAGACAAAGGAAAACCATATGACTTAAAAAGAACCATAAAGCTGAAAAGTACATGACATCTATCTATATCAGCAACCATACCAACAAGCCATGATGTCTCAATTATTTTTGCTAGCTGTGTAGATAATATGTCTACTTAAATCATAAGCATTCAAACCTTTTTTATTGTTCCTGGTAAAGCTTTCTGAGGTCTCCTACAACCTCCTCCCCTTCCCATTAATCCTAGTTGACCCATCTCAGCTAACCACAACATATGATCACCTCAAGTAAATCAACAAACCTGAAACAACAAAAAAGAATTCCAATGATCTAAAATCCACAGTTGATTCTACCCAATACTTAATAACCAAATTTAATAGCAAATGTTGACATAAATGATAAGATCATTAACTTTCAGTGATCATCCACAGTGTTTGATCCCTCATCTTTGTTGCTGAATGAATAGTTGATGGTTCTTTTGGCTTGGGTCTTTGCAAGGATTTCACCTCTTATAGCTCAATCCTGGCATGCACTTCAAGAATAAGATTGAAGAACAAGTGTACCAAAATGGGTTGCACAACCTCACCTTTATACATATTTAGAAACTAATGTCACTGAAAGGAAAATAATTCCAGAGTATACACCAATGTCTTATCATCAAAATTTTCACACTAGAAAAGAAAGGAACATCTTAACAATTGATTATGAGGATAAACTAGAAAATTGACAACAGATATCATATTATTTATCAAAAATCTCTGCGTAATCTCCTCCAGCTGTTGGCACCTTGTCACCTCAAGCACAACGTCTTCTGCAGCTATCATAGTTAGTGTCATAATTAGGAGTGAGCATTTTACTCTTGTTAGTGTCATAATTAGATTTAGGTGAGACCACATTACCAAACCTGGTAATGTGGTCTCACTTAAATAGATAATTAACACATCTATTCTCCTTACTGGAAGCTGAGATTGAGACACTATTAATTCCATAGTTCACAAAATCAAGACAACAAAACACATGAAAGCCGGACTTTCTGACACTCTTTAACTAGTAATAATGTAACTATATACAGAGAACTACTAAAATTTGAAAAGGTGGGCCTGGAAAAACAGCAGAGGACCTATAACCGACACCTTGTATCAAAGAAAACAATAAGAAAAGAAATTTGTCGGAGCAGAAATTACAAGTGGTTTTGATTGGTATGGACCAAGCCAATCCTTGAACGACAAAACCTTCCTGCATCCTTGATACTGGATTTATGCCCTTTGACATCTAACAAGTTGTAAATTTGGAAGAGAGTATATCTGCCAAAAGAATAGTCAGGAATAGAACTAATCGTCAGAAATAACTTCACAAGTAATAAGAAATATACAAGTCAGTGCACATGAGTTTGTGCCTGCATGATCATACTATCCAAAAGTTTATATTATTGGGTATCCAACCTTCCTATAAATGAGAAAAAAATGAATATCTCTGCTTTTTGATAATGTTCGACTAAGTACATATGACTCAAAAGCCTTCTGCGTTAGACAGATCATAGTGCAGATATGAACATGTCAAAAAAAACAAAAAACAGTTACCCATTTCCAAATCCATTGCCCAAAGTATACCAAACTAGATATGAAAAGTGCTTTTTACATATACCGAACTAGATATGAGAAGTGATTTTTACATAGACGATAATAGAAAAAGTTTTGGTCAGGAAATAATGTGAATGAGCTCTTTATTTGCTTCAATGGCTACCAAATAGGTCCCACGGTTCTCAACATACGAATGCTTGTTAGCCATGGGCTCAGATGGCTATGTGACCATTGGACCTCCTAACAAACAGATGATGTTGGCAAGTCTAGTCAACCACCCAAGCAGAGAAGCCCAATGGTTAAGCAGTCTTTCCAATGGTTAGCACAATGGCTCATTAATTAAATGAAGTATAAAGAATTTAAAACAAACTGGCAGGCATTTAAGAGCACATGTATGAAATATGCAAAACTTGTATTTATGCTCATTGTCGCATCATAATACAACAGCCAATCCAAATCGAGTCAATTTGAGCTACATGCATGATCCAAAAGTCCACATATTACAGCTATACTTGGCTTCATGAAGTTGTTGAACAGAAACCAATGCAAGCTGTGAAGGGCCTTGATCCCTTTCTATGCTGAATTAAAAGTAAAAAAGATAGGCAAGACATTAAGCACCTCAATGAGCATAGGTAATTGTGGATGTTTCAAAAGATTCTGCCCTAGCAAGCCCTAATAAAAGTCCAACTTCATTCATAACAAAAACTTTACAGAACTCCAAAGAGATGTATTTAAAGTAGAAATCTGGTAAAAGAGTCCTGTTCATCAGTATAGGTGCATTCCAGAATTCAATTTATGCGTAATGTTCATTTTAGCTCTCTGATAGGACCCTAAACTAATATGGTAGCACATGCCTAATGTTCATCAGAATTCACCTCTGCCAATGTCCACTTATTCTACTTAGAGGTACCTAGAATATCAGGGAACTACTGACTAACAATCTTACTATCACTAATGCAATCGGCCACTTTGTAACTTGTGGTCGACCAATTCTTGTCTCCTACTAAAGGCCTTAATCATCTTAATTATCTAACAAGCAGCTCACAGCATCAGTCGGAAGTACCAAAAAATTAACCAACTGATCACATTATGCATTAGCCCACTTCTCACTGCTAAAAGCACATGAGTTCAGCTAATTGAGATGTAATTAATCACACTTCTCCGAAGTTCAACTCCTTTGTGCTTCCCTTTTGTTTTCGTGGTGATCCAATTTATTCATCTTCCCTGGATTGCCCCAGCTCGAATTACTTCGACTGGTCCAAATTATAGATATAGCCAGTTGAGTTCACCTTTGAGTGGGTTCATGGGGTTTTAACCACCGCTGAGCTTGGAGCATTCATTTCCAACAAGAAACCATAGACTTTTTAAATAAGATTTTCCCTGGAGTTCATGTACATAAAAAATCTTACATGAAAAATGCAGTCACCACCTTACTAGGGTTTGAACTTAATCAACTTGATCTACCTAATACCAGGAGATGTGAGGCCTGAGCCTATCAGCTGTGAACAATCTGTGAATATTTCAACTGTGCCACAAATTGTAGATTCTAATTGCAATATATTTATTGGACATGTTTAATAGATTAACGATTGTCTTACCCTCTCAGATAAGTGTATGTCTATTCAAACACGAAAAATAAGGATCCAAAAATCCTCAATGCAGATATCATGAGAAACATGAAGCAAATATCAGAATTATCTGAACTAAAAAGCAAATTATTCTCGTAACTATACAAGACTAATCCGTACCTGGGATCGCCTCGGGGCTCGAGGAGGAAATCCGGCGAAGGATCGCCCTCGTCAGGCCGGACAGATTGGAGACGACCCCGGCGAAATACACCACCGCCAAGAGGCCGATGACCCAGGGCAGCAGTAGGAACCCGATCAGGAACGTCATGGACCCGCACAACATCATGGCCACCGACGCGCCGAGGAGGAACGAGGCGAACCCCGCCGGCGTCACCTGCTCGCGCATCGGCGGGGCGGTGCGAGGGGAGCGAAAGGCAGCGAGGACGAGGGCGCAGAGATCGTCGAGGAGTTGGTCATCCCGGGGCATGGTCGGATGGAGACCTCGAATCCTCGCACTGATCTTGAAGAGCAGAGCACAGCAGAGAGGGAGAGGGGGGAGGAATGGAAAGCGTAGGAATAATAACAAACAGGTAGCGGGGTCGGCGGCGGGGACGGAGGCAAACGGATAGGCTCGGTGAAGTGGAAGTCTGTCCCTTGGGAGTCGGGTCGGTTTCAGACGCACCAATAGTATGTGTCCACGTGGCAACTCACCGAGCTGATGGACCGCAATTAGCAATCCCTTTTCGCTGGACCCCACCACATCGGATATATATATATATATATATATTCTCTAAATAATTCAAAGTTTATTGTCTTTTTTAGTTTGGTATAATTATTTTTTTATCATTATTTTCTTCTTCTTATTATTAACTTTCTTCCTTTCTTTTTTTCTCTTATATTTGGGGAGTATAAAAAGGCCTATTGTAAGTAATTAAATGATATTAGAAAGTAGATAAATGAATTAAGGTTTTTCCATATTATTTTCCACTATTCATTCTAGCTAGCTATCCTACATGCTTATTATTAATAGTTAAGCTCTTTATTGATGAGTATGAAAAATGGATCGTTGAATCTTTGTATCACTCTTAACCGGTGAGACAAGTTGATGTTCTTATTATTGAATTTGTAGGAGAAGATTTGGAAGCAAATGGTTTTGATATATGATCATTAAATCAATATTTTATGAATTATATCAAAAATATATATAATATAAATATAAAATAATATAAATTAGTATATGAAGTATAAAAGATAAGCGATGAAGACGGGGTTCGAGCATGATAAACTATTAACATATTGATATCGTCTACTATATGCATATTTATCAAGTATCATTTAGATACCATATCTTTAACCATTAATGTTTTATAGCCATAACTCAGAAATACGAGATTAGGATTATAAACAAATATAAATCCATGATAGAACGTCTCATATTCAAAATATATCTATAAACTCCGATGAAAAATCAAATATAACTCATAACCATTAACATGATAGTGAACTGAAATATTCCATTTATTCAAATGCCTACAGATAAAAACTATCACACAAATGTAAAATACGAGTATTTCAATAATTACTTCACCCATTAAACAATATGAGCAAACTGTCACGGACTTAGCTGGTTTTGCCTAAGTCGTGCAGCACCTTTACGTGTTCGTCCGTAAAAGTCAGCCTCCCCGAAGCCTCCCATGTCCCTTAGGACCCACAAAAGAGAGAACGGGTTAGAGAAAACGCCTCATTCAGGATCCACAAGCAAACATTTCCAAAAAATACTTCATAAACAAAGTAAATTACAAACAGACTTTATAAGCTCTGAACAGTTACACAGCAAAGGAGAAAATAGTCCATTACAGATCGAACTAAAATGGGACTATTACGCCTTCGGCTGTCCCTCTACATGCTAGTCAAAGTATGAACATACCAAAAGACACGGACATACATAAGCATTACATTAAACATTTTATTTAGAAGTTTGTCCGTGATAAAATGACTACTTTGTTTTAATATTTATCAAAATTTTAAGTTTTTTTGAAGCTAAATATGTTTACTAGAATTTATTCGTTTTACGGTGGATTATCAGAATTATTTTAAAAACTTAAAGAATTATAAGTTCTTCTTCATGTATTATTATATTTTTATTTTTTATTAAGGATAAGTGATGAAAATCGAATTTAATCCTACGATTTCTACCAACCAAGTAAACTGACTTCTTTTAATTCTATCCTTCAATCACAATGCAAAAGTATCTATCTATGGATCCTAATAGTGAAGTCGGATGAACACCCTTACCTTATAGTGGTCAACACTCTTTCATTATACTCCATTTCAAGCATGCACATGACTTATGGTAATTGGAATAAGAGATTAATCGGGTGATATTAAATGGGATCCGAATCAAACTTAATCGAATCAAAACTTGGCTCGAGGACAACTCCTTACAGATAATCCTGCATTCTTTTGCTTTATTTTCAAATGTAATTATGGAAAGCAGAGCCACAATAGTATTCAAGTATCTCTCTCTACATACGTATAGTGTTACCTTAAAAGTTCACTATTTTTTGAGAGTCAGGCAGTCAATTCTTTTTCTTTTATTCAAAAGTATTATGATCAATATGAATACAAACAAAATAAGACTACTGGATTTCAATTCGCTAAAATACTATCTTTTCTAACTTTATTATGCTTTATTGGATTATTCTTATCACGAAAAGCCTTATGGACCAGGCAATGAGTGGGGTCCCTGACCACCTAGGCCAACCTGACAAGCCACGTCACCGACAAAAAACAGCCACGCGTGAGGCATCAATTTTGGATAGGATTCGTGTGTCAGTGGAGCCATCACATCCACTCGAATATATATTATATACATGCATACCGTTTACACATACATATCACTGTGTGCATAATATTCTGTACAGTGACACGATGCCTGACGTGGAATAGCCCGAGAGAGAGCGAAAGAGCGAGTCGGTCTTATCTATCCACGGAATACAAAGATGTGTTGGCTATGGATGGAGGCATGCATGACGTGACGCCACTTTGGATCTCTTTAGCCGTCTAATGTAAAGCGGGTTTGGGTGGCGATCCCCATGAGGAACGCATCGCGGCCACCATGTGATTCCAATCATTTGATCTCGTTGGACACACGTCACCGTCTTGTCACGGACTTAGCTGGTTTTGCCTAAGTCGTGCGGCACCCTTGCGTGTCCGTTCGCAAAGGTCAATCTCTCCGAAGTCTCCCATTGTCCCTTAGGACCAACAAAAGAGAGAACATCTCCGAAAAACACTTCATAGACAAAACAAATTACAAACAGACTTTACAAGCTCTGAACAGTGGCACAACAAAGGGTAAAATGGTCCATTACAGACCAAAAATCTCTCGCACGTGTCCACATGACACAACCTTTATTTACAAGCCTAAAGAAACTACCAACCCAACTAAAATGGAACTATTAAGTCTTCGACTACCCCTCTACATGTTGTACAAGGTATGAACATGCCAAAAGACACGGACATACATGAGCATTACATCAAACATAAGTTTGTCCGTAACATTCTGTTAGATATCACATCGCCTCGTTGCCTCATATTTAATTCAATACTATGAATATTAACTTTACCAAATTTCTCAAAAATCACCACCTTTTAGTAATTACCAACTAAAAGTAACTTTGCCAGCACCCAACTAAAAGTATATATATATATATATACAGGGACAAATCAGTGCAGAAATAAGCGCTTCCACGCTGCCACGAAAAGTCTAGAAGCTAACTAGTCGAGTTGTCACGTTGAATCGCTTCCTAGGAAGGGCTGCCAAGTCAACCCGTCATTCGAGGAGTCATGTTGGGAGGATGTCAAAGTATGCATATCTTTTGTCAGGTAGGAAAAGAAGGCATGAATGACATCAAAATCATAAAGATAGATATTTTTCATAAAGACAAGTGACGAAACAAATTTAAAATGTAGGATCAATCTTGCTTTCATCTACGTCTAATAAAAATTCCGTCACAAACCCTTCCTCGTCCTATGAGTCTCCGACTCAGTTCTGTCGGCATATTAAATTAAACTTTATTCATCAGAAATTTAATTAAATAAAAAATCCTCATCTTGGTTAAAGGCAAACTCTTAATTTGATTCATCTAGGATAATGATATGATTATTATGATCCAACTTATTATTATATACTATGAAAAGAAGAGCGGTTATAGGAACAGTTGACGATGTCAGGTGGTAGCAAGGAGAAGAAGAAGACGACACCTGAGCTATGCATTATTGTTTACTGCCCCCGTACCTCACGTGAGATTTGTACTAGGCACGTGTCAGTGCAGAATCGGGCAAACAATTAGTTATGCCAACTTAACAACACACAGAGGCCGTAAAAAGACGAGGTACGTTTACACCAGGCATCGGGAGCCGAAAGGATAGCGCAGGCCACAGCGTTCACGGCACGCGTGCAACCTGCGGCAGCCGCCTGTCACCGCGCCCCATGCTACGTGTCCACGTCCCCAAGCGCTGCTCGTGACGGTGGCCGCACCCACGCTCTCTCCCCTTCCGCCGCACTGTCGTTGCTGCCGTCACTTCGGCGCTCCGCCTCGGTAATGCTCGTCGTCGTGGTGCCGACTACCTGATAAAAAGAGGAACAGAGCATGGAAGGAAGCTGAGGAGGAGGAACAGAGAATGCACGGGATGAAGGAAGATGAGCGACGTTGGCTGCTCGATCAACGACAAAGGTGCAGGAATTCATCTCCGTGGGTGCACGTAGGTCTTCTGTTAAGGTATGATCTCAAGCAACCATGGCTGGTAATGCAAAACGAACAGGAGGACATCTACACCCTGCAGCTATCGTGCCCTTTCATGTGTTTCTTAGATGAATCTAATGACTGAAACCTCATAAAAGTCCTAACTTTGAGAGGCCAAGAAATCTTCTTGAGATGGCAAATTGATCTAGTCGAGAACAATGAAGAACGAAACTGTGTCTAGGTGCATGGAAGAAAGTCTTTACTTGGATTTAGGAGCATGCTGCTGCAATGAAATTATCACGAGGAATTTAGGTTTGGAATCAGGATGGGAGATTCGATAGACTTTTCTTACCTATTTCTGCCTTCTCCTCTCAGTCAAAAGGTAGATAATAGTATCGAGCAACCAAGAATCAAGTGGTCTTTGGAAGGTCTCAGTGGGCATGACTCGGAAGTCGCGAACTGAATCTTTATTGGCAACAACTAGGGGAGCAGATCATATCCAATCAATTATGCTATTTGTATTGCAGAACAATAAACGTGAACAGATCAAATCAAGTAGCAAGTATCCCGTAGGAAATCACAGAAGAAAGATGTGTACCTCCTTTTCCGGCCTGTTTAGTGAGCCCGTCATTAATTGTTTCTGCAAGAATATAAGTTCACGAGTCAATCAGTAAGTCTCCCTTGTCAATAAGATCAAATTCTCTCGCAAAATTAATCATGGCTACAAAGTAAACAGTTTGAATGCCTTCGGTCATAGCAACCCCCCAAAGTAATCCGTCAATTTCAAATAGTCGGCCTGTGTGCTTGTATCCAAACAAACACCTTAGATTGATACGAGGGGAAAAGGGTTCCTCTTGGCTTGTCCAGGTTTGCGTTCTTGCAACCATAATAATGTGAGAATGCAGAAATATATGACAGTAGGAAAGACAGAAAACAGCCCTGCCTAAATATTGTCGAGATAGCTACAGAAATTTTATCTAAAAGCCTAATGACTTTTGTGAATTCTGTTGGTTTTTGTGAATTTTAGCAACTGTTTTTTTTAACAAATTGTTGCTGAAGCTTTTCTTTAATTTTTCTTGGCACTCAGAACCTTGTAACGGTTATTCTACAGCCAATATGGTTACCGATTTCACTTTGCATGCGCATGGTAAATGTGATGATAAAACTCGAGTTGGGAAGTCACTCCTAACCTTTCTTGATGTTGCCCATTTTAGTGCAGAACATAAGTCTTCCTCCAATTTTCCAAGTTCTTCAGCATTCATCTCTGCCAAATTTGTTTCGACAAGTCTGCAAACAGAGTAGGAAATTTTAGCAAAACCTTCCACTGGGACTCTCTCTTTGTTATAGATATGGTAGAAGTCACATTATAACCTTTTCCCGATCTCCAGAACTTTGGAATTAGCTTCTAGAAGAGAAAATTCTTCATCACGATTCTGTGATTATAATGAAAGAAGTTACTTTCATAGATATTTAAAATGAATCACTAACAAGTCCCAATAATTTTTTTGATGTGAATGAAAAAGTCATTCCACATTTGCAGAGACAGGCAAGCAATAATATCATCTGTAGCTCAAATTTCCAGAGTCCTTTCCTTGTTTATACAATATTGTTATTTTGTAGGGAAAAATAGAAAAATCAGATTGTAGTAATCAAATATAAAGTGATATCTATTTGGATCTTATAATGTTTTCTAGCTAGATATCTATCTGAATGCTCCTTCTGTTTGTGATGGTAAATTTTATTATATTCACATGTCAAACAACAAGATTAAATAATAACACGAACTGAATAATTATATTAAAAATGTCTTTTATTCATCTAAATTTCTTTCATCATCCTGATTAGTTGTAGCTGATTGCATTCTTGAATTATTATGATTATGACAAAAAGAGCATTATCAAAATTTTCAGAAGAAAAGAAGAGATGATGTTAGCCTTGTGTATAATTTTCTCAAGCATATATGCACACTTTTGTACAAATATTTCATGATATGTCAGCCTCCTTTGTTATTCTAAACAGTAATTCATGATTCCAAACAATGACTACTTCAGAAATTCTATTGTGCTTTCTAGGCATTTAATGAAGCAAATGCTGAACATTCATGTGATGGATTAACAATTGTTCAGTGCATCATATGCTCATGATTACTATTTCAACTTAGGAGTCTACCTAGTAATGTTGGCTACCACAATGCGGAAAAAGAAATAACATCTCAGTTGTTATGTGCAGAGTACTACCTTGAGCAATTTCTTTTCAAAATTAATGATCAAGATCATGGATTAATATGTAACACACACAGCATCGGCCAGTTACATGTTATTGGCCGGTATAGTGCTTACCAGGCCTACCTTGCTACTGCAGGTGCATGATAATCTGGTGAGTGATGATACTAACTTGCATGGATGCAGCATAGAAAAGCACTGGCACACATTGTGTTATGTCAAAATTTCACTAGCATGACAAAATCCTCAATTCATATTATGGTGTAGTCAGTGTTTTCACCGTTTGTGAATAGGGTTGGGGTCAGCCTGACATGATCCGGACCTGATAATTTAGGATGACCTGTCATTCTGGGTCAAGCTGATGCTATAGCTCAATCAGATTCTAGCTGAACCAACTTGATGTTTTTTTTTCTTTTTTTGGTTTAAAAACAACAGTAAACACGTCTTACACATCAATCTGATCCAACCTGTTTCAAACACACCAGACGGGTTTTTTGGGTCAGGTGCAGTTGAAGAAAACTCAAACCATTCAGGTCATTTCAGCTCAGCATAGCACTTACAATCCCATCTTGAACCAAGGTTTTTAATTTCGAATAATACGACTCGTACCAGGCGGTACGTACCGGTCCGTCAACAGTATACACGGATTGTCCGCTACCGGGCTGTAGCATTGATCGATGACAGAGAAGAAAGAAGAAAACATGAAGATCTGACGCGGTGTCGAAGCTTCAGCGACGTCGCGAGAGAAGTGATTTCTTCTCCCCAACAGAAGAAACCGAGCGAGGCGATGCCTTTTTTGTTTTTGCACGGGGAACCCAGGCGAGTCTCCTCAACGACGTCTTGCGCAGGGAAATCAAGAATTCCCGTCATCATCGTCGTTTATATATATCGGTATACCGAAATGTATCGCTCGGTATACTTGTACTGTACCGTACCGTACCAAGCTGAGCTTGAAACTCCGATATGGTACAAAATTATAAACCTTGTCTTGAACTGAGCCAACCCAACCTACCCTGACCCAACCCTTTCCCGTTACTACTACATAAGCTATCGAAAGATAGTCGTATCTCCTAAGTATGATTGTGATCAGGACTTGTAGAAGGATTGTAATCGTGATTGAAGTGATCCATTTAAGTCTCCATATCAGTATTTCTAATTCACATAAAACTTTCCTTGTGAAGTTGTGCTTTAGTCAAAGCATGACAAAACTTTTTGCAATATGTATGAGAATCAAAAATGTAGAAAAGGTGTTACCTGTGCATTATCATCAAGCTTGCGAACAACATTTTCTGCATTCGTAAATGTCTGGTACCGATCTAGTGTACTCTCCAGGCTGAATTAGATATAAATGGTCAGTCTGAAATCGTACTGCCCACACAAAGAGCAGGAAAATCAAACAACAATTTATATACTACAATTTATCATCTTCTCTAGCTCTATAGTACTGAACTATTAACTTTAGTCAGTTAGTAACTTGATGGTAGATGTCATAGGCTTTGATAGACTTTGACAAAGCAGCTGCTTTTGCCTCGTACAATTTGAGTTCTGACACTTGGAATACAACACAGGTCCTAGGTTTCCAATACTAATAAAATATTAGTAACTAGAAATTTACTTATACCATTAGTTACTTATACCAATATCAAAACAAATATTTAATTCCTTAGGTCTATACAGTAACTAGAAATTTCCACTTCCAAGTTGCTAATCTTACCAGGTTTATAGAATTGGAGTGGGTCCTTAAGGGAAGCCCTCCAAAGCAAGATAGCTTAATTGTAACTTGTATGCTGCACTAAAATTCTTTTCATCCTTCAAATTCAAAGAAGCACTTAATTAGCCATTCTATTCTCCTATGTTAATCATCATAAACATGTTTCAACCCCCATTCTTAACAGACTACTATGTTTATATAATTATTGAAGTATGATAGACTATGTTGTCAAGTTTGCTCTCAAAAGGATAATTCTGCCATTCCTTTGCTCCAACTTGTTTCTAACATATATTTTGAGTTATCTTATTTTTCAAGATGACTAGAGAAATTTTTCTTCAAATACATAGTTTTTCATTTTGTACTTTCAAGTTGGGGCCCTCATTTGTGGTCTACCATCCGATCTACTGGTTTGTAAATTTGGTTTCTGTAGAGGCAAAGAATTGTTGCTTGGTATTGCTATAATTGGTTCATATAATTTCATGTAATTTAGCATAATACTTTACAAATACTTTGCCCTCCACATTGTGATCAGTGTATGATATTGCTATAATTGGTTCATATAATTTCATGTAATTTAGCATAATACTTTACAAATACTTTGCCCTCCACATTGTGATCAGTGTATGAAATCAACTAACATACTCATCCAAGGTGCAGTCACCACCTTGATCGAGCATATGTTATAAGTTGGCCTTTTATGAAGTTTGCAATAACTTCATCAAAACTCTTTCTAAAATGAGTAAAGCATAAAGTAGACTAGAAGATTTGGCAGCCTTTCCACATGCTTGGCTAGTAGAACTTTGAACTTGCTCTAGAGTCCTCAAGTTTCTATCACATCTTACCAAGTTAGAATAATGCAAGTTGGTTATGTTTCATTAAGACACAGCTGCTGCCAAGTAAAATATCACCCTTTCTATGTTTGAATAGAAACCAAATCTAATAAGGCAAAAAAGAAAGACTAGTCTGTTATCTAATCTTATGAGGCAAAACAGATAGACTAATCTCTTATCTGATGTCAGTGATAAACAATGTTGGTCTTTCATTGTACGTACAAGATTATCTAGGAAAAGAAGAAATGGTAAGGACAGTTTGTAATTCACTTGCCTCGGGCAATCCGTACACAGCCTTGCTATTTGGTTTGTAGGATAGTCGAAAAAGTAAATTGGTGATCCATTTGTATTGATAGTGTTAATCAATCCTGATTACATATTTCCTACCTTCTGTGGTGCAGCCACTACTACTAAAACTCTCTATCATGAATCAATATGACACATAATCGTTTTGATTCCCTCTTTTCCAAATAGCCAGAAACTTCTCATTTAAATGTTGGAAATTTATCAAGGCTCATATCTTATTAGGCTCATCTAGCAATTCATCATTAAAACTTCTCCCATCATTCATGCAATTAACACAGGCAAACCATAGAACTCCTTAAATTCTACTCAATCTCCATTTTTAGCTTGATGATATTATAGCACTTAACTTTTATTAGGGTGTTCTAGTACTCATTCAGATCCTATTATTCTTCTTGCAATTAAATGCAATTAAATGCAAGCAAAGAGTAGGGCTCTTGAAAGTTCATTTTATTGATATTTCGAGCATTACTTTAATTTTCTTTCATTTTGCATTTTTAACTCATAGTGATACAATAAGGCTTACAGTTTTTAGGGTTTCTAGGAATGATTAGGATTCTATAGTAATTTTCCTTGGTACATAGATACTAGTTAGATCCTCGATTGATGCATTTAGCTAGAGGACCCTTACTATGTTTACTTGAGAAAGGGCAATTACACAATGTGCCAGGCAATTAAAGATTATCTTTATTGTCTACCATCAACAATACTAATGGGTTTAATCTTCGATTTTAGTACCTTAATTATACTGGTTAATTAATCTCATGCCTTTACATTTTTGAGTTTCCCTCCATATATGTCGTCTGGAGTACATAATTACCATGTTCATTAATGACCATCTTTTCATTAATGATTTCTTCTTATTCAAAATAGCCTCATCATGTTTTTGTTTTTTTTTTAGTACCCAAATACTATTGAGGTTTCTAAAGTCATCCTCACAATAAAGCAAAATTGTTTCATCTAACAAACAAACTTTGCTGTGGTAAGTATCTAATTAGTCTTTTAAGTTCCTGTAGATATCATTGACAATGCTGTTTTGAGAAGTAGGATGCTGTAGGTCAAATGTAGTGTTGACTACTTTTTGAGGGAAGTGGTTGTGCCAATTCTAGAGGGGGATTAACATCTGCCTAGGTGCCTAGGTTTACAACCATACACTAAATGAAAAATGTAGGACAGACCACAAGTATCAGGCTGCTCTCTTACTCTAGTTACCTCATGGTATCATGAGGGAGAATTGAGATCGATCTAGAAGAAAAAAGTCAGGCTAGATCAAACTAGCTTAAATCTTATTTCAAGTAATGTTTCATTTTATTATTATTCAATCATGTCCAAAGATGATGACACGTAATAGTAGTTGACTAGTTATAACAGAAATTTATGGATGCATCTATATGTGTTTAATTTATGTGATTTATGTGACATGATAGATCACATGAATACTACTAATTATGAATACTACTAATTTGCCATAGCTTGGTTGGTCTCATATTATCCTACTTCCTTTGTTAAGTATTACATTGGATCCCAAAAAATGAATTGGAATGAGTAGTATATCGAGATAATCCTTTGATATAGCAAGAATTGGCATGCCAATCGATCATTTTTTATGCTAACATCGATGACAATAAGTGATTGGGTGACTACAGTAACCCATTAGGCACCATAACTTACAGTCATAGTGGCTATTTACTCCAAATTACTAGAATTGTAGTACATAATGGCAAAGCAAGCAACCATAGTAGGACAATAATATGGGATAAAGATTTTTATTAGAGGTTAAATCATAAATGATTTAAGATAACTACATAACTCTGGAAAAGAGTGGTTGAAACTTGAAAGTAAAGTAAGATGTGAAATAAATATTTCAAAATATCAATATGGTTCTATCTCTGAAAGATCAACAATAGAAAATATAGAGAGAACAAAAGTTTACATTTGGCTTTTATGGATCTAAACAAATACAATCATAAAGTCTTTATCTTTTTTTACATTAGTAATGGATAAGATAGGCCATCGTATGATTTATTTGTTGATAACATTAATTTAGTTGCTAAGAGTTCAAATGGAATTAATTTTATTTTAAAGCTCTGTTATAGACATATATAAACAACTGAGAGTTTTCATTTAGTACAAACAAGACTGAATATATTAGATATTATTATAGTAATTGTACAAGAAGAAATTGGACGGTCAAAAATTAGTTGGTAAGAGTTCAAATGAAATTAATTTTAAAGTTGTGTTATCGAGACATATATTATCAACTAAGTGTTTTAATTTAGTATGAATGGGATTGAATATATCAACTATTATTATAATAATTGTATGAGAAGAACTTATGATATTGTTAAATTGAAAGAAGAAAAAATAATATTGTCAAAAGATGCTAGGGCACTTAAGGTGAGCCTGGGCCCAAGCACCTCTAAGGGCTTCGAGAAAAAGGACTTGATGAGCCTTGGGCATTTAGGCATTTGCTTAAAGATGCTAGGGCACTCATAGGCACTCGAGGTGAGCCAAGGCCCAAGTGCCTCTTAAGGGCTTTGAGAAAGATGACTTGACATAGGCATCACCTCGATGAGCCTTGGGCATTTAGGCACTTGCTTGGGCTAGCCAAGACACCATTCGCCATGATGCAAATTTGAAATCGATCTTTGCACATGTTTGGGATCAGCTAGATCGGCACACTAGCTATCTAGATCCTGAGCTTATTGCCCATGATTTCGTGTTTGTGCCTAAGTTTATTGCCTACATCCTGAGCTTTTTGAACACAACGTGGCTTGATCCACCCAAAGCCTTTAGGCCCTTTACGATTCACGATCTAGTTTAAACTAACCCTAAGCCTAAGGCCACTAACATCACAAGTTTGTGGCCCCTTACAACTTGGTTCATACTAGCCTTGAGCTTTAGGACCTCAATCACATTTCTTAATTTTGACTGTGTAAGTTTTATAGCTCAAGCAATTTTTTACTTAAAAAGAGTGTCTGATGCCTTGTGCAATTTGAGAAGGTGCCACCTTTTAATGCCTATCTTTTTTAGGACCTCAATCACATTTCTTAATTTTGATTGTGTAAGTTTTATAGCTCAAGTAATTTTTTACTTAAAAAGAGTGTCTGATGTCTTGTGCAATTTGAGAAGGTGCCACCTTTTAATGCCTATCTTTTTTATGCAACAATGACAAAAAAATATTCTAATAAAAGTTTATAAAATATTAGATTTATTATCTAATAAGATGAAGAAATTGTTTATAGGACTAAAGAAACAAACAAAGTATGAATAGGAGTTTTACATGTACCTAAGTTAAGGAGATTAACTTATATAGGACTTAATGGAGGAAAAAAAATCAATTAATAATTCCTAAATAGGAGGGATATTAGGACTTGCTGTTAATAATCATCATCAATTACATGATCAAGAAAAGTAAAGCAATAACTTCTCATCATACTTCGGGCACACATTCATGTTTATAAATATTTATAAATAATGATCATGAGATTATATTAACCGCTAAAGACCCACCAAAAAGATTTGCTTTTGATACTAAAATTGCTTGTAACTAATAATTTTAAATTTTTGGTGGCTTTGTATCTTAGTTTCTCAACTAAAAAAAATTATTCGATATGATACTACATACGAATCAAAATTGTTTTCTATTCATTACAAATTTATGGAATCATGACATCATAAATATCTTGGTGTATTCAGCGGTGTTAATTATAATCACGAATACATGTACTTTTTTATAGAGGGCTTTTTTATATTACCTGCATGGTTATGGGACAGGAACGAGCATAGCACTTCCCACCCCATCAATAGGTGGATCGAGATATTGGGTCTCTACATTGGATAGACCAATCAGCCACCTGATTTAAATCAGGGTGGGTTAAGACTTGGTTGAGTAGTTAATTATAAATCATTTGGTTTGATTAAATCAGATGATATAATATAAACAAATATTATTATTTATATTTGAATATAAAAAATTATTATTATTATTATTATTTATAAAATTTGATATTATTAATTAATTTTAATAATAATTTTATTTTTTAAATAAATTAGATTAATTAAGAAAATATGGAGAACTAATGGATTCCTTTTCCTAAATGGGAATTCCGTATCCCTGCCCATGCCTTATCCAAATTATCACAAACGGTCATCGCACACCTGCCCATGCTCTCATCTACATGTACAGTTGCTTGGCAGCATGTTTTGTCTTGATTTTGAGTCATTTTGCTTGTAAAAATGTAAGTTCGAACAAGTTACAAAGTTATAAAGCATCTGCTCACCGAACCGAGCAAAACAGCCCCAAAATAACCCAAAACAACTCCGTTTTCATGTGCCACTAGCTGTTTTCTGCAGTCCGCCTCCGCTCACAAAAGGTCAGCCATCTCTGCCCCTTAGAACCACCCGGGTGGCACAGGGCTGGATGGGGCTTCGGAATAGTGTTGGGGGTTGAACAACCTTTAACAAGTTCGCATATTACCTTAACGGGAACTTGTTGTCATGCCCGGCACTTGGTGAGCAGCTTTGTGGACTTGCAGCTGTTCGTTCAACCTTCTAAAGTCCTTGTTTCCCCCCTCTCCCTCTTTTCTCTTGTGCACGCAAGGTGCTCGCTGAATTGCTTGTAAAGTTTCCCGTTCTCGCGAGACGTCGAGACTTATCTGTCGGACAATGGCAAAGCTGTTGCTCATAGTTCAAGTAGTTCTGAATCCAGCAGCGACAACGAGGAGTCGCAAGGACCCCGGATGGGAGCAATGCGTTTGTTGAACGCCATGCGAGGTCAAGTGGGGGAGAACACGAAGACAAAGCTACAAAAAGCAGGAAGTGGTGAACTGATGTACGTAGACATAAAGCTAAATAGCCAAACAACCAGTGCAATGGTCGACGACATGCCAAAGAGCCCAAGTCGAATGAAGGCGGTGACCTCGGAGGCCAAGCGAATCTTCGGGTTGGCAAAGAGAGTTCCCATCAAGGAACATGGAGCAGGAACGCCAATATGATGGCGGTGCCACTGGACGACTTCGAAGTGATTCTTGGAATGAAGTTCATGCACGTGACGAAGTTGGTGCCAATGCCGTTCCTAAACTCCCTATGCATGATGGGAGGTGATGACCCCTGTGTGATTTCTGTCTCTCGGAGAGGAACTAAGGAACCCCAATAAATATCTGCATTGCAACTAAAGAAAGGGGTGCGAAAAGGTGAATTAACATTCGTGGCTACTATGAAGGTCATTCAAGAATTTGCTGTGGTGACGAACGTCTTGAAAGAGTTCACTTGCCGAAGACTCTTCCACCATGCAAAGACGTGGATCACAACATCGAGCTGGAGCCAGGAGTGAAGCCTCCAGCGAGACCACCCTACCGCATGCCCCCGCCAGAGTTGGCAGAACTCAAAAAGCAGTTAGGTGAACTGCTAAGCGGTGGTCTCATCCGCAGCTTTAAAGCACCATTTAAAGCTCCAGTTCTCTTTCAGAAGAAATAAGATGGGAGCCTCCGATTATGTGTCGATCATCGAGCCCTCAACAAAGTGACAATAAAGAACAAATATCCCATCCCGCTCATCACGGACTTGTTCGACCAATTGGGAAAAGCTAAGTATTTCTCAAAACTTGACCTTCGGTCGGGGTATTGGTAGGTCGAAGCGAAGACTACCTGCGTGATCAGGTATGGAGCGTTTGAGTTCTTGATGATGCCTTTCGGCTTAACCAACGCTCCGGCCACGTTCTACACTCTCATAAACCAGCTATTCAATGAGTATTTGGATAAATTTGTAGACGATATCGTCGTCTACAGTCAAACGCTCGAGGAGCATGTCAAGTACCTTCAGACAATTTTCAAGGTTCTTAGGGAGAACACTTTGTTCGTCAAGAGGGAGAAATGCTACTTTGCCCAAATGGAGATCTTATTCTTGGGGCATCGAATCGGTGATGGCTCCATTCGGATGGACAAATCAAAAGTTCAAGAGGTTGCGGCATGACGAACTCCAAAGAAGGTACCAGAGTTGAGATCCTTCCTTGATTTCGTCAACTACTATCGACGTCAACTACTATCGACGCTTCATAGCGGGGTATTCGAAGCGTGCAACTCCACTTGACGGAGTTGCTGAAGGAGCAACCTTGGAAGTGGTCTGACAAATGTGAAATAGCATTCCAAGATCTGAAGTTTGCTGTTCTGGAAGAATCGGTGCTCAAATTTCCGGACTATGGAGAGTCTTTTGAAGTCCATACAGATGCTTCAAACTTCGCTATTGGGGGAGTACTCATGCAGGAGGGTCATCCAGTGGCCTACGAGAGCCGCAAGCTCAACGAAATCGAACGACGGTATCCAATGCACGAGAAGGAAATAACAGCCGTGGTCCATTGTCTACGAGTTTGGCGACACTACCTTCTCAGATTGCTGAAGACAGACAACATTGCTCTGAGCTATTTCCAAACGCAGAAGAAACTTTCCCCAAAGCAAGCACGATGGCAGGATTTCCTGGCTAAATTTGATATGGCAATGGAGTACAAGCCTGGAAAGGCAAATGTCGTGGTTGATGCATTGAGTCGGAAAGTAGAGCGCGTGAATGTCGTACAATTGGAGGGCAGAGGTCAAGCAAGTTAGTTGCACTCCAACTTCCTTTCCAGGATCAGGGATGGACTATATAGTGACCCCCAGGCAGTTATCCTGATGTAGCTCATCAAAGAAGGCAAGGCACGACAAATTTGGGTCCAGGAGGGACTCGTGTACACAAAAGGAAACATAATTTATGTTCCTCGAGTGGACAATTTGAGGCGTGAACTCTTAAGAGAGTGTCATGATTCCCTTTGGGCTGGACACCCAAGTATTCACCGAACGTTGGCTCTCATAGAGAGGGCCTTCTACTGACCGAAGATGGGGACTGATGTAGCTCATTAAAGAAGGCAAAACACGATAAATTTGGGTCCAAGAGGGACTCGTGTACACAAAAGGGAATAGAATTTATGTTCCTCGAGTGGACAATTTGAGGCGTGAACTCTTAAGAGAGTGTCACGATTCCCTTTGGGCTGGACACCCAAGTATTCACCGAACGTTGGCTCTCGTAGAGAGGGCCTTCTATTGGCCGAAGATGGGGACTGATGTGGAGGAATATATTCGAATGTGCCTTATTTGCTAATAAGAGAAGGTGGAGCAGCGGAAGCCGGTGGGACTTTTGGAGTCGTTGCTCGTACCAGAAAAGCCATGGGAGAGCATTTCCTTAGACTTCATATCAAGCTTGCCACTAGTAGGGAGCTTGGATCGATACTCGTGGTAATCGATCGCTTTTCAAAGTATGCAACTTTCATTGCTGCTCCCCTACATTGTTCAGCAGAGGAGGCGGCCAAGCTAATGATGAAGGATGTGGTAAAGTATCGGGGAGTCCCGCACAATATCATCAGTGATTGAGATGCTCGGTTCCTGGGACGATTCTGGACCGAGCTATTCAAACTGTTGGGATCCTAGTTATATTTCTCCACAAGCCTCCACCCCCAGACGGATGGCCAAATCGAGAGGATAAACTCGCTCCTAGAGCAATATCTTCGACACTACGTGAGTGCCAACCAACGAGATTGGGTGAAGCTGTTGGACATTACTCAATTCTCCTACAACTTGCAGCGGAGCTCTGTGTCCAACAAGAGCCCCTTCGAGATTATTACAGGGCAACAACCGTTAACTCCTCACACTATGGTAATTGGGTATACTGGGAGTAATCCGTCAGCTTATCACTTTGCAAGGGAGTGGCACCGAAATGCAGATATTGCATGGGCTTACTTGGAAAAGACAACAAAAAGAATGAAGAAATGGGTAGACTTGGGAAGGCGACCGCAAGAATTCAAGATCGATGATTTGGTGTTGGTTAAGCTCCAACCAGTATCTCTCCAATTCTTTAGGAATAAAGTACATAAATGATTAGTGCGCAAGTATGAAGGGTCCTTCCCAATTATCAGCAGTGTGGGTAACGTCTCCTACAAGTTGCAGCTGCCGGTGTGATTCAAAATTCACAATGTTCTTCACGCCAACAACTTGAAAGCCTACCACTCGGATCCGCAAGATGCTTCCCGAAATGTTCAAACTCGACTACCCCCAACCACAGCCTCCTACGAGAAGCGAGTTAAAATCATTCTGGCGGACCGCAAGATAAAGCTACCCAATGGAGCTGAGCAGACAGAGTACTTGGTGAAGTGACGAAAGTTTTCCCGAACTGAAGCTAGTTGGGAGCCTGAAGACACCCTACGACATGAAGAAGCAATCATCAACAACTACCAACAAGCGTCGACGAGGGCATCAACAGTTTAAGTGGGGGAGAATGTCACGAACGGTCATCGCGTACACGCAACAACCCCATTCAACGAACCGTTTGTCGCTCTCATCTATATGTATAGCTGCTTGGCATCATGTTTTGTCTTGGTTTTGAGTTAATTTGCTTGTAAAAATGTAAGTTCGAACAAGTTGTAAAGTTACAAAGCGATCGCTCACCGAACCGAGCAAAACAGCCCCAAAACAGCTTCGTTTTCGTGTGCCACGGGCTGTTTTCTGTAGTCCGCTTCCGCTCACAAAACGTCAGCCATCTCAACCCCTTGGAACCACCCGGGTGGCACAGGGCTGGATGAGGCTTCGGTATAGTGTCGGGCGTTGAACAACCTTTCGTAAGTTCGCACGTTACCTTGACGGGAACTTGTTGTCACGCCCGGCACCCGGTGAGCAGTTGTTTGTGGACTTGTAGCTATTTGTCCAACCTTCTAAAGTCCTTATTTTCCCCCTCCCTCTTTTCTCTTGTGCACGCAAGGTACTCGCTGAATTGCTTATAAATCTTCCCCTTCTCGCGAGACGTCGGGACTTATCCGTCGCTCGTTTTATGAACTAATCAACTTTCTCTTTTTACAGATCTTTCGGGACCTACGAGAGGTTACAAGTAGACTGATCTTTGTGGACGCAAATTGCAAGGGCGAAGCACGACTTAGGCAACGCAAGTTAAGTTCGCGTCTTTACCGCAAGGGTGTCTCACGCTTAATCTCACGCCTTAAGCAATTCCAGCTAAGGCCATGACAAAATGAGGTTTGGGGTGGGAATGAGATGAGGGTAGGGACAAAGATGGGAAAGGTAGTTCCACCCCACTCCATTGATATCCTTGTATTTATGACATCCTATAGATGATAAGAAATTAATAAATTTTATAATAGCTAAAATGGTCAGGCTCCTTTATACTCCAATTCACAAGCATCAAGGGTTGTAGTGGATGACAAAATAGGATAATTTGGTTTGATCTGAAAGGTTCTCATGAATCACCATAAAAAGATTGGGTCAATAGTTCAACCTAGTCCTTATTATTGACAAATGTTCCAATTGAGATGCAAATCAGCCATGGGTTTTGTTCTTAAATTTTGTCTGGCCTAGCTTAGCTTGCTGGTTTTATTCAATTTTGATAACTATGGGGTAACTTAGGCATCCAAGAATATAATTTTATTTTCATCCAATACATCTATTTTTTGTGTATATATTCATCAAAGTGTATTGTATTTTTCATCAAATAAAGGATAGAAAAACTATGAAAAAATGATTGTCAAATTCAATGTTTTCTAGATGGAGTCCAAGAACTTTTTGTTTGATTATATGACACTAGCATTTCTTTTTGCATTTTTTGTAAATTAAATAAACTTAATATTACATTTCTGGCTATATTTTATTTGTCCCATGCCATATTTTAAGACTGCAATATCTGATGGATTGTCAAAATTCACAGTGACTAGCTACAAACTATTTATAACACTGTATAGAATTCCCTCTGAGACAAGAAAATTAATTGGAAAGTAAAAAAGAGTTCAACATTCCACCTCCAAGATCCTGCATTGGTTGACATTTTATTACTAAAAAGTAGCTCCAAGCGACTAAGACAATAATTTCAAAACATTACTGTAACACTGTTTTCCTAAGATGAATTAGCTAGACACAGTTTACTAATAAGTCATTTTCTTTGACGTCTCGTCATGAACCAATAGGCCATGCAAAACTGACATCATACACATGCCAATTATTCGGATGGTCCATGCAACAAACAAGTAAACAAATATCCTTCAAGGTTTATGTCAATGGTTTACATTATGTCAATGGTTTAGTGTATTAGGACCTCAAGATATCTTTATAGATCACTGGTCTTGCCAAAGAAAGGCATGAAAGAATTTACATTTTTGTCTAGTCTGAGCTTTTTTTTAATGTTAAATACATGAAAAAGAGATGCTAATTTGTTTAAACCTTGTAAATAAATTGATTTAGACTGTAATTGCCTTCGGTCAACGTCCATTTACTTATTATTGTCAGGTACTTAAATTGTTTATCATTATTAAATATGATAACACAAATATATTTCAAGAAATTAACAATGTAACCAAAATTAGGTTAAAAATTGTAATATGTTTATCCATATTTCTGCTTGCCTATGTTAAGTCTCAAAGTTTATATAGTCTCAAAGTTTGGACCTAATTTTGGGTTAATGTAGTTAGATTTGGTGGATCTAGGCTCCATCCTCATGGACCTAGGTTACATTTAGAAAAACCTACCTTTTAGGATATAATGTGGATCAAGGCTAGATCCATTAGATCAACCAACAACTAAGCTAGCTTTGAAAATACAATAATTTTGTGGATCTAATTATATGTTAATTTCCTATGGATAAATGATTCAAAAGCAACAAATTTTCATTTTTACATGATAGCATGTCATCGCTTTTAGGCACACCATGCCAATATGTTCATTGCGACTACATCGGTCAAGGTGTTGCGACTCAGAAGTGATCCACGAAACCAAAAGGATCTTCAAAGTAGAGTTTCTGGAAAGTATTGCGACTCAAGGAGAAGTTGACAAACAAGGACGAATTTGATAAGGTTTCTATCAAATTGTAGATGTATGTGGATTTCTAGGATCGTGACGATAATATCAACCTGAATCTCACAATTGACAACCATAAAACAATGAAACATTACCCATAATGATCAACATATGCATGGAGGATGTTGATCATCTTTCTTTGAGTCGAATATGTAACAATAGTGTTGTAACAACAATCGTAGACTCTATCCTCTAGAGTCAACCCAACCACGATCCTACTTGCCACATGGGTCATCAATGATGATAAAGTGATAATTGTGAACCATGTTATTGCATCAATGACACATTGTTTAGCAATATCAAATCTTGTAGCAATTTGATGCATTGGTCCTAGAAATACACCATATTGATATATAATTTTATCAATTTGATACAGTGGAGTCGTACTAGTCGTAGATGTACCGGTATAGTTCGAGCAAGCATGCCTTTCTTTTACATTTGATTTTTTTAATAGTTTAAATTCAACCTTGATTTTTAACCTTTTTAAGGATATTTTTAAAATTCAATATATACTAGTGTACCAATACTCGGAACGTTAGCATGAACCAATGTCATGTTGCCTAGGTCAAGGTTGATAGAGGATCTATATTTGAGATTAAAAATCTTACTTCGAAGGTTGATAGAGGAACTTCAATCAAGATTATTAAACTTGAATCATGAAAAATTGATTTAAGAGTAGTAACTTAACATAGTGTGTGAAGTAGGGTGAAATCTACTATACATCGTAGTGAATCTCTGATCCTACAGAGATGACCACTAGTAGTAGCAACATGTTAACTAGTGTTTTCAAACCTCATGACCAATGAGGTGTCTAGACTAGCATAAACTCTTAGGCAATTTGACATTTCTTATTTATAAGAGATATTATCGACATGTAATGCAGTAAGTTTGATGCCCTATATATATATATATAATGTACAACGGAACAAAAATGTTATAATCATGTGTTTGAAGAATGGAAGTTACTTTCATATCCCAAAAAAATCCATTATTGCAAAATTTTACAACTTTCAAATACAAATAAAAATAACTATTATAACATATAATATATCTACTTTAGGGCTTTAGGGCTTTCAAACACTACACTAAACAAGGCACTAGAGGTCTAGCAATATCATTCCCGAAATAGTGTTAAAAATATATGTGAATTCCTAATTCACTTATGGTATACAAACCCCAATCAAATAAGATCATTGCTCTTTAGGGGTTGTGGACCTTGATAAGTATTAAATTGACTCATAGGCAGTGGCTAAGTTAAAGAATCCAACCATAGCCATAAGTATAGTGTCTTTATTTAGTGATAGTCATTCCTCATGGATCTAAATCCGGATGATTTATCCATGACTAGAATAACACTGGGTGAAAGCATGTAAATGACCAACCTTGATTATGTGGTTCAAGCTTATCAAATTAGAAAAGAATGTAAATGACCAACCTTGAATTATGTGGTTCAAGCTTATCAAATTAGAAAAGATCTTGATGTGGTCTCTTGTTCCAACTAGGACAAGGAACCTAGTAAAGACTTAAGGAAAGATTAGGGCTAGATTATATTCATTATAGTCCCTTATGATTTGAGTGTTAAAAAAGATATTTTCACCTTAGGATGAAGTGGTGAATAATATCTCATTGCCTCAATTAAAATTATGATGTTCATGGAATTTGTTAGCTGATTGATCTCTTCTACACATATAAATAGTTAGAGCAGAGTGCTTCAAATCCGAAATAAATACAACACCTTAAGTTAATCTGACTTGGTTGGCCATAATTTGCATGATAACACATACTCATCTATCATCATGAAGCATATGCTCTTATATTCTCTTTCATATTAAAAAACCCTATGCCACGTGAAAATGCTTCGGATTACACATCTTTTTTCCTTTAAGGGATTAATTTCACATAGGATATTACTTTAAACTGTAAGTAAGTCATATCTTGAAAATTAGTCCTAAGCAAATTTTGCAAGTATTTTAAGCCTATTATTGTAAAAAAGATTTCAGCCTAATTTTCTACACGTAAGAGTCTTCCATTAAACTTTGCAATAGGTGGGAAATTGAAAGCTATCAGACATCTCTTAAATCTTTAAACTTTGACCTGAGTTCTTTTGATGGACAAACCAAAACAATATTTCTCATCAACCTTGGCAATATTGTGAAAAAGCAAAAATTATCAAACTACATATTTCAAATATTTAAACATCAACCCGAGTTCTTTCCGTGCCATGTCTTGTGTTATAAAATCTTCAATATGATTGCTTTTATAAGAAAACTTAAAATAATTAATGTCAATACTGATCAATTATTGATAACACTATCACTATGGTGTCAGGATCTTTAAATCATGTTATTGGACAAGCCCTCTCTAATGTTACTTGTAGGCCCACACAATGTTAAATTAGAGAAATCAGATCAAAAAGAGATAAAGTGGTAAATTAATAGTCCCATGTTAAAAAGAGAGAGAAATAAAAGAAAAGAACACCACTTAAAAACTTATGGTCTACTTAGGAGCCTTACATGACAAATGAACCTCAACCTTCATATCATATATATTATGGGATTCAAGTCCTATACATTCAGTTCCCTCAGATAACTCCACTCCTTTTTTTCAAAAAAAATTTGTTTAAAATAGAACACTTCATCTACCAATTTCAAGCAATAAATTGTAATATGCTTAATAGAAGTTGTCTTAATTTGCAAAATAATTGTTAATTTTTGGGTCAATTTACTATACAACATTGCATAGAATTGAAGAACTATAGATAGTAAACTTGGAGACTCATTGGCAATAGCAAATAATGTACTCACAAAATAAACAAAAATTAAAGACTAATAAATAATCATATTAATATATAAAACAGCCTAGAGTTTTACTGCCCATGGGAAATAACTACCCAAATCTACTTGGGCTTGAGATGGATTAACATTTCGGGAAAATAAAGACTTATAATGAACTAAGAAGTCTATAGATGATGTCAAAAGCAACCAAAGTTGATGGTTTTCTTTACTACATGCCCATCAACGACTTAATCACCTATTTTTATAAGTGAAACTTAAGTTGCATCATCATCCAATATCTCCTACTCGATGCCATATATCCGTCCTTGTGTTTCTCACCTCCCTTCTACTTTTCCACCAAAAGACGAGAGGATGGAGGCATCGAAATTTGGTTTCTCTTAACATAAGATGTGCATGGCTTCAACCATCATAACGGCCATGAATCATATGCGAGACGATGAAAATGATGCCTCCCTAAAGACAACCTAATGCAAACATTGTAACGTTCTATAGGCCACCAAACAATAGAGTTCGATTATCAAAAGAACTAGCTTCAAGGATTTTTTTTTTTTTCCCATTTACATGAATCACGTGTCTCATGTCAGCAAATTGAGGTGCCCAAGAAAAATCTTCTCATCCCAGCCTTCAAGTCCACTATAATCTATGGCTTTAGCATCTAAATGTAGGTAATATTCTGAAAACGATGACTATACGGATGCAGCCATGGCAACTGACACATCGAGATAATAGGAAATATCACCAAAGACAAGACGAACTATTGTTCCTAGATAAAAGATATCATAAAGAACAAGCATGAAATTGTAACTCTAAAGTATGTTGCTTATCAAACAGCAGGAAGAGATACACATGTAATTGGAATGATAAGGCATGTCAGAACACACGACAAGACATTAAACTATACCCGCACGCAAAGTTCAGGCGAGTGGCAATGCATGCCGCATGGTCCAGCCTCGAACAGAACCAAATCAAAGCTATCAGTGTCCCGGAAAAGTGAAAGGGGAAGCCATAACACACTAAGATCCCCTCTCCCGTTCCCGCATCGGCGATCATGTTCTATGCCACCGCCGCGTCAAGAACGAGAGAGGAGGTGACCGAAGGCCTACCACGAAACGGACGGATCCAACACCTAGGGTTCCGACAGCGGGACCCGAGTGATGGAGGAGGTGGTGGATGGAAACGGGGAAAGGGGGAGGGCGGCGTACCTGGAGACGCTGGAGAACTCGTAGAGCTTCCCCCCGGGGGAGAAGACGAGGAGGGCGACCTCGGCATCGCAGAGCACGGCGAGCTCGAAGGCCTTCTTGAAGAGCCCGCTCCGTCGCTTGGAGAAGCGCACCTGGCGGCTCGTCCGGTCCTCGATCCGCCGCATCTCCACCCTCCCTCTCCGCGGCGCCATCCCACGCCGCCTCCGCCGAGGCGCCGATCCCCAAACTCTTATCCCCCGGACCGAGCCGAGGGTGACGAGGTCGAGCGAGTGACTCGCGTCGCCTTCGACAGAACCAAAGGATGGTGAGGCCGTTGGTCATTCCTCTTCTTTATTATTATCATTTTCCAGAGATACCGTCGGTACCCATTCGAATACCCAGCACGTGGTTGTGAGTTACCGAGCTGGTCTCCGAAGGTGGGTCCGACGGGCGACGGTCCTCCCGCGGGCCGCGAATGTACGTGATGTCGATCGGCGGTGCGTCGTGTGCGAGTAAATAAGCCTCAGGTATGAGGGTCCACGTCGCGGCTTTGCAGCGAACGGTATTCATTCGAGGACACGTCCCCGATGGCTATCCCCGCAACTGTCTCCATGGTTTACCGTTCGGACCCGATTAACTTGGGCCCGCGAGGTCGAGCCTGCCGCTGGGGATGTACATGTCGGCCCGAGTACGAAGAGGAACCGACGGCATTTTGTCGGAGGAATTCTCCAGCCGTGTAGTCAACCCATAATAACCCAAAAGTGGCATATTCTGGTCGGATGCTTTAAACTTCGCGAAGCCGCCAAAGACATTGTCAATCGTAAAAGTCAAGGGTTGACTCCTTTATCACTGCTACTGCATCAATCTATCTACCCCAAATTAAGACGCTCTAAAATTAGTTCAGTACGGATCTCCTATTATAATAGTACGGAGCAACCCAGTAAGCTTCTACTGCGTAGGATCTATACGCGGAAAAAGTGCTCATATATTTTTATTTGTTCACACATCATAATTTTGATAGATTATATATAAATAAAATTCTCCTCTTCTTTTCCTTTATTGGATATAGTAGAACAAGAAGCTCCATCAGAGATGGGCACTCGGAGAACCATTCAGATATTGATAAAGGCATACAACCATTTTATAGAAAATTATATATTTTTAATTCTCCTGTAATTTTTGGATATCTTTAAAGCTGAAGAGTTTTTTTATAAAAATATCTGATGCCACTTCTTTAGATTTAGACATCTGAAGATAGTTTGCTTATGCATACGGTGGTGCTATGATATATTTTATCTCTATTGTTGATACTATTATAATATATTTATTTCTTATGATATTCTTAAATCAGTTTTTGATTGTCTCGACTAGAAGTCGATTTAAGATCAATTGAGATTCTTTTCTACATTTGTCTCGGTTTGATATTAAATTATGATCGGTGCATCCAACTCTGAAGATATTAAACCCTATAAACTAGATTAGAAGTATTCATAACAAATAACAAATATCCGTGTGATGCTTGAGTTGGTTCTAAGATTAAAAAAAAACTTAAAGTTGCATTTTAGAGAGTGAGGAACACACTTGGAAGCCTTTTTTATAATGAGCTTTTATGATCATTGCTTCTATGATTAGTGTCGGTTATGGAGAGCAATTGCATGTTCCTATTAGCCTTAATTACAATTGTATCGCTCAGAGTTTGGTAGCGTGATAACGATTCAACCGATTAGGTCATGTGACATCGAGTTATCTCCCAATGTGATCTTGAGATGCCAAATATACATCGTCCATGTGGATCCGAGGAGTCAATCACATGGTGCCATGATATTGGTTACGCAATGTTGAGATGTCAACTACATAATGCTGGGATGTTGAGATCGTACAGTGCTAAAGTGTTAACATCATCCTCACTCTCATGCCAGATACCATTAAGTTACTTTAAACGTTAAGAAAATTATATACTCTTTCCGGTCTTCATTATACTAACATAATCATTAACAATATATCAAGTTAAATAAAAATTTTTTGGGTATAAAATTTATCAAATCACGAGTCTCATTAGGATGATCTAGAATTCCCTTTATCACCTGAAAATGAAATTTTTTTGGTTAAATTTTTCGTATATCTCCTTGATAGGTCGTCTCTTTACATGTATTAGTCTTAGTTAATGGCAAGTATATATGACTGCCAAAAATCTTTATGAAAAGTATTATTCATCATTATACCACTCTCAGCATTGCAAAGCTTCAAGCATTGTTGTAGTACTAATATATTTCCTTTTATACATGTTAAACTTCTCAACAATCTCTTTCTAGTATTACTATGAAATCAAAACTAGTATATTAGCATATTAAATTTTGACTGAAATCGATAAGTTATATTAGGATTATGATCAAGTATAAATTAATCATCCATATATGAGTAAATAATTGCTATTCTTCCTGCATTTCCATGTTACAAATCAAATAGATTCCTCAGAACATCAAAACACTCTTACCTGATAATATTCAAGTGGTTTTTGGCTCAAAGGTGTTGTGAATTCACCTAAATTAGGTAAATGTACAAAAATAAGATAATTTTAAGCTTTTAAAGACAGATATATATATACATATACATATGTATATATATATATATACATGTATATGTATATATATACATATACATATATATATATATATACATATATACATATACATATACATATATATATATATACATATATACATATACATATACATATACATATAGATATATATACATATATACATATACATATAGATATATATACATATATATATATACATATACATATATATATATACATATACATATACATATATATATATATACATATATATATATATATATATATATATATATATATATATATCTTGTAATCTTGATCTCCTTTGTCTTCCTAGAACTCATGTGACTCTACTCTCACTACTACCCTTACCTCTTCACAAGTCCAGCATGTGTTTAACAAAGCAAAAGAGAGAGAGAGAGAAACATGACAGGTGCAGAATGATCCAAGCAAAATGAGAACCCAAACTGCATGGCAACTACTTCAGCAAAGCTAATCAGCAACAATGAGCCAACAACAAGCGAAGAATCAAGTAGCAGGAAAGGCTGTGCAACATCAGATCATTTCAGGTTGATCTGTGAGGCGTTGAATGAACAAAACACAGGAAATACTCTTCCTAATCTGTAAATATTTATATGAAAAATAAAAAATGTTTGGATCATCAACACATACTCCCATGCAAGTACGAGAGATCTTCCGAACAAAGGTAAAAGTTAAAGATTGTACTTTTAAGTGATTGCGATTGTGATAGAGGTTGGGACAATAAAAAAGTAAAAAAAGAATAAAGAAATAAAAAGATGATACAAAAGAAGAAAGATACACAGGCCCCTCAAATCAAAACTAATTTTCAAATTTAAGTGTCTAGTTTAAGTGAATGATGAAAATAAATCAAATTTATTGGGGATGTCGAAAAATAAATTTGATTTAGTTTTTAGTCTATTGTATTAGGAAGAGACACCATGGAAATATATATAAAAAAATTAAGAATTGATTAAACAGAGTCACTATGGAAATGTACATGAACCTTATGATAACTTCACGACGATAAAAACAAATTCTTCAAGATATGTTTCGTAATCTTTATTTATAGACGGCGTTCATAGCATAAAAAGTATGAAAATTTTTAATGTGTAAAAAACTATATTTAAATATTTTATTTTTATCTTGTCCAACAGATTCTCACCACTGTTCTTCCTGTTCTCTTTTTTTTTTTGGCCTCTTTTCACATCGTATGTGGTTAGGGTAGGGTAGAAGAACAATCGAGAAGGCCAGAAAGGAATTGAAGACCGGTCAGTGTTACTACACAGAGGCAACGGCAGCAGAAACAGTAGAGTGGTTTGTGGAGAGCCTTCCTACCATTCAATTCTTACATAGATTCCAAACTCAGCTATCATTGAGAAGGAGCCATGATAGAAACCAGGCAGGATCAGGTTAAAGCAACCCCACACAACCCTGTTCACCTCGACAAGACACCTATTATTAGCTTAGCTTGGGATTTGTTAGAATCATTAGATTATATGATCCTATCTAATTGATAAAATATATTATAAATTTGATTAAATTATGATGATAGTTATTCGGGTCAATAGAAAATCAAATTATGATAGGATTCCTTTCTAAGAGATGATCTTGACGGGAGGAACTCTCTTAATTATTTATTGTAGAATCTTTGCTCTCGCCTATATATAGATATGATCTCATAGCGACTAAACACACGATATGTAACGAGACGGGCATGGATACGTGATGATCATTGAGAGATTATGATTTTTCTATCATCCTCCCTTGTCCCTATTCTATTGATCTAAATGGTTCTGTGAAAATATAGGAAGAGAGGAGACAGAGAGTTTAGTTCTCTTTATAGATTGACATCATCGTGATTTTCGGATTTGAAGACGGTGTCGCTTCAGATTAGATAAAGATTTTTCCAGATGGCATCGAAAGATATGAGTTGTAAATATGATATATTGTTATTTGATTTCAATCCTGGCATTAAATTTTTTCCTGTAACATATAGCATATCAAGTCGAGTTTCTTGAAATCAAATACCTTAGATATATTGTTTTCTAATTTATGATACTTGAATGATCCGTGTATATTATCGATCTATCTTTCTATTTGCTCCGTCTTGTCGTTTGCTTGCGGGCGACGTGAGATTTCTTATATTAGATCAATGGATTATCATCGACAGCTTGCTATCGAATATAATATTGTTGAGGGTTGCGATCTTCAATGATCATCAGCCTTATGACGGTTGTGTTAGCTGTACAACAGCGCTATGCACGATGGCGGTAACAACACCACTGCTAATGGCAACCATAGTGACTACAAAAGCACCACTATGTGTGGTCCTCTACGGCGGATCTGCTAACCGCTACGACAAATCTGTTGGTAGCAAGCGACTACGCCGTGTCACAAACAAACTTCTAAACATGATGTTTGATGTAATGCTTATGTATGTTCGTGTCTTTTGGTATGTTCATGCTTTGCACAGCATGTAGAGGGACGACCGAAGGCTTAATAATTTCATTTTAGTTGGGTTTGGTGGCCACTTTAGGCTTGTAAATAAATGTTGTATCATGTGGACACTTGTGAGAGATTTTCAATCTGTAATGGACCACTTTGACCCTTTGTTGTGCAACTGTTCGGAGCTTGTAAAGTCTGTTTGTAATTTGCATTGTCTATGAAGTGTTTTCGAAAATGTTTGCTTGTGGATCCTGAGTGAGGCGTTTTTCTCTAACTTGTTTTCTCTTTTGTAGGTCCTAAGGGACCATGGGAGGCTTCGGGGAGACTGACCTTTGCGGACGGACACGCAAGGGTGCCGCACGACTTAGGCAAAACCAACTAAGTCCATGATAGATGGTATCAGAGCGGGACAATCACTCATAGAAACACTTGGCATGCAAACGTGGGGGACCTAGCGGGGCTGCGTTGAGGGCAGTCAGCACACGCGCGACCGTTTGGGGGAAAACAGGCATGGAGATGTAGGGAAAAGGAGTTGCTCGGAGGAGCGGACATATGAGATTGACATTTAGAGGAATGACCAACCCTTCGCGCAAGAGGCACCACAAGAACAAGCAAGCTTGGAAGAATGCGGAGAGCACAAAGGTTGGGATGGTTGAGTTTGAGCTACGGCTCAACGTTGACAACTATACTTGATGGCGCTCAAGGCAAGCGAGGCACTTGGTAAAGGAAGAGACCATGTAAGGTGGAATGAGTTGCTCACCGACCGAAAGAGTTATGCAAAGCTCACAAAGGTGAGGGAATTACTAACTCGAAGAATTCAGTACTCATGCATGGGCTTGTATACGAACGATGGAATGTTCGTGGCCATCCTAAGGCAACCGAAACTCGGCACAATGGAGTATTGAAACTTTCTCTTCGGCATGTGAAGGATACGTCCGTAGGAGGCTGAAGTGTGCAGCGAGTTCAGCATGTTGCTAAGCCTTGAGTGGTGTAGCGGGGGCTATATTGACGTAGAGTCGCAATCTAGCAAGTGCATTTGTAGGAGGCAGAACAATGCATAGTTTGTTCAGCAAATCAGAGTAGTCCGAAGGGGATGGTGGTCTCCGAAACTTTTAGAGAGAAAAGAACGAAAAGAGATGTTGCTCCAATGGGACAGTTATCCAAGAGGGATAAATCCCGGTTTCTCTAGAGGGAGAATCATGTGCAATAGACCACACATGTTGAGGAGGAGTACCTCAACAAACAACAACTCCACGAAGCTCAATGGACCGAGCGAGCGGCGAGGAGTCGTCGCATGATCTTGCTTGAGAGAATGCATTGGTGGAAAAAGGAACAAACAAAATCGAAGGTGAAAAAGACCCTGTGATGTATTGGTAGAGGCCACGCATGGAGGGATCACAATTCGAGTTCATCCTGCAAGGATCAGAATGCAATAGAGATGTCACCAAGAGGCGACATGGTGCAGCATATCGTGGTGGAACATTTCGTGGCAATGCGATACACACGACATAGTTATGTGAGGGACTAGATCATACGGAGGTATGATCGGGAGCTACTGGAAGCTCCACTTCGGTGAACAACACAACGACAAGAAGGGCTATGGATTCAAGGAGTGAAGGCCATGGTACCGTAGAGGTGGGTCTTTCGTGCGTGCATCCAATTTTGCATCGGATAAAAACCTTGGTCATCAGCATATGAGGGCTGTGTTCCACCAAGGAAAAAGTTCGAATGCAAGTACCAATGAGTCCTATGGGAGGGACTTGATCATGTAGAGGTATGATCGAAGCAGCTGGAGAGTTGGACTGCTCCAGAGCCCATATTCGCTTAAGGGAGCCCGGCAAGTCAGAGAACAAGATCGAGTAAGAGAACGTTGCTACCAAGGAAGCTAAGAAGAACAGAATCAGTGCAAATCCTACAACATGATGGTAGAGGCCATACATGGGAGTTGTAGTTTGTCTTTCCATCGACCAAAGGGAGCTGCTTGGAGAACACAAAGGTGTTAAAGCAAGGGGTCGAAAAGGGCGAGGAAGCGACGACGAGTCCAGAGAGACTTAGCTACCTTGAATCAAGCATTAGTTAGAATGGAGGTGGACTCGGAGGAGTGCCACAGAGACATATCTACTGATCGTGAAGAAAAGGGATGCAGATGCGAGACGACGGATAGTAGGGCCATGGGCATGGCAGCGCCATGGTACCGCAGAGGCAGGACTTCCGTGAAAGTCATTGATCCCTTGCTCTCATGGAGGGAGAGCGTTTGGTCGTGAAAGGGGCCGAGGAGGTAGAGCATGCAGAGGCAAACTCCAAGTACCGAGATAAAGCCGAAGGGCAAAGGCCAAGGAACTTCGTAAGATCGATGTCAATGGGCTTCTCATCAAGATAGCCGAAAGTGAAGGACTTTGGGTCATGCAAGAGTGCACGATCAAGGAACGAAGCAAGTAGTACACAGTGTTATACCTTTGCTACTCAGTGGAGTAGGCGACCGGGTTGATGGAGAAGATGGTACAATCCCAGAGACGATCAAAACTATTAGAGACTTACTCCAAGTTGGGGTGAAAACTTCCTGCATTCCAGAAGTTCGATGGCATTGAGAAGGTGAATCACAGTAGCTAACTCAACGCAAGGAGTGTAAACACTTCGAGTGCTTCAGAAGTGTGAGTAAAGAGCAGGCGAAGGGTAGTAACTAGTTCGATGCATGAAGTACAACCCTTGAGGAGGCGGGCGAAGTCAAGTAACCATTGCCTTCTCAACTCTGAAGAGAATGAGCGAAACCGAGTATCCCAATTCTCTTATCTATCCAGTAGAGGAGCTCTGCATAGGTTCAAAGACCATTCGAAGATATTAGAAGACAATAGTTGTCAAATCCTCACCAATGGTGATCAGTGCTACTCAGAGTAGATTGTCCACTTCATTTCCCAACAGAATGCCACTCGAAAGCGGAAGTGATGCGAATCTACTTGGAAGTGACAACTAAGTGAAAGAAAAGTCAATGGGCAAATTTTGTGGCGGAAGGACCCAAAACTTTAGAAGTTTACGAGGCGATGCTCGTTAAAGCTCCAACAAGCATCCACCCAGTTCAAGCAGCATGGGGCATTTGAGAGATTGGTGCATAGTAAGGATGGTATTTTTTTTATCTGGAGGATCCGCAGGAACCAATAGGGATCAACACAACTCAGCCAACCCCACACTAGAGTTAGAGTCATTAGAGAGTTGAAGCAACATGACGGATCAAAGGTTCGACTACTCAAAAACAACAGCGGAGAGCAGTTGGGAGTCAAGAGGCACATTGCAGCTAGAGCAGAAGATTAAAGACTCAGCAAAGGCGAGGAGTTGCAGTGTTAGCAAAAGCTTCGATGAGGATGTCGAAGGAATAAGTGGGGGAGAATGTCATGGACAAACTTCTAAACAGGATATTTGATGTAATACTTATATATGTCCGTGTCTTTTGGTATGTTCATGCTTTGCACAGCATGTAGAGGGACGACCGAAGGCTTAATAGTCCCATTTTAGTTGGGTTTGGTGGCTGCTTTAGGCTTGTAAATAAAGGTTGTGTCATGTGGACACTTGTGAGAGATTTTTGGTTTGTAGTGAACTATTTTGATCCTTTGTTGTTCAACTATTTAGAGCTTGTAAAGTCCGTTTGTAATTTGCATTATCTATGAAGTGTTTTTGGAAATGTTTGTTTATGGATCCCGAGTGAGGCGTTTTTCTTTAACCCGTTTTCTCTTTTGTAGGTCCTAAGGGACCATGAGAGGCTTCGGGGAGGCTGTTCTTTACGGACGGACACGCAAGGGTGCCGCACGACTTAGGCAAAACTAGCTGTCTGTGACAGTCGGGTAGTGCATATGCACCACGACAACAGGAGACGATTATTGAATCTCATATTTTGATGATAAAACCAATTGATAGTATTTACGATTTGATCTGCGTTTTGAGTGACGCAGGATGCTTCGATCAGGATGAGACAATTAAAGCAGGAAGAATTACGTTGTGCCGGAGGAAAACATGTTAAAAGATTGAACATCGGGCCGGATGATCGATCGATGTATCGATAGAAGGCTTTGGGCCATGGATTCGGGTATCGGGCCAAGAAGAGTGGATATTACGCCAAGTATATTGGAGTTGCGGAGTCAATTGGCCGATTGGGCAATAGGCCGTAAGAGAGGACGATGCGCCAAAGAATCGGACGAAACGTCGAGGGACCAATGACATGTTGTACAACATGATTAATGCTTAGTATTAATTATCTATATCGAAGTGAGTTTTACATGTGTAGGATTAAATACAATAGCAAGGCATGAAGCAAAACGAAGTCTCGGAGTCAAGGATGCAATTTTGTTGAGAGTTTGAGAGTTCGTCGGAAGTTCTGTCGGAACCAACCGAGAAGTCTTAGAGCTTGCTAGAGAAGCTCGTCGGAAGTTGCCAAGAAGATCGTCGTGAAGTCCAGGAGCTTGTCGAGAGTCTGCTGGAACATTGCCAAGAGATCTTCAGAAGTTCGCTAGAAGATCGCCGGAAGAAACCAAGACTTATGGACTTGTTTAGCATAAGTATGTATTAGATTTCGTAGTTAGCACGTAATTGAGTTTGGAATTAGGCCAACCCAATTATGGGCCAGTTGGGCTCATGTAAGAACTGTGTTGGGCCTAATGAAAAGGCCTAAACAGTGCTCTAAGAGGTGACACCGTCGTGGCACAGTCTCTGAGATTGTGTCAGGTGGTGGTACCGCCCGGACACAACCTCCGAGAGGCTGCAAGCAGTGGTATCGCCCAGTGTCAAGCGGTGGTACTGCCTAGTACAGTGTAAGTGTCAGATTGACACTGGCGATGGTACCGCCCAACGTAGGTGGTGGTACCGCCCGGACCTAGGAAACCCGGGATGAGATGTTTTTAGGCTCTAAGTTTGAATCAACTTGAAGCCTATAAATACCTCTCTCATCCCTGGTTAAGATACACAAGCACAGAGAATTTAAAAGGGAAAAACGCTATAGAAATCTCTTGTAAGAATCCTCCTCTAGTCTAAGTGTTAGAATAATTTGAGAGAGGAGTGAGTGCTTGTAAGGGTTGTCTCCTAAACCCGATAAAAGGAGAAGAGAGGTGTAAGAAGGAGGTTGATCTTCGCCTATTAAAGGAAGATCGATAGTGGATGCTGGTGGCCTCGACGGAAGAGGAATCGGAGGAGTGGATATAGGTCACAACGACCGAACCGCTATAAAATTGGTGTGTTCTTCTCTAGTTTGCATTTCTATATTTGAGCAATTTATATTACTGCAAACTGAATCTTTACTTGTCTACTGCATTCACTTCATATACGAACGAGATTTCAAGCTATCTTTCCGAGTTATAGACAGCGTTCATAGCATAAAAAGTATGAAAATTTTTAATATTAAAAAACTATATTTAAATATTTTATTTTTATCTTGTCCAACAGATTCTCGCCACTTTACTTCCTCTCTCTCTTTTTTTTTTTTGGCCTCTTTTCACATCGTATTTTGTTAGGGCAGGGTAGAAGAACAATCGAGAAGGTCTGAAGACCGGTCAGTGTTACTAGATAGAGGCAACGGCAGCAGAAACAGTAGAGTGGTTTGTGGAGAGCCTTCCTAACATTCAATTCTTGACATAGATTCCAAACTGAGCCATCATTGAGAAGGAGCCACGACAGAAACCAGGCAGGATCACGTTAAAGCAACCCCACACAACCCTGTTCACCTCGACAAGACACCTATGTTAGCTTAGCTTGGGATTTGTTAGAATCATTAGATTATATGATCCTATCTAATTGATAAAATATATTATAAATTTGATTAAATTATGATGATAGTTATCACAATAGAAAGGAAATCCAATTATGATAGGATTCCTTTTCTTAAGAGATAATGGGAGGAACTCTCTTAATTATTTATTGTAGAATCTGATATGTGATGAGACGGGCATGGATACGTGATAATCATTGAGAGATTATGATTTTTCTATCATCCTCTTTTGTTCCTATTCTATTGATCTAAATGGTCATATGAAAAGATGAGAAGAGAGGAGACAGAGAGTTTAGTTCTCTTTACAGATTGACATCATCGTGATTTTCGAATTTGAAGACGGTGTCGCTTCAGATCAGATAAAGATTTTTCCAGATGATATCGAAAGATATGAGTCATAAATATGATATATTGTTATTTGATTTCAATCCTGACATTAAATTTTTTCCTTGTAACATATAGCATATTATAGTTTTATGCTTATAATTGGTATCAAAGCCGAGTTTTTTGAAATCAAATACCTTAGATATATTATTTTCTAATTTATGATACTTGAATGATCCGTATATATTATCGATCTATCTTCTTATTTGCTCCTTGTCGTCTGCTTGCGGGCGACGTGAGATTTCTTGTATTAGATCAATGGATTATCGTCGACAACTTGCTATCGAAGATAATATTGTTGAGGGTTGCAATCTTCAATGATCGTCAGCCCTATGACGGCTGTGTTAGTTGTACAACAGCGCTATGACGGCTATGTTAGTTGTACAACAGCGCTATGCATGATGGCGATAGCAACACCGCTGGCAATGACAACCATAGCGACTGCAATAGCACCGCTATGTGTGGTCCTCTATGGCGGATCTGCTAACCGCTACGACAAATTTGTTGGTAGCGGGCGACTATGCCGGGTAGCGCATGTGCACCATGACAGCAGGAGGCGATTGCACACAACAATGGCCGCATGTCAAGGTGGCCGCATTGGCCGCGCATCGCAATGGCCACGTAGGCGACGACCACGAGCCGTGCGCTAGGTTGGTCGTGTAGGCGATAGCCATGCAGGAAATGGTAGTGCATCGAGTTGGCCACACATGTGATAATCGCACAGGTGATGGCCAGGCATCGTAAAGGCTACACAAGTGTGTAGGCGATGGTTGCGCATTGCGCACGCATCGCAAAGGCTACGCAAGCGTGCAGGTGACGGTTGTGCATCGCGCACGCATGGGTGGCAACCGCTGTGCATATTATGGTTCTTCTAGAAAATTTATAGTTTCACCCTTCTAAATTTCATTAATTTTATTTTAATCTTTTGATAGGTCTACTCTTTATAAATTTTAAAATTATACTTTATATCATATAGCAAAATTATAATTTTACCCATATGAAATTGAAAATTTTTGACTTATATCCTCAATTATAAAATTGATCAATATGATTTATTTTAATTGTGATTGAATCGATCATGACTTCATTTTGATTGTTTTACTGGATTTAATTTTGATCAATGTGAGAAAAGTTAAAATTGACTAGTTTAATTTAAAGTTTTATACTAAATAAAAAAATATAAAATATAAATTTCTTTTATAATTTTCTCATATAACTTATTAATTATATTTTATATTTGATAAATAAAAATCTAATTATTATTTTTGAATATTTATTTGATTATTCGCATGTATATATTTGAGATTATAAAATTATATTTATCTTTCACATGAAGACATGATTTATATTTCATCATAATTATAGTTATTATATGAGTTTTCATTTATGTAAATTAATATTCAATAATTATCATAAATATTATTTTATTGAATTGTTTGGACATAAATTAGATTGAAAAAAAATTGATTAATATTATTTATAACTCATCTCTCTAAGTTTTATTTGATCAGTAGTTGCTAAAGTAGGGATAGTAAATTTATGGAATGTAAATTATAATAAAAGTTTTATCATTTATAAAATATTTTAAATTATATTTTATATTATTATAGCCAGCAAAATAGTCTATACGAATAACTTATAAAATTACATTAAGGAATTAGTCCTAAATGACATTAAGAAAATAATATTCATAATGACATACATAATTAAGATATTTAAATAATCTTAAATGAGAATCTAATTCAAATAATTATATAATACGGTAGAATGATACTATTTTGAATATCCTTGCAGTTTAAAGTTATATACCCAAAAATAGCAATATTATTCTAAAGGATTGTATCAGTCCTCCATAAATAATTTTGAGTAAACACTTTATATATCAATATTTCACTCAAAAGTGAAATATGGATGATATCAATAGTTCATCATATCTTGGAAACTCAAAACGTGAATATTATTTTATATTTTGTAATGATACTTTCTTTCATACCTTCTCATGCTTCTAGTGTCTCTATGCTCTTTGGATCAAATTATTCAAAATTGTTAGAATATATACAATTCATATTAGACATATTAGATATTGACTTAATATTACTTGTTAAAAGGCCTATTAACTTGACTGATGAAAGTACTGTGAAACAAATTAATAAAATGAATACTTGAAAAAGATCTAATAAACTTAGTTTAAATTTATAAAAATGATGATTGTAAATAATATAAAGACTTAATTATCAACTACAACTAATGCACGAGAATATTCAAGGGCTATTGAAGATAGATTTAAATCTACTGATAAGTCATTGGTTGGCACGTTAATGAAAGAACTGACTACGGTTTAGTATGATGACACTCAAGGGATTTAAGATCACATCCTCAACATGACTGACAAAACTATGAAACTTAAAACATTAGGTATGAATGTTAATGAGTCTTTCCTTTCCTTGTGCAATTCATTCTTAATTCTCTTCTTTCTCAGTTTGGTTAATTCAAGATTTACTATAATATAAATAAGGATAAGTAAGACTTGAATGAGCTGATTAATTTGTATTTAAAAAAAATATAAGATTAAAACAGAAAAATTCTCATAATATTATGACTACTACTCAAGTAACTGATAACTAAAAAAAGAAAACTGAAGCATCATCAATCAAAGAAATTTGCTAGGCCTAAAAATATTTAACAGACTAATGAAAAGAAAACTTTCATGATAAAATACTTCTTTTGTGACAAGAAAGGATATGTGAAGAAAGACGGCAATAAATACCGAAAAAAAAAGATAAAACTCGATCTTTGTATATTTCAATCAAATATTAAATATTATTTACATAATAATATTATCAAGACTTTAGAATCATTATCAAGCATAAATTAATCATCAATATATGAGTAAATAATTGCTATTCTTCCTGCCTTTCCATGTTACAAATCAAATATATTCATGAGAACTTCAAAAACTCTTACCTAATAATATTAAGTGGTTTCTGGCTCGTGTTGTGAATTCACCTAAATGAGGTAAAAGTACAAAAATAACATAATTTTAATCTTTTAAAGACTATATATATATATATATATGTATATATATATATATATATATATATATATATATATACATATACATACATATATATACATATATATATACATATAGATACATATATATATACATATATATATATATATACATATATATATTTATATACATATATATATATATATACATATATATATTTATATATATATATATATATATATATATATGTATATACATACATATATATATATATATACATATATGTATGTATATGTATATACATATATATACATATATATACATATATGTATGTATATGTATATACATATACATACATATATGTATATACATATACATATATATATGTATATGTATATGTATATACATATACATATATATATGTATATGTATATACATATACATATATACATATATATATACATATATATATATACATATATATATATATATACATATATATATATACATATATATATATGTATATGTATATGTATATATATACATATACATATATGTATATGTATATATAGATATATGTATATATATATATATATGTATATATATATATAAATATATATATGTATATGTATATATAAATATATAAAAAGAACTATGAAGACATAGTCCAGTTCTCTCTCAGCTTCCCTAGTAACACTATGGCAAAACTGAAGTGACTCGAGTTCCTCCAGTGACATTAGCTCAAATCATTAACAGCAAGTGAGTTGTTAGCGAACAAATATATCATAGCTGATGAGTCAGCACGGTTAAGTCCGCGAGTCGATGTCAGGAGCTTTCTGTAGAGTGAGCTAGATGATGAGGTGGCCGTGCCCTCGGGAAGGAGAGCTGGTTGGAGTTGGTCGGGATCCGGGCCGATTGATTGCTCTCCTTTGCGCGGTGGATGGCGCCCCCTGGGTTGAAACGTTCGCCGCTCATGGGTGGTCGCTCGCCTATAAAAAATGGCCCTCGTCGGGTGATCCCTGGCTTTGGCCACTTCGACGAGCAAGTCAATAATGGGATCGATTGTTCCTCCTTCGGGTCGGAGGCCGGCCTAGGGCTTTATACTATTGCACGAGGGTCGGTAGCACGTCGATTCGGCATGGCCGCTGACCCTCGATTATAAATAATATAAAGTACTGTGAAAGACATATTAGATCTTGACTTAACATTACTTGTTGAAAGACCTATTAACTTGACTGATGAAAGTACTGTGAAACAAATTAAAAAAATGAATACTTGAAAAAGATCTAATAAACTTAGTTTAAATTTATAAGAATGATGATTGTAAATAATATAAAGACTTAATTACCAACTACAACTAATGCACGAGAATATTTAAGGGCTATTGAAGATAGATTTAAATATACTGATAAGTCATTGGTTGACACGTTAATGAAAGAACTGACTACGGTTTAGTATGATGACACTCAAGGGATTTAAGATCACATCCTCAACATGACTGACAAAACTATGAAACTTAAAACATTAGGTATAAATGTTAATGAGTCTTTCCTTTCATTGTGCAATTCATTCTTAATTCTCTTCTTCTTCAGTTTGGCTAATTCAAGATTTACTATAATATAAATAAGGATAAATGAGAATTGAATGAGCTGACTAATTTGTGTTTTTAGAAAAAATAAGATTAAAACAGAAAAATTCTCATAATATTATGACCACTACTTAAGGAACTGGTAACAAAAAAAAGAAAACTGAAGCATCATCAATCAAAGAAATTTGCTAGGTCTAAAAATATTAAACAGACTAATGAAAAGAAAACTTTCATGATAAAATACTTCTTTTGTGGCAAGAAAGGATACGCGAAGAAAGACCGCATTAAATATCGGAAAAAAAGATAAAACTCAATCTTTGTATATTTCCAATCAAATATTAAATATTATTTACATAATAATATTATCAAGACTTTAGAATCATTATCAAGTATAAATTAATCATCCATATATGAGTAAATAATTGCTATTCTTCCTGCCTTTCCATGTTACAAATCAAATATATTCATGAGAACTTCAAAAACACTTACCTGATAATATTCAAGTGGTTTCTGGCCCGTGTTGTGAATTCACCTAAATGAGATAAAAGTACGTGTGTGTGTGCGCGCGCGCGCTTGTTGGAAAAACTGGATTCTAGTGGGAAACACAATAAAAAGAACTATGAAGACATAGTCCAGTTCTCTCTCAGCTGCCCTATTAACACTATGGCAAAACTGAAGTGACATTAGCTCAAATCATTAACAGCAAGTGCAAGTTGTTAGCGAACAAATATATCGTGGCTGATGAGTCAGCACGGCTAGGTCCGCGGGTCGATGTTGGGAGCTTTCTATAGAGTGAGCTAGATGATAAGGTGGTCGTGCCCTCGGGAAGGAGCGCTGGTTGGCGTTGGTCGGGATCCGGGCCGATTAACTGCTCTCCTTTACACGGTGGATGGCGCCCCCTGGGTTAAAACGTTTGCCGCTCATGGGTGGTCGCTCGCCTACAAAAAATGACCCTCGCCGAGTGATCCATGGGTTTGGCCCCTCCGACGAGCAAGTCAGTAATGGGATCGATCGTTCCTCCTCCAGGTCGGAGGCCGGCCTAGGGCTTTATACTATTGCACGAGGGTCAGTAGCACGTTGATTCGGCGTGGCCGTTGACCCTCGAGGGATGGGACGACACCTCTGACCGCCCGTCGTCTCAGGTCAATCGAAGCAGCGTCAGACGGCACCGCTCCGAGCTCTCGGGATGGGACAGGTGGAACAGCTTCTTAGTACGGTTCTGACTTGGCGTGTGACATCAGTTGTGACGTGTCTTGGGCCCAAAATACACCATATCACTTCTCCCCCCTCCTCCGAGGTGGTTGACCTACATCCACTTTTGGCTTCCTCTTCCGACGAGGTCACCGACTTCCACTAGAGGCCTTCCTTCAATAGGCAAAGGCCAACCACCCTTTTACAGTTTCACTCCTTTTGACGGGCTTAGGAGACAAACCTTAAAAACTTTTCTCTCCTCTCTTGAAAGATCAAAACTTGGAAGAAAAGAGGGAGGAGAACTTCTAGCCTTTATAACACTTATGAGCTCTAAAAATCATAAAGTAAGATTGGATTTTCGGTGTTTTTGGGTATATATAGGTCCCAAACTAGTTTGAATTTAGAGCTCAAAAATGTCTTTTTCCGGATTTCTGGGGTCCTGACGGTACTACCTCCTGACTGGGGCGGTACAACCGCTTGGAAGCTCGGAGACTGAGCCTCTGGGCGGTGCCACCGCCTGACAGGGGCGGTTGCACCACCCAGTCTGGGAGACCATCTCCTGGGCGGTGCCACCGCCGACCCTAGCGGTGCCACCGCCTAGCAGGAATTCTATTCCGAATGGGTTGATCCATTCGACCCAATTTGGGTCTATCAATGGCCCAATTGCCCCCAGATTAAGTTAATGAGACCACCTCCCATTTCTAACTTAATCTACATGCTAACTATGATATTTCTTAAGACATTTACTACAACTTGCTCCGGTGCGTCAATCGCTTCTTCCGGCGAACATCCGACGAACCTTCGGTGATGCTCCGGCGGACTTCCGGCAAACTCCTGGACTTGCGATGATCCACTTGGCGAATTCCGACGAGCTACTTTGGCAAGCTCCTGGACTTCTCGGATTTGTTCCCGCAGAACCTCCGACGACCGTTCGGACTTCCGTCGAACTCTCGAACTCCCAACGTGATCATAGTCTTGACTCCGATGTAACTCCTGTTGCATGTCATTGGTCCCTCGACGCTTCGTCCGATTATTCGGCGTATCGTCCTCTCCTGCGGCCTATTGCCTAATCGGCCAGTTGACTCCGCAACTCCAATATCCTTAGCACAATACCCGCTCTTCTTGGCCCGATGCCCAAGTCCGCGGCCTGAAGCCTTCTATCGATATGTCGACCGATCCACCGGCCCGACGTCCAATCTTCTAACATATTTCTCCGGCACAATATGATTCTTCCTGCTTTAATTGTCTCATCCTGATCGAAGCATCCTGCGTCACTCAAAACACATATTAAAATATAAGCACATATCAAGTGGTTTCATCATCAAAATACGAAATTCAATAATCTCCCCCTTTTTGATGATGACAACCACTTGATGACGGAGTTAAACTTAACTTCCCTATCAATATGCCATATTGATAGAATCTTGAATTCAAACTGAATTCAAGTCATTGCAATATTTATCATGAACTTATGCATAACATCAAACTTCTCCCCCTTTGTCATCAACAAAAAGGAGAAGTCCAACTATTCTTGTGTTTGGAATATAAGTTTAACTCATTGCATGAAAAATATAGTATCAAGTTTTATCATTATGCAGTTTTGAAGCTAGAAAATTTAGCAAGTGTTACATCATGCTTAGAACATTCAAGCTATCAAGTTTTAGATATGCAAGTTTTACAGCATACAAGATAGCACTTTTACTTCTAGAAATATACAAGTTAGCAATCTTTGCTTCTCTTTTGAGATGAGCAAGCTAACATATTTTTGCATCTTTTCGATTTTTCAAGCTAGCAATTTTTACGATATACAAGTTTTACTACATACAAGCTAGCTTTTCATCACAACATATAATCATAAAAGCATAGCAAAATTCTTAAGTTCAATCATGGCAATTCAACACTTGCTTCTTGTGCAAGATTGCACTTTGCTATTCTTTGCATGTTCTAACTAGCAAAAGCTTTCTCCCCTTTATTTTTGTCGAAAAGAAGGGAAGAGTACAAGCTAGCCAGCATTTGCTTTGAGCTAGCTATCTTTCTCCCCCTATATCATTGCCGAAAAGAAAGAGATGAACCAATGATTTAGACTTTTACACAAACTATAAATTTGCATCAATCAATATTTCAATCATCACATGATACATACAAGACAACAATGCAAAGAAATCATGTCATGAAAGACATCAATTATTAAACATGATATGATAATAGTCTCAAAAATCTCAATTTGCGATACATGTGATACATTGTGATACACTAAAAATTTAATGCGATGCTTTTAAGGATATCAACCTATTTTTGATACAAAGCATGGCAAGAACAATTATATTGTAAGTTTTCTAAGTTTTGCATTTTTTGCTTCTTTCGAGATAGCAATTCTTTGCTTTTCTTTATATTGCAAGATTTGCAATTCATTGGTAGTGTTCATGATAGCAAGTTCTTTCAATGAAATGATCGAGCTAGCAAATTTTTCTTCCTTTGAAATATGTAGGCTAGTAAACTAACTCCCCCTTTATCATTATCGAAAAGAAGGGAGAAATCAATGGCTAAAAAATTTAATCATTATACAAGCCATATTATAAAATCATGTCATGATATCAAGAAAATTCAAGAAGGACATGATTCATTTGACAAATCTTTTTAATAGAGCAAAAGAATTATACCACCAAGGATCATAGTTAAAATATATCAATGTCATAGATCAAGTCATGATTCATGATTCATCATAAAGTAAATTAATTTTCAATCATCACATAAGGCATTTAAAGAGTTTTTGAAACATAGGAAAATGATTAATTTAAGCATGCAATGTTTCAATCAAATTCAAGTCATAAATACCAATACTTTCATATTGTGAGTATCAATTCATGAATACCAAAAGATATTATTTGTGATTCATTTGTATCATTTCATTCATTCGGAAGATTCTCCTCTTTGATAAATAAATCTAGGAGAACAAAATGAATTAAGGGAGATGTAATATGATTGAAGCATTGAACATGATTCATATTTAAAATGTGTCTCATGTCATAAGTATGAATCAAGCATTTATGAAAACCGAAATCATCCTCAAAGTCACATTCAATAAATTCATACATGACAAGCATATATTTATTGAAAAGACGATAAGATAGAGGATCACATTTCATTTTTATAAATTTCTATTCATGTGATTTGCTTCTTATAAGCATGTTTTTACCTTTAATAAAACAAGTGTCAACATTTAAGATAGAAAGGTAAAAAACAAATCATCAAGCATGATTCCATGATAACATCCTTTTAATATCTTAATATTCATCATCAAGTATGATTTCAAAAAGTATGTTCAAGAGAAATCATTAAGACCAAATGCATGATACACTCATTTATTTTTAAAATATTCATCATGTTTATTTTCATGAGATTCACAAGATTGGTAAAATAAATTCATTAATCTCAATAGGATAGAAAATTCATTTCCATTTCATACAATTGATTTCATATGAGGGTATTCAAGTCTTTTGTGAAAACATGTATCATCATTTAAAATCGAAACATAATTTTCATCATGAAGCCGTCAAGACCAAACACATCATGATATCACATCTATCATCAAAAGACTATTAAGAAATTCATCTTAATATGTCATGAGAATGTCATCTTAATTCGTCATAAAAAGTTTAGACCAAAAACATGTTAATCTAAAATGAGAGTTTCAAATCAACATGCATGACATAAAATCATCAAGATACACATGCATGGATTAATCCTAAGCATTATCACATATCATATAATTATCATCCCTAATATTGCATACATCATTCAACATTTCAAAACATAACATGCATGAAACCTTAGCAATATACTTTTCATGATCAAATTTTTAATTTTTCAATGATGCTAAAAAGAAAAACATGATATAATTTTTTAAAAAATAATTTTTTATTTCCTATTCCTACTATCTAAATTAAGCACTCATGAAAAACTTCAAGTAATTTCAAAATAATTCAAAAGAGTTGAGTTACTTACCTTGTAGTCGAAGCCCGTCAAAGCCCAATTCGTCGTTTCACCTTTGGAAGTTCTTGATTCATCCTTGGTTGCCTTCCTCTTCTTTGGTCTCTTCCTCCGTTCAAGTTCATTATTTATTTTAGATTTTTGTTTAATAAACTTATTAAGATTTAGTGTTCGAAGTTCAAGTTCATCATTGTCCTCATCACTTGAGTCATCGCTCAAGTGGTATTCATTTGTCCGGAGTTCCAAATCCTTCCTATTCTTTGGAAGGTGGTTCAAGTGCTCATCGGGTTCAAAATGTTCCAAAAGTGTCATTTCATAGGTCATTAATGACCCGATTAATTCTTCTAATGAAAAATCATTTAAATTTTTTATCTCTTGTATTGCGATTATTTTATGATCCCACCTTTCTGGAAGGGATCTTAAGATCTTGCTTACGAGATCAAAATTCGAAAAAGATTTACAAGAACTCTTAGATTATTGATGACATCTGTGAAACAGGTGTACATGTCGCTTATAGTCTCGCTTGGTTGCATTCGAAAAAGCTCAAAATCATGCAATAAAATGTTAACTTTCGAGTCTTTGACTCTACTAGTTCCCTCGTGCGTGATTTCAAGTGTTCGCTAAATATCAAAAGCCATTTCGCACGTAGAAATCCGATTGAACTCATTTTTGTCCAAAGTGCAAAATAAGGCATTCATAGCCTTTGCATTTAAAGAAAAATACTTCTTCTCCAAATCCGACCATTCATTCATCGGTTTAGAGGGAAGTTGAAAACCGTTTTCAACAATGTTCCATAAATCCAAATTCATAGAAATCAAGAAAACTCTCATTCGAGTTTTCCAATAAGTGTAATCCAATCCGTTAAACAACGGTGGACGAACAATCGATAAGCCCTATTGAAAGCCATGAAGAGCCATTTCTTTCGGGTGTAAATCCAAAATGAGAAATACCGGGCTCTGATACCAATTGTTAGGATCAAGAGCACTAAGAGAGGGGGGGGAGGGTGGGTGAATTAGTGTAGCAAAAAGCTTTCGACGATTAAAATTGCGTTCGTACGATGAAATCGTTTCCAACGTAAAACCGTTTTCGGAAACTTAACTTGAAAGTGAGTTCGTAAAGGAGTGCAGCAAAAGTAATAAGGAAGTAAAGCACATATGAAGGTTTACAGTAAGGTAAGTAGCAAGAAGAAATGCAAACCAGAGAGCACTGCAATTTTAGAGTGGTTCGGTCAATCTTGACCTACATCCACTTTTGGCTTCCTCCTCCGACAAGGTCACCGACTTCCACTAGAGGCCTTCCTTCAATAGGCAAAGGCTAACCACCCTTTTACAGTTTCACTCCTTTTGACGGGCTTAGGAGACAACCCTTACAAACTTTTCTCTCCTCTCTTGAAAGATCAAAACTTGGAAGAAAAGAGGGAGGAAAACTTCTAGCCTTTACAATACTTTTGAGCTCTAAAAATCACAGAGTAAGATTGGATTTTCGGTGTTTTTGGGTATATATAGGCCCCAAACTAGTTTGAATTTGGAGCTCAAAAATGTCTTTTCCCGGATTTCCGGGGTCCTAGCGGTACTACCTCCTGATTGGGGCAGTACAACCGCTTGACAGCTCGGAGACTGAGCCTCTGGGCGGTGCCACCGCCTAACAGGGGCGGTTGCACTGCCCAGCTTTCCTGGGAGACCATCTCCTGGGCGGTGCCACCGCCGACCCTAGCGGTGCCACCGCTTAGCAGGAATTCTAGTCCGAATGGGTTGATCCATTCGGCCCAATTTGGGTCTATCAAGGGCCCAATTGCCCCCAGATTAAGTTAATGGGATCACCTCACATTCCTAACTTAATCTACCTGCTAACTACGATATTTCTTAAGACATTTACTACAACTTACTTCGGTGCGTCAATCGCTTCTTCCGGCGAGCTTTCGGCGAACTTCCGGCGAATATCCAACGAACCTTCGGTGATGCTCCGGCGGACTTCCGGCAAACTCCTGGACTTGCGATGATCCACTTAGCGAGTTCTAACGAGCTTCTTTGGCAAGCTCCTGGACTTCTCGGATTTGTTCCCGCAGAACCTCCGACGACCATCCGGACTTCCGTTGAACTCTTGAACTCCCAACGTGATCATAGTCTTGACTCCGGCGCAACTCTTTCTGCATGTCTTTCTTCCATCGTAGTTAATCCTGCACATGTAAAACAAAACTTCGATCGAGACAATTAATCCTAAGTAATTAACCAAGTTGTCCGGCATGTCATTGGTCCCTCGACGCTTCGTCCGATTATTCGGCGCATCGTCCTCTCCTGCGGCCTATTGCCCAATCGGCCAGTTGACTCCGTAACTCCGATATCCTTGGCACAATACCCGCTCTTCTTGGCCCGATGCCCGAGTCCGCGGCCCGAAGCCTTCTGTCGATACGTCGACCGATCCACCGGCCCGACGTCCAATCTTCTGACATGTTTCTCTGGCACAATATGATTCTTCCAGCTTTAATTATCTCATCCTGATCGAAGCATCCTGCGTCACTCAAAACACAGATTAAAATATAAACACATATCAAGTGGTTTCATCTTCAAAATACGAGATTCAACACGACGTGTCGTAGGTCGGATAACCGGTTTGGCACGGCTCGGAGTTATGGCCACCGAGTTTGCAAGTCGACGAGCGAGCTGGAGCAGCTCGGTTAGAGACTTGACGAGCTGCGAGTCGGGGATTGACGTGGAGCGACTCGGACAACGGACTAGACCGGCGAGGTGTGGCTCGAACGTTTGATCAGTCGAGATGTGACTCAGGCATTAGATTGGCCGCGAGGCGTGGTTCGGGCATTAGATAGGGCGGCCGAGGCCTGACGAGGCGAGACCGACGTGTCGTAGGTTGGATAAATGGTTTGGCGTGGCTCGGAGTTATGGCCACTGAGTTTGCAAGGCGATGAGCGAGCTGGAGCGGCTCAATTAGAGACTTGACGAGCTACGAGTCGGGGATCGACGTGGAGCGACTCGGACAACGGATTAGGCCGGCGAGGTGTGGCACGAACGTTGGATCGATCGAGATGCGACTCGAGCATTAGATTGGCTGCGTGGCGTGGTTCGAGTGTTGGATCGGCCGAGATGCGACTCGGGCATTAGATTGGCCGCGAGGCACGGTTCGGGCGTTGGATCAGCTGAGATACGACTTGGGCATTAGATTGGCCGCGATGCGCGGTTTGGTCTGAAGGCTGGGCTTGCGGGCCGAGTGACTGAGTCTGGGCTTAGGTTTTGGTGCCGACGGGTCACAAGTTGGGAGTGATCTGGAGCGACTCGGGCAGGGGCTGGACCTGTGGGCCGAGTGACTATACTCGGGCTCAGGTTTCGGTGTCGACGGGTCGCAAGTCGGGAGCGATCTGGAGCGACTCGGCCAGGAGCTGGACCTGTGGGCCGAGTGCCTATACTCGGGCTTAGGTTTTGGTGCCGGCGGGTCGCAAGTCGGGAGCGATATGGAGCGACCCGGGCAGGAGCTGGACCTGTGGGTCAAGTGACTATACTCAGGCTCAGGTTTCGGTGTCGACAAGTCGCAAGTCGGGAGCGATCTGGAGCGACCCGGGCAGGAGCTGGACTTGTTGGCCGAGTGATTATACTCAAGCTCAGGTTTCGATGTTGGCGGTTCACAAGTCGGGAGCGATCTGGAGCGACTTGGGCAGGAGTTGGACTTGTGGGTCGAGTGCCTATACTCGGGCTCAGGTTTCAGTGTCGGTGGGTTGCAAGTCAGGAGCGATCTGGAGTGACCGGGGCAGGAGCTGGACCTGTGGGCCGAGTGCCTATACTCGAGCTCAGGTTTCGGTGCCGGCGGGTCGCAAGTCGAGAGCGATTTGGAGCGACCCGGGTAGGAGCTTGACCTATGGGTCGAGTGCCTATACTCAGGCTCAGGTTTCGGTGCTGGCAGGTTGCAAGTCGGGAGCGATCTAGAGCGACCCGGGCAGGAGCTAGACCTATGGGCCGAGTGACTATACTCGGGCTCAGGTTTCGGTGCGGGCGGGTCGTAAGTCGGGAGCGATCTGGAGCGACCCGTGCAGGAGCTGGACCTGTGGGCCGAGTGACTATACTCGGGCTCAGGTTTCGGTGCCGGTGGGTCGCAAGTCGAGAGCGATCTAGAGCAACCCGGGCAGGAGCTGGACTTGTGGGCCGAGTGACTATACCCGGGCTCAGGTTTCGGTGCGGGCGGGTCGCAAGTCAGGAGCGATCTAGGGTGACCAGGGCAGGAGCTGGACCTGTGGGCCGAGTGACTATACTCGGGCTCAGGTTTCGGTACTGACGGCGCGTTGATTTTTGCCCGGACGCTATCATGCCACGTGGCAAGCCAAGCGAAGCGACATGGGGCCTGGCGGGAAACTTTTGCTTTGAATGGCCTTCGGAGGGTGATTTCGAGTGATGGGATGCCTTTGGTGGGAGCTCCGAGGCAGGCGAATCCGAGGGGTTGTGACGGGTCTTAAATGCTACGACTATTTCTCTCCTCGGGAAGCCCCAATCGTCGCCTTGCAGCGGGGCAGCCCGCCTTTTATAAACCCCTTCCAGAGCGGTTGCCCTCACTTTTGCCATTTTGCTTCAGTCCTTCGTCCGATGCCCCGTCTTCTTTCTTGCAACTTTGAGGTCGGGATGTCTCCGTCTTCATCTTCGTCTTCTTCTTCGTCTTCATCTCCATCTCCTTCACCTTCTTCCTCTGGGAGTCCACGGGATGAGGTAGTCAGTGTGTCCTCGGGTAGTGCCTCCTCGGAGGCCTCCGGGAGTTTTGCCGCGCTTGAGGCTCTCAAGTCGTGGCATGACGTAGACTCGGTAGTGACCGAGGACCTTCTGAGTGTGCTCCAGGATCGCTATCGCATCCCGGAGTGTTACGGCCTCCATGCCCCTCGGCCCGGGCAGCGATCGTACGATCGGTTTCCCGATGGGTTCGGGTTCACCGTGGGGGCGCTTGAGGCAGGGCTACGACTCCCGGTGCACCCGGTCATCAGGGACTGCCTTCGTTTCTGGGGGATCTCGCCATCCCGGTGTCGCCAAACTCATGGCGCTATCTGGTGGCCTTCATCTGGGAGTGTCGGGGGGCTAGAATCGAGTCGTCTCATGCCCTCTTTCTGGCCTGCTTTCGCCTGTGCAAGGGGCAAGGCGGATATTACCTGACCGCCCATAGCGGTTTTAAGATTAGCGACGTGCCTTCCAACAACAAAGGTTGGAAGAAGCACTTCTTTTTTTGTCAATTGTAGTCAAGAGTGTGGCTTCAGCACTAGGTGGGCCTTCCGGACCATCGATAATGCCTTCCCCTTGTTCTCTGCCAGAGAAACGACGGACGTGGATCGGCTGAGGGGTATCTTGTCCTCTTCTCGGGCAATTAAGGAGATGAGCGAGGAGTGGATGGTCGAAGCCGAACTGAGCCCTGCCACTGGGGGTATGGCCATCTAACCGATCGATATTTTTTGCAAGGATGGTGATCTTCGATCGGTGAAGAAGACGACCAGCGTCAAGGCCGTTGTGCCCCCGCCTCGGGATGGGGAGGGTTCCGAAGGCGGGGGTGCCCCCCAGGAGGGCACACCAAAGAGGGCATCGTTGTCTCCGACGGCGGGTCGCCCTCCGAAGAAGACGAAGACCTTGGTCCGGAGGATGCCTTCGGACCCGGCTGCCGGCATGAGCGCTGTCCCGGAGTCATCCGGTGCTGCTCCCCAAGATGATGGCTCGGGGAGCATGAAGGGGAAGGGGTCGGTCGGGTCATCCGGTAGTGACCCTTCTAAGAGGGCACCAGCGCGCCCGACGTCAATTCGGGAGCTATGTCGCGTCTACTCTCGGGCGGAGGGTGAGCAGTACCAGGCCCTGAACATGGCCGACCTCCAGGCGGGGGAGCCGGGGACCCCCTACGCCACACGCTGGGCGTCCCTCAAGGCCGACAATTGTATCTGGGGCGACAGGCCAAACTGCCCAGGAGTTCATCCGAGGGGCGCTCCATCCGGTCATAGCCAAGGATCTCTATTGCTCCCCTTCTGAAGTGCTGGCAGAGCGAGCGGCCAAGTTGCTCGTCTAGGTAAGTGGTGGCTTCCTTTTCCAGCTCGATCCCTTCTTGTCTAGGTCCTAACACTGATCTTCGTGCAGAGCCAGCACTATGGCATGGCGTTGATCGACCGAGTGCTCGATGCCGGGCAGGTGATCGAGCGCCAATCGGACGCCTATGCCGCCCTTCGCCTGGAGAACCTGGAGCTGAAGGCCGGAGGGGGACGGGAGGCCGTTGTCGTGACCGAAGAGCACGCCTCGGCTCTGGGCGAGGAGGTGGGCCGTTTGAAGATCGAGCTGGAGGAAAGCCGGTCACACATCCGATCGTTGGATGACGACCTACTGACCCTCTCCCATGATGTTGAGACCACCAGGTCTTCAGCCTGGGCCATTGAAGAGATCCTAAAGGAGGAGCGGCTGGCATTACCCAAGAAGGTCAATGAGGCGATCGCCAAATACAAAGCATCCGCTGGGTTCGAGCGTGGCCTAGTGAGGTTGGGGCAGACCACGTATGAGTACAGGTACCGGGTGGCCTGTGCTCGCTTTCGAGCAAAGTACCCGGACCTAGAGCTGGAGTCGGACCCGTTTGCCGACAACCCGGCGGATCATGACGTCGACATGCCGACGAACGTCCCCTTCGATGATGGGCCTGAGACCCCGCCCCCGAGCTAAGGGCTACTCTCCCCTTTTCTTTTTCTTTTGTTCTGGTCAGGTTTGGGACTATACCGCCCGACCACCTTGTGTATTTCCTCTTTTTGTCAAGAAGCACTTTTATTTTGAAATTCTGACTTGTTTTTTCCCAACTGTGGGTGCCTGTGCTTCATATATCTTCTTTGCACCCCGATTTGCTTATTTTATGGGTAGAATTTCTTTAGATTTGCCGCGTTCCAAGTTCTCGGCAAGGGGCTTCCCTCCATAGTCTCGAGTCGGTAGGTCCCCTCTCGGATCACGTCGTAGACTCGATATGGGCCTTCCCAGTTAGGCACGAGCTTTCCCATTGCTCGGGTCGGGTCGCTCACCTCTACTTTTTGGAGAACGAGGTCCCTGATCTTGATTGGCCGCGGACGGACTTTTCGGTTGTATAACCGAGCAATTGCCTTCTTGTATGCCAAGGTACATAGATATGTCTTGGCTCTCCTTTCTTCGAGGAGATCTAAGTTTGCTTGGAGGCCCTTCTCGGAGTCTCCTTGTTCATAATTAGAGGTGCGCAGGGTCGGGAACACCATCTCGGGCGAAAGGACTGCTTCGGTCTCGAATGCCAGGCTGAACAGAGACTCCCTCGAGGTGGTTTTGGGAGTCGCTCCACCCAAGCTCCATGCGCGCTCGAGATCCTCCTCTTGAGGCCTTCCAAAATCGCCTGATTCATCACTTCGGTCTGGCCGTTGGTTTGGGGATGCGTGACCGAGCTGAACTTCAGTTGGATCCCGTATGACTGGCAATAGGCCTTGAATTTAGCGTTGTTGAATTGAGCTCTGTTGTCGGCGATGATAGCCTTCGGGATCTCGAACCGGGTGATGATGTTCTTCCATGTGAAGCTTTGGACTTGCTTCTCGGTAATAGAGGCCAAGGGTTTGGCTTCAACCCACTTTGTGAAGTAGTCGACCCCGACTATAAGAAAGCGCCGCGAACCCAACGCTAGAGGGAAAGGTCCAAGGAGGTCGAGCCCCCATTGGGCAAAGGGCCAGGCTGCGTCCATCGGGGTAAGGGGAACCGCTGGCTGGTGTGGCAGTCGGGCATGCCTTTGGCATTGTGGGCACTATTGCACATATGACATGGCGTCCCGACGTATGGTTGGCCAGTAGTACCCTTGTCGGAGGGTCTTGAAGGCCAAGCTTCGCCCCCCAATGTGCTCCCTACAGATCCCCTCATGGAGCTCAGCGAGGACCGTCTCAGCTTCTGATGGCACGAGGCAGCGTAAGAGAGGTTGAGAGAAGGCCCTTCGGTACAACCTTCCACCAACGACGCAGTACCAGGCTTGGGTTCGCCTCAACCGTCTCACAGCCGCCGGGTCGTCAGGCTCCTTTCCGCCCGTTTTGAAGTGGAGGATCTCCTCCATCCAGCTTGGTGGTGCATCCGTTTCGGCAACCTCGTGAGTCATCATCGTCGGCGCCATTGCAGACTCAATCGCTAGAGCCGACGTCGGGCTACGGGCAGAGGCTGATCTGGCTAGCGTGTCGGCTCACATGTTCTGTGCATGAGGTATTCTAGCGATTGAGAGGCGGTTGAAGCGGTGGACGAGCTGCTTTGCCTCCATCAGGTATAATGCTATCGTTGGGTCCCGGGCTTCGTAGCTCCCATTGACGTGTCCCATCACCAACTGGGAGTCACTGAAGACTTCGAGGTCGTCTACATGCATCTCCAGAGCGAGGCATAGGCCATGGAGTAACGCTTCGTACTCGGCCTCATTGTTGGTGGCTCAGAATTGCAATTGGAGCGACCTCTCGTAGATTTCTCTTGACGGCCCTTTGAGGATAAGCCCGACCCCGGCCGCTCCAGTAGTGGACGAGTCATCCACGTACAGGGTCCACGTGTTCTGGTTGTTCTCCTGCCCCATAGCATGGTCTTCAAGAGTTAGCTCGGAAATAAAGTCAGATAGTACCTGAGCTTTGATGGCGGTCCTGGGGGAGTACTGGATGTCGAATTCGCTGAGCTCGACCGACCACCGTAGCATGTGACCGGACGCGTCGAAGTTGGAAAGGATCTGTCGTAGTGGCTGGTCGATGATTACTTTGATCGTGTGGGCTTGGAAGTAGGGCCGCAACTTTCGGGCTGTCTTTATTAGAGCGAGAGTTAGCTTCTCGATCGAGGAGTACCGTGCCTCGGGCCCGACGAGGATATGGTTGACATAATATACGGGTTGCTGTGTTGGTGGTATTTCCCGAACTAACGCCGAGTTGACTGTCTGGGTTGAGGCCGCTAAGTAGAGGCTAAGGGTCTTGCCCGGCTCGAGCGAGGCAAGTCGGGGGAAGCGGGCAAGGCACGCCTTCAACTTTTCGAAGGCCTCCTCGGACTCCGAGGTCCATGTAAAGTTGTCGGGCCGTCGCAGAGCCCGGAAAAAGGGGAGGCACTTGTCGCATGATCGTGATACGAATCTGTTGAGTGCTGCTAACTTCCCGGCAAGTCGCTGCGCCTCTTTGACCGAGCGGGGGGACTGCATCTCGGTTACGGCCCGCACCCTTTCTGGGTTGGCATCTATCCCCCTTTGGTGACTGATAAAGCCGAGGAACCTCCCTGAGCTGACCTCGAAGACACACTTCGCGAGATTTAGACACATGTTGAACCGCCTTAGGGTCTGGAATGTTTCCGCCAGGTCGGTCAAGTGCGCGCTTGTGACCTTGCTCTTTACGATCATGTCGTCTACGTATACTTCCATATTCCTCCCGAGCTGGTGCTTGAAAAGTTTGTCGACCATCCTTTGGTAAGTCACCCCAGTGTTTTTTAGGCCGAAGGGCATCACCTTGTAACAATACGCCCATCTGTTGGTGACAAAGGCAGTGTTCTCTTGATCCTGAGTCGTCATCCGGATTTGGTTGTAGCCCGAGAATGCGTCCATGAACGTAAGGAGTTCATGGCCCGTGGTGGCGTTGACTAATTGTTCTATCATGGGGAGCGGATAGTAGTCCTTGGGGCACGCCCGGTTGAGATCGGTGTAATCAACACACATCCTCCAGTTTCCGTTAGATTTCTTAACGAGGACTACATTCGACAGCCACCGAGGGTATTGAACCTCAGTAATGAATCCGGCCTTTTTAAGGCGGTCGACCTCGTCATCGATTGCCTTCTGCCGGTCGGGGGTGAACTTCCTTGGTCTTTGTCTCACCGGCTGAGCCTCAGGGTCGATATTGAGTCGATGTTGGGCCACTTATGGGTCGATCCCAGGCATCTCCTCGGGGGACCATGTGAACATATCGGCGTTTCTCCTCACGAAGTCAATGAGGTGGAGCTGAGTTACTTCGGGGAGTGTGGTTCCGACCTTGACGGTCAGATCAGGTCGGCTCCTTTTCAGGGGTACCTCGGTGAGTCGCTTGGGAGACTCCAGCGGCCTCGGTGCTATGGGTCCTTCACGGGGGTCGGGGGCTTGAGTTGGGCACGATTTCCCTAGGAGAGTAACCGCCATGAGATAGCATCGCCTTGAGTCCCTTGAGTCGCTTCGGGCCTCCCCGATCCTCGTCGAGGTCGAAAACTTGATGGCCCTGTGGTAGGTGGAAACCACCACCTTTAACTTGTTGAGTGTCGGTCGACCGAGGATGACGTTATAGGTCGAGGGCAGATCGACTACCATGAAGGTGGTCAATATCGTCTTTGCTCTCGGCTCCTCCCCAATGGTGATAGGGATGACCGTGGTCCCGAGCAGGGAGATGGAATCCCCCGTGAATCGTGTGAGTGTTGATGCCATGGGGGTGAGGTCTCCCTCGGTCAAGCTGAGCTTCTTGAAGGCGTCAAAGTAAAGGACGTCGATGGAACTCCCAATGTCAACCATCACCCTTTTGACTCGGGCGTTGGCGATCTGGATAGAGATCACCAGAGCATCGTCATGATGGGAGCGCTTGACTTCTCCGAACCCGAAGGTGATTTCAGGCTCGAACTCGGGCCGGGGACATTTCTCGACCATGCTGCGGGCGTAGGCCTTCCTCGCCGTAGAGCTGTTGTCGCTAGCTGCTGGTCCCCTAGAGATGACATCGATTTGTCTTTCAACGGGTCCCCTGGGGTGCGGAGTCATTTCGCGAGGTTTCTTGAGATAGCGTCCAAGGTGACCTCTCCGGATCAGTCCCTCTATTTGATTCTAGAGGTCGTGGCAGTCCTCCGTGTCATGGTCATAGTCCCGGTGGAACCTGCAATATTTGGACCGATCTTTGTGAGTGGCCCTCAGGGGATGGGGTTGTCGCAAGAGACCCTTCTCCCTAATTTGGAGAAAGATCTTGGTGCGAGATGCATTCAGGGAGAGAGGCAAGGGCCTCGGGAACAGCAGCTCTTGTTGGTCGGGCCTCTGGCGGGGTTGCGTCAAGGCTGCTGAGGTCGTTCCCCGGGATTGTTCTGCCCTTGGCCTCTTGCCGTCAATGCGCTTCCCCACTACCAACACTTCGGCGGCAACATACTGGTTGGCGCACTAGAGCATTTCGACGATAGTTACTGGCGGCTTCTCGATCAGCGACCAGAAGAACCTCGAAGGCTTCAAACCCATTAGAAACGCCTGCATGATTAAAGAGGGGTGAGCGTCCGGGAATCCCCGGATCTTAGTGGCGAAACGTGCCACGAACTAGGAGAGTGGCTCGTCTTCGTACTGAGATAATGCGAGCAGGGTGGCCATGAAAGGCCTAGGTCGCATGCTGGCGAGGAAGTTATGCTCGAACTCCCTGGCGAGCTGGTCGAAGGACAAGACCGAGGATTGGTGAAGTCGGCTGAACCACGCTCGTGCCGATCCCCTTAGGGTGGTCGGAAACGCCCGACACATCAATGCATCGGAGGTGCCATAGAGGGCCATCTGAGCCTGAAATGCAGAGACGTGCTCCGTGGGATCGAAGCCGCTGTCGTATGTCTCCAATGTCGGTAGCATGAAGTTAAGGGGTACCGGCTTGTCCTGTACTTCCTGAGTGAAAGGGGATCCGCCCGAGTCGCCTTCGTTGGACTCGCTCCGTGATTTTCGAAACTCGTGCTGGAACTCGTCCAGGCATTGGTTGACCTGAGATAGCTGGGCCCTGAGCGAGTCATCCGCCGAGTCAGACGATACAGTGTCAGGCTCAAAGTGGGGTAGTGTGACTCAACAGGGTGCGGGTATGCTCTGTGCGGGCATACCTCTCGGGTCCGTCGCAAGCTCTCGGACTTCTCCTGTCCTGACCTACTCCCCGCTCGGCCTTTGTCGGGTCGGGTCAATCGGGGAGCCGCTAGCCGCACGATCTGAGGAATGAGCGGAGCGAGTGTTTGCATCATGCCTGCCATGGTTTGCACTTGCTTGGTTAGGCTGAGGAACGCCTAGGGTGTCACGACCAAGAGTCCTATGGTGAGTCCAGGGGGCGACAACCCCGGGTCGTTGAACAGGCGCCAGTAGCGATCTGGTGTCGAGGCCGGGATCCCCCCATCTCCAGGGGTGGGGAGGGCCTGATCTCTAGGTTCGACGGAGGGGAGACCGATCGATGGTTCTCTCTCGGGGAGAGCTCCTGCCAGATGTTCCTACGACATGCCCTCCTTCTAGCGCCAAAATGTTAGCGAACAAATATATCATGGCTGATGAGTCAGCACGGCTAGGTCCGCGAGTTGATGTCGGGAGCTTTCTATAGAGTGAGGTGGATGATGAGGTGGTCGTACCCTTGGGAAGGAGCGCTGGTCAGGATCTGGGCTGATTGACTACTCTCCTTTGCACGGTGGATGGTGCCCCTTGGGTTGAAACATTCGCCGCTCACGGGTGGTCGCTCGCCTGCAAAAAATGGCCCTCGCCGGGTGATCCTCGACTTTGGCCCCTCCGACGAATATGTCAATAATGGGATCGATCGTTCCTCCTTCAGGCCGGGGGCCGATCTGGGGCTTTATAATATTACACGAGGGTCGATATCACGTCGATTCGACGTGGCCGTTGTCCCTCGAGGGATGGGATGACACATTTGACCGGCCACCATCTCGGGTCGAGCGAAGCAACGTCAGACGGCACCGCCCCGAGCTCTCAGGACGAGACAGGTGGAACAGCTTCTTAGTACGGTTCTGACTTGACGTATGGCGTCAGCTGTGACGTGTCTTGGACCCAAAATACGCTGTATCACAAGTTATTCTAATAAAGCTAAAAACGTTCTCAGATCAAAGAAAGGCATGCATAGCAACTATTTCTTTCTCACGTTGAAGTTAAAAAGAGATCTACTTATGATGACAGCTCACCTTGTTCTTTACTCAGCAATAATACACCTGTGAAAGATCTTGCCATGTCCTGTCCAATCTATATAATTTATTTCACATAAACACCGTCTAATCTATGTACGATGGTTTTAAGATAGCATATGATTGCGTATAGTACGTTGTGTCACATTTTCTAACTTTCCATTGAGATATTTTTGTTGATTCTGAACATGCAAAATGCGGCTCAACCATCTTCTTGTTCTTATCCAAAATAACATGAGCAATCAATATGACAACTAGCTACCTTGCTCATATCAACCATTAACGACCTATTGAATTATATTTTGAACATCAATAAAAATCTAATGTACAATCTTTCATAAGGTTTTGTCATTTTTATTTGATTCTTATAATTACTGATTGCTTTCTCTGATCATCAAGTGATGCTTAAATTCTAACCAAATTATATGGTTTATTGCTGTACGGAATCATTCAATAATTCATAAGAGCTTGTTGAATACTTGACATCACTAAATAGAAATTTTAATCATGAAAAATATATGTCAAACTCTTCTGAAGGACTTTCCCTATGTTTCACCTTCCATATGCGAGTCCTTTTGGATGCTCTACGGAGACTTAACACTAACACAATAATAAAGGCTACCACCACAAGCAAGCAATGATTATGTACCTGGATCTACGACGTTTTGTACATCCGTTGTCTGCACAGCACAAACGAACAGTGTTTTGCAATCAAAAGTACATGAATTAAGCGTAATTAACAGACTGCAATAAAAAAAAGAACAAATATGACTAGTGAGTTTTATGGTCAGTATTGTGAAGCCTCCAGAAACGTTATTAAAATTTATAACAAAATTTTGGGATTATTGCAAACACAAGCCTCTTTTTGCTGAAAAGAAGAGAGGCTACCAACTTTAAGAAAGGAAAGAAAGAACTATGAATACTGAAGCAAATCATCCAAATAGGCTCTTAAAGGATAGCCATGAAACAACAATTTAGAGAACTACACCCCATCATCATACTTCCACCTTGAGAGATCATTGCTTTCTTGCAAACTTCATGCATGGGGTTCTAAAAGTGGAACATTCCACCTGCCGATAAGGAAACTGATGACCTTACCTTGGTGGAGGGGGAGGAACATGAGATTTGGCCATCCCGACCCACACAACAATACCAATCGCAAGGATTACCCAGCCAAGCACGTCATACTTTAGGTCGCTGTCTTTTTTCTTCTTGGGAGTCTGAAATTAAAAGAAAAAAGAATCACCGACTGTAATCCTGGCACAATCTCCAAAGCATTTAATGATTAAAGATGGATCACCAAAAATCACAATGTTGACAGAGTTTGCTAGAAAACATATTCCTATGAATTTGTCAGTGAGATTTCAAACACACAAAACATTTAATGATTAAAGATGGATCACCAAAAATCACAATGTTGACAGAGTTTGCTAAGAAACATATTCCTATGAATTTGTCAGTGAGATTTCAAATACACACAAAGCATTTAATGATTAAAGATGGATCACCAAAAATCACAATGTAGACAGAGTTTGCTAAGAAACATATTCCTATGAACTTTTCAGTGAGATTTCAAATACCCATAGACCAGTATGTACTGAATGATATTTATTGGTTCAACCAAAAGATCAGTACCTAATCAACATTTCAAGTAATACCAAATGATACTGATCAGTATTCAAGTTCTAGTTATTTTTTAAGTAAAATTGAGTCATAATACCACTCAGTATAAAAGTACCATATGGATCCTACCGATTACCAGATCAACATTTAAATCCTTTCTTGTTAATTAGCCTACTACCAGACCAGGTTGAGGATATCGAAGGCAGGCTGCTTCAACCTAAAGTAAAATCAAAACTCCAAACATCAAATATGTTAAGCATCACTATAGCTGGAACTTCTTAAGTTACAGGCAGCTCAAAACTTTCAGCCAAATTGTTGACCGCAGTGGAATAGGTGCATAGGACCATTTCTATTCTATGTATTTCAAAAAATTGTAAATAAAAGTTAATTTCCTTGCTTTGGTTTTATAGTACTAAATCAAGCCCATTGGCAACTAAATTTGCACATCATTAAAAGATGAACTAAGTATCTTCATGATGCCTGAAGGAGACCAATGGACACACGGTGATCTACTATCCAACCATGCAGTCCATCAAGAAGGACAACATCATGGCTAATTCAAGAACAATATTTCATAAATTTCAATTCATCTGCCAACAGTTAAAAGGTTATATCTCCTATATTTGGTATAAGTCTCTGAACACCTATTATTTACATGATCGGCCCAAAAAAATTTCTATTTTGGGCATATCAATCTTTCTATGTTCCTTAATCCAGATATAGTATCTTCATGATGCCTGAAGGAGACAATGGACACACCGTGATCTACTATCCAACCATGCAGTCCATCAACGACAGCATCATGGCTAATTCAAGAACAATGTTTCATAAATTTCAATTCATCTGTCAACAGTTCAAAGGTTATATCTCCTATATTTGGTATACGTCTCTGAACACCTATTATTTACATGATCAGCCCAAAAAATTTCTCCTTTGGGCATATCAATCTTTCTATGTTCCTTAATCCAGATATAGTTTAGCCAAATAGACATCAGAAAAAACCATTTAGTCCAAAACAACCACATAATTTCTGGATTCATTCTAAAAAATAAAATTAGAGAGGATGTGAAGACTTGAGTTATGAATAAGCATAAGAAGATGACTAACTTGGATAATCATAAGACGAGCTATCTTGTTGAGATTGGGCTCTATGATGGTGTTTTCTAAAATTAAACACTGTACATACGGTGCTCGTCTTACAACTATTTTCAATTGAATTTGAATAAACAAGTGTTATAAGAGTTCTAAAAACAAGAATTATGAAACAGATGGGGTTTTTAGGGTAAATTTTTTTTATAATATTGTTCCACTAATAAGTTAACAGCAACTATGGTATACTCCATGAATATCAGTTAGTATGTTGTTATAATAACCAGAGGAACTAAAATACAGAATGAGAGAAGTTTGAGGGTCGAAAAGTATTGATCAACTAAGAAGCTGATAGAAAAGATGTGAGGGATTATTATGCATAAAACACTTCAAGAGTAATCAGGAAAACACTACTGAAAAAAAGAAATATTGAGTGTTCAATGCTGCATCTTCCAGTTTGCCACCACCCCTGATCATCCTAATCCAGATTATATAACCTTCTAACCAGTATATTCTTAATGGCCACAAATAATCCAAAGAAAAGGCATATTTCACACAATATGACTGCAAATTTGCTGGCACATAAATCAGGAGAAGAATGGTCAGATTTTATGGTGCTCAATCAATATAGAACACTCAATTCAGTATTGATAAAGGAAATTTTATTTTCAATCTCTTATTTAACTGTCTTCCATCATATGTTAAACAAATTGTAATGCCTTAAATCAATATAAATAATAAAAAAATAAAATGCAATAAAAATTCCTAAGAAACAGCCGTTACAATTACAGTTCTGTCAAGTAGCTAACAGAAGACAAAGACATGTCAATAGGTTAACTGTAGCATATAAAAATCTCCGCAACTAAGATAATTCTAGTGATTTAAAAAGGGTTAGGCGCCCAAAAGACGCCAAGGTCCCAAAATGCCTGAGTTGCCCAAGCGAAGTGAGGCGCTATGAAAAATTAAAATATAAAAAAATAATATAATTAATAAAATATAATTATTTAAATAAAAATATGATATTAAATTAAAAATATACTGTTAATAATATATTATTTACTGTTAACAATAGTTAGAGGAGGAGAAAAGAATTGTTAACTGTAATAGAGGGGGATAAAAGGGTCACTAACAGTGGAAACCGACGGAAAGTGACAACAACAGAGGTGAGAAGGTAGCGGTGAGAAGCTAGCAACAATAGCAACGTAGGATTGGTTCAAGATAGCCGCGACAGCACTACAAACATCAATGGTGGAAGCTACAGGCAGTAGCAGCGATAGCGGCGGAAGCTCCAAAGGGCATCCGTCGGTGGTGGAAGAACCTGTAGTCCTCTCCCTTGATAGTGAAAGGAACTGCACACAGAGCGATGGCGAAAGGAAGCTATGGGCTCTTGCTAGGTGGTCGGACCCATCCGTCAGCGACAGAGGAAGGCTCAGTCCACTGCATCTGCAACAAAAAGCATCAGCGACAGAGGCAAAAGCAGCGCTAGGGTTGGCTCGGGGTCGCGCGGGGTGTAAGAAACTACGTTATTGAACCGAACCAGACTTAAAGTCTGGTTCGGTTGGCTTATTGGAACCGGGCGCTCCGGGCAAAGGCAAAAGCAGCGATAGGGTTGGCTCGGGGTCATGCGGGGTGTAAGAAACTACGTTATTGAACTGAACTAGACTTAAAGTCTGGTTCGGTTGGCTTATTGGAACCGGGCGTTTGCCCGAAGCCCCCGACGCCCAGGTTCGAGCAAGCACTCAAACGACACCTCATTGAAGTGCTCCACCTGGTCCACACACCAGGCGCTCGAGCCTCGTCTCGCCTCGCCCGAGCGCCTAGGCGACCGCTTGAGCGCCTAGTTAAATCACTGGATAATTCACCGACAAAGATGAACTCCTAAACATACAAATGAAAAGGCAAGATAAATCAATTAAGAGAAATTCAACACATCAAGGAAACTAATTGAGGAGTTTAACATACACCAGGACCACATTCTCAAAACAAAACAAAAAAAATAATTATTCAGCAGTTTGGTATCAAGACTAATCTTGTCAACTTCTTTTGTCCACTTCATTAGGCCACATGAAAATCAAAATGTTGAAGCATCAAAGTAAATCATGTGACAGAGAGGCAAAAACAGAATGATAACCATGAAAAGTTTTGCAAAAAAGCAGAGAACATTCGGCAACATACAGCATATACTGTTGCATAATGACAAGAATGACATGATAAATTTACAAGAAAAACTGGCTCAACTTTCTTCAGAAAGAGCATAATATTACCTTCATACTCGAAGCAGTGGTTGCTCCCTGTGAAGCTTGCTGACTTGCCATCTGCCTTTGGAGTTCTAGATGCAATTCAGGTGCCTAAAGGAGATGTTTATATTATGTTACAAAAAACTGTCATCAGATGATACTAATCCACAAAGGATGATGGTACTTCGTCATGCTAATTCCTTGTGCTAACAATCATTAAAATTCTTCATAGTTAGTTGCAAATCTGTATTTAGTTCTTGTTCCCAATAAACAAAACCAGAAATTTACAATATGCAATGAACCAACACAATTAAGTATGATGTTCACCTTCACATGCTTCCCTACAATCTCCAAGCAAGTTCCTATAAAGATCACCACCACTTAACACTTTACACTAACTTTACCAACTTCCATTCGATGTTTGATTATGTGCATGAGATAATAGGTAATTTATCCCAGTTTAGGCAAGCATGTTGATTCTTGATAGGCAATACACAGGCTCTAGCAAACGGCAATAAGATATCCTCAAATTTCATAAATCATGTACTATATTTTAAATTATTCACATTGCAATTAAGGTGGATAAAAAGGGCTCAGAAGCACAACTAAAAAGCAGATTCTTTTGTATTGAGCTTGCTAGACTTGTTAATATAAGCAAGAACAAATAATTTCTGAAGATAATCATAAGTCAGCTCAGACTAAAATAATCCTAAATATTAACGTACCAAAAGAATCATGGTATGAAATCATGTCAAGTATCAATCTCCATCAAGACATCATAACTATAATCATGGAGGATTTACATCCATACATTTTTAAGACATTCAGAATATTTGTGACCATCAGATAAAATACCAAATGATTCTGTGGACAAATTGACACACTAAAGTACTAGTACATGACACACTGTAATCCTAGTACACAGAATTGATCATAAAAATATACCTTGTTTGATAATTCCAGTGACTTAAGATACAGCTCATTCCCAGGATCCTACAAGAAAACTGTAGTCTCAACTCACCAAAGCAACAACAAATACTCCAAGAGAATGAACTGGATGTCATTATAGAATGTGCAAGAAAGTTACCAACTCCACAGCCTGCCGGAAGCACTGAGCTGCCTTGTCAAATTCAACCTTAGCAGCCTCGTGATCCGGTGTGTAGAAAGCATGAGATGTATGGGCGTTTCCCAAGCACCAAAGAGTATCATGCTTGCTTGGATTCACCTCCAAGGCTTCCTCCAGTTTCGATACAGCATCTGCTTGAGAAATCGGTAAAGGAATCACATGCAGCACATTCAAATTTGCATTCGCAGAAACTATTTTCTTATTGAGGTTGCCATATGTTCATTGATACGAACCTTCGACCATCTTTATGGAGTCGCTACCACTCTGAAACGAGGATAGTTCAAGAAGTGCTCCGCCCCATCTCGTGAGATTCTAAGGAAACAGTAACATTATCCCGTTACCAAATTGTTCCACGATGAACACTACAAGCCCAAAGAACGGAAGTACAATGGAGGTCGAGAAAACAAGTGAAGCAGTCGAATCCATTAAGGGAAATACGTTCCAACCGTCGAGAAGGCCAAACTAAGCAACCCTACCGACTACGAGGTAACGGAATCGAAACGTAGGAGCTCACATCGGCATCGAGGGGGTTCTTGGCGTAAACGACCTCCGCGGTCTTGCGCGCGTGCTCAAAGAAGACGATCCGATCGAAATCGTTCTGCGGCAACTCCATGGATCCCTAGGATCGATCAATCGAGAAACAAAGGAAGACGCCGATCAAAAGGATCCTCGTAATCTTCCCCTCTCCCTCGCGTCGCTCGAGACGGGATTAGGGCTTCAAGCAAGTTCGTAGGAAAATGGACTAGCTTTTCTACGATCTCTCATGCGCCACGTGGCGTACGGAACTTCACATCGAACCGAATCTAATTCAAAACATTATATATATATATATATATATATATATATACGATTTTCGAAAAACTCTCACAAAAATTTGCATGACTTCCTCCAAAAATAATACCTCCGCACTCGTCTCATCTCTATCTCTTTTATCTCCTATCATTTCTCGATAATAGAAAGACAAAAAAAAGACGAAAATCGCATGAGTTTTTTTAATATTATTTTAATTATTCTATTTTTTTATAAAATATAAAATTATTATCAAACTTAATTAATAATATCAAAAAATTTAAATAAATATAAATATCAAAATAATTATAATTATATATTTATTATTAATCAATATATTATATATAATAACAGAAACGGTATGTTATAACTGTCCTCATCTCATAATTATGTGAATAATAAAAAATACTTATCATATTTATTCTTATCCTTATTTATTCTTCTCATCCGCTTCCATTAAAGACAGATCATTGTGAGTACTCATATTTATGGTATAATTTAATTTTTTCAGTGAAGATTAATCAATTCGAAGTGATTCATCAATTGATTGATTGGTATTGATGGATTTGAATATAGTATTGCTGAATAAAGATAAAGTATTTTGACTTAGTAATCAATGAAATTATAATTAGTTATGTTTTGGATGAGCACTAGATTGATTTTATTGTAGAATTGGTCCAAATCGGTGGTGTCTCAATCGAAAACACATCGTTAATTGTTGTCAATGAGGGTAATTTCATATAATATTAAAATATGAAACTTGATAGGAAATACCTAAAAAGTATGGGGTTTTTTGAGAAATTACCTTTTATATTATAACTATATTTAATGTATATATTTTTGTTGTAAATAATACGATGTATTTACTACAGAAAAAATGAGGTATATTTTTCTTTCAAAATCGTAATGTATTTAAAGATATTATTTGTATGAAATTACTGTTTACCTATTTTTATATATAATACTGAAACAAAGGAGATATAGGAAACTTATTTGTGCACATATTAAGCATTCACGTGTTACATCTGAAGCAATCTTTTAAATACAAAAAAAATTCCTTCATTTTATTTTTTTAAATTGACCATAATAATTATTATAGATAAATATAATATTACCATTTAATATTTATTTTCTTCTTGAATTGATCCATTCTTTTAAATGCCCTTGTGGATGTAAGAACATATAAATAATCAATCGTTAATTTTTAAATTTAAATATAAATATCAATAATTAAACTATTATATATATGTAATAAATTTAACATTTCTTATAAGCGAATTAAGAAAAAACATAATATGAACAAAGACTTTTTCAACTTAAATTTTGATATCTTAAATCAACAATCCATAGTTTTTTTTAACAACTAGTTCATTTATAATAGTTTGATTTTTTTCCATATTTTGATACGAAGAGTATGATATATATGTAACTAAGTGACATGTCACATTTGATTGACACATCAATCAAATCTATATCCACGAGGGGTAGGAGTACAATACAAAGTTTACTCTACAAGAATGGGATAGTCCCTTCAGCTAAGATGGCAAATCGAATTTCTAGTATCAAGGTGCATCGTTATCTCATAAATGTAACTCCAATGATTTGATGCGTGACGTCGAAGCTTGATAGTCGGACAATTCATGTAATCATTCCAGGTATTAATAATTACATCAGTTCAATAATCATTCTAGTATATTATAAAAGCCCTCATGTGTATCATAGAGAAGGGAGCTCTTTTTATTGGTTATTTATTACTTCTTGAATAATCCAAATTCACCTCTTACCTAAGCGGGTTGGAGAGACTTTATCAAACATGCTCTCTGTCCTTATTGAAGTCTTTACTAACCTATCTCAATAAGTTTATGCCCTCATACCAATTGTGTAAACTATTATCTCATTTCTATTTTAGCATACCTAAGTCACCCAACATGGGGAGCCCCTATAGTTACTCCTCTGGTACCACCCCTGGAGTAGGTAGGTACCCCACATTTTTACCAAGTCCCAACTAGTGTTACAAGAAGCTCTTTATGACATATATTTACTATACTACATTCTCAATTAAGAGCCTAAACTGTCGAGTGGATTAAAAGTATACTATGTGATCAGGCTATATCTGAATTTAGAGATCAATTCCTTAAGATGGATCAATATTTTGAAGATATAAAGCGAGAAATTAAGTAAAGGAAGCAACTTATTAATTGATATGTTCGAGCCCTACGTGCAGTCTCCATTACATCATAGCCTTTATTAGCTCATATGACATTATATACAAATATCGATGGACTCATGTGCCCTTTCTTAACTACCTAGAGGAATCACTAAAAAAAATGGTACAACGTCTGTCCCTTGAACTTTGTCAATTCCTTCGATCAATTAATTAGAGAATTTAACTCAATTTTATAAGTTATAAACTTCCAAAAAAGCTTACTAATTCCCTTGAATCCCAAGTGAATTACACTAAAAAAATTATTAAAGATGTAAGGTTGACGTAAGATCTAAACTTATTTCTCATCAATGACTTTATCACCGGCTTCCACCTCTCATTTTCTTCTAATCAATTTTCAAAAAACCTATAACTACATGCCTTGATCTATTATAGAAAGTCAATCGATATAACATACTCGAATCTATAATGATCATTGAGAAGAAAGCAATAAAGGGAAAAAAGCTAATAAATGATAAGTGTTCTTTCTGACCATCATTAAATGACTAGTCTCGAGGGAAAAGGCTCCACAATGATTGTGTACCACCCTAGAGTATTCGCCCTTAAATATTTCTCATACTAAAGTATTTCTCTAAATCAAAGAGAATGATCAACCATGAGCACCTTGAACTATACTCTATCCATGATGATGAGGGACAATATAAAGTACTATCAGTTCTATTGGGATTCACGATCATGAGATATATGACGCATTGAATTGACAAGCTAACTAGGAGGGTACACCTCGACTGATACCTCTCACAAACCTAGGAGACATCTCTATGTCCCATGGTTCGATTGAAAGGTAGGTTGATATAATAGTTAGAGGATCAACCTCGAGAGAATATAGTAATGTAACTCGGAGATCTTATATAAAAGAAACTATGGCCAAGAGACATTGGTTGCATAGTGACCCTTTGATTACTTTCACAGGAAAAATAAGTTGAATAAATGGATCCTAATTATGATGACATATTGGTAGTCTTGCTTAGGATTGTTAAAGACTCGGTGAAGCCAATCCTAATTATGATGAAGAAATTTTTGATGGTGGATGTTTCGTTAGCTTACAATACCATCATCATTGTGTTGAACTCTCAATAAACTTCATGTTGTGGTATCAATCTACTACATGATGCTAAAAATTTTCACTAGTGGATTCAGTGAGCTTTAAAGAAATCCCCAAGAGTCTTGATATTCATATCTGACTTTTATTATTTTCCCAAAGAAAACTTAGTCCAGCAAATGGATCCAAGAGATCATTAATCCCAATAAGTTATTTATCTGGAAGCCAAAGTAATCTTATTATCAAAGTACCCCTAGATCTAGCCCCAAATCAGATGATGAAAGTTGTTGTCACACTACTTGAGGAATAAAGAAACGAGCTTATCGACTTCCTACGATATAATGCTAAATTTTTCACTTGGTGCCCTAGTAACATGTCCAACAGCGACCAAATCACGGTGTAGCATCAACCCCATCAATCGGATATAGTTGAAGAAGTATATAAACTATTAAGTGTTGGCTTTGTTTGTAAGGTTGAATATTTCAAATAACTTACTAATGTTGTCCTTATAAAGAAAAGTAATTATATATATATATATATATATATATATATATATATATATATATATATATATATATATTGATACCAAATTAAAATGGTGTCCATAATGGAAGAGCATACCTCCTTCGTAATCGGACTATATTGTTATAAAGTTATATCATTTAAATTAATAAAATATATGAGATACCTATCAAACGATATTCAAACAATAAATTAAATATAACATAAAAACATATATTGAAAACATGCTTATCAAAAGCTAAACAGCTGACATCCATTTGGCTAATCTTAAGAAAAATTTTATCTCAATTAAAAGGTACCAAATACATTTGAATCCCTTAAAATAGGTCTTTGGTGTTGCGTTGGAGAAGTTATGGCACTTCATGATTCATAAGAGAGGAATCAACATTAATCTAGAGAAGGCTAAGGTTATATTAGACATAAGGCCCTCAGCTTCAGTCAAAGAAGTTCAGCATTTGATGTGTCATATTACCGCATTAAATCGATTCCTCTCTGCGACAAGTGTCTCACTTTTTTCTTTGAAATGCTAAAGCAGCTTAAAGAGTTTCAATGGACATACCAATGCTAAGCAATATTTTATTGAATTTTTAATTTTGATGATGAAATTAATTGATAGTATTTATTTGATCTGTGTTTTGAGTGATACAGGATACTTCGATCAGGGAGAGACAATTAAAGCAGGAAGAATCATGTTATGCCAGAATAGAACATGTCAGAAGATTGGACGTCGAGCCGGAGGATTGGTCGACGTACGACAGAAGGCTTCGAGCCATGAGTTCGGGCATCGGGTCAAGAAGAGCGAAAATTGTGTCAAAAAAATCGGGATTGTAGAGGTCAACTGGTCGATTAGGTAATAGGTCACAAGAGAGGACAATGCACCAAAGAATCGGACAAAGCGTCGATGAACTAATGACATGCCAGATAACATTTGATTTAAGCCTTATAATAATTATCTAGATCAAAGTAGGTTTTAAGTGTGCATGATTAACTACAATAGCGATTAAGGCATAAAGCAAAATGAAGTCCCAGAGTCAAGAACAAGATTTCGTTGGGAGTTCAAGAGTTCATCAGAAGTCCGGATGTTCATCGAAAGTTCTGTTAGAATTGACCGAAAAGTCCAGAAACTTGCTAGAGAAGCTTGTCGGAACTCGCCAAGAAGATCATCGTGAAGTCTAGGAGCTTGCTTGGAGTCCGCTGGAACATTACCGAGAGATCGTCAGAAGTTCATCGGAAGATCACCGGAAGCTCGTCGGAAGAAACCAGACTTATTTAGCTTAATGTATGCCTTAAATTTCGTAGTTAGTACATAATTTGGTTGAAATTGGGCCAACTCAATTAAGAGCCAATTGGGCCAAGGTTAGGTTGTGTTGGGCCAAGTGAAATGCCTAAAAAGTGACCCAACAAGTGGAACTATCGTGGCACAGTCTTCGAGACTATCAAGCGATGGTATCGCTAGTTTGGGCGATGGTACCGCCCAGTATAGGCAGTGGTATCACCTAGTGTTAGTGATGCAAGTGGTGGTACCGCCCAGCACAAGCGATGATACCGCATAGTGTCAATGCTACAGGTAGTGGTATCGCCCAACACAAGTGATGGTACCGCCAAGACTCAAGAAACCCAAGATAAGACCTTTTTAGGCTCCAAGTTTGAATCAACTTGAGGCCTATAAATATCCCTCTCATCCTTGGTTAATAAACATGAGCAAAAAGAAAAGAAAATGCTATTGTAATCTTGTGTGAACTCTTTAAACTTAAAGTGTTAGTCTTGCTTAAGAGAGGAGTGAAGGGGGTTATAAAGGTTCTCTCCTGAACCTGTCAAAAGGAGAATCGAGTTGTAAGGGTAGTTGATCTTCGCCCACTGAAGGAAGATTGTTAGTGGATGATAGCGGCTTCGATGGAAGAGGAATCGATAGAGTGGATGTAGGTTATGACGATCGAACCACTATAAAAATTTGATTTACATTTCTATTTATGCAATTTACCTTACTGCAAACTTCCTTACTTGCATTACTTTCTTATTACACTTTTATGAATACTTTTAAGTTTAATATCTTTCCAAAACGGGTTTAATCGAAATGAAGATTTTTGAACCGATGACGTTTTTATCTACTGCACTAATTCATACCCCCCCTTAGTGCCAACTCGATCATAATAGTTTTGACCAATTAAAGAAGTATCTTGGCTAACCTCTATAACTCTTAATTCCTCAACTAAGAAAGTTGTTATATTTTTACCTGTCAATGACTCATTCAATGGAGCTCCGTGTTAATTCAGGAAACGATTAAGGCATAAAGACTCATTTACTATACAAGTCATGTTTTAAACGGATGTGAAGTGTCATTACTCAAACTTTGCAAGGCTAGCATTTGACTTGATAATGACCGCCCAAATACCCACCCTTTACTTTCAGGTGCATCACATCATTGTATTAACAAATTAGCCTCCCCACCCTACAAAGTTGGATGCATACTCCTCGAATGCTTGATCAAGCTTAGAGAATTTGACACTATGATAATTAAGACATTTAAACAAGTAATCTTTGTCCGGTATGTCGATTGTTCTTTTGGCGATCTTCCGGTGAACTTCCGGCGAACTCCCGATGAACTCTCAGTGAACTCCCAACAAACTCTCGGCGAGCTCCCGATGAACTCTCGGTGAGCTTTCGGCAAACTTCTAGCACATTGTCCGAATCTTTGACGTATCGTCTGATCTTTGACTCCGGCCCAACATCTGCTTTATGCTTTACTGTTATCGTAGTTAATCCTGCACACTTATCTCAACATATAGATTAGATAAAAAAACTTTACCAATTAATTTCATTATCAAAATAATCCGAGATTCAACAATCTTTCCATTTTTTATGATGACAATCAATTGATGACGAAGGTAACCTTAACTCCCCCTATCTATATGTCATACTTGAGAAAAGATATTTTTGAATTCAAGGCTGTTGAATTCAAGCATCAAACCGATAAGTTAAATTCATTTAAACTTATTAAATATGCACATCATGATACTTATCATGATTTTCTAATTCAAAATCCGATATCACATATTTATCAATAAAAAATGATATCTGACATCCATTTTCAAGTCTAATAATAATAGACAATCATCATTTTCAAGTATGATACAAATTTCAAATATGAAAATTTAGCAAGATTCATCATTCCGAGGCATGATGTCGATTGTAAATAGCAAGTTAAGCTCATGATACGTTACCATAATGATAGATAATTATCATTCAGGAAACATTTCAAGTATCTACAATGTATATGAAATACATTTTGATATGTTTCAAGTATTTGTGATGTGTTGCGACGTATTTGATGATTCCAATTATATTTCAAGCATTCACAAAACATTCAAGCATTTATGACAGGATAAATTTTATCTCAAACATACCAATTGATCATCAATTTACCACATTTCTCCCCTTTTGTCATCAACAAAAAGGAGAACCATTCAATAATACAAGTGTGGTAAACAAAATTAAGCAAGTTTTACACCAATTTATCTAAGCCATAAAGGAAGGTAAGCAAAAACATTTCATGATAACCTTTTTGGAAAAGCTAATATTTTTACTCAATGGCTTTTTGGTTCTTCTTTAGATGTGTAATTTTCATTCTTTCTTTGTCATAAAAATAAGAAGAAGAGAAAGAAAGGTAAAGAAAGAATCCATTAAGAACCAAATTTGTGAAAAGATTTGAACTAAGTCAAATTCAAAATAATAAATAAGTTTTATTAAATCATGCTTCAATTTTAACAAAGAGAAGGGATTCATTAAAAGGATCAAGATATCTATGTGAAATCAAATCTCCATTCTTGCAAGTAATCATCATACACTAAAATTCATCTTTCAAAGATTAAGATATCCATTGGAATTCATAAAATTCATCTTTCATGAGAAGAGTAAGGAAGAATTCAGGAGAGAGGAGCATCACGAATAAAACTTATAAGTCAAATCTGTTTCTCATTAAAAATTCACACGAGTGAAATCCGTGAGAGATGCATTTATCAATGAATTCCATGAATTCACTGTTGGGAAATCTTGGGGCGACATCACATGCGCAGCGGAAGTATAAGAAAATAAAATCTCCAATTTCCCAAAAATATGTTTGTTATTGTGCGAAGATTGGTGCACAAAAATCCATAAAACAAACTGCATATAAAATAGATTGTGTTACCTAGGGAGATCATATATCCCTGTTTCCTTGTAGATCTCTATGAGAGAGTAAAGGAGGTCAAGCGTCCTCCTCTCTAGTGGTGATCCACATAGCAGGGCTGCGATGATGCTCCTCAAAACTCCAAGCCTGCTCTGAGATAGAGAGGGGGAGGAGAATAGGAGAGGCAAGCAAGGACTCTGGCATATGAACCACTGAATCCCTCCTATTTATAGAGGTCCCCTGTCAAACCCTAATGGATCCTCTCCTAGTGGGTATTGGAGCTGCATTTAATTATCCAAGCCTTTTAGATTAGTGGATCTCTATCCAATAATCTCTCATGGGCTTTTATTGGATCTCGTCCATGGGATCCAATAATTCAGGGGCTTATTGGATATTCAATAAGATAGGGGCTTTAGTAGATATCTCATATTCGAACCTCTACTCATCGTAATGCTTACCATATGTGTGTGATACTCTAGGCCCAATATCGAGCTGGTCATGAGTCATACCTGTCATAACTTCTTCTAACTTAGTGAATTATTATCTCTATAATAATTCACTCGACTCATCGACTATGGACGTATTAGGCCACTACGCCATAGTCTCTAAACGATATAGGGGAATCCAATCCATTGGACCTGTCTGTCCTCAGTTACCGTATATCTATAGTCTCTCATCCATCTAATATCCCAAAGACCATATATCGGGCATGGTGCTGTCAGACCCATACGATTTCTTCTCGAGTCTCGCTCTAATCATATTCTCCCGGAGAACTCTTTCTCTCTCAATCTGAATGACCATAGCCAGGGATTTGTCTGAGTAAGAATACATGGGATATTCCTCTCATGATGCCGAGAGTGGATGATCCTCTATCGACACTCAATAGCCCTCGTAAGGTCGACTGCCACTCCCAATGACCAGTTGTACTATATCTGGGACATTCAAACCTATAAGTCGGGTATCAAAGAGTGGAACACTCATACAGGATATCCTTGATATCTCAAGTCTAAAGACCAGATACACCACTAGGACTACGGAATCGTTGTCTAACAATAAGGTATCATCAATCATCCAGCATTCTGTAAGCGGATCAATCAGTGAACTCATTCTCTAATGAGCACCTGTACTGTATCCCTAGTGTCCCCACACGAGCAGCTATGAGACCAGCTGCATCCATCATATGGAAGGGTATACAGCACACCAGTCTGTCCGGTTATTACGATGTCCCTCTCGAGTAACCTATGATCGGAATTATTTAGGATCTGTGTTTAAAGGTGAATTGATCTCATTATCGTGATCTCATCACGATCTGATTCCCATTGCACAAATTCAAGAATATCACAATATATACATGCATATATGCAATAGTTAATATAAAGTAATAAATGCTAAAATATAATAAGCAAAAAGATTCCGTGTCAAGTCACACGTGCTATCATTCACGTGATTGGCTTGTTGGCCACCTATGACTAGCAAGTCCCAATCCTAACTCAACTTAAGGTCTAACTGTAATAATTAAGATATTTAAACAAGCAATCTCTATCTGGTATATCGATTGTTCTTTCGGTGATCTTCCGGCAAACTCTCGACAAACTCTCAGCGAATTCCCGACGAAATCTCGACGAGCTTCCAACAAACTTCCAGCACATCATCCGAATCTTCGACTATCGTCCGATCTTTGACTCTGGCCTAATATCTGCTTTATGCCCTACTGCTATCGTAGTTAATCCTGCACACTTATCTCAACATATAGATTATATCAAACACTTTACCAATTGATTTTATCATCAAAATATGAGATTCAACAAACGGAACTAATGAGGATGAGATGGATGATCATAGGGTATGAAGATGTGTCATTGCACACATAGATTGTGATATGAGTGATTGGGCCTACTGACTCGGGCTTGATCATATTAGGTTGTTGTTCATGATTATCTGATGTGATTGGTCATATGATGTGTGATTGATTATACACATACTAAATATGTATATATATTTGTATGCGATGTAGAAATATATTAAATATGTATGAGTGTGACACATCATATTAAGAGATCAAATGAAAAAAAATCCCCTCTTATGATAATATTAAGACGGTAAGCATGAGGTAATTAGATTGACCCGTATGGCCTTTCATCGTTATCGGGAGAAATCGATTCCTACTGTAGGTTGAGTTGGTCGAGTCCCTCGTGGTTCACATATATTACGATTTGAGTTCTTGCTTATAACATAGAGATGTCACCAATGACTTGGGGACATGGTATGCTTGGTCGAGTCCCTTGTGGGCATATCATTGAATCAAACTCATCTTATAACGATGGTGATGACTTAATCGAACTTCATGATTGGTCGAGTCCCTCAAGACCATGATGGTTCAGAGGCCGAACAAGGTGGAAATCACAAGGAGTTATGATCAATAAGAGTGATTGGTTGAATCCCTCGATGTTACACTAAGACACCGATTGGATCCCGATCCCCATTAAAGATTCGTCAGAGGGTCTCCGTTTCACATACCAGAGGGAGTTGTATGATTCGTAAGAAAATAGTAGGAGTAGATTAAGATAGAAGTCTATATCTTAATTATTTATTTTTCTACAAAATTTATATATTATTTATTCTGCTGCATCTTTATTTTAAAAAAAAATATAACTTCCAAATCTATTACGTGGCATACTTGATGTCAATTGTCTCACTAGTTTAAATTACATAGATTGGCTCCACAACCTGAGAATTATTCTTATGACAGAGAAAATCGCATACGTCCTTGACATAGTGATGCCTACTATTGAATATCGTATTTTGATGATGAAACCAATTGATAATTGTGTTATGTTTTAATCTACGTTTTAAGTGATGCAAGATGCTTGGATCAGGATGAGACAATTAAAGTAGGAAAAATCATGTTGGGCCGGAGGAACATGTCAGAAGATTGGATGTCGAGCCGGTAGATCGGTCGATGTATCGATAGAAGGCTTCGCGCCATGGATTCGGGTATCGGGACAAGAAGAGCGGGTATTGCACCAAGGATATCGGAGTTGCGGAGTTAACTGGCCGATTGGGCAATAGGCCGCAGGAGAGGACGATGCGCCGAAGAATCGGACGAAGCGTCGAGGGATCAATGACATACCGAACAACTTGATTAATGCTTAGTATTAATTGTCTAGATCGAAGTTTGTTTTATATATGCAAGATTAACTACGATGGCAGTAAGACATGTAGCAGGTGTTGAGCCGGAGTCAAGACAATGATCATATTGGAGATTCGAGAGTTCGACGGAAGTCCGGACAGTCGTCGGAGGTTCTACGGGAACAAATCTAAGAAGTCCAAGAGCTTGCCAAAGAAGCTCGTCGGAACTCACCAAGTGGATCATCGCAAGTCCAAGAGTTTGCTGGAAGTCCGCCGGAGCATCGCCAAGGGTTCGTCGGATGTTCGCCGGAAGTTCGCCGGAAGCTCACCGGAAGAAGCGATTGACGCACCGAAACATGATCTGTAGTATTGATATCTTAATTGTCATAGTTAGTATGCAGATTAAGTTAGGATTGAGAGGTGATCCCATTAACTTAATCTGGGGGCAATTAGGCCCTTGACAGACCCAAATTGGGCCGAATGAATTAGCCCATTCGGACCTAGAATTCCTGATCGGTGGTGGCACCGCCTGGACCGACGGTAGCACCGCCTAGGAGCTCAGTCTCCCAGGAATGCTAGGCGGTGGTATCGCCCCTGTCAGGAGGTGGTACTGCCTGAGCTCGGTCTCCGAGCGAAGTCAGGCGGTGGTACCGCCCTTGTCAGGCGGTGGTACCACATGAGCTCGGTCTCCGAGCAGTGTCAGGCGATAGTACCGCCCAGTTCTGGTGGTGGTATCGCCAGGACCCCGGAAATCCGAGAGATGACACTTTTGAGCTCCAAATTCAAACCAGTTGGGGGCCTATTTAAACCCCACCCTTTCCTATATGAAAGGGCACCGAAAGCTTGTATTTATTCTGAGAATTTGAGAGCTTAAAAGTATTGTAAAAGGTTAGAAGTTCTTCTCCCTCTTTCTTTCTAAGTTTTGATCATTCAAGAGAGGAGTGAAAATCTGTAAGGGTTGTCTCCTAAGCCCGTCAAAAGGAGTAAAGCTGTAAAAAGGTGGTTGGCCTTCGCCTATTGAAGGAAGGCCTCTAGTGGATGTCGGTGACCTCATCGGAGGAGGAAGCCAAAAGTGGATGTAGGTCAAGATTGACTGAACCACTCTGAATCTCGATTTGCATTTACATTCTGCTCTCTATCTTAACTGCAAACTGCCTCCATTGCTTTTCTTCAACTGTACTTCACTTAATCTTAAGTTGAAGAATTTTTCAAAATGATTTTTCATCGAAAGTGTTTTTATCGTATGAACGACGTTTTAAACCGTCGAAAGTTTTCCGCTACACTAATTCAAACCCCCCCCCCCCCCTCTTAGTGCTCTTGATCCTAACAATTGGTATCAGAGCCTCGTTTTTCATATTTGGTTTAACACCCAAATTGAAATGACTCTTTTCGACAATCAAGAGGGTCACTCTCTCATTCGTCCTCCCTTTTTCAATGGGACATACTACACCTATTGAAAAACTCAAATGAGAATTTTCTTGCTTTCGTTGGATTTGAATTTATGACACATTGTCGAATTCGATTTTAAAAGATCTTCTCTTCCAATGAAAGATTGGAATGATTTGGAGAAGAAGACATTTTCTTTAAATGCTAGAGCTATGAACGCTCTATTTTGCGCCTTGACAAAATCGAGTTTAATCGGGTTTCTACTTGCGAATCGGCTTTCGACATATGGCACACTCGTTAAATCACACACGAAGGCACAAGTAGTGTTACGGATTCTAAAGTTAATTTTTTAATGCATGATTTCGAGCTTTTTCAAACGAAGCCGAGCGAAACCATTGTTGACATGTACACCCGTTTTACGAATGTTGTCAATGGTTTAAAAGCTCTTGGCAAATGTTTTTCAGATTTTGAACTCGTAAACAAGATTTTGCGTTCTCTTAATAAAACTTGGGACTCTAAAGTAACGGCCATACAAGAGGCCAATGATTCTAACCATTTTCCACTCGAAGAACTAATAGGGTCCTTGATGACCTATGAAATGACGTGCAATGCACGTAAAGAACTTGAGAACCACTTTCCAAAGAACAGGAAGGATTTTGAACTTAGAACATTTGAAGACCACTCGAGCATAAGCTCAAGTGATGGTGAACATGAATTCCTCACTAAGAAATTTAAAAAGTTAATGAAACAAAAGCTTAATAACAAAAAGAACGGAACTACTTGCCTTGAACATAAGAAGAAGAACAAAAATTGGGATCAATCGAGTTCCTCCGAAGATGAGGAGAAAATCAAGAAAGGTGAGGTGGCAAACTATGCCTTAACGATATTCAACGATGAGGTAATCGAAACCCCTTAATTTATTTTGAAATTACTTGATGTTTTCCATGATGTATTTTTTTTAGAATAATTATTTTTCTTGAAAATTATATGTTTAAAAAATTAAAAATGCAAGAATATGATCATGCTCGTAATTCTGAAAATAATAATGAAAATTACATGTTTTATGTTAATGGAATAAAATGTTAGATTTAAATCTAATGATCATATGTATGTTTGAAGAAAAAATGTGTATCTTGATGATTTTTTATTTTGATTGAAACTATGCTTGATGTCTTAATGAAAATATTAAGAAGTTTAATATCATGCTTAATGATGTTGCATGGCTTTTGTATAGAAAACTAAGCATGAAAAAATAGATTCACCTAAAAAGAAAAATGCTTGACTATAACAAATAACAAAATGATTTTGGTTGAAAATACCTTATGCTCAATGAATATACTTTATGTTTACTGATTTCTTTGCCTTGTATATCCTATCATGATGAATATTTTAAAAATAAATGAAAACATGTTTGATTTGAAGTAATGCATAATGATCATGCTTAATGAGTTTTCTTTCGAAATAATATATAATAATTTTTGTGATTTATAGATTATCGATTTTCACGATAATAAAAGTAGCTTTTTCAGTAAAAAAAAATGATACATGTTTTGATTTGATATAAATGAAATAGGCATGCTTATATGAAATAGTGTAAGTGTCATGACGATTGTTTACTTAATGATGCATAAAGTTGTAATAAAAATATTGAAATTTTGATACCATGATTTGATGATTTTATGCATGAGATTTTAAAATTATACATGATGATTTTTGTGGTTTATTGATCTTGATGGTTTTTATGATGAAATTTATTTTTCGAACCTAAACGATTGATGATATATATTTTTGTTGGCACAAAAAGGATAAAGGCATGCTTGTATGAAACAACTAAATAGAGAAAATCATTTTTCTTAAATTTTTTTTTTTATCTTATTGACTTTGATGAATCTATTTTATCATCTTTTTATGAATCTCTTGAAAATGATTTTGATTTGATGATTTGAATTTGAATGAGCTTTATCTTGATTTTTCAAGATTTATAACTTGAGATTTACTCTATAAAAATTGAGATCTTTTATCCTCAATGTTTCTTTTTACTATCTATCATCCAAATGAATCATGATTGGTATCATTGCTATATTTCTTCTTGTTGTATACTAAAGAGAAAATTTTCCTAAATGAATCATGATTTTTCGGAACCACAATTTTTTTTATGTCATAATGAATTAAGAAATTTATATGCTTGAATTAATATCTTATTCTCCTACAAGATTGAATGAATTTTATCTATATTATGATCTCCTAAGAATTCCTTTCATTTTTTTTAAAGAGGAGATGTGTCAAGATGAATCATATCTTTTGGTATTTACATGATTTTATCTTTTCATGATATGATTTTTATGCAATTCCTTGTGTTCATGAAATATTTATCTCATCACCCAATAATTTTCTTGATATTCCTTATATGATGGTATGAATACATGAAATATTCATTAATTTATTTTAATGTATACAAATAAGAAGTTTCGATCATGCATGGTATGATGTAATTTGACAAAATTAATACCATCATGAATTGGAATCACGCATGTAATGATGATTTTATATACATGATGATTTGAAAATATGCACGTAATACTTTAACTTATGATAATGATGCATGCAATGATGCAATATTCATGATAAAATAATTATTTTAACATTCATGACTTGAATTTTCATCTATGCTATTTACCTTTGTCATAATTTAGAAATTAATGTTAAGGGTCTTCCTTTCTTTTTGACAATGACAAAGGGGGAGCAAAATATGCTAGAAAGCTAATTTGCTAGCTCGCACAATTCAAGAAGAAAGCAAAAATTGTACTTATCAAAAGAGAAGAAATTGCTATCTTGAACATCACCAAGAAAGTGCTATTTTGCAAATCTCAAGACGCACAAATGCAAACATGCAAAATTTATAATTTTGTATATCATTAAAATTTATGATGCTTTGGTGATTATGCATGTTCTAAATTATTGTAAGATTCACCGACTTGCATAATGTAGAACTTGCTATCTTGAACATCACCAAGGAGTGCAATCTTGCCTATCTCAAGAAGCAAAAAGTTAATTTGCACATCTAGCAAAACTTATATTTCAAGAAGCAAGAGTTGCTTTCTTGAACATCTCAAAATTGCTAGCTTGCATGTTTTAAAATGTTGAAAATTTTTTTTTGCTAGCTTGTATTTTGATGTTAGCACACTTGCATGATGGTAAAAATGGATATTATGTTTTTTATGCAGTGAGTTGAACTTATATCACAAACACTTGATTATAGTACTTCTCCTTTTTGTTGATGACAAAGGGGTAGAAGTATATTGATTATATGTCATGATTTTATCATGACATGTTGCTTGGATTTTTGAATCCAAGAGTTTTTATCAATATGGCATATTGATATGGGGAGTTTGTTTAAACTTCGGGAGTTAAGTTTAACTCCATCATCAATTGATTGTCATCATCAAAAAGAGGGAGATTGTTAAATCTCGTATTTTGATGATGAAACCAATTGATAATTGTGTTTATGTTTTAATCTGTGTTTTAAGTGATGCAGGATACTTCGATCAGGATGAGACAATTAAAGAAGGAAAAATCATGTTGGGCCGGAGGAACATGTCAGAAGATTGGACGTCGGGCCGGTGGATCGGTCGACGTATCGACAGAAGGCTTCGGGCCGTGGATTCGGGCATTGGGCCAAAAAGAGCGGGTATTGCGCCAAGTATATCGGAGTTACGGAGTCAACTAACCGATTGGGCAATAGGCCGCAGAAGAGGACGATGCGCCGAAGAATCAGACGAAGCATCGAGGGATCAATGACATGCTGGACAACTTGATTAATGCTTAGTATTAATTGTCTAGATCGAAGTTTGTTTTACATGTATAGGATTAACTACGATGGCAATAAGACATGCAGCAGGTGTTGAGCTGGAGTGAAGACAATAATCACGTTGGGGATTCAATAGTTTGACAGAAGTCCGGACGGTCGTCGGAGGTTCTGTAGGAACAAATCCGAGAAGTCTAGGAGCTTACCAAAGAAGCTCGTCGGAACTCACCAAGTGGATCATCGCAAGTCCAGGAGTTTGCTGGAAGTCCGCTGAAGCATCGCCGAGGGTTCGTCGGATGTTCGCCGGAAGTTCATCGGAAGCTCGCCGGAAGAAGCGATTGACGCACCGGAACACAATCTGCAGTATTGATGTCTTAATTTTCGTAGTTAGCATGTAGATTAAGTTAGGATTGGGAGGTGATCTCATTAACTTAATCTACGGGCAATAGGGCCCTTAACAAACCCAAATTGGGCCGAATGGATTAGCCCATTCGGACCCAGAATTCCTAGTCGACGGTGGCACCACCTAGGAGCTCAGTCTCCCAATAATGCCAGGCAGTGGTATCGCCCCTGTCAAGCGGTGGTACCGCCTGAGCTCGATCTCTGAGCAAAGTCAAGCGATGGTACCACCCTTGTCAGGTGGTGGTACCGCCTAAGCTCGGTCTCCGAGCGAAGTCAAGCGGTGGTACCGCCCCTGTTAGGCGATGGTACCGCATGAGCTCGGTCTCTGAGTAGTGTCAGGCGGTAGTACTGCCTAGTTCTGGCGGTGGTACTGCTAGGACCCCGGAAATCCGGGAGATGACACTTTTGAGCTCCAAATTCAAACCAGTTGGGGGCCTATTTAAACCCCACCCTTTCCTGTATGAAAGGGCACCGAAAGCTTGCATTTATTCTGAGAATTTGAGGGCTTAAAAGTGTTGTAAAAGGCTAGAAGTTCTTCTCCCTCTTTCCTTCTAAGTTTTGATCATTCAAGAGAGGAGTGGAAATCTATAAGGGTTGTCTCCTAAGCCTGTCAAAAGGAGTAAAGCTGTAAAGGGTGGTTGGCCTTCGTCTATTGAAGGAAGACCTCTAGTGGACGTCGGTGACCTCATCGAAGGAGGAAGCCAAAAGTTGATGTAGGTCAAGATTGACCGAACCACTCTAAATCTCGGTTTGCATTTACATTCTGCTCTCTATCTTAACTGCAAACTACCTCCATTGCTTTTTTTCAACTGTATTTCACTTAATCTTAAGTTGAAGAACTTTCCGAAACAATTTTTCATTGAAAGTGTTTTTATCATACGAACGTCATTTTAAATCGTCGAAAGTTTTTCGCTGCACTAATTCATTACGAACCTACACCCTAGGAAGGGGCAAGCGAGGATGAGATCACTCGTTACGTGAAGTACATAGATGACTCCACGCTCACTCTGTATTACATGTTGGGCTCCATAACTTTCGAGTTACAAAGGCCGCATGAAAAGATAGATTTCAGGTCCATTCTCTTGTATCTCCATAAATTGTTTCAGAAACAGGGAAGAACTCATCGATATGAGATATCCAAGAGTCTCTTCAACGCTAGGATGACTGAGGGGATGCCGATTCAGAATCATATCTTCAAGATGATTGAGTGGATAAAGAAGCTAACGGATCTATAAATGGTCCTACAAGATAACCTATGTATGGATCTTATGCTTCAGTCCTTACCAGATTCATTTTCTTAGTTCATTATATATTTTAATATGAATAAGCTTGAGGTGACTCTCCCCAAGCTCCTCAATAAGTTGAGGGAGGCTGAGAGAACCATCAAGAAAGTGACACTAGTTCTCTATGCTGGTGAGACCAAAAATAAAAGGAAGGTAGAAAAGTCCCTTAAGAAAGGCAAGGGTAAACTGGACAAAACAACGGTTGCTAAGAAGGATTCGACAAAGGACAAAGGCCAGTGCTTCCACTATGACAAAGATAAACACTAGAAGAGGAACTGCAAAGAATACCTTGAAGAGAGGGCGAAACAAAAGCTTGGAGAAGCTTCATGTACATTCATGATTAGTCTTTATTTGTTAGACTCTTATGATAACACATGGGTATTAGATATTGACAATGTTTATCACATCTGTAATTCGTTGCAAGTTCTAGCAAGTCCAAAGAGATTGGCGAGAGGCGAGATGGACCTCAAGATTGATAATGGAGCAAAAGTTACTATAGTGGCTATTAGCAAGGTTACCCTATATCTACCCGGTGGAGCTATTATTGCATTGGATGTATATTACTTTGTTCCTTCTATTATCAAAAATATTATTTTCATTTCACGTTTGACAGTTATTAGATATAAATTGATTTTTAAAAATAATGATTATTTAATAATATTGGATGATAAGATCATCACTAGAGAAACATTGCATAATGGTTTATTTGTGCTAGATGTTGCTCCATATATCATGAATATAAGTATCTCTAAAAGGAAACGAGATAAGGTAAACATTGTAATCCTATGGCATTGTAGGCTAGGTCACATCTACGAAGGAAGAATCCAAAAGTTGTGGAATGATAGATACCTAGATTCATTCAACTATAAGTCATATGAAATTTGTGAGCTTTACCTTCATGGAAAGTTGGCCAACTCTCTATTTACTAGAATTGGAGAGAGAGCTATAAAGTTGCTGGAACTCATACATAGTAATGTATGTGGTCCCATGTCGACTCAGGCAATATGAGGTTATTCTTACTTCATTTCATTCACTAATGACTTCTCTAAGTATGAGCATATGTACTTAATAAAGTACAAGTTTGAGGCCTTTGAGAAATTTAGGAAATATAAGAATAATGTAGAAAATCATATTGGAAAGTGTATCAAGACTCTTCGATCAAATCAAGAAGGTGACTACTTGAGTACAGAATTCACCTAGTTCCTCAAAGACTATGAGATTCTATCCTAATGGGTTCCTTCTTATATACCTCAGCTCAATGGTATATCAGAAAGGAGGAATCACACACTATTAGATATGGTGCAGTCCTTGATGAATTTCATCGACCTACCTATCTTATTCTAGGGGTACGTCATAGAGTCCGCAGCTTACCTACTGAATAGCTTACCTATGGAAAAGGAAGAAGTCTGATATTAAGTTGTTAAGATTTGGGGCTACCCTGCCCATATTATGAGACACAACCCCGATAAGTTGGAATCCCGGATAGAATGGTGCAAGTCCGTGGGATACCCCAAGGAATCTTGTGGGTATTATTTCTATCACCCCGAGGACTATAAGGTCTTTGTAGCTAAGAGGATAGGGTTCCTTAAGAAGGAACACATTCTTGGTAGAAACTATGAAAGCGTGATAGAGTTGAGTGAGGTTGGAGAATCTAGCTCAAGCATAATTTCATAACCCAAGTCTATTCAAGTGCATAGCACCAAGTTCTAACTTTACGTAGGTCCGGTAGAGTATCCTATCCTCCTGAGAGATATATGGGATAAATTAGATGAGAGAATGTTGAGAATATTCATTCTCAAACCTACGAGGAGGCTATTACGAGTATAGACTCCAGGAAGTAGCAAGAAGCCATGAATTCCGATATAGATTTCATGTACTCCAACAAGGTTTGGAACCTTATTGGTGCACCTGAGGGTATCATACCTATCGACTACAAATGGATCTTCAAAAAGAAGATCGAAGTAGATGGAAAGGTAGAGATTATAAAGCAAGGCTAATGGCTAAGGGGTATCGTCAAAGGCTAGGTGTTGACTATGATGAAACTTTCTCACCCGTAGCAATACTAAAATCCATCAGAATTTTGTTAGCTATTATAGCACACTATGATTATGAGATCTAGTAGATGGATATGAAAATCATGTTTCTCAATGGTATCATCGAGGAAGATGTGTATATGATACAACCTGAGAGATTCGTGTCCAAGGAAAATTTAGATAAGGTGTGCAAATTACTTGGGTCCATCTATGGACTAAAGCAAGCTTCTCAAGGTTGGAGCATAAGATTTGATGAGACATCTTATGACTTTGTTAAGAACGAAAATCAGCCTTGTATATATAGGAAGGTAAGTGGGAGCGCTGTCACTTTCTTAATGCTATATATGGATGATATCCTGATCATTGGTATTGATATAGGAATGCTCTACAAAGTAAAGGCTTGGCCATCTAGACACTTCTCCATGAAGGACTTAGAGGAAGTATCCTATATCTTCAAGATTCTGATATATAAAGATAGATCCAAGAGGATGCTTGGCTTGTCTCAGTCTAGGTACATAGACGCCATTGTCAAAAGGTTTGGCATGGAAAATTTCAAGAGAGGTTTCATACCAATGAGACATAGAATATCGCTTTCTAGGAGTATGTGCCTAAAGACTCTTGAAGAAATAACAAATATAGATAGGATACCATATGCCTCAATAATATGATATATCATATATGTTATACAATGTATCAGGCCTGATATAACGCATGCTCTAAGTGTTATGAGCAGATATTAGACGGATCTAGGTTTGGAACACTAGAAGACAGTAAAGTGTATCCTTAAGTACTTGAGAAGGACTAAGGATCTTTTACTATTATATAGAGGAAGTAGTATCAGGGTTGAAGGCTACACGAACTCGAGTTTCTAGTCTAATATCAATGACAGCAAGTCTAGTTCAGGGTATATGTTTACCATAAATAAAGGAGTAGTATACTGGAAGTGTTTCAAGCAAGATACTACTGTTGACTTGACTACATAGGCATAGTACATTACTGTGGCAGAAGTAGCAAAAGAGGGAGGCTAGATGAAGAAGCTAATCACAGATCTGGGAGTCGGGCTTAGTAGTAAGGAGCTGATTCCCTTATATTGTGACAACAATGAGGTGATTGCTCAAGCGAAAAAACCCAAGTCTCATCAGAAGTCTAAGCACATTCTGAGGAGGTTCCACTTGATCAAAGAAATTGTGGCCCGAGGAGATATAGTAGTGGAAAGAGTTCCATCCGAATATAACATTTCAGATCCACTAACGAAATCGTTGTTTCATATTGTATTTGAGAATTACAAGGGTTTGATGTGGATCAAACACGTCGATGGTTAGCTTTAGGTCAAATCGGAGATTGCTAGTTATAAGTTCCCCACAAGCCAATAATGCGAGTGATGACATGTGTGATATGATATGTACTCTTTTTGCTTATTATTTATTTGATATTTTTCTAACTTTATATTGCCTATTGCATATATTGTGATATCCATGTATATGTGCAATGAGAATCAGATCGTGATAAGATCATGATAATAAGACTTATTTACCTTTAAACATAAATCCTAAATAATCCCGGTCATATGTTACTCAATAGGGACATCGAGATAACCGGATAGACTAGTGTGTTATATACTTGTCCATATGATGGAGGCGGTTAGTCTTATAGTTGCTCATATGAGGACACTAAAGATATAGTGTATGTGCTCATTGGAGAACGAGTTCACTAATCGATCTGTTCAATGAATATTGGATGGTTGATGATACCTCATTGTCAGATAGTGATTTCGTTATCCTAATAGTGTATTTAGTCCTTAGACTTGAGACATCAAGAATGTCCTGTATAAGTACTCCGCTCTTTGATACCAGACTTATAGGCTTGGAAGTTCCATATCTAGCACAGCTAGTTATCGAGAGTGGTAACCAATCTTACGAGAGCTGTTGAGTGTTGATAGAGGATCATCCACTCTCGGTGTCATGAGAGGAATATCCTATGTATTCTTACTCAAGCAAATCCCTAGCTAGGGTTATTCAGATTAAGAGAGAAAGAGTTCTCCAGGAGAATCCAATTAGAGCGAGACTCGAGTATATTTCGTATGGGCCTAATAACACCATGCTCGGTATATAGTCTCTGAGATATTAAATAGATGAAGGACTATATATATATATATATAGTAATTGAGGACAAACAAATCTAATGAATTTGATTCCCTTGTATCGTATAGGGACTACACCATAGTGGCCTAGTACATTCATCGTCGATGAGTCGAGTGAATCATTATGGAGATAATAATTTACTGAGTCAGAATGAGTTCTGATAGGTATGACTCACAGCCAGCTTGATATTAAGCCTAGAAGGTTACACACATATGGTAGGTGTTGCAACGAATAGAGTTTTAAATATAAGATATTCGTTGGAGTTCCTATCTTATTTGATATCCAATAAGCCATAGAATTTTTGGATCTTATAGATAAGATCCAATAAGAGACAATTAGAGATTATTGGGTAGATATCTACTAATCCAAGATTTTTTGATAGTTGGATGGAGATCTAATACCTAATAAGACAGGATTTATTAGGGTTAAGTTGACAAGAGACCTCTATAAATAAGAGGGAACCAAAGGGCCATAGGCTAGACCCTTTTTGACTTCCACCTCCTATACTCCTCTCTATCTCTCTTCCATAGCCGACAGCTCTTATTTGGGGCATGTAGATAACAATAAGGTTCGATCCCTTCTTGATTGTGTGGTGCGCATGGAAATAAGAATTGTGCAGTGATTTGAGGAGCGTCTTCATAGCCCTTGCCATATTGATCACCACTTGAGAGGAGGACAGTTGACCTCATTCATCCTCTCTTATAGATCTATAAGATTTTAAGAATATACGATCTCCCTAGGTAACATATCTTTCATATATGCATAGTTTTTTTAGTTTTACGATTTTTTCACGCACCATTTTTCGCACGACGACAAGAAACCTTTTTTTTCTATAGAAAATCTATGATTTTATTTTTTGTTCTTTCATTATGCATGTGATGCTATCCTAAATTTCCAACTCTGGGAATATAATATAGGTGCTCATTGGAGAATGAGTTCACCGAATGATTCGCTTATAAAATGTTAGTTAGTTAATGATACCTATAACAATTATGTAGTCTCGTTTGTATATCTAGTCCTTAGACTTGAGATACTAAGGATGCTCTATTTGAGTACTCTACTCTTTAATACCGAACTTATTGGTTTGAAAGTTTTAGATCTAACATAGTCGGTTATCGGGAGTGGTAGCCAACCTCATGAAAATAATTGAATGTTAATAGAGGATCATATACTCTCGATATCATGAGAGAAATATCACATATGCTTTCATTCAAGTAAATCACTGGTCAAGGTCAATCAGATCGTGATCAATCCGATAAGCGTGAGATTTGGATTGAGAGAGAAGGAGTTCTTTGGGAGTATCCGATTATAGTGAGACTCGGATAGATTTTGTATGGGCCTGATAGCGTCATCCTCAGTATATAATCTCTAGGAGATTAGATAGATGAAAGACTATAGATATACGATAAATGAGGGCAGGTAGGTCCAATGGATTAGATCCCCCTATACCGTCTATGGACTATAGCGTCGTGGCATAGTACATCAGTAGTTGATGAGTTGAATGAATTATTATGAGGATAATAATTTACTAAGCCAGAAAGAGTTCTGACAAGTATAGCTCACGGCCAGCTCGGTATTGGGCCTAGAGAGTCATGCACATATGGTGGATAACACGACGAATAGATGATCGGATGTGGAATATCTAATAAGTTCCTATTTTAATAGATCCTTGGGAGAGACCTGATAGAGCTTAGAATGATTCTTGTATATAGATCCAATGTCTATTAAGCTAGGGGTTATTGGATGGAGATCCAATACCTAAAAAGAAGGATATATTAAGGTTAGTTAAAGGAGCTCTCCATAAATAGGATTTGGGACTAAAAGGGTTATAGACTAGACCACTGCAGTTGCTATCTCCTTAATCTCCTCCCTACCCTTACTTTCAGTCAACTACCCCCTCTCTGGTGTGAGAGGATAGCAAGATGGACCGATCCCTCCTTGGTTACTACGATTTGGTAGTATATAAACATAAGGAAAGAACGTGCTGCATAAGGAGATGCATTATCACCATATCCATTGTGTGGATCATCTCTATAGTGGAGTTTGCGAGAACTCCTTCATTTATGAATTAGGATATGTAGATTAGGGGATTTATGATTTCCCCTGTGTAAGAACGTCTCAACTATTATATACAGTTATTTTATGCTCGTGATCTTCACATGATGATTTGATAAAATTGATTTGGAATATCAATATTTTGTTTTTATTTTCTACTATGCATATGATGCTCTTTGTGGTTTCCCAACAGTTGATTTTACGAGCAAGATAATTTATTCAATATAACCAATAGTGGGCAATCAACCATGGATATTGCATAATGATGGGTTTACCATAACCATAAAAGGAGCTGGATTGATCTTCCAAAGTCTTAAAGGGAGATATTTGAGTATGCACTTCATTTAGATACAAGGATATTAACAATGAAACTTAACATGAAGCTCTCCTCACGTGACTCTCTAATAAGCATAAACTGCTATGTAATTGACTTAATGTCTATAGTGATTCACAACTAATGATAGGTCTTGAGGGGGAGACATTTAAGTATGCACTTTGGATAAAATTGAATACGAACTCCCTCCACATAGAACTCTTCATGGTTTCCCAACAGTTGACTTTACGACCAAGATGATTTATTCAATATAACCAATAGTGGGCAATCAACTATGGATATTACACAATAATGGCTTTACCATAACCATAAAAGGAGCTGGATTGATCTTCCAAAGTCTTAAAGGGAGATATTTGAGTATGCACTTCATTTAGATTCAAGGATATTAACAATGAAACTGAACATGAAACTCTCCTCATGTGACTCTCTAATAAGCGTAAACTGCTATGTAATTGACTTAATGTCTATAGTGACTCACAACTAATGATAGGTCTTGAGGGGGAGACATTCAAGTATACACTTTGGATAAAATTGAATACTGACTCCCTCCACATAGAACTCTTCCTAAGCATAAGCTTCTACATAATCGAGCAACTACCTCAAGAAAAAAAAAAGAGAGGTGAATGCACTCTTTAAATTTGCCTGGAGAGCTTCTCGCTCTCGGGTGGACAAGTGGTTATGGAGACCCTAGGGCTGAGAAGTATTGGCATTGAAGAGGTGGTGGCTATGGCTGAGAGATATTGTATGCTATCTCAAAACTGGATCCCTACCAACGGATCAATCGATAGCTTGAAAGGTTTGAAAGTGCAATGCCTACACTTGGGAAGATTGCTTGTATCATATTTTAAATCCATAAAGGACCCTGCTTCGAAAAGATGCTATGGAGTATGTATAGTGGTGCAAGTGATACAAAAGAAAAGCCTAAATCCGGTGCTCACCACTTTGCTCAATGGAAGATAGATATTGTAGGCCCCTTTCCCTAACTTCATGACAACAAAAATTTCTAATAGTTAGGATGGACTATTTTACTAAATAGGGTGAGGTTGAATCCTTAATAACTATAATAGAAAGATGTTGGAAAATCTAGGGCAGTATCACATATGTAGTAAAAGAACAGAAAATAAAATTCTCAGAATTTCTCACAAAAAATGTTTTTCATCATTGTGTGAGGATTGGTGTGTAAAAACCCACAAAATCGAAAACTACATATATGTAAAAGATATGTTACATAGGGAGATCATATATCCCTGAAAATTATAAATCTGTGAGAGAGGATGAAGGAGGTCAATTGTTCTCTTCTCTAGTTGTAATTCACATGGCAAGCGCTGCAAAGATGCTTTTCAAATCGCTGCATAATCCTTTTTTCTACATGCACCATGCGATCAAGAAAATGCCAACCCTTCTTACTACCCACACACCCCAAACTATGGCTGTTGGCTGAGGAGGAGAGGGAAAGAGAAGTGTAGGAGCTGACAGCCAAAAAGAGTCTAGCCTATGGCCATTTTATTCCCTCCTATTTATAGAGGTCCCTATAAACTTAACCTTAATAGATCCTATTATATTGGGTACTAGATCTCTATCAAACTACTTAAATATTTTATATTAATGGATCTCTACCTAATAATCTCTCATTGGCTCTTATTGGATCTTATCCACAAGATCCAATAATTCAGGGGCTTATTGGGTATCCAGTAAAATAAGGGTTCTAACAGATATCTCATATTCGAACCTCTACTTGTCGTAATACCTACAATATGTGTATGACCCTCTAGGCCCAAAATCGAGCTAGCCATGAGTCATACATGTCATAACTCCTTCTAGTTCAATGAATTATTATCTCCATAATAATTTACTCGACTCATTGACTGCGGATATACTATGCTACTACACCGTAGTCCCTAATTGATATAAGGGAATTTAATCCATTGAACCTGTCTGTCCTTAGTTACCATGTATTTATTATCCCTCATCCATCTAATATCACAAAAATCATATACCGGCCATGGTGCTGTCAGGCGTATGCGAATATACTTGAGTCTCACTCTAATCAGATTCTCCGGAGAACTCTTTCTATCTCAATCTAAATGACCTTGGTCAGAAATTTACTTGAGTAAGAACACATAGGATATTCTTCTCATGACACTGAGAGCGGATGATCCTCTATCGATACTCAATCACCTATATAAGGTTGGTTGCCACTATCGATAACCGATTGGACTAGCTAGATCTAGAACTTTCAGACCTATAAGTCTGGTATCAAAGAGTGGAATACTCATACATGATGACATCCACATATAACACTAAAAAGGTGATAGCACTCCCATTTACCTTCCTATACACACAAGGCTTATCTTTGTTCTTAACAAAGTCATAAGATCTGATCGTCTCATCAAATCTTATATTTCAACTTTGGGTACCTTGCTTTAGTCCATAGATGGACCTAAAAATCTACACACCTTAATTGGACTTTCCTTGGACATGTATCCCTTATATTATATCATATACACCTCATCCTCGAGGTTATCAATAAGGAATACGATTTTTCACACCTATTTGCTAGATCTCATAATCATAGTGTGTTGTAATAACAAATAGAATTCAAATGGATTTTAGCATAGCCACGGGTGAGAAGATTATTGGGAAATCTGGGGTGACATTATATGCGTAGTGGAAAAATATAAAACAAAAATCTCAAATTTTCCAAAAGGTGTTTATCATCGTGCGAAGATTGGTGCACAAAAACCCGTGAAACTTAAATCCACATGTGAGATATTATTATACATAGGGAGATCATATATCCTTGAATTCCTATAGATATGTGGAATTGGATAAAGGATTTCAAGTGTCATTCTCTCTATTGGTGATCCACATAGTAGGGTTACAACGACGATTCTCAAATCGTTGCCCAAATCTCTACACCTGCTATCTGAGAAGGAGAAAGCGAGAGGAGAATAGGAGGTGGTAATCAGAAAGCCTTATCCTATGGGCCTTTAGTTCCCTCCAATTTATCGAGGCCCTTAGTTAACCTAACCATAATGGATCCTTCCTTATTGGGTATTGGATCTCTATCCAATTACCTAAGCCTCTTAGATTAGTGGATCTCTATCCAATAATATCTTATTAGTTCTTATTGTATCTCATCCATGGAATCCAATAATTCAGGAGCTTATTGGATATACAATAAGATAGGGGCTCCAATGGATATCTCATATCTGAGCCTTTACTCGTCGCAATGCATACCATATGCTTGTGACCCTCTAGGCCCAATATCGAGTTGGCCGTTAGTAAAATTGGACCTATTTGTTCTTAGTTACCGTATTTTTATAGTCCCTCATTCATCTAATATCCCAAAGATTATATACCGGGTATGGTACTATCAGGCTCATGCGGTTTCTCCTAGAGTCTCACTCTAATCAGATTCTCCTAAAGAACTCTCTCTCTCAATTCGAATGAACTTGGCCAAGGATTTATATGAGCAAGAACACATAGGATATTTCTCTCATGATACCGAGAGTGGATGATCCTCTATTGATACTCAATAGCCCTTGTAAAGTTAGTTGCCACTCCCAATGACTGATTATACTAGATTTGGAACTTTCAGACCTATAAGTCCAATATTAAAAAGTGGAATACTCATACAGGACATTATTGGTGTCTCAAGTCTAAGGACCAAGTATACTATTGGGATGACAAAATTATTGTATGACAATGAAGCATCATCAACCATCCAACAATTTGTAAGTAAATTAATCAGTGAACTCATTCTTCAATGAGCGCTTGTACTGTATCCCTAGTGTCCTCACACAAGCAGCTATGAGACCACTCATCTTAATCATATAAACGGGTTTATAGTATACTAATCTATTTAATTATCTCGATGTTCCTCTCGAGTAACCTATAACCAAGATTATTTAGGGTTTGTGTTTAAAGGTGAATCGATCTCATTATCATGATCTCATCATGATCTGACACAGATCCATGGACATCATTATATATATATATATATATATATATATATATATATATATATATATATATATATATATATATATATATATAAAATAAGAAATATAAAGTGAGAGTATGCTATAATAATAATAAGCAAAAAGACTACGTATCATCTCATACATGTCATTACTCATGTGATTGGCTTGTAGGGCACCTATGACTAACAAAGGTTTCATCATAGTTAACACATTGCCTTTGATGATACCCCTTAGCTACTAGCCTTACTTTATAGGTCTCAACCTTTCCATTAACTCCTATATTATTCTTGAAATCCACTTGCAACCAATAGGTATGATACTCTCTAAGTGTATCAATAAGGTTCTAAACCTTGTTGGAGTTCATGAAATCTATCTTAAAATTCATGGCTTCTTGCCACTTCTTGGAGTCTATACTCATAATAGCTTTCTCGTAGGTCCGATGATCAATATCTTCAACATCCTCTTCTTTAATATATCCCACATATCTCTTAAAAGAATGAGGTACTCTATTGGACCTATGTAAAATTTAAGCTTATATGTTAGATACCTGAATAGACTCAGGCTGCAAAATAGTGCTTGAGCTAAGTTCTTTAACTTTGCTTAACTCTATCATCCTCCAATAGTCTTCACCAAGAATATGTTCCTTCTCAAGAAACATCGCTCTCTTGGCTACAAAAACCTCTTGGTTCTCGGGGTGATAGAAATAATACCCACAAGTTTCCTTGTCGTATCTTACGAACTTACATTATTTTGTCCTAGATTCCAGCTTATCAGGGTTGTGTCTCTTAACATAGGCAGGGTAACCCCAAATCTTAACAACCTTAAGATTATTGAATCTCGAATTTTGATAAAGAAATTAATTGATAAAGTTATGATCTAATGTACATTTGAGTGATGTAAGATTAACTTCAATCATGGAAAGGTAAATTGATTGAAGCAAGAAGAATCAAACATTGGGTTAGAGTGAATCATATGAGAAGATTGGACGTCGGGTTGAAGGAGTAGTCGACATACCAAAAGGACTTCGTGCCATAAGTTCGAGCATCGTGCCGAAGGATTAAACATTACGCTAAGAAAATCAGATGTTGCAAGAGGTCAACATGCCGATTATATAATACACTGAAGGAGAGGACGATGCGTCAAAGAATCGGACGAAGCACCGGATAAACCAATGATGTGTCAAACAACATTATATTCTCGCTTTGTAATCATTTGTCTAGATCGAATTAGTTTAGGGGGCTAATTGAGTTAGTTTTTGGTGTAATCATGCTAACTCAATTAGGGGTCAATTGGGCCTAAATTGGGACTAATTTGGGCTCATTGGGAGACCCATTCAGTGACCCAAAAGTGGAGTTTAGTGGTAGCGCCGCTAAACTAGCGGTGGAACTACCTATGAGCTAGAAAAATCAAAATCCTAGTCTCTAAGGCTATCAGGTAATGGTACCGTCAAACTAGGTAGTGGTACTGCCTAGTATCAGTGTGTTAGGCAGTGGTACTACCTAGTGTTAGACTAGTAGGCGATGGTATCGTCCTGTGTAGGCGGTGGTATCGCTCGTACCCGGAAGACCTAGAAATTTAATTTTTTGGCTTATTTTTGAAACCATTTAGGATCTATAAATACCCCACTTTGGCAGCAAGAAAGGAGCAAGAATTCTTAAGGAAAAAACTAATAAAACTCTACCAAAACATTGAGTTCCCTCCTCTTTGAGCTTAAAAGTTGATCTAAGGAGGTATGTGAGGGTTACCTTAGTAAAGGTTCTCCTAAGCGTATCAAAGGAGAAAAGAGTTATAAGAGGGTAGTTGATGTTTTCCCATCGAAAGAAGATATGGAAGTCAATGGCCTCGACAGAAAAGGAATTGAAAGTCGACGTAGGACACGATGACCAAACCACTATAAATTCGATGTGCTCTTTTCCTGGTTGTTTACTTCTGTTGCTAATTGATTTAATTGTCTACTACTTTTGTTTGCACTCTACATTTAAACATCTTTCCGATATGATTTTATCGAATGATATTTTTGAATCGATATAATTTTTATGAAAATACTAATTCACCCCCCCTCTTAGTGCCAATTTCGATCCTAACAGTTGGTATAAGAGCTAAGTTTTTATTAATTGGTTTAAAACCCAAGAGAACTAAATAACTTTTTTCAGCATTCAAGAGGGTTACTCTATCATTCGTCCTCCTATGTTCAATGAGACAGACTACAAATATTGAAAAATACGAATGAGAGTTTTCTTACTTTCTATTGATTTTAATTTATGGAATATAATTGAAAATGATTTCAAAAGTCTTCTAAACCAATGAATGAATGGAATGATTTGGAGAAGAAGACTTTTTCTTTAAATGCTAAAGTGATGAATGCTTTGTTTTGTGCTTTGGACAAAAAAGAATTTAATCATATTTCTATATGTGAAACTGCATATGATATTTAACACACTCGAAATCACATATGAAGGCACAAATAGAGTTAAAGATTTTAAAATTAATCTTTTGATGTATAGTTTTGAATTGTTTCAAATGGAAATAAGCGAAATCATTGGAGACATGTACACTCATTTTACAGATGTCATTAATGGTTTAAAAGCACTTAGTAAAAGTTTTTCTAACCTTGAACTTGTAAATAAAATACTAAGGTTCCTTCCAAAAAGTTTGGATCTAAAAGTAATGGCAATATAAGAAGTAAAGGACTGGAACAATTTTCCACTTGAAGAACTTATCAAGTCTTTAATGATATAGGAAATGACATATTTGGAACATGACAAACATGAGGATAAACTTCCAAATAATAGGAAGGTTATTGCACTTAGAACCAAAGAAGACCACTTGAGCGAGAACTCAAGTGAAGATGACATAGAACTCCTCACAAAAAAATTTAAAAAGTTGATAAAAAAGAATAAGACTAAATTAAAACAAGAATCTAAAAATGAACTCAAAAAGGATACAACCACTTGCTATGAACGCAAGAAGCTGGGGCCTCCAAAGATGAGTGTACAAAACTAAAGAAGAAGTTGCTAAAGAAGAAGAAAGCATTCAAGGCAACATGGGACAAATCGAGTACATTCGAAGATGAGGAGCAAACCAACAAAAGTGAGATAGTAAACTATGCCTTAATGGCTCTCAATGATGAGATAAGTGACTCAAATGAATCTTATTTACCTTCCGATGAATTACTTAATGCATTTCATGAGTTGTTTGATGATTTTAAATTAGTTAGTAAGAAATATAAAATGATAAAAAAAGATTATACTTCTCTTTCTAATGAATTTAAAATTTTTAAAAATGAGTATGATAAATGCTTGTTATCCCCTTGCATTGAGTATGAAGAATTAGATTCACCTAAGAAAGAAAATATAGTATTACAACAAACTTTAGAAAATTTTAAAATTAAAAATAAATCTTTAAATATGATCCTTGCTAACAAAAGTCGTGTACATAGAAAAGAAAGAATTGGTTTTGTGAGTAGCAATACTCAACAAAAGCTGATTATTTTTGTTAAAGGACCAACTTTACATGTTTCCCCTAAGGTTAAGTATAATTTTTAGGGCAGACATGATCATTTTGCCTATAATTATTCATTTAAAAAGTATGACTCACATAAATTAGTTTGGGTTCCTAAATGAACCATTAATGATTTAATAGGTAGATCTAATCATGAGAGACCCAAAGCTATATGGGTACCTAGAACAAACCCACCCTTCTTGTAGATATCTCTAAAATCGAAAGCTAGGAACAAAAAATACTATTTTGATTGTGGATGCTCAAGGCTTATGACAGATCCAACACACTTTATAAAGCTCACTAGCCGAAACAATAAAGGAAAGATCATTAGCATTTGAATTATTTGTAACAAATCAAACACGAATTATTTGTAACAAATCAAACCTTTGATTCAAGATGTATTGTTAATGGACATAACTCATTAAGCATTTACAAAATAAGTGATATAAAATTAAATATGAATCTAATGCTTATATACCATATAAGAATAATTCCTTGAATGCTTAAATATTGATCTTGATGATTGTAATGAAACTTTTTTTTTTTGTTTTAAACAATGATGCATGGATTTGGCATATATATATATATATATATATATATATATATATATATATATATATATATATATATATATATATATATATATATATATATATATATATATATATATATATATATATATATATATATATATATATATATATATATATATATATATATAAGAATTGGACATTCTTGTATGAAATCAATCATATAAATTGAAACAAAAAAAAGGAATATATTTTTCTTGAAAATTTCTCAATCTCTATCTTATTAAAATTTTCAATAAGAGATTGATGAATCTATTTATGATATTCTTGAATCTGTTGAACTATGAATGATTTTGATGATTTGTTAAATTAAATTGAATGAGTTTCATTCAAATCATGATTTCTCTTTTGATTTCTTAGAATTATAACTTGAGATTTTTTTCTATGAATCATGATCTTGATGACTTGAGATTTATTATGCATGAATTGAGATCTTTTATTTGTTATCCTATGTCTCTTTTTGCCATTTACTATAGAGAAGTTTTTATCCTAATCATGATGTTGATTTCTCGATATTTATAACTTAGAATTTTTTATATGAATCAAGGTCTTTCATTATTTATTCTCCTATGATTCTTTTGTTGTTTATTAAAGAGGACACTTATCCAAATAAACTATGATATATCACTTGACTCCTTGATGTTTACAACTTGATTTTCACATATACAATTCTGTTGTATTTATGGTTGTATACCTTATATCATGTTGAAAATTGATGTAAAGGGAAATTATTTATAACATTGTATTATTCTTTTCCATTTGGCAATGACAAAGGGGGAGAAAGTCTTGCAAGCTTGCACATCACAAATAAAAGAAAAATTGCTAGCTTGTACATTTCAAAGAAAAGAAAAATTGCTAAATTTGGTCATCTCAAGAGAAGCAAAAATTGCTAGCTTGCATATCTAAAGAGAAGCAAAATTGCTAAACTTATTTCAAAGAAAAGAAAAATTGCTAAACTTGCTCATCTCAAGAGAAGCAAAAAATTACTAGCTTGCATATCTAAAGAGAAGCAAAATTGCTAAACTTGCACATCTCTAAAACTTGTTAGCTTGCATATTCTAAAGTGATGTAAAACTTGCATGTTTCAAAAAACTTGATAGTTACACTTTTCTCCTTTTTGTTGATGACAAAGGGGGAGAAGTTTTGATGATGATTTGAATCATGCATGGTATGATATACCTTGATATGTTTTATGATGATTTCAAATTATGTATGCAATGAAATTTTAACTCATGATTTGATATTATGATGCATGTAATAATAGTGTTTCGACTTGAATTCAAAGGTTATCACTATTTTTGAATTCAATTTTACTTTAATTCAATATAGCATATGGATAGGGAGAGTTTAGTGAAACTCTATCATCAATTGATTGTCATCATCAAAAAGGAGGAGATTGTTGAATCTCGAATTTTGTTGATGAAATCAATTGATGAAGTTATGATCTAATATACGTTTGAGTGACGTAGGACTAACTTCAATCTTGGAAAGATAAATTAATTGAAGTAGGAAGTATCAGACATTGGGTCGGAGTGAACCATATCAGAAGATTGGATGTCGACCTAAAGGAGTGGTCGACGTGTCGAAGGATTTTGTGTCGGATATTGTACCAAAGAAATCGGATGTTATAAGAGGTCAACATGTCGATTGGGCAATACACCGAAGAGAGGACGATGCATCGAAAGATCAGACGTAGTACTAGATAGACCAATGATATGTCAGATAATATAGTATTCTCGCTTTGTAATCATTTATCTAGATTAAAGTAATTTAGGGGGCTAATTATGTTAGTTTTTTGTGTAATCCTGCTAACTCAATTAGGAGCTAATTGAGCCTAAATTAGGGTTGATTTGAGCTTATTGGGAGGCCCATTTAGTGACCCAAAAGTTGGGTCAGGTGGTGGCATCGCCAAACTAGCGGTGGAATCGCTTAGGAGCTGGAAAAGTCAAAAGCAGTCTTCGAGACTATTAGACAGTGGTACCATCAGGCTGGATAGTGGTACCACCCAGTGTTAGTATTTCAGGTAGTAGTACTACCCAGTATCAGACTAGCAGACAGTGGTATCGCCTAGTGTAGGTGGTGGTACCACCCGTACCTGGAAGACCTAGAAATTTAAATTTTTTTCTCCATTTTTTAAACCATTTGGGGTATGTAAATACACCACTTGGGCATCAAGAAAGGAGGAAGAATTCTTAAGGAGAAAACTAAGAAAACTCTACCAAAATGTTGAGCTCTCTCCTCCTTGAGCATAAAAGTTGAGCTAAGGAGGTGTGTGAGGGTTACCTTATAAAAAGGGGGTGTAAAGGTTCTCTATGTTAGGATCGAGTCGGCACTAAGGAGGGGGGGGGGGGCGGGGCGTGGGGGAAGTGAATTAGTATAGCAAATAAAAATCACTTCGGTTCAAAAATCTTCATTTCGATAAAACTGATATCGGAAATGTATTTAACTTGAAAGCATATAGAAGCGTAGTAAAAGTAAGAATTCAGTTTGCAATAAATGTAAATAGTAAGAAGTAAATGCAAACCAGATTTTTATAATGGTTTGATCGTCATGACCTACATCCACTCCTAATTCCTCTTCTATCGAAGCCATCAGCATCCACTAACGATCTTCCTTCAATGGGCGAAGATCAACTACACTTTTACACTCTTCTTCTCCTTTTCACAGGTTTAGGAGACAACCTTTTACAAGTACTAACTCCTCTCTAAATAGAATTCTAAACTTTAGAACTAGATAAGGGGATCTTTCAAGTGATTGCTACAGTGTTTTCCCACTTTTAAGTTCTTTGTGTTTGTGTTTCTTAACTAGGGATGAGAGGGGTATTTATAGGCTCCAAATGGACTCAAACTTGGAGCCAAAACTAGTCTTATCCAGGGTTTTCCGGGTACTAGTGGTACCACCACTAGTGCTGGGCGGTACCATCGCCTACAGCACTAACACTAGGCGGTACCACCACTTGATACATTGCTAGTGAGTGGTACCATCACCTTACACAGTCTTAGAGACTATGTCTGGGCGGTACCATTGCCCAGACTAGCGGTGCCACCGCATAACACGGTCTTGAGACTGTGCCACCGACGGTTCCATCTGTTGAGTCACTGTTTGAGCCTTTCACTTGGCCCAACATAACCTAAATTTGGGCCCAATTGGCCCATAATTGAGTTGGTCTAATTCCAACCTAATTATACCTAAAACCGACTTCATCTAGATAATTATTATAAAATTAAATAAAATATTATCCTCCATATCATTGGTTCATCAACACCTCGTCCGATTCTTTAGCGCATCGTCCTCTCTTGCGGCCTATTACCCAATCAGCTAGTTGACCTCCGTAACTCTGATTTTCTTGGCGTAATTTCTATTTTTCTTGGTCCGATGCCTAAATCCATGGCCCGAAGCCTTTTGCTAATACGTCGACTGATCCTCTGGCTCAACGTCTAATCTTCTGACATGTTCCACTCTGGCCCAACAAGATTCTTCCTGCTTTAATTATCTCTCCCTGATCGAAGCTTCCTGCGTCACTCAAAATGCAGATCAGATCATAAACACTATTAGTTGGTTTCATTATCAAAATCTAAGATTCAATAATCTCTCCTTTTTTATGATGACAACTAATTGATGACGGAGTTAACTTTAACTCCCCCTATCAATATGCCATATTGATAGAACTATTGAATTCAAAAATTCAAGCAATATGTCATCATAAAATCATGCATAATCAAAATTTCAATACATAATTCCATGCATGATTATCATTATACCTTCTCCCCTTTTGTCATCAACAAAAAGGAGAAATGCAACTATCAAGTTTTTGAGATATGTAAGTTTTACAACATATGAGCTAGCAAATTTTTCATCACTTTACAACATGCATAATCACTAAATCATCATTAATTTTAAAGATGTTCAAGATTGTAAATTTTACAAATTTGCACTTTTACTTCTTAAGATAGCAAGATAGTACTTTTGTTTGTCTTGAGATCGCAAGCTAGCAATTCTTGGTGATGTTCAAGATAGCAAGTTCTTTCTTCTCTTTCGAGAAATGCAAGCTAGCAATTTTGCTTCCTAACAAGTTTTTTTTTCCTTGCAAGTTTTACATCATTTTAGAACATACAAGCTAACAAATTTTATATCATTTTAGAGCATGTAAGCTAGCAAATTTATCTCCCTCTTTGTCATTATCAAATAGAAGGGAAGAATACAATGTTATAATTCTTTTCCCTTTGCATCAATTTTCAAACCATGATAAAGATAAAGTATCATTCTTAATTCAATATGTTTGTGTATCATTATAGTTTCAAATTAAAACATGCACAATTTTAAAACCTTACATTTCATCCTTACTTCATGCATGATATCAAAAATAAATCAATCATCACTATGGGCATATCATACATGATACTCAAGCATTTATGATACATCATTTTGGGCATAACATTCATGATGCTAAGACATTAAAAATTTTAAGCATTTATCACTTCATGCATTAGATCAACATTTTGATCATGATACAAACATTCATCATTTATTTTCTCCCCATTCAATTTGTCAAGATATCAAGATCACTTTCAAGAGATTCAAAATGAAATAAATAGATTTATTGATCTCTTGAAATGCAAGTGATTTCCTTTCTCCCCTTTGTCATTGTAAATAAGAAAGAAGAAAAGTGGAAGCATACAATGGTACCTTTTTTTTTTACATCAATGCTCTACTGTAACATAAGGTTTACAACCACAAATGCAAAGGAATTACACATCATATCATGAAAGATAATATCAAAGATCATGTGAATATCAAAAGACATGATTGATTTTGACAAATCTCCTCTTAAATAATCAAAAGGAATTATTAAGAGATCAAATAGTAAAAGATCTTCAAAAAAAATTTGAAGTCACAAATTCTAAAAAAGATATTCTCTTTTGTAAATCACAAAAAGAAACATAGGAGGAAAAGATTTCAATTCATGCATAAAAAATCTTATGATTCATATAGAAAATCCCCTCTTTAGTAAATGGTAAGAAGAAATCTTGATTCACATAAAATAGAAGATATTTCAAGAGAAAATTCATGATTCAATTGGAAAAATCTCATTTAGATTCAAATCATCAAAATCTTTTTCATAGTCTAAGAGATTCATACAAATAGATACATCAATCTCTTTTTGAAAACTCAATAAGATAGGGATTGAGAAGTATTCAAGAAAAATGTATTCCCTTTTTATTTCATGTAAGCATGCCTTTATCTTTTATACCAAATAAAATTATGCATCATCGTTTAAGACCGAAAATGATCAAAAATATAACACATTAAACATAAGGCTTCTTTAAACAAGAGATTTGATTTATCATTTTAATTCCAATGATAATATATTTTTCTTTTGATGTGTTTCATTTTATATGATTGATTTCATATAAATATGCTCAAGTTTTTTATATGAAAACCATCCATCATGTTTAAAATCGAAAAACAATTTTTATTATGACAAAGATCAATAAGCCATAAATCATAAAAATCATCATGCATAATTTTAAAATATAAGCTTCAAATCATCATTACTTTAAATTATTATTATATCATTAAATCATCAAGCATGGTTTCATTGAACATAAAGCATCTTTAATCAAAATAAAAAAGTAATACAGAAATTATCAAGATACACATTATTACTTCTTAAAAATATATATAGGATTAATCTTATTAAGTGTACAATCATTAGATTTAAATCTAATATTTTGTTCCTTTATCATAAAGAAATGCAATTGTTATGATCAATTTTTTTAATTTCTCAAAAACACTAGAAAGAAAAGCATGATCCCCTTTTATTTTTATTTTTACATTTTATATACTAATCTAAAAAATAACTTATGAAATGTATCAAGTAATTTCATAGTAACTAAAGGGGTTTTGGTTACCTTATCGTCGAAAGTCATTATGGCATAGTTCGTCACCTTGTCTTTGTTGGTTTGCTTCTTGTCTTCGGATGAGCTCGATTCATTCCAAGCCACCTTGAATACTTTCTTCTTCTTTGGTAGCATCTTATTTTTAAGTTCATTTTTATTATTTGATTCTTGTTTTAAGAACTTTTTAAGCTTTATTGTGAGAAGTTCAAGGTCATCATCATCATCACTTGAGTTATCACTCAAGTGGTACTCTATTATTCGAAGTGTCAAATCCTTCATGTTCTTTGAAAGGTTATTCTTATGTTTATTAAGTTCATCATGTGCATTGCACATCATTTCATAGGTCATCAAAGACCCAATAAGTTCTTCAATCGGAAAATAGTTCAAATTCTTTGATTCTTGTATTGCCGTTATTTTCGAATCCCAATTTTTAGAAAGTGATCGTAAAACTTTATTAACAAGTTCAAAATTCAAAAAATATTTACTAAGAGATTTTAAACTATTGATGATATCCGTAAAACGGGTGTACATGTCTCCAATGGTTTCACTTAGTTTCATATGAAACAACTCAAAATCATTCATCAAAAGATTTATCTTAGAATCTTTAACTCTACTAGTGCCTTCGTGTGTGATTTCAAGAGTGTGCTAAATATTGTGAACAATTTCGCAAATAGAAACCCAATTAAATTCATTTTTATCCAAAGCACAAAACAAAGCATTCATAGCTTTGGCATTCAAAGAGAAAGTCTTCTTCTCCAAATCATTTCAATTGTTCATTAGAAGAGAAGACTTTTGAAATCCGTTTTCAATGATATTCCATAAATTGAAATATAAAGAAAGCAAAAAAAACTCTCATTCGAGTTTTTCAATATATGTAGTCTGTCCTATTGAACATGGGAGGACGAATGATAGAGTGACCCTTTTGAAAGCCGAAAAAAGTCATTTCTCTTGAGTGTTAAACCAAATAAGACAAATGTGGCTCTGATACCAATTATTAGGATTGAGTCAGCACTAAGAGGGGGGGCGGGGGGGATGGGGCGGGGGGGGTGGGGGGGGGGGCAGGGGGGGTGAATTAATACAGCGGATAAAAACCACGTCAGTTCAAAAATCTTTGTTTCGATAAAACCGATATCGAAAATGTATTTAACTTGAAAGCGTATGGAAGCATAGTAAAAGTAAGAATTCAGTTTGCAAGAAAGGTAAATAGAAAGAAGTAAATACAAGCTAGATTTTTATAATGGTTCGGTTGTCGTGACCTACATCCACTCCCGATTCCTCTTCCGTCGAGACCATCGGCATTCATTAACGATCTTCCTTCAATGGGCAAAGATCAACTACCCTTTTACACTCTTCTTCTCCTTTTCATAGGTTTAGGAGATAACCTTTTACAAGCACTCAGTCCTCCCTAAACAGAATTCTAAACTTCAGAACTAGAGGAGGGGATTTCTAAGTGATTGCTATAGCGTTTTCCCACTTTTAAATTCTCTATGCTTGCTTTTCTTAACCAGGGATGAGAGGGGTATTTATAGGCTCTAAATAGATTCAAATTTTGGAGTCAAAACTAGTCTCATCCTGGGTTTTCCGGGTATTGGTGGCACCACAGCTTGCAGCATTGACATTGGGCGGTACCACCACCCAATCTAGCGGTGCCACCACCTGACACAATCTTAGAGACTACGCCACCGATGGTTCCACTTGTTGGGTCATTGTTTGGACCTTTTCACTTAGCCTAACACAGCCCAAACTTGGGCCTAATTGGCCCCTAATTTAGTCGGCCCAATTCCAACCCAATTACACCTAAAATCTACTTCGATCTAGACAATTATTATAAAGCTAAATCAAATATTGTCCGACATGTCATTGGTTCATCAATGCCTCGTCTAATTCTTCAACACATCGTCCTCTCTTGCAGCATATTGCCCAATTGGCCAGTTGACCTCCATAACTCCTATTTCCTTAGCATAATTTTCACTCTTTTTGGCTCGATGCCCGAACTCATAGCCTGAAGCCTTCTACCGATACGTTGATTGATCCTTCGGTTCGACATCCAATTTTCTAACATGTTCCACTCTGGCCCAACATGATTCTTCCTACTTTAATTGTCTCTCCCTGTTCGAAGCTTCCTGCATCACTTAAAACGTAGATCGGATCATAAACACTATCAATTGGTTTCATCATTAAAATCTGAGATTCAACACTCTTCTAAACCTGTCAAAAGGAGAAAAGAGTTGTAAGAGGATAGTTGATCTTTGCCCATTAAAAGAATATTATTAGTGGAAGCCAATGGCCTCGACGTAAGAGGAATCAGGAGTGGATGTAGATTACGACGACCAAACTACTATAAACTCAATGTTATCTTTTCCTTACTATTTACTTTTGTTGCTAATTGATTTAACTGTCTACTACTTTTGCTTGCACTCTACGTTTAAACATCTTTCCAATATCGGCTTTATCAAATGATATTTTTGAATCGACATAATTTTTACGAAACCACTAATTCACCCCCCCTCTTAGTGCTAATTTCAATCCTAACAAAGATTGGGTTTTTCCCTTTCTATATCTCATATGGTATAGGCACTATTGACTTAGTGGGATATCTGTTTAGAAGGTAAATTGCAAACTCTAAGGCATATCCCCAAAATGATATGGGTAGGTCGGTGAAACTCATCATGGACTGCACCATGTCTAATAGCATGCGTTCATTCTTTATGTTACACCATTGAGCTGAGGTATATAAGGAGGTGTCCATTGGGATAAAATCCCATGGTCCTTGAGGAATTGGGTAAATTCTATACTTAAATACTCACCTCTTTGATCCGATCGAAGAGACTTTGTACTCTTTTCAATATGATTTTCTACCTCATTCTTATATTCCCTAAATTTCTCTAAGGCCTCAGACTTGTACTTTATCAAGTACACATGTTCATGCCTAGAGAAGTCATTAATGAATGTAATGAAGTATAAATAACCTTCTATAGCTTGAGTCGATATGGGACCACAAACATTACTATGTATGAGTTCGAACAACTCTATGGCTCTCTCTCTCTAATTTCACTAAATAGAGAGTTGGTTAACTTTTCACAAACGCAAGGCTCGTAAGTTACATATAACTCATAGTCGAATGGATCTAGGTATCCATCCTTCAATAACTTTTGGATTCTTCATTCGTGGATGTGACCTAGCCTACAATGCTGCAAGTATACACTGTTCATCTCATTTAGTTTCCTCTTTGACACACTTACATTTATGATATGTAGAGTAGTGCCTAACATAAATAAACCATTATTCAATATTCCTCTAATGATGATCTTATCATCTAATATTATTAAACAATCATTATTTTCAAAAACTAATTTATATCCACTAATTATCAAATATAAAATAAAAATAATATTTTTTATAATAGAAGTAACAAAATAGCATGCATCTAATGCAATAGTAGCTCCACCAAACAGAGGGACTATAAGTACATGGTAATTGAGGACATACAGGTCCAAATGATTGAATTCTCCTGTATCGTCTAGGAAATATGACGTAGTGGCCTAGTACATCGATAGTCGATGAATCGAGTGAATTATTATGAAGATAATAATTCACTGAGCTAGGAGTTCTAACATGTATGACTTATGGCCAACTCGATATTGGGTCGAGAGGGTTACACACATATGATAGGCGTTCTGATAAATAGAGGTTCGGATATGAGATATTCACTAGAGTCCCTATCTTATTGGATATCTATTAAGCTCTTGAATTGTTAGATCTTATGGATAAGATCCAATAAGAACCAATGAGAGATTATTGGATAGAGATTCACTAGTCTAAGAGACTTAGATAGTTGGATGAAGATCCAATACCGAATAGAGTGGGATCAATTAGGGTTAAGTTGATAGGGGGCCTTTATAAATAGGAGAGAACCAAAGGCCCATAGGCTAGGGGCTTCTTGATTGCCACCTCCTATTCTCCTCTCCCCTTCTTCTCCTTAAATAGTAGGTGTGGAGATTTGGGTAGTGATTTGAGGAGTATCGTTGTAGCCCTACTATGTGGATCACCGCTAAAGAAGAGGGAACTTGAACTCCTTCATCCAATCCCACATATCTATAAGAATTTAGGGATATACGATTTTCCTAGATAAAACACTATCTCATACGTGGTTTTAAGTTTCGCGGGTTTTTGCATACCAATCTTCGCATGACGACGAATATCTTTTTGGGAAATTTGATATTTTTGTTTTCTGTTCTTTTGCCGCACATGTGATGTTGCCCCTAGATTTTCCTATAGTGGTATTAGAGCTAGGTTGTTTGTGTCAATGCCTACCTCGAATTATCACATTCAAGAGGTTATTAGAATCCCTTTATTTTTTGAGTTTTTGAATAATGTTTATTAAGTCTATTTAGTTTAGTTAGAGTCGGATAGAGGTTTATGTTAGGAATAGAGTTGGCACTAAGAGGGGTGGTGAATTAGTGCAGTGGTCAAATCACATCGGTTACAGAAATTTCTTCGTTTCGTACGATAAAACCGATTTCGGAAATGCTTAACTTTGAAAGTAATAAGAGGAGCAAAGCAAGTAATGAGAAGGCAGTTTACAGTTTAAAGTAAATTGCTCAAAGTAAAGCATACTATATTTTTATAGTGGTTCGGTCGTCGTGACCTACATCCACTCCGTCGATTCCTCTTCCGTCGATGCCACCAGCATCCACTATTGGTCTTCCTTCAATAGGCGAAGACCAACCACCTTTTACAACTCGATTCTCCTTTTATCAGGTTTAGGAGATAACCCTTAAACCCTCACTTACTCCTCTCTCAAACTATTCTAACACTTAGAACTTTTGAGAGGAGTTCACACAAGATCACACAAGTTCTAAGTGTTAGAATAGTTTGAGAGAAGAGTGAGTGCTTGTAAGGGTTATCTCCTAAACCCGATAAAAGGAGAAGAGGGGTGTAAGAAGGAGGTTGATCTTCGCCTATTAAAGGAAGATCGATAGTGGATGCTGGTTGTTACGGTAAGTAACCTTTTAAACCGTGGCCTCGGGGCCGTCGCGGCTCGGTTCGGGGGTCCGGATGTCGGGGATCTCGGGCGGCGTCCCTCAGGGTCTCCCGGCGGCCGAGCTCGGTGGTTCGGTTCGGCAGGTCGGGTCGGCGGTTCGGGTCGGGAGGCAGCTCCGCCGCAGCTTCGGGAAGAGGCGACACCGTCTCGCACCTGCACAAAGGTCGGGCTGGGAGCTCGGCCCGACCCCTCCGACGATCAAGTTAGAGAAAGATGTGGAGGGGATTGTGGATGAGGCAGAAGAAGAGCCTCTGAGTGTTTTGTGTCTGAGTGAGTTCCTCCCCCTTTTTCTCTTTAGAGTTTGGGGGTATTTAAAGATGAAGTTTGATGTTACCTGACGTGGTTGTTTGCAGGGCAGGACTGTACCTTCGGTGGTGTCTGACATTGCCACTGGGGTTGCGTAGGAGGCCGAGCTGCCGCAGGGTATGGCGAGCCTCGGGCAGTGTGTCGCTCAGGGGGTTGATGTCATGGCGTGTCACATCACCATTTTTACCCCTATCATATGCCCCCCCCCGAAAGGAGCTATGCGTCGGTTCTTGCATGCAGGGGGTCCGATGCATGGCTTCTTACTTCAGGTGGGCTGGTCAAGCGGATCCGTGGCGTACGACGCAGGCGGGCTAGTTGCGCGGACGCGTCTCGTGCAACATGGGGCCGAGGTGCGCAACTCAGTCAGGAAGCCGAGCAGGGTTGGACTCGGGGCCGATGGAGCCGATGAGGGCCGAGGAGCACAGCGCAGGCGGGTTGGCCGCGCTGTCTCGGGTGGCGTAAAGTCGAAGAGTCGACGAGCACAACGCAGGCGGGCTGGCCGCGCAGGCGTATCCTGGGTGGCGTAAAGCCGAAGAGCCGAGGAGCACGACGCAGGCGGGCTGGGCGCGCAGGCGTGGTCTCGGGTGGCGTAAAGCCGAAGAGCCGAGGAGCACGACGCAGGCGGGCTGGCCACGCAAGCGTGTCCCGGGTGGCGTAAAGCCGAAGAGCCGAGGAGCACGACGCAAGCGGGCTGGCCGCACAGGCGTGGTCTCGGGTGGCGTAAAGCCGAAGAGCCAAGGAGCACGACGCAGGCGGGCTGGCCGCGCAGGCGTGGTCTCGGGTGGCGTAAAGCCGAAGAGCCGAGGAGCACGATGCAGGCGGCCTGGCCGAGCAGGTGTGTCCCGGGTGGCGTAAAGCCGAAGAGCCGAGGAGCATGACGCAGGCGGGCTGGCCGCGCAGGCGTGGTCTCGGGTGGCGTAAAGCCAAAGAGCCGAGGAGCACGACGCAAGCGGGCTGGCCGTGCTGAGGTGCGTCTCGGCGGTGCGGCCAAGGGACACCGCTCAGGTAGGCAGACCGCGCTGAGGTGAACTCGGGAGCGTATGGCTGAGAAGCTCGGCGCAGGCAGGCTGTGGCCGAGGGACGTGACCCAGGTGGGCAAGCCGCCCTGAGATGGACTTGGCAGTGAATATGGCCGAGGAGCTCGGTGCAGGCAGGTTGGACGCGCAGACGTGTCTCGGGGAGTATGGAGCCGAGGGGCACGTAGCAGGCGGGCTGGCCGCGCTGGTGTGTCTCGGGAACACGGAGCCAAGGAGCACGACGCAGGCAGGCTGGTCGCGCAGGTGTGTCTCGGGGATGATGGGAGCGAGGAGCACGACGCAGGCGGGCTGGCCGTGCTGAGGTGCGTCTCGGCGGTGCGGCCAAGGGACACCGCTCAGGCAGGCAGACCACGCTGAGGTGAACTCGGGAGCGTATGGCTGAGAAGCTCGGCGCAGGCAGGCTGCGGCCGAGGGACGTGACCTAGGTGGGCAAGCCGCCCTGAGATGGACTTGGCAGTGAATATGGCCGAGGAGCTCGGTGCAGGCAGGCTGGACGCGCGGACGTGTCTCGGGGAGTATGGAGCCGAGGGGCACGTAGCAGGCGAGCTGGCCGCGCTGGTGTGTCTCGGGAACACGGAGCCAAGGAGCACGACGCAGGCGGGCTGGTCGCGCAGGTGTGTCTCGGGGATGATGGGAGCGAGGAGCACGACGCAGGCGGGCAGGCCGCGCAGGTGTGGTCTCAGGCATCATTCCACCGAGGAGCACGACGCAGGCGAGCAGACTGCGCAGGCGTGGTCGCGAGGGCCATGCGGCCGAGTAGCACGATGCAGGCGGGCAGGGCGCGTGGACGTGGTCTCGGGTGCCATGCGGCCGAGCAGCACGACACAGGCGGACAGGCTGTACCGAGGTGGATCTCGGTAGTGTGTGGCCGAGGTGCTCGGCGCAGGCGGGCTGCGACCGAGGGGCGAGACCCTGGTGGGTAAACAGCCCTGAGATAGACTCGGCCGTGAATATGGCCGAGGAGCTCGGCGCGGGCAGGCTGGCCGCGCAAGCGTGTCTCGGGGGGAATGGAGCCGAGGGGCACGACACAGGCGGGCTGGCGGCGCTGGTGTGTCTCGGGAACATGGAGCTAAGGAGCACGACGCAGGCGGGCTGGCGGCGCAGGTGTGGTCTCGGGCATTACGCGACCGAGGATCACGACCCAGGCGGGCAGACCGCGCAGGCGTGGTCGCGAGGGCCATGCGGCCGAGTAGCACGACGCAGGCGGGCAGGACGCGCGGGCGTGGTCTCGGGCACCATGCGGCCGAGGATCACGACACAGGCGGACGGGCCGCGCCGAGGTAGATCTCGGCAGTGTGTGACCGAAGTGCTCGGTGTGGGCAGACAGACTGCGCATGGGGCCGAGTCAGCAGGTTGCGCCGTCAGCCGAGGAGCTGGCGCGGGCTGGCCGCGCATGGGGCCGAGGCAGCAAGCTGCGCTGTCAGCCGAGCAGCTGAGGCGGGCTACCGCGCATGGGGCCTAAGGGTCAAGGCAGCAGGCTGCACCGTCAGCCGAGCAGCTGACGCGGGCTGGCCGCGCATGGGGCCGAGGGGCCGAGGCAGCGTGTTGGTTGCGCACGTGGCAGAGGGGCCGAGGCAGCGGGCTGCTTGCTGCGCATGGGGCCGAGGGGCCGAGGCAGCGTAGTGCTTGCTGCGCGCGGGGCCGAGGGGCTGAGGCAGCGTGTTGGCTGCAGCGTGTTGGCTGCGCATGGGGCCGAGGGGCCGAGGCAGCGGGCTGCTTGCTGCGCATGGGGCCGAGGAGCCGAGGCAGCGTGCAGCGTGTTGGCTGCAACGTGTTGCGGCGCACGGGGCCGAGGGGCCGAGGCAGCGTGTTGGCTGCGCACGTGGCCGAGGGGCCGAGGCAGCGGGCTGCTTGCTGCGCATGGGGCCAAGGAGCCGAGGCAGCGTGCAGCGTGTTGGCTGCAGCATGATGCTGCGCACGGGGCCGAGGGGCCGAGGCAGCGTGTTGGCTGCGCACGTGGCCGAGGGGCCGAGGCAGCGGGCTGCTTGCTGCGCATGGGGCCGAGGAGCCGAGGCAGCGTGCAGCGTGTTGGCTGCAGCGTGTTGCTGCGCACGGGGCCGAGGGGCCGAGGCAGCGTGTTGGCTGCGCATGTGGCCGAGGGGCCGAGGCTGCGGGCTGCTTGCTGCGCATGGGGCCGAGGGGCCGAGGCAGCGTAGTGCTTGCTGCGCGCGGGGCCGAGGGGCTGAGGCAGCGTGTTGGCTGCAGCGTGTTGGCTGCGCATGGGGCCGAGGGGCCGAGGCAGCGGGCTGCTTGTGCGCATGGGGCCGAGGAGCCGAGGCAGCGTGCAGCGTGTTGGCTGCAGCGTGTTGCTGCGCACGGGGCCGAGGGGCCGAGGCAGCATGTTGGCTGCAGCGTGTTGGCTGCGCATGAGGCCGAGGGGCCGAGGCAGCGGGCTGCTTGCTGCGCATGGGGCCGAGGAGCCGAGGCAGCGTGCAGCATGTTGGCTGCAGCGTGTTGCTGCGCACGGGGCCGAGGGGCCAAGGCAGCGTGTTGGCTGCGCACGTGGCCGAGGGGCCGAGGCAGCGTAGTGCTTGCTGCGCGCGAGGCCGAGGGGCTGAGGCAGCGTGTTGGCTGCAGCGTGTTGGCTGTGCATGGGGCCGAGGGGCCGAGGCAGCGGGCTGCTTGCTGCGCATGGGGCCGAGGAGCCGAGGCAGCGTGCAGCGTGTTGGCTGCAGCGTGTTGCGGCGCACGGGGCCGAGGGGCCGAGGCAGCGTGTTGGCTGCGCACGTGGCCGAGGGGCCGAGGCAGCGGGCTGCTTGCTGCGCATGGGGCCGAGGGGCCGATGCAGTGTGTTGGCTGCAGCGTGTTGCTGCGCACGGGGCCGAGGGGCCGAGGCAGCATTTTGGCTGCGCACGTGGCCGAGGGGCCGAGGCAGCGGGCTGCTTGCTGCGCATGGGGCCGAGGGGCCGAGGCAGTGTAGTGCTTGCTGCGCGCGGGGCCGAGGGGCTGAGGCAGCGTGTTGGCTGCGCATGGGGCCGAGGGGCCGAGGCAGCGGGCTGCTTGCTGCGCATGGGGCCGAGGAGCCGAGGCAGCGTGCAGCGTGTTGGCTGCAGCGTGTTGCGGCGCACGGGGCCGAGGGGCCGAGGCAGCGTGTTGGCTGCGCACGTGGCCGAGGGGCCGAGGCAGCGGGCTGCTTGCTGCGCATGGGGCCGAGGAGCCGAGGCAGCGTGCAGCGTGTTGGCTGCAGCGTGTTGCTGCGCACGGGGCCGAGGCAGCGTGTTGGCTGCGCACGTGGCTGAGGGGCCGAGGCAGCGGGCTGCTTGCTGCGCATGGGGCCGAGGGGCCGAGGCAGCGTAGTGCTTGCTGCGCGCGGGGCCGAGGGGCTGAGGCAGCGTGTTGGCTGCGCATGGGGCCGAGGGGCCGAGGCAGCGGGCTGCTTGTTGCGCATGGGGCCGAGGAGCCGAGGCAACGTGCAGCGTGTTGGCTGCAGCGAAGCAACCAAGGAGAAGACTAATGTATCGTCATTCCAGGCCCTCCTTCTAGCGCCAATCTGTTACGGTAAGTAACTTTTTAAGCCGTGACCTCGGGGCCGTCGCGGCTCGGTTCGGGGGTCCGGATGTCGGGAATCTCGGGCGGCGTCCCTCGGGGTCTCCCGGCGGCCGAGCTCGGTGGTTCGGGTCGGGAGGTCGGTTCGGCAGGTCGGGTCGGCGGTTTGGGTCGGCGGTTCGGGTCGGGAGGCAGCTCTGCCGCAGCTTTGGGAAGAGGCGACACCGTCTCGCACCTGCACATAGGTCGGGCCGGGAGCTTGGCCCGACCCCTCCGACGATCAAGTTAGAGAAAGATGTGGAGGGGATTGTGGATGAGGCAGAAGAAGAGCCTCTGAGTGTTTTGTGTCTGAGTGAGTTCCTCCCCCTTTTTCTCTTTAGAGTTTGGGGGTATTTATAGATGAAGTTTGATGTTACCTGACGTGGTTGTCTGCAGGGCAGGACTATACCTTCGGTGGCGTCTGACATTGCCACTAGGGTTGCGTAGGAGGCCGAGCTGCCGCAGGGTATGGCGAGCCTCGGGCAGTGTGTCGCTTAGGGGGTTGCTGTCATGGCGTGTCACATCACCATTTTTACCCCTATCACTGGTGGCCTTGACGAAAGAGGAATCGGTAGAATGGATGTAGGTCACGCGACCGAACCATTATAAAATCAGCATGTTCTTCTCTGGTTTGCATTTCTATATTTGAGCAATTTACTTTTTTGCAAACCTCTTAACTTGCTTTATATCCACTACACATCTTCCATATTCTTTCAAGCTATCTTTATGAAAACACTTTCAAGTTAACCTCTCTCCGAAACGGTTTTCGTCGAAATCGATTTTTATCGTAAGAAGGCTTTTAGTGAAACGACGTAATTTTACTGTTGCACTAATTCACCCACACCCCCCCCCCCTCCCCCCCCTCTTAGTGCTGACTCTTTTCCTAACAGAGATATCTAAGAGCCTCTTCCTCGCTAGGATGACTAAGGAGACACCGGTTCAGCACCATGTCCTAAAGATGATTGAGTGGATAAAGAAACTCATAGGTCTAGGAATGGTCATAAAGGATAACCTGTGTGTAGATCTTGTGCTTCAATCCCTACCAAATTCTTTTTCATAATTTATAATAAATTTTAATATGAATAAGCTTGAGATGACTCTCCCTGAGCTCCTCAATATGTTGAGGGAGTCAGAGAGCACTATCAAGAAAGAGAAGCCAGTTCTCTATACTAGTGAGACCAGAAAGAAAAAGAAGGCAGAAAAGTCCCTCAAGAAGGGCAAGGGCAAGGGCAGACCTAGTAAAGCAAAGGTTGCTAACAAAAACCTGACAAAGGACAAAGGCTAGTGCTTCTACTGCAGTAAAGATGGGCACTGAAAGAGGAACTGCAAAGAGTACCTTGTAGAGAGGGTAAAATAGAAGCTTGAAGAAGCTTCAAGTACATTCATGATCAGTCTTCATTTGTCAGACTCTTATGATAACACATGGGTATTGGATACCGATAGTATTTATCATATTTGCAAATTGTTGTAGGTTCTAATAAGACCAAGGAGATTGGCGAGGTCACCCTACATCAGCTCGATGGAGCTATTATTGCATTAGATGCATGATATTTTGTTCCTTCGATTATCAAAAATATTATTTCTATTTTATGTTTGACAATTAGTGGATAAAAATTAGTTTTTATGAATGATAATTGTTTAATATTATTAGATGATGAGATCATCGTGAAAGGAACATTGCATAATGGTTTATTTATATTAGATACTACACATATCATGAATGTATGTGAATCATATGCAACTTGCAAGCCTTACCTCCTACTTTATTACTTTCACTAATAATTTAAGCTAGAGTTATCGTAGTACACTCATCAGGCCCTTATAAGCCAATCTTAGTTTTTACCCACTTTGGATACGGGACTAATTGGGGGTGTTATAGGTCTACCCTTGGCCTTGCTCTCCTTAAGGGATTTTTCTGCCTTCGTTTCTTTCTGGTCTTACCAGTATAGAGAACTAGCTTCTCTTTTTTGATGGTACTCTTAGCTTCACTCAACATATTGAGGAGCTCAAGGAGAGTCACATCAAACTTATTCATTTAAAATTTATAATGAACCGAGAAAATGAATCTCATAGGGACTAAAATATAAGATCCACACACAAGTTATCCTTTAAGACTATTCCTACATCCATGAGCTTCTCCATCCATTCAATCATCTTAAGGACATAGTTCTGAATTTGTGTCCCCTTAGTCATCCCGGTATAGAAGAGACTCTTCGATATCTCATGTCGTTGAGTTTTTCTCTGTTCCTCAAACAATTTATAGAGATGCAAGAGAATGGATTTGGCATCTTTTTTTTCATGTTGTCTCTGTAACTCAGGAGTCATAGAGCCTAACATGTAATACTGAACAAGAGTGGAGTCATCTATATACTTCATGTAGCAAGCGATCTCATCCTCATTTATCCTTTCCTCAAGTGTGAGCATTACTATGTTAAGGAAATACACTATTTTCTCTACCGTGAGAATGATTCTCAGGTTATAGAGCCAATTCGTATAGTTTAGACTAATAAGGTAATTGCCATTAAGTATGTTATGTAAGTGATTTGAAAGTGATATTTTTTAAAAATAAAGATGTAGTAGAAATAAATAATATGTAAGTTTTATAAAAATAAACAATTAAGATATGGTTGATAGGGGAGTCACCATGAAGTCAACGGGGATACGGACCATGACGCCAGCCGTCCCATGGGAGGACAATCGAAGTGACCCCACTCAGGGGGTGATGGTGACGCGACATGCCACGACACCCTCCGCGCGTGGGCCGCACCCTGCCCGAGTGAACGGGCATTAACGTCGACCCGACGTCCCCAACGTCACCCCCTCAGCCACCCAAACGCAGAGGGCAACGATCGATGCCGCCCATACCCTGCGACAGGATGGTCCGCCACGCGACCCTAATGGCAATGTCAAATCCAGCCAGAGGCACGACCCTGTTCTGATAGGCAGGAACATCAAGTAATATCAGATCCAAACTATAAAGAGTCGAGGGCCCTAAAGGTCAAGAAAGGGAAAAAACTCTTGAGAAAAAAGTCCTCTTCTCGTCCACTAATTAGACCGTCGGAGGGGTCGGGCCAGAAAGGCGGTCCGACCTTTGTGCAGGTACACGACGACCGCATTGCCAGGGGACTGCAGCTAGCCATCTCAGAAGACCACGCTCTAATCGGGTTATCACGAGCGCTCACCCAAAAGATGTCAAGAGGCTCTACCCGTGATCTTCGGCATCCGGACCCCTGAACCGAGCCGTATCATCCCAAGATTACGGCTTAAACGGGTGCAGACCGCATCAGAATGGTGCTAGAAGGAGGGCCCCGAATGCCGAACGATCCTCACGCCGACCCCGTCGGACCCGTCACCCACGGAGTAGGAGGAATGCCGACGTCAACGCCAGATCATTATTGGCGCCTGTTCAACGACTTAGGGATGCCACCCCCATTACCCGCGGTCGACCCCCCGGTCGTACCGCCCGAGGCGTTTTTCGCCCTCGCTAAGCAAGTGCAGGGAATGGTGGAGATAATGCAGACCGTTGTCCCACTTATTCCCGAAATCAGGCGACTGACAGACGCCTCCGCCGACCCAGCCCATCAAAGGCCGGGCACGGGACAGGATGCAACCGGCGAAACCCGAGACGGGGCCGTCCGCCACGAGGGTTCGCCCACACGCGTTTCTCCTGCACCCTCCCGAGCCGCACGACGCCGCCCCGAGCCTGACACCGTATCGTCCGACTCGACGGACAGCTTCATTAAGGTACAATTCTCCCAGGTCAATCGCCGCCTGGACGAGTTCCGACGCGAGCTTCAAAGGTTGCGGGACGAATCAAACGAGGGCACCTGGGGGGGGGGGGGATCCCCTTTTGTTCAGGAAATACAAGAAAAACCTGTCCCCCTCAACTTTAGGGTGCCGGCCCTAGAAACATACGACGGCGGCTCCGACCCAGCGGAGCATGTCACCGCGTTCAGAACTCAGATGGCCCTTTACGGCACGTCCGATGCCCTAATGTGACGTACGTTCCCGACCACCTTCAGAGGACCAGCACGCGCATGGTTCAGCCGGCTGCGCCAATCCTCAATCGCATCTTTTGACCAGTTCGCCAAGGAGTTCGAACAAAACTTCCTCACCAGCGCGCGGCCTCGGCCTTCCATAACCGCCCTGCTGGCACTGTCGCAGCACGAAGAGGAAACGCTCGCACAGTTTGTGACACACTTCGTCGCGGAGATCCGCGGGTATTCGGACACTCACCCCTCTTTGATCATGCAGGCGTTCCTGACGGGGCTGAAACCCTCGAGGTTCTTCTGGTCACTAATTGAGAAGCCGCCCGCCACTGTCCCTGAGATGCTCCACCGGGCCAACCAATACGTCGCCGGCGAAGCGTTGGCAGCAGGAAGACGCACGGTCGGGAAGAAGTCGCGGACCGAGCAACCCCGAGCCGCCGCCTCGTCGGTCGACCCCCAACCCCGTCGGAGGCTCGACCATCCCGAGCAGCGGCTCCCGAGGCCTCCGCCCCTCCCACTCAACACGCCTCGTACCGAGATCTTCCTCCAGATCAGGGAGAAAGGTCTTTTGCGGCCCCCCAATCCCATGAGAGCTACTTACAAAAATCGGTCGAAATACTGCAGGTTCCACCGAGACCATGGCCATGACACAGAAGACTGCCACGACCTCCAAAACCAGATTGAGGAGCTGATCAGAAGAGGGTACCTCGGCCGTTATCTCAAGGAACCCCGGGAAGCAACCCCGCGTCCCCGGATGACCGTGGAAAGGCAGGTTGACGTCATCATCGGGGGACCGGCGGCAGGCGGCAGCAGCTCAAGCGCAAGGAAATCCTATGCCCGGAGCTCGGTCGAGAAACGCCCCCGACCCGAGCTAGAACCTGAAATCTCTTTTGGGGCCGAGGAGGGGGAAAGGTCCCATCATGACGACGCTCTGGTGATCTCTATCCAGATCGCCAACGCTCGGGTAAAGCGAGTAATGGTCGACACTGGGAGCTCCGCCGATGTTCTGTACCTCGACGCCTTCAAAAGGCTCGGCTTGCCCACCGAGGACCTCATTCCCATGAGCTCGGCACTCACGGGATTCACCGGAGACTCAATCTCCCCGCTCGGCACCACCACACTCCCTGTCACCATTGGGGAGGAACCAAGGACCAAGACAATGATGACTACGTTCATGGTGGTCAACCTGCCCTCGGCCTACAACGTCATCCTCGGACGCCCAACGCTCAACAAGCTAAAAGCAGTGGTCTCAACCTACCACTGAGCCATCAAGTTTCCCACCTCGGCGGGGGTCGGAGAGTCACGAAGCGACCCAGGCGAGTCGAGAAGGTGCTACCTCACCGCGGTCTCCCTCCCGAAGAGAGCATGCCCCCATGTCCCAGACCCTCGAGAAGAGGCCGCCACATCAACGCACCTTGAACCACCCGAGCAACTTACCGAGGTACCAATAAAGGGAGACCGGCCCGGTCAGACTGTGAAAATCGGCACAGCCCAGCCCGAAGAAAACCAGCTCCAGCTCGTCGAGTTCCTGAAGGCAAACGTCGATGTATTCGCATGGTCACCCAAGGAAATGCCAGGGATCGATCGGACGGTAGCCGAACACCAGCTTAACATCAATCCCGAGGCCAGGCCGGTGAAGTAAAGACCACGGAGGTTCGCCCCCGACCGGCAGAAGGCGATCAGTGAAGAAGTCGACCGATTGACAGAGGCCGGATTCATTTCCGAAGTAAAGTACCCCCAGTGGCTGTCAAATGTAGTCCTCGTTAAAAAACCAAATGGAAGCTGGCGGATGTGCGTTGACTACACAAATCTCAACCGGGCGTGTCCCAAAGACTACTACCCGCTCCCGAGAATAGATCAGCTAGTCGACGCCACCTCAGGTTACGAACTCCTTACCTCCTTGGACGCATACTCGGGCTACAACCAAATCCGCATGGCACCAGCGGACCAAGAGAACACCGCCTTCATCACTGATAGAGGAATATATTGCTACAAGGTGATGCCGTTCGGCTTAAAGAACGCTGGGGCAACCTACCAAAGGATGGTCGACAAGCTGTTCATACGCCAAATTGGCAGGAACATGGAAATATATGTGGACGACATGATCGTAAAGAGCAGAACCGCGGAAGCGCACCTGGCCGACTTGGCGGAAACCTTTCAGACCCTCAGGCGATTCAATATGCGTTTGAACCCCGCAAAGTGCGTCTTCGGGGTTAGCTCGAGGAGATTCCTCGGCTTCGTCATCCACCAGAGGGGAATAGACGCCAACCCGGAAAAGTAGATTCATATCCAGGTCGGGTGACAGATGCCTGCCCTTCTTCCAGGCCCTGCAACAAGTCAACAACTTCACCTGGACACCCAAGTGCGAGGAAGCTTTTGAAGACCTAAAGGCGTACCTTACCCGCCTGCCCCGACTCGCTTCCCCTGAGCCAGGGGAAAACCTGGGCCTTTACTTAGCAGCGTTAGCATGGGCAGTCAGCTCGGTACTGGTCCGAGAAGCACCGCCGAAGCAGCAGCCCATCTATTACGTTAGCCACGTCCTCGCCGGGGCCGAGGCGCGGTACCCCCCTATCGAAAGGCTGGCTCTGGCGTTGGTAAAGACGGCGCGAAAGCTACGCCCATACTTCCAGTCCCACACAATCAAAGTCATCACCGACCAGCCGCTGCAGAAAATCCTATCCAAGTTCGACGTGTCGGGTCGAATGTTACGATGGTCGGTCGAGCTCAGCGAGTTCGACATCCAATACTCTCCTCGGAACGCCATCAAAGCCCAGGTACTGGCCGACTTCATCTCTGAACTAACGCCCGAGGATTGTGCAGAGGGACGGAAGGATACCGACCGTGCGTGGACCCTGCACGTTGACGGCTCCGCCATCGCCGGTGCGGCCGGAGTCGGCCTCATCCTTAAAAACCCTACTAGAGAAACCTACAAAAGGTCCATCCGACTGCAATTCCAAGCCACCAACAACGAAGCCGAGTACGAGGCGCTACTACATGGCCTACGCCTCGCCTTGGAGATGCAGGTAGACAACCTCGAGGTATTCAACGACTCTCAGCTAGTGACGGGACACGTGAATGGGAGCTACGAGGCCCGGGACCCCACGATGGCATCATACCTGGCGGAAACATAGTGGCTCGCCCGCCTCTTCAGCCGGTTCTCAATCACACAAGTGCCCCGGGCCCAAAACGCATCCGCCGACGCTCTGGCAAAAGCAGCCTCCGCACGGGGTTTAGAAAAAGCCTCCGTGACCGAGCCCATAACGGCCCCGACCATACCATCCTGCGGCGTCGTCGAGACCCGAACCCCGCCGAACTGGATGGAGGAAATACTCCGCTTCAAGACAGATGGGACGGAGCCCGACAACCCGGCGGCAGCAAGACAACTAAGGCGAACGCAGGCCTGGTATAGCTTGGTCGGCGGGAAGCTGTACCGCAGAGGTTTCTCACAGCCCCTCTTGCTCTGCTTCGCACCCCCCGAGGCCCACACCGTCCTCGCCAAGCTTCATGAGGGAGTTTGTGGGGAGCACATCGGGGGTCGGACCTTGGCCTTCAAGGCCCTCCGACAGGGATACTACAGGCCAACAATGCCCCGAGATGCTACAGCATACGTGCGGCAATGCCAGCCGTGCCAACAGCATGCCCGACTGCAGCATCAACCGGCGGTCCCTCTCAACTCGATGGAAATCGCTTGGCCCTTCACCCAGTGGGGACTCGATCTCCTCGGCCCCTTTCCTCCGACTTCGGGGCAATGACGTTTCCTCATTGTCGGGGTGGATTATTTCACAAAATGGGTTGAGGCCGAACCATTGGCCTCCATCACCGAGAAGCAAGTTCAAGGCTTTACGTGGAAGAACATCATCACTCGGTTCGGGATCCCGAGGACCATTATCACCGACAATGGGGCCCAGTTTAACAACGCCAAATTTAAGACTTACTGCTCATCGTATGGAATACAACTGAAGTTTAGCTCGGTGGCACACCCCCAGACCAACGGGCAGGCCGAGGTAATGAATCGGGCGATTCTAGAGGGCCTCAGGAGGAGAGTCTCAGGCGCACTTGGAGCCTGGGTAGATGAACTGCCGAGCGTTCTATGGGCGATGCGGACAACCCCGAAGACGGCTTCAGGCGAATCCCCGTTCAGCCTTGCATTCGGGACCGAAGCGGTCCTCCCGCCCGAAATGGTATTCCCAACTTTTCGCACCTCGGGTTACAAACAAGATGGTTCTGAGGAAGGCCTGAGAGCGTACTTAGACCTCCTTGAGGAAAGAAGGACCGAGGCCCACCTGCGTATCCTGACCTATAAGAAGGCCGTGGCACGAATGTACAACCGAAGAGTCCGTCCCCGCCCGATCAAGATCAGAGACCTCGTCCTCCGCAAGGCAGAGGTAACCAACCCGACCCGGGCGGGAGGCAAGCTCGCACCCAACTGGGAGGGCCCATACAGGGTCTACGACATGGTCCGAGAAGGGACCTACCGACTCGAGACTATGGAAGGAAACCGCTTACCAAGAACCTGGAACACAGCAAACCTAAAGAAGTTCTATCCATAAAGAAAGATCAAAACGAGGGTATACATTATAAGGGACCCATGTGACAATAGTCAGAATGAACTACCTCCAATACAAAAGATATGTACATACAATAGGTAGGCGATACAGAGACCAAAGGCCGACCCGACAAAAAGCAGAAAATAAAATACAAGTCAACTCGGAGGGGGCGTCTCGGGCCCGTCATCAAAAGGGACGCTCGCCGGCATGTTCACGCCATCATCCGCAGGGTGGTCGGCAAAAGGGTCCGCCTCCAGCTCCCACTCCGGATGGGTCGATCGGGCGCGAGCGCAGGCCACCCGGTACCCGAATTCATACGTCACCCGCCCCGACCTTACCAGGCCGCGCTCAAAACTCGCCGAGGCCTTATACTCGACGACCGCCCTCTCCAGCCGCTCGGGCAGCGCTCGCTGCTCTTCCTTCAGGGCTTCCTCAGCCGCCCAGGCCGCAGATCGAGCAGACTCGATGTCGTTTGAGAGCGTCTGCCGTTCGTCGTCCAGCGTGCGGGCCCGAGCCTGGCTTTCCTCCAGCTCGGCCTTCAGGCGCCTCACCTCCTCCTCCAAGGTCGAGGCGCGTCGCTCGGCGGCCGCTACAACCTCCGGGCCGGACGACCGCCTCAGCTCTTCGTTCTTGAGGCGCAGCGTGGCGAAGGCGCTCGATTGACGCTCGACCATCCTCCCAGCGTCGAGGGCCCGGTCAAGCAGAGCCATGGCATAATGTTGGCCCTGCACCGAGATGTAACGTCAAGGTCCACAGAAAATAGCCATTGAACGTGAGCGGGATGTCGGTACTCACCCAGACCAAAGACTTGGCCGCCCGATCTGCCAAGGCTTCCGAGGTCAGGCCGTAAAGCTCCTTGGCCAGCAGCGGGTGAAGGGCGCCCCGGATGAACTCCTGGGCCATCGCTCCATTGGCCCATACACGGCTGTCCGCCTTAAGAGCGGACCACCGAGGAACATAGGGAGTTCCCGTCGCTCCCGTAGGAAGGCAGGTCATGCCCGGAGTCCGGTACTCTTCGTCGGCCGACCCACCGACGCGGCACAAGTCCCGCATCGACTTCGGGCGCAGAGAAGCCCCAGGGGCGGGATCCCCTCCGGCCGACCCGGCCGCCTCCTTGCCTTTGGCAGCCCCCGAAGCCTCGCCCGGCGGAACGCCTCCCGCCGGATTGCGCTCGCAAGCAGCCGACCTCGCGGACACCTTCCTGACCGCGGTCTTCAGTTTCTTGGTCGGACGCCTCACGTCCGGAGAGCTCGGGCCACCCTCTGATGCCCCCCTTTTCGGGATGACTCCCGAATCGTCGCCGCCCTGGGGCGCGGCCACCCTGGATCGTCCCTGAGACGCCTTCTTCACAGATTGAAGATCCACCATCTCTGCAAGAGAAAACCCGGTCGGTCAGGCGTCCCGAGACAAAAGGTTATACGCAGCATAAAGGACACCATACCCCCGGTAGCCGGGCTCAGCCCTGCGGTGGCCAGCCACTCCTCGGTCATCTCTCCGATTGCCCGAGAAGAAGACAGAATACCCCTCAGACGATCCACATCCGTCGACTCCCTGCCAGAAAGCAACGGGAGGACGTTGTCGACAGAGCGGGAGGTCCACCCGGTGCTGAAGCCCCATCCCCGACTGCAACTGACGAAGAAGAAGCGGCTCTTCCAACCTTTATTGTTGGAGGGGGCCCCGCCGATCTTGAACCCGCTACGCGCGGCCAGGTAATAGCCGCCCCGACCCCGACACAGTCGAAAGCAAGCCAAAAATAGATCCCTGGACGGTTCTATCCCGGCCGCCCGACACTCTCCAAGGAAGACGACCGAATAGCGCCACGAATTTGGCGCCATCTGAGATGGCGATATACCCCACTTACGGAGACAGTCCTCGATCATGGGATGGAACGGAAAACGTAACCCTGCCTCGAGGGCGCCCGGCGTCAGACCAAATCCCTACGGAAACTGGTCATACGGGCACTGGCCCGGACGGGGGGCGGACAGAGTGTAACCCCCGGGATCCAGTAGCGAGCCCGGAGCTCCCCCAGAAACTCCTCCGTCACCACCGAGTCCACGTCATGCCACTGCTTGAACTTCTCAAGCAGGGCGGAACTCCCTCCCACTTCTAGGGGGACGCTCCCCGGAGACATATGCCTGACCCCGGGGCGTTCGGAAGAGGAGGTAGAGGTTGAAAGAGAAGAGGAGGAAGACGAAGACATCCTAACCTCAAGGCGATGGGAAAGGGCCTGAGTCGAGAGAGAACGAACAGGAAGCAGCAGCGGCCGGACATAACAATGGCAGGAAAGCAATGGCAGGGGAGCCTCTCTGGGGAAGGCTTATGTATAATAAGTCGTGGACGACGGTCGAGCTTCCCGAGGAAGGAAAGGCAAGTCGCGACCCTTGAGGCCAGCAGGGCGCCTCAGAATCCCGCGTTCGCCGACTTCGGAGAGCCCGCCCAGGGAAACCTGATTCCCAGGAGCCGCGCCACACTCCCTCGGAGTGCCACGTGGCGCGCAGCGCCGCACACCCCAACGCCACAATCTATGGCACCCACCTTCCTGCCTGCAGAAGACAGCAAAGCAGTGACTCCCAGGTACACGAGAGGCATGCGCCCCGGGCACGTCGCTCGCTCCAATCCAGTTCCCGACCCTCGACTCGTCGAGCCAGTCACTACGAGTCGCTCCAGTCCAGTTCCCGACCCTCGACTCGTCGAGCCAGTCATTACGAGTCGCTCCAGTCAAGTTCCCGACCCTCGACTCGTCGATCCAGTTATTACGAGTCGCTCCAGTCCAGTTCCCGACCCTCGACTCATCGAGCCAATCATTACGAGTCGCTCCAGTCAAGTTCCCGACCCTCGACTCGTCGATCCAGTTATTACGAGTCGCTCCAGTCCAGTTCCCGACCCTCGACTCGTCGAGCCAGTCATTACGAGTCGCTCCAGTTCAGTTCCCGACCCTCGACTCGTCGATCCAGTCGCCACGAGTCGTTCGTTTCTCAGACTTACGGCTCGCCTGATCATTACACGAGGACGCCCTTCATCCACGAAACTCTAAAAAACCGATGCAACACACCTCCGCCTGGGGGGGGGGAAGTGATAGGGGAGTCACCATGAAGTCAACGGGGATTCGGACCATGACGCCAGCCGTCCCATGGGAGGACAATCGAAGTGACCCCACTCAGGGGGTGATGGCGACGCGACATGCCACGACACCCTCCGCACGTGGGCCGCACCCTGCCCGAGTGAACGGGCATTAACGTCGACCCGACGTCCCCAACGTCACCCCCTCAGCCACCCAAATGCAGAGGGCGACGATCGATGCCGCCCATACCCTGCGACAGGATGGTCCGCCACGCGACCCTAATGGCAATGTCAAATCCAGCCAGAGGCACGACCCTGTTCTGACAGGCAGGAACATCAGGTAATATCAGATCCAAACTATAAAGAGTCGAGGGCCCTAAAGGTCAAGAAAGGGAAAAAACTCTTGAGAAAAAAGTCCTCTTCTCGTCCACTAATTAGACCGTCGGAGGGGTCGGGCCAGAAAGGCGATCCGACCTTTGTGCAGGTACACGACGACCGCATTGCCAGGGGACTACAGCTAGCCATCTCAAAAGACCACGCTTTAATCGGGTTGTCACGAGTGCTCACCCAAAAGACGTCAAGAGGCTCTACCCGTGATCTTCGGCATCCGGACCCCTGAACTGAGCCGTATCGTCCCGAGATTACGGCTTAAACGGGTGTAGACCGCATCAATGGTCTTCTATGGTCTTCTATCTTAATCTACTCCTACTATTTTCTCATAAAACACACAACTCCCTCCGGTATGTGAATTGAAGACCCTTGACAGATCTCTAGTGGGGATCAAAATATAATGGATGTCTTAGTGTAACCTCAAGGAACTCGAACAATCATACTAAGCCCAAAAGGTAGGCAACTCTTACCGATCACAACTCCTTATAATTCTTGTCCTGTTCGGCTTCTGAACCATCATGGTCTTGAGGAACTTGACCAATCATGATCTTTGGTTAAGTCATCATAATCATTACAAGATGAGTCTAATTCGATAATATGTCCTCGAGGGACTCAACCAAGCATACCACGTCCTGAGATCACCGGTGATATCTCTATGTCATAGGCAAGAACTCGAATGGCAATATAGGTGAGTCTCGAGGGACTCGACCGACTCAACTTACGTTAGAAATTGATTTCTCCCTATAATAATAGAAGGTCATGTGGGACAATCTAATTGCCTCATGCTTATCGATTTAATATTTTTAAGAGAGGGGATTTTGATTCGATCTCCTAATATGATATGTCATACACATACATATTTAATATATATCTACATCGCATGTAAAATATATATATATATATATATATATATATATATATATATATATATATGATGTAATTGTTCATATTTAATCATATGGTGTAATTGTTCATATGTGTATAGTCAATTACACCATATGAACAATTACATCAGATGATCATAAACCATAGCCTAATGTGATTAAGCTCGAACTAGTGGCCCCAATTACTAACATCACGATTTATGTATGCATCGACATATCTCCATGCCCTGTGATTGTCTATCTCATCTTCATCGGTTCTATTAGCATCTCAATGTATCTCAATGCATCATGATCATCCATCTCGGCCTCATGGGTCCCACTATCACCTCCACACTCCCGTCGTGTTAATTACAATATAATCACAAGCACGTAGGCCTGATAATAAATAAGAAAAAAATGGAGGCTCACAAACCCCAATAATAACAATAATCACATCACATATACATACACATCATGGTCTATGATCATCCGTCCACATCACACATCACACATCACATATACACAATACCATGTAGGACTACTATATAATAATAATTAATTAAATTATTTAATTAATTAATTATATACAGTATTTTGGGAACCGTACCATATGGTGCCCTACATGGCAAGTAGTCCCTTATGTGGCTAGAAAACCCTGGTCGCTAGGGACTCCCCTATAGCTAGGAAACCCTAATTGTAGGGCAAGTATGCGTGGCCAGGTTTCCTGGCCACCTGCTTGCCCCATGCGGCTAGGAATCCTAGCCTCTAGGGCTGCCCCTATGATCAAGAAACCCTGGTCGCCAAGGCTACCCCTTGCAGCTAGGAAGAGGCTACCAACCCTCAGGCCGAGAGGACCTCTGCTGCTCTCATCCTTGCTACTTTTGGCTAGGTCGAGAGTAGCAAGGTGTGCTCTCGGCCAAGGCTGTAAGCAGCCTTTAGCCAATCCATAGGGCAGTAACAATTGTTGCCCTTTATCCCCCTTTTGCGTCAATAATTTTTATGTCAAAAGCTCTCTCTAAAATATAATAGAGAAAAAGGGTGCAGTCTAGATTTGAAAACTATGATAAAAGATCACAGCAATCATGTAAAAATAATTCTAAGCGATTCAACATAACACACAATTTAAAAACCAATCTTTCGTATAAGCAACCTACCTTTGTTACAACTGTTAAGAAACCTGGGGCAACATCACATGCATAGTAGATGAACAGAAAATAAAATTCTTAGAATTTTTGCAAAAAAAGTTTCTCATCGTCGTACAAAGATTGATGTGCAAAAACCTGTAAAATCAAAAACTGTGCATACGTAAAAGATGTTACATAAAAATATCGTATATCCCTAAAAACTCATAGATCTACGGGAAAGGATGAAAGAGGTCAATTGTCCTCCTCTCCAGTAGTGATCCACACGATTGGCACAGTAAAGATACTTCTCAAATCACTGCACAATCCTCCTTTCCATGCACACCATGTGATCAAGAAAAGACTAGCCCTTCTTACTATCCACATGCCCCAAATTGAGACTGTTGGCTGAGGAGGAGAGAGAGAGAGGAGTATAGGAGGTGGTAGCCAAAAATGGTCTAGCATATGGCCATTTGGTTCTTTCCTATGTATAGATGTCCTTATAAACTTAACCCTAATGGATCCTACCCTATTGGGTATTGAATCTCCATCTAACTACCCAATAATCTCTCATTGGCTCTTATTGGCTCATATCCATAAAATCGAATAATTCAGGAGCTTACTGGATATCTAATAAGATAGGAGCTTCAACAGATATCTCATATCTAAATTTCTACTCGTTGCAACACCTACTATATGTGTGTGATCCTCTATGCTCAATATCAAGCTGGTTGTGAGTTATACATGTCAAAACTCTTTCGAGCTTAGTAAATTATTATCTCCATAATAATTCACTCATCGACTACGGACGTACTAAGCTACTATGCGGTAATTCCCAGATGATATAAATGGATCTAATCCATTAGATCTATCTGTCCTTAGTTATCATGTATCTAGAATCCCTTATCCGTCTAATATCCCAAAGACCATATACCGAACATGATATTATCAAATCCATATGGAATCTACTCGAGTCTCGCTCTAATCTGATTCTCTCGGAGAACTCTTTTTCTCTCAATCCGAATAACTATAGCTAGCGATTTTCTTGAGTAAGAACACATAAGTTTTTCTTCTCATGACACCAAGAGCGGATGATCCTCTATCGATACTCAATTGCCTCGTAAGGTTGGCTACCACTCCCGATGAGCAATTGTGCTAGATTTAAAACTTTCAAACCTATAAGTCCGGTATCAAAGAGTGGAGTACTCAAATAGGATATTCTTGGTATCTCAAGTCTAAGAACTAAATAAACTACTGTGATGATAAAATCATTGTTTGATAATAAGGTATCATCAACCATCTAATATTCCGTAAGCGGATCGATCAATGAACTTATTCTCCAATGAGCACCTATACAGTATCCCTAATGTCCCCACACGAGCAACTATGAGACTAACCGCCTCTATCATATAAATAGGTATACAATATACCAATCTGTTTGGTTATCTCGATGTCCTTCTCGAGTAACCTATGACTAAGATTATTTAGAGTCTGTGTTTAAAGGCGAATCAATCTCATTATCGTGATCTCATCACGATCCTATTCTCATTACATAGATCCATAGATGTTAGAATATATGCAGTAGGTAATATAAAGTGAAAAAAATATCAATAAATAATAATAAGTAAAAATAATATGTATCATGTCACACATGTCATAACTCACGTGATTGACTTGTAGGGCACCTGTGACTAGCAAAAGATAGGTTAGGGTTCATCTGAAACACTCACACATTCAAGGAACACCATAATGTAAAGTGGTTCGGTCAAATGACCTACATCCACTTACGAAGCCTTCTTCGATGAGACTCCCAACTTCCACTAGCAAATCACTTTGAAGGGGAAGGGCCAAATACGCCTCTTACAACCATTTTACAAATGGTTCACACTCTTATAGATTTTTTAAAGAGAAAAAGGGAGGTGAACACTTAAGCTACTGAAAACAAGACTTTGCTAAAGCTTTTTCTCAATTTTTAACTTGTCAAAAAGGTATATTCTCTACTGAGAATTAAGGGGTATTTATAGATCCCAAGAGGATTCAAATTTGGGCTCCAAATTTGAATTACTTTTGGGTTTCCTAATGCTGACGGTGCCACCGCCTGTCGGTGGCGATGCCACCGCTTGTTAGTGTCTGACATTAATAGTGTACTAGCGGTGCCACCGCCAGACCTCTCGGGTTCTGGGCGGTGCCACCGCCTGGACTATTCCAGCTCACTAGTTGGGCTCCAAACTTGGCTCAAACCAGTCCAAACTCGGGCCCAATTGACCTGTAACCAGGTTATAGGGTTAATCCTTAATCCTAACCCAAATTATATGCAAACTATGAAATTAAGACATAGCCCTAAGCAAATTTTTAACTGGCAACGTCGAGTTTCCTTCCGGTGAGCTTTCCGGTGAACTTTTGGCGGACTTCCGATACACCCTCGAATTTCTTCCGGCGAACTCCCAATAGGCTCCTGGTCTTGTGGCGAGTTCAACAAGTCTTTGGCAAGTATCCGAACCTTCTTGGTGATCTCCGCAAACCTCCAATGATCTTTCCGGCGGACTTCCAAAAACTTCAGCAAGTCCTCGATTCTTTCTCGGTTGGTTCCAGTAGCACTTCCGGCGATTCTTCGGACTTTCGACGGACTCTCAAACACCCATCGAACTTGACTCCGGTAAACTTGCTTTATGTCTTCAAGCTATCGTAGTTAATCCTGCACACTTAACTCAATAATATGGATTAGATCAATTAATCCATCAATTGACTTCATCATCAAAATCTGAGATTCAACAAAAGATAGGTTAGGGGTTCATCTGAAAGAGCATAATTTCTCGATTCTACTTTTCGATTGTCTTCGGCACTGATAATGACATGTAGTTTAATTATTTTTTTTTTAATTATGACTTCTTTGATATATCTTTATAATTTAGTTCCATGGTGTATGCTCAATTGAATGACTAAACATAATTAAGTAACTAAGTCATCTTAGAAGAATTGAAAAAGCAACTGATCATGACTAATGGAGCTTGGGTAGTTCGCATCCTCTGGAGCCATCGAACCACTCTAAGGTTTTGGATCAAGGAATCTTATTTGTCTTGTTTATAAAATTGAGGCCATCATCTTACTAGGAATCATCCTCTTAACAATCAAAACCTCATACTATAATGAGGAGATGTTAGATTAAAGACTTTAGGTAAACCTTAACCTAATTGATAATACTTGGGAAAGGGCTCATTTTTTACACTTAACTTTTAAGCACTATAATCATAAGATCTGACATCGACTCCTAAATTTGGGGAACTTGGTCTTGCGTAAGACCAATGTCATTGATCCTACTCGCTCTTTAGGAAAACTTACTTTAAGAGGGATCCTATCATGTCTTAGAAGAAGTCTGACCTAAAACTTATCGACTCTAAACTTGAGGGACTTGGATATTCTAAGAACTTGAAACATTATATATCTCAGAAAATATTATACATAAAGAATATTTGAGTTTAAGAAGAGTCCAATATAAACACTAATTCTTATGAAGGAAAAGTTATATTTTATTAGATAAAAATATTTAAATTTTTGTCGGGATCCCCTGTATATGTAATATTTAGAAATAAAAAAAGGACAGGACTCTTGATAGCAAAGAAGAAAGAAAAATTATAAATATGTATTCTGCTCGAGCACCTTTATCACTTGAGAGGTGTCCTCCATAGGAATTGCTTTGGACGTCTTGAGGGTTTGGTGCCCATAGCCCTCTTGATAGTCACAGAGGTCTTGATCGCAGTAGCTTCAAGTGCCTCCCCCATCATCGAAGTGGGGACCTCCTTAATTATGGCCTTAGTTGCCTCCTCCCTCAATGCTCCTTCAACTTCTTTTCCTAGGTTCGACACCATTTAGAGTATCACTGACTATAGCCGAAGATTAGTATTTATTATGGTCACTTATGTAGTTGATCCTGAATAATACCATATAGTTATTAAAGGAGTGTTGATTACTGGGATCTTTGGGACCATGAAGCCTGAGTGGTCTCTTTGTTAAACCTAATCGACAAAGTGAGGATAATTTTGATAAGGCAACACCTGAAGAATTTGAGCCCCACATTGACAACAATCAACACTCTCGAAGAAGTCTATAATGACATTGCTAACTGTTTGATAAGGTGAGAATGGGTTCCTAATCGACTATGTTATGAGGTTCAATAATGAGAAATAGCAAGTAGTCAATTAGCACTAAGACTCTCACAATTCTTTTGGTTACTAACAAAAAGCCTTCGATGACATATTTGAATTACTCCAAAAGGTGAATCGACATATAACCGAGGTCCTTATGTTAGAGAAAAAAAAGGGATGCTGTTAAGAAGTGACAAAAAGATAAGTAATCTATATAACTTTAGCCTTCACAATTTCATGATATCTAGTTATCTCTATGGGTAATGTATGCTAAATATTATAACACATTCTAAAATTAAAAGATGTTCACACCCTCGCTCCGTCAAGCTGATAATAATTTGATCTCTTAGCATTGATAATTTCCTCAAGTTGATCACATCTTCAAAATGATCACTCTCTAAGCTGGTTGCATTGTTAGAAAATCATTCCTTTAGGTTGGTCATCTTTGAGATAGTTATATAATCAAGACAATTGTAAAGACGACCACCTCTTTAAGATGATTATTTAAATTTGGTTATACCTTCAAGACATCTTCAACTAGAAATTGCCTTTCAATTGTCCTCAAGATAACTCTCATTGTAGATTTTTCTTCCTTCGTAAGGTTACTCTCTCCTCTTCTTTTTGACCCGATCAACTTAACTCAAGCCAATTTGGCTCGACTAATTCAGATTGAGCTCACATGGGCCTAATGCTTGACTAAGCTGGATCAAGTCTAGCTTGACTAAGATGAGTAAGGCTAGACCAGCCAACTCCTTAGGCTTGTGAGAAGATTTGGCCCACGTGCATTATACATTTTTGCTTATTTTTTCTTAGAACAAAAGAGAACTTCTACACTAACAAAAGTTCAAACATAATACCTTTTGGTTATAAATAAATCTATTTACCACCATATTAGTTCATGCTTTATGCTAAAAGATATTATATATATATATATATATATATATTCATTTATTTATTATGCTTATAGCACCCAACTTACCTCAAAATATGTACGATATATTTACCTAGGATAGAAAAGCATGTAAAATGCCTAATGCATCTCAAAGTATTCCTTTTGTGCATGATGCATTTGCCTAGAGTACAAATGCATTTGAAACGCCTAACACACCCCAAAGTACCTTATAAAAAAATCATCTAAAACACACCAAAATATCTTGTTTGTGTGTGATAGATTTGTTTTGAATAAAATGCATCCAAAGTACTCGACACACCCTAAAATGTTTAATTTGCATACAAGATGTTATCCGAGACTTAAAAATATATGAAGTGCTTGATACAGGTAATATATTTCGAAGTATTTTTATGCATCCATCATGTTTTCATTAAACATGCTACATTCATTTAAAATAATAAAGTATTTGAAGCATATGACGTATCCCAAAATATCTCCTCGTATGTAATATGTTTATTTTGAAAAAAAATTAAAATACAACTTAGTCACTTTTTATTGTAGACGATATTAATTGAGATTTTATCAACAATATAAATGTATAACCCTTATGAGGAAATGATATAATTATTATTTTTTATCAACGATATATGAAATCTAACCAGCGTCTATTATTATTTTTATAAAATAGAAACGGTATTTTCAAACGCATAAACCCACAAAAAGAAAATAAAATCCACGTCATCTTCTTCTTTAACGGATCCGGTTCCTGGATCGGATCCGGGCACATTGAGACGGTACAACTCGTTTGATCGCCCGTTCCCCTCTTCTTCCTGTCCCCCAAACCAAATCGCGCAGATCCAGATCCAGACCAGCGAGAGAGGTCTTCGAAGCCCAACCATGACGGACCTTGTGACGCCACGATCCCCGGCGACGGACCTCTTCGGCGACCCCATCGACGCGAAACCCCCCTGGTTCAAGTCCTCCTCCTTCCTCCGCCCCGACTTCGTACCCGAGTCCTACGTCGCCGACCTCCGCTCCTTCGTCCCCCTCGAGAGCCTTGCCGCGGAGCTCCGATCCCACCTCGCCGACCTCAAGGCCGAGCTCGTCGACCTCATTAACCGCGACTACGCCGACTTCGTCGGCCTCAGCACCCGCCTCGTCGACGTCGACGCGGCTGCCGGCCGCATGCGCGCCCCGCTCGTCGAATTCCGCGATAAGGTAGCTTCTTTCCGTGCCGTCGTGGACGCCGCCCTCGTCGCCATCCGTAGCGGCCTTCGCCAGCGGTCTGAGGCGTCGGCTGCAAGGGAGATCCTCCAGCTGCTTCTTGACACCTTCCACGTGGTCTCCAAGGTGACCCTGAACTCGAGCCTTTCTACCTTGTTCTTGTTACTGTCGATATCGTCTTCTGGGTAATCTTTGAATTGTCTATTTGTACATTTGAATTATCTGACAGGATTAACGTTATAGTGCAGATTTTAGAATAGGTTGTATGTCAAGATTATTTTTATAGAAATTAAAGCCTGATTGAACTCTGACGTTGATCCTATGTAATTGATCAAAATTCTATATTTCGTCTGCCCTTGACACACTGTTGCATTTTTACATGTCAATATAAGTAAATTCCTATGCATTCTTGAGAGTGATTTCCTGGTGGACCAGTTGTAGATCAGTGTGAGGACACCTTATTGAACTCTGTTTGATCTGTCTTATAGTATTTCAGAGCTCTGGTTGTGGACTATTTATCATTCTGTAGTTGTGTCCGCCTAAACTTTTGCCAGTGGTCTTTGGTTTGAGCCTCGCCAATAAGGATCAGAATAATTATCTGCTTTCATTTCTGAAGATCTTGTAACCTGTTTTTCACTGAGTACCTTGTTCCTAGCCTGTAACTGTACTACTGAATTTTCATTCAAGTTTTGCTATCATGTAATTTCTTTTCTGCATGGACTATGTTGTCTCTGCATACTGCTTCCATGAGATGTCTATTCTTGTTGTTTGATTATAGTATGGAATTTCAGTGTTTTGTGAACTTTTACCATGTTCTCTTGTTTGAGAGTATGAATGAAATATCAAGTATTCTCTTTTGCAGGTTGAGAAACTTATCAAGGAATTACCAACTACTCACTCTAATCAGTCAAGTCCAGACACAGTGTCTAGTGAGAAAGGTTCCTTAACCAATGCTAATTCCATACAGAATGTCGAAATTGGGTCAAATCTTAGAGAGGATCAAAGCATTCTCTTGGAAAGAATTGCCAGTGAGATGAATCGGCTTAAATTTTACACTAGTCATGCAAAGGTTACATAGTCTTTCAATTTAGTTTCATATTGTTGATTTTGTTTATCTTTTCAATATGTGCTTAACTTTAATGGTGTTTTTAGCATAGGGAGTAGAAGTTGTTGCAATATTTTTATCTGCTTGATGGTAAATGAATATTGATAAAATAGAAAAGCACAACTTTTAAGAAACTTAAAACATGACAAAATTTACAAACCAGTAGAAAATGTAAGAATGTCAATCATTACTGAGAGTACTAATAATATATCTGCAGATACTGGTATATTCATTATTTCAAATTGGAAATTGGCTATGAAGAATGTTTGTGCTAATGTTTTCTTCTACACCATTTAGGTGATGTTGTTGTTTGCTGTTTGCTCATAAGATGAATGTTTCTTGGTTGAGTTGTAAGATTGATAGCTTGTTAGCTAAGTTATAAGAGATGGATGTAAACATATAGAATGTTGTTTGTTCTTATGTATATTTTATTATCCTCTCAAGAATAATAAATATATAAGTATAAATATTAATGAAACTATTTTTAGTTATTCGTAATTTCTCATGAGACGTATGATATGTTATATTCAGTTATGTTGCATTAAGTTTTACAAGATGGTGTTCTTATTGTCCATAGTTTCACATTGGTTGTTCCAATTGAAGTCCTAAGACTTGTTTAATGTTAGCTTGAATGTTCCATTTCTAGGTGTTGGCTGAAAGATCCTTTTGAAGATGCATGAATAAAAGTAGAACCAAAATTTAAAAGCATATTTCTACCTTTAAGATAATTGTCTAGTACCATAGATAAAAAGAAGCATACTAAAAATGATTTGACAAACTCGGCTACTCAATGTTGTTGATGATTATCTTGTATTATGTAAAGCAAATAATTGAACTTGTAATTTTTTTATAAAGAAGAACAACTAATTTATGATAATTCAAAATGATAAATTTTACTTTTGCTAATAAATTAACGATCTGCCACGTATGAGAAAAAGCAAGCCTGAGATAGCTGTCTAGGTGCCATCTAGGTACTTCAGTCGTTGGTTGGCCTGCCTAGGCTGGAGATTGCCTAGTTGTCTTCTTATGACAACATTGATATAGTTCATATCATTTTCTGTGGAAAGTTATGTAGTCACTTACTTCTGCTTTAAATTATGGCAGTACAGAATCTCCCCTTCATTGAGAACATGGAGAAGAGGATCCAAAATGCTACACTGATGTTGGATGGTAGTTTAGGCAATTGTTTTGTGGATGGCCTGGAAAATCGAGATGCAAAGGCAATCTACAATTGCTTGCGTGCGTTTGCTGCTATTGATAACACCTCAGCTGCCGAAGAGCTTTTCCGAAAAACCATTGTGTCTCCCCTGATTCAGCAAATTATTCCTCATGACCACTTGCAAACAGTTGGTGGTGCTTCCTCAGATGAACTTGAGCATGATTATCAGCAGATTATGCAATGCATTGAGAAGGATTGCAAATTTTTGCTGGAGATATCTTCAACAGGATTTTAAGAAATTAATTTATAGTAATTTTGTACATTGTTCGCTTTATCAGTCCGTACCGGCATACCGACCAGCTATTAGTATGATACATATTGAGTTGTATCGAGCCATACCGACACATGGTACATGGTGGTGTATTGATGTATCACTTGCACGAGTCCCCTATCTGATCGGTACAGGTCGCCCGTACCGAGCTATACGGCAAACCTTGGTTTTACATGACATGTTATATAAGCAATATAATTTTAATTTATTTATAGTTCAGTGTTTTATCGTCTTATTCAATATTGTTTTGTGATTTCAGCAAATTCAGGTTTCCATGTTTTTGATTTCCTGGCCAATTCAGTGCTTAAAGAGGTCCTTATTGCTATTCAAAAGGGGAAACCAGGGGCATTCTCTCCTGGAAGGCCAGCAGAATTTTTGAAGAACTACAAGTCAAGCCTTGGTTTTCTTGCCATTCTTGAGGGTACAGATTCCATCCTGGAGTTATAAGTTCTCATAATTCATTTTTTGTGAAATTCTCAAGTTCATTGCCATTTTGGTTGGAGTTAAAAGGACTCTTTGAAGTATACGCTGTTAAGTCCAGTCATTAAGCTGATTTGCTATTCTGTAGATCCTATCATGTTTAGTTTTTGCTTGTCTCTCTTCATATGCAATTTAACTAGCACATCCTTTATTTCATACTATTCAAAAAATAGCCTTTTCAAACTTTTTTTTGTTCATGCTATTTGACCATATTTTCTTTGTAATTTGCTAGGTTACTGCCCATCTAGATCTGCTGTAGTTAAATTTCGTTCAGAAGTTGTGTATATGGACTTCATACGACAGTGGAATGTTGGTGTCTATTTCTCCTTGAGGTACCTAAACATGATTTCCGAGTACCTGTGTTTGTGGGATTTAAAAAGAACTTTGGCCTAGCTTATATTTAGTGGTTTCTTTCTATCAGATTTCAGGAAATTGCTGGTGCACTGGATTCTGCCCTTATGGCCTCTTCAATTAACCCTGTTGATATTCAAGGGAAACCCCATAAGTTGACAATGAAGCAGAGTATTACATTGATGGAAAGCTTGAAATCTTGCTGGAGTGATGATGTTCTTATTCTTTCTCACTCGGACAAGTTTCTACGCTTAACATTGCAACTTGTTTCAAGGTTAGCCTGTTCCATGTGACTATATGATTTCACTTCTTTTTTTCCCTCTTATGTATATTTTTGAGCATGCAAGCAGGTACTCGTCTTGGCTATCTCATGGTTTGTCTGCTCGCAAAGCACGTAGTGCTAGCTCAAGGCCTGTGCAGAATTCTGAATGGTCTATTTCTGCACAAGTAGAAGATTTTATTTATGTAAGACTACAAATATAATCCATGTTTCAATTTTATTTCTTCTTCTCACAATTTTCATCGATACAGGTCTTCTAAATTTTGCATAATTAACTTCTAGTGGTAACTTATGGCTTTTTGCTTGACATTGGATCTTGATAGGTAGATTCTCAGAGATCTACATTTCCAACTATTGTGTTCTGGGACACAGACCTGTCCCTCACATTTACCTCTATTAGTGCAAGGGGACACCCAAAATTTGTTCGCCGAAGAACTATGTTGATATGTGTTTTTCTGAAGTTTGAGATGGTTCTCAATTAGCTAATACTCTTCAAACTTGGGATTGGATATTCAAAAATTGAATTTGAAATCAGGAAAATAAGATGACATGCTCATATGCAGCAATATGGCATTACTTCAGGTCAAAGTGGATATAAGGTTCTCGAATTTAGACATTAGATAAGGAATCTTCATTCTTCTTGGAGAATGGGTATATTATTAATTTATTGGAGTCACAACTTTAATTTGAATAAGGTCTACAAATCAGTTGATGGGATATCAGAGTTTTTAGGTTTCAATTCTCAGATGAACTCATGCAAGATGTTGTCTAGGTCTCTATCATTTTGGATTGTTTTAACTATGCAGGGTGACAGTTATCTTGGAGTTTATTCATCTGGTGCCTCAACAATATTTGATCTTGCCATATGCATTTTATCTAGATCTTTCATTTGGGAGTTGATGGCTGGGCAAAATACCAGGATATAAAGAAAATTTGCTTAAAAGAGATGCGGATCATGTACAACTATATCATCAAATTTACTTATATTTGAGTCATATAGTGAGGGAATCAGGTTAACATAGTGTAAATTAGTGTAGAACTGAGATCCTTGCATCAGTGGGCCATGTATGCTTCTTGAGAACTGACATGAAATCTGTTGCTAGCCCTTTTTTCTAGTGGCTTAATTCTTGGCAAGAAAGAACCTACATCTGTACTTCTGCTCTCCTGCCAAAAAATTGTTGTGTCAAGTGGCTCAGTGCTTGAGCTAACATGGTTTGGTCCTCTACTTATTAGGTTCCTGTGGACAGAAATTGAGGAATCTCAGTTCACTCATAGCCCAAAATCTGAACATTCCATCATCACTTTGCATTGTAGTTCAACCACAATCAATGCCATCATTAGAGGATCCACTAGAGAGTAGCTCACTTATCTTGCAAAAGAATCATTTTCCACCACTATATTTGCACCAGCTATGCATCTACAGAGTGCAACATGTGGTTGTTGACCTTGGCAAGAACCTGCAGAAAGTGACACGGATAATCATGGCTAAGAATTTTTTGATGTTGAAGTGATATATTACTGTATCATTCATATTTTTGGTACATTAATATATAAAAAAATAAAAAAAGGGTGTGAACACTTTTATGAGTTGGATAATCTCATATCTGCTATATTTTTTAAGTTTAATTGGAAAATTTATCTTTTTATAGATGTGTATTCACATTGTGCTTCTTTTGCAGGTAATGCATGATGTGACTTTTCTGGGAAGCGAGCTTTCTGGTGTCTTTCTTGGACAAGTGATTCAAGTTCTTGGGTCATGCTCGGATGAAGTAGTTGATCTTGTAAGACAAAGCATATTGCAAGCTGGAAAAAATTTGGAGGATCTATTACCTGCCATAATGGATACAATGGTTGAGGCTATAGTTGAGAAATCTGTGGAGGTAAATCATATAAGTAATCATATCAAAATATTTGCAAATGGAGGAGATTATTGCTATGACTAGTCCTTGTTGCACATAATAGATACTATTGTTATTAATGTGTTGAATCTCTACCAATCACTGTGCTTTTGTATCTGATATCCTCTGGAGGCCATAATACATGAACTTATATGCTCTTAGATAATTTGGAAATTTGGGCAATCAAACGTGTGTAAAAGCCAAGGACATGGGTAATAAGCAATCCGGTGTATTAAGTTATCTGTTTATGTGCGTACCTGATTCAGTTACATGATAATATATACATAGATACACATTACCATGTGTGCATGTTTGTGTATGTTTTAGTGCCTCTGTACACTATATATCCTTGTATTTATTTGATGGGCTTCTTAGGAGTTGAGAAGCATTGTTTGCGTTCACAATATGTAACAAGGGGCTAACTTGAAATTTAGTTCATGCACTTCAATAAGAGAGAGGAACTTCCAAAATCTTTCTAAATGATAACACAAGGCATATTCCATTTATCCGATTGTATTTCTAAATGGTTCTCAAAGATTATGGATGTAAGAAAAGGCTGGAAGGACATTACATTGCTAATGCAGTAATATTTTCAAAAAGCAAAGGCGAAAGGTAATCTGTCGATGCTATGTTATGATGACATTGCTTTGTCTAACTTGGGATCTGCAGATGATCCAACCTGGAGCTTCTTGAAGCCAAATTTAACATGTGAAGCTATGACATGGTGGCGATAAAAGGATGACATGAGTTTAGATGCTAGGAAGGTTTTCTTAAGAATATTTTATCATTTATTGATCAAGGTATCTATCCTGCGATAAGGAATCTAGCATTATTTAACTCTTATAAGGGAGATCATTTCTCAAAATATCCAAAGAAGTGGTCTTATTGGTGTCTGAAAATTGTTGATAATATCAAGGATGTAAGCTTCTTCAGGTTTTTTTGCCTAAAAGAACAACAAAAAGGAAAAGGAGGGTGTCTAATCTTGCTCTAGTGGTACAAATTATAGCCAAAATATCTATTAAATGCAAATATTCAATCAAATCAATTTACACAGCCGATTGTATGATGTCAATGTAAAAATAATCCCTTCAAAAACATTATGCCTTTTCCTTTTGAAAATGTCACATGCAATATAAGACAATTTATAATATAGAAAGCACAATACTATTCTTGAACATGCAGTCATTTTGTTGGCTTGATATATATTTCATTTGATTATTTCTTGCAAAAGATTATAAGTAGTGATATTCAGACTTCTGGACTATTAACAATGATTTTCCAAGTTGATCTGTTGGTAAATCACAATTGCTAGTTTGATACTAACCCACCTTATTTATTTCATTGGTAGGACTTAAGGCAGCTGAAAGGAGTCACTGCAACATATAGGCTGACTAATAAACTTCCTGTGATACCTTCACAATATGTATCACTGATCTTGAGGCCACTAAAGGTGTGTAATCATTTCTTCTTCTTCTTCTTCTTATGTTACTCAAACTGGTTGCCATGTCCTGTTGGCACTTCAATCTTTTCATGTGCGAGAAACCTCTGGTCTGGTGGCATAAAAGATTGTCTCTAACAAAATTTCCTAATATTTTATTCAATATTATTTCTTGTACTTCTATGTGATTAGAAAATTGCAATACATATGTATACTCTTTGCATGGCCAATTGCAATACACATGCATATACAACTCTGTTGATATACAACTTTCTGATGGAGACTAATATGCTTGTGTTTTGTTTGCGTATGCTGATATTACACTCAACAAAACAATAATATTTGTTGAACTTTTTGTCTGTAATTTCATTGTTTCTCTTTATATTATTAAAAAAATTAATGCCGGGTAGAATCATCAGAAAGCACTGAGCATGTAAATTTGCAATAGCATTGTTATTGGAATTGCACCAGGCACTAGGGATGCATACAAGGGGGGCAGGTTTTACTTATAACTCCTGCTTTGTCCTTAATCTGGTTTACAAGACATACAATCCTAATCCACACAGCTGAATATATTAGTTTCCCTACCTTGATTAATGTGAATAAATTATGATAATATATATAATATGATTGGTATATATACTTAATGTGTTTATAATATAATAGAGGAAATAATTTATAGGAAATCATAGGCAGGTTTTATGTGAGGTGACATGTTGCAGGGCAACATTGTGTCACGGTCAAAATTGTAAATGGGGTGTTTGACGTAATGCTTATGTATGTCTGTGTCTTTTGATTTGTTAATGCTTTACACAGCATGTAAAGGGCTAGCAGTAGGCTTAGTAGCCTCATTTTCTTTCGGTCTATAGTGAACCATTTGGACTCTTTGTTGTGCGACCGTTTAGAACTTATAAAGTCTGTTTGTAATTTGCATTGGATATGAAGTATTTACTGAAATGATTGCTTGTGGATCCCGAGTGAGGCGCTTTCTCTAACCCGTTTTCTTTTTTGTAGGTCCTAAGGGACCATAAGATGTTTCGGGGAGGCTAACCTTTGCAGATGGACATGCAAGGGTACTGCATGACTTAGGCAAAACCAGCTAAGTCCGTGACAGATGGTATCAGAGTGAGACAAGCACTCATAGAAACACTTGGTATGCAAACGTGAGGGACCTAGCGGGGCTACATTGAGGGCAGCCAGCACGTGCGACCGTTTGGGGGGAAAACGTGCATGGAGATGTAGGGAAAATGAGTCGCTTAGAGGAGCGGGCATCTGAGATTAGCATTCAGAGGAATGACTAACCCTTCGTGCAAGAGGCACCACTAGGACAAGTAAGCTGGGAAGAATGCATAACGCATAAAGGTTAGGATGGCTGAGTTTGAGCTACAGCTCAACGTTGGTAACCATACTTGATGGTGCTCAAGGCAAGCGAGGCGCTTGGTAAAGGATGAGACCATGTAAGGTGGAATGAGTTGTTCAGCGACCGAAAGAGTTGTGCAAAGTTTACAGAGGTGAGGGGAATTGCTGACTCGAAGAATTTGATACTCATGCAAAGGATTGTATGCGAACGATGGAGTGTTTCTGGCCATCCCAAGGCGACCGAAACTCGGCGCCATGGAGTATTGAAACTTTCTTTTTAGTATGAGAATGATACATCTGTAGGAGGCTGAAGTGTTCAGCGAGTTCAGTATGTTGCTAGGCCTTGAGGGGTGCAGCGAGGGTTGTATTGATGTGGAGTCGCAATCTAGCAAGTGCGTTTGCGAGAGGCAGAACAATGCACAGTTTGTTCAGCAAGGCGGAGTAGTCCAAGGGGATAATGGTATCCGAAACTTTCAAAGAGAAAGAAGCGAAGAGAGAAGTTGCTTCAACGGGATAGATATCCAGGAGGGATAAGTCCCGACTCTCCAGAGTGTCACGGACTTAGTTGGTTTTGCCTAAGTCGTGCGGCACCCTTGCGTGTCCGTCCGCAAAGGTCAGCCTCCCCGAAACCTCCCATGGTCCCTTAGGACCTACAAAAGAGAAAACGGGTTAGAGAAAGCGCCTTACTCGGGATCCACGAGCAAACATTTCCGAAAACACTTTATAGCCAATGCAAATTACAAACATACTTTAGAAGCTCTGAATGATAAAGGGTCAAAATGGTCCACTACAAACTGAATATCTCTCACAAGTGTCCACATGACACAACCTTTATTTATAAGCCTAAAAAAGCCACCAAACCCAACTAAAATGGGGTTGTTAAGCCTTCGACCGTCCCTCCACATGCTGTACAAAGCATGAACAAACCAAAAGACACAAACATACATAAGCATTACATCAAATATCCTGTTTAGAATTTTGTCTGTGACAAGAGGGAGAACCATATGCAACAGACCGCACATGTTGAGGAGTACCTCAAAAATAACTTCACAAAGCTTAACGAACCGAGCGAGCGGCGAGGAGTTGTCGTATGAACTCGCTTGAGGTAATGCATTGTGGGGATGCATTGCAAGATTAAGTGGGGGAGCGATCCAAGGCAACACAAATGAAGGCACACTTGGAGTCGATATGGAGATCAGACTCAATGGAGGGCTGACCCGTGGAATGGTGGGCGTGAGGACCATCATCAACTCAATGCAAATCGAGGAGCGGAGCAACTTGGGTGTAACTTGGCGAAGTACCCAAGCCGCATGAAAGGAGCTAGCATAGAAAATGAAACATGGAGCGGAGGCACAAAGCTTTCCTTGAATAGAGGTCAAAGACATGAACTCTTGCAGAAGCAAGAGCGGGATCATGTCGTTCCATGGGTCCCTCATTATGATGGAGCGTGCTCATCCTGCATGGTGCCAAAGACGAAGGGAGCTTCAAGGCACATACACCTTACCTTAGAGGAACATTTGACCGAGAAACTAAGGCGACTCAACTTACGGAGGCGAAGTTGGGTTCATAAGACCTTGGCACGAGGCAAGAGGACACGGAGGCGTGTATTCTTGAAGAATATGTCATAGTGTTACCATTCAAGTTGTCATGAAGGATGCGGTGCGTAGCAGAGATTGTGCTGGTAGGGGCAGAGGCCCACGATCCAAACAATGGTGCACCAATTTCAGCGAAGTCGGTGGACTTCGGGAGCTACTAGACGATGGACTGTCCTAGAGCGGTGCTTCGTCCAAGTGTGACCCGAGAGCGGGTGGACGAAGGTTGATTGCCAAAGGAGCGAACACAATCATAAGTGGAAGAGGCCTTGCGATGTGTTGGCAGAGGCCGTACATGGAGGGATCACAATCCGAGTTCATCCCACAAGAATCAGAATGCAATGGAGATGTTACCAGGAGGCGACATGGTGCAATGGATCGTGGTGGAATAGTTTGTGGCAATGCAATACCACACGAATCTAGTCCCGTGAGGGACTATATCATACGGAGGTATGATCGGGAGCTATTGGGAGCTCCACTTCAGTAAACAACACAACTACAAGAAGGGCTATGGATTCAAGGAGTGAAAGCCATGATACTGTAGAGGCGGGTCTTCCGTGTGTGCATCGAATTTTGCATCGGATGAAAGCCTTGGTCATCAGCATATGAGGGTTGTGTACCACCGAGCGAAAAGTTCGAATGCAAGTATCAGTAAGTCCCATGGGAGGGACTTGATCATGTAGAGGTATGATTAGAGCGATTGGAGAGTTGGACTGCTCCAAAGCCCATATTCGCTTAAGGGAACCCAGCAAGTCAGAGGACCAGGCCGAGTAAGCGAACGTTGCTACCAAGGAAGCTAAGGAGAACAGAATCGGTGCGAACCCTATAACATAATGGCAGAGGCCATGCATAGGAGTTGCAGTCTGTCTTTCCATCAACCAAGGGGAACTGCTTGGAGAACACAGAGATGTTGAAGCAGGGGGTCAAAAGGGGCGAGGAGACGACAACGAGTCTAGAGGGACTTAGCTACCCAAAACCAAACATCGGTTAGAATTGAGGCGGACTCGGAAGAGTGCCACAGAGACAGATCTACCGATTGCGAAGAAAGGGATGCAGATGCGAGGCGACGGATAGTAGGGCCATGGGCATGACAGCGCCATAGTACCGTAGAGGCGGGACTTCCGTGAAGTCATCGATCCCTTGCTCTCATGGGGGGAGAGCGCTTAGTCGTGAAAGGGTCCGAGGAGGTGGAGAATGCAGAGGCAAACTCCAAGTACCGAGACAAGGCTAAAGGGCAGAGGCCAGGGAACTTCGTAAGACCGATTGCGAAGAAAGGGATGCAGATGCGAGGCGACGAATAGTAGGGCCATGGGCATGGCAGTGTCATAGTACTGTAGAGGCGGGACTTCCGAGAAGTCATCCATCCCTTGCTCTCATGAGGGGAGAGCGCTTGGTCGTGAAAGGGTCCGAGGAGGTGGAGAATGCAGAGGCAAACTCCAAGTACCGAGACAAGGCTGAAGGGTAGAGGCTAGGGAACTTCATAAGACCAGTGCCAACGAGCTTCTCATCAAGATAGCCGAAAGTGGAGGACTTCGGGTCGATGCAAGAGTGCACGACCAAGGAACGAAGTAGGTAGTACGCGGTATTATACCTTTGCTACTTAGTGGAGTAGGCGGTTGGGTTGATGGAGAAGATGGTACAATCCCAGAGGCGACCAAAACATTAGAGACTTACTCCAAGTTGGGGTGAAACCTTCTTGCATTTCAGAAGTTCGATGGCATTGGGAAGGTGAATCACAGTAACTAACTTAACGCAAGGAGTGCAAACACTTCAAGTGCTTCGGAAGTGTGAGTAAAGAGCAGGTGAAGGCCAGTAACAAGTTCGATGCATGGAGTACAACCCTCGAGGAGGCGGGCGAAGTCAAGTAACTTTGCCTTAACTCTTAAGAGAACAAGCGAAACCGAGTACCCTAAGTCTCTTATCTATCAAGCAAAGGAGCTTTGCACATGTTCAAAGTCCTTTCGAAGAAACCAAATCGAAGATAATAGTTGTCAAATCCTCACCAATGGTGATCAATGCTATTGAGAGTAGATTATCCGCGTCATTTCTCAACAGAATGCCAATCGAAAGCGGAAGTGATGCGAACCTACTTGGAAGTGACAACCAAGGATTACAATTTTGAATAATACCGCCTGTACCGAGCGGTATTATATATATTATATATAATATATTTATTATAATATATATTATATAAATATGCGACGTCGCCTCTTTCTCCCCAGGCGGGTAAAGGCGACGTCGCGTCGCCTCGGCAACGTTGCCAAAAAATTCTTTTTTACTTTTATATATAAATATATAATATTTTTTTTACTTATATATATATATATATATATATATATATACACACCGAACGGTATACCGCTCGGTATATACTACTGTACTGTACCGAGCGAATATCGAAACTCCGGTACGGTAGGATATTTCAATCCTTGGTGACAACTAAGTGAAAGAAGAGTCTATGGGCAAATTTTGTGGAGGAAGGATCCAAAAAACTTCAAAAGTTTGCGAGGCGATGCTCGTTAAAGCTCCAACAGACATCCACCCAGTTCAAGCGACATGAGGCATTTGAGGGACTGACACATACTAAGGATGGATTTTTCCTTCATCTAAAGGATTCGCAGGAACCAACAAGGATCAACATAACTCAGCCAACCCCACAGTAGAGTCAGAGTCATTGGCGAGTTGAAGCAGCATGGCGGATTAAAAGTTCGACTACTCAACAACAACAGTGGAGAGCAATTGGGAAACAAAAGACGCATTGCAATTGGAGCAGAAGATTGAAGACTCAGCAAAGACAAGGAGTTGCAGCGTCGGCAAAGGCTTCGACGAGAATGTCGAAGGAATAAGTGGGGGAGAATGTCACGGACAAAATTGTAAATGGGGTGTTCGACGTAATGCTTATGTATGTCCGTGTCTTTTGGTTTTTTCATGCTTTGCACAGCATGTAAAGGGCTGGCAGTAGGCTTAGCAGCCCCATTTCTTTCGGTCTGTAGTGGACCATTTGAACCCTTTGTTGTGCGACCATTCAGAGCTTGTAAAGTCTGTTTGTAATTTGCATTGGTTATGAAGTGTTTACTAAAATGATTACTTGTGGATCCCGAGTGAGGCGCTTTCTCTAACCCGTTTTCTCTCCTGAGGGACCATAGGAGGTTTCGGGGAGGTTGACCTTTACGGGCGGACACGCAAAGGTCCTGCATGACTTAGGCAAAATCAGCTAAGTTCATGACAGTTGGATATATATATATATATATATATATATATATATATATATATATATATATATATATATCTCAGTGGGGTGGATTTGGTGTGAGGATAATTGATACTGTTTCCTTCTGCTCTGATCTAATTTTTGAAACATCATGTTCTGATTCCATCCCATTCTCCAATTAAATCTAATCGAACCAACCTAATTGGAACTTACTGTCTGGGGCACTGTGAGTCAGGATTGAAATTGCCATATCCCAATTAGGCGCACAGAACATTTAACTATATGGTCACAATCTTGCTTCTTAAGGATATATTTTTTTAATTGTACTTAGTTCCTTTTTAGATCTTCTTCACCATTAGTTTGATTTTTGAGGAATATTTTTTTTGCCAGATGAATGTAAAATCTTGGATATTCCAGTATCTGCTTCTTGCTTTTCTTTGATAGATACTAATGAAAATAGGTGTCACATACAGGATTCACCGAGTCCTTTAAATTGAGTCGGGAGCAGCTTTGGCCATAGTAGATGTGGTTTTATGGTGTCTTCACTGAAGATATTAAGGCAGGAGCAAGGAGGGTAGTGAAATTTTGTGTTTACGCACTAGGATATTACTTGAATTAAGTGATCATGGGAGGAAGATTAACATTGCCCCCTATCCTGGATGCATTTCTCTAATCATGACTAAATTGAATAGAAAAATACCCTGTGAATTTGTCCTAGATACCTGTAAATTAGTGCTTCTGTTCTGAAACTTTAGTGTTGGACTAGTTTATTCTTTAAGAAGAATAACGATGGAGAAGAAAGAAGTGTCAAGGAGGATGTGGAACAGTAAAAGAAGATAACTTAGATGCATCTCTTTCCCTGTGTTTTTTAAATTTCTTCTCTTCTTTGTCACCATTTTCGTATCATTTTATTCTCAGTTTTTACTGGTTGGTATTGGATGGCACTTTGGTCAGTTTTCTGGTGTTCTACCAGTCCAGTGGGGGATTGATATGTATCAGTCTCAAGATTCAAAACTTTGAATCAAACTTTATTGTTCAATAGAAAAATAAGATCAATCATTTGCCTCAAGAGCAACATAGCATTCATATATACAGGGTTGTGAGAGAAAAAAAATATTCTATTTTGAAAGCCTCATCACTTCTCAAAATCCTCATGAGAATGACTTTTAGAATTCTCTAAATATTATTCTTAATAGATCCTAGTAGGACCTTGGATATTGAATGGATTCATAATAAATAGCTACTGAAAAAAAAGGCAAAAATAGATTCGAGAGTCGCTAAAAATAGAAAATCCTGATATACTCCTTTCATGAATGGCTGATGGGGTTGTTCTACCTTCTCATTCCATACTTGAGCATATTGTTCCAAAGAAAGGTCTGGCAGTACCTGCTACAAGCCTACATGGATAGCATTTTAAGTAGTGTATATAATTGAGAGAGAAAAATAATAAATATATACTGTTTAGCTGAAATATCATACTCAGTGTCACTAATCTCTATTGACTGATACAGGCATCACAGTATTACACACAACATACACACAACATTTTAAGGGCATAAGACCAACAAACTTTGTATATCCTAGTTGGTAAGCCTTAGGGTGACCTGGACCTATAGGTTTTGCTCTTATAAAGTCAGTTTTAATTTTCTTTTGCAACTTCAATTACCATTTGAACCTTGTTTTGGCCTGATTTTATAGTTAGGTGGAGAGCAAACTTCGTGATTCTTTTTTATTATAGATCTGTTTTCACTTTTCAGATTTCTTTATCATTTTTTTCAAACTTGTGCATTGTTTCTTGTCAATTGTGCTTTCGTCATGCTCAATAGGTCACCTTGTAAGTGGGAGATCTGGAATTTGATTGGAGCTAACAGAAAGGTCCTTCATAATGGAAAATTATCCTCACTTATTTTCTGTCAGTTTTTTGCTCTCATATTTAGGCACATTGTGGGGTCATGGGCGTTCTAGAGAACATGAAAATAAGCATAATAAGCATTTGGACCTTTTATGCAAGAAAAAGCAGCAAATTTATCTTTGATGATTATTGGTTAATTTTGACATGCATATTACATTTTAATATTTTCTTTTGTTTTGCTGGAATCTTATTATCTCCTGCTTTGTTTCATTTCTATTCAAATGGTTCATGACCATGAGTAAGCTTTTGTATACAGGCATTCCTTGATGGGGAGCATATTAAACTTTTAATGAAAGATGCTCGGAATGAACTTCTGCATGGCGTGACTGAAAAAATCACTACTCGTTACTATGAACTAGCAGCTGATACTGTTAACGTGGTAAGTTGTCAAGACCTTTATCCTTTTGGGTATTTTGTGTTCTCATCTCTCCAGATCAGTAAATCATGCTTGATTGGTTTGCATGATAGGCAAGGAAAACAGAGTCTTCTTTATTGAGGTTACGCCAAGGTGCACAACGACGAGTTGGAGCAACTTCTGATTCCATGGATAATAATATTTCTGACACAGAGAAGATCTGCATGCAGTTATTTCTTGATGTTCAGGTGACAGAACATGTGCTTAGTAACCTCCAGTAATATAAACTAATATTTCTCCAGTAGGATATGAACTAATATAAATCTGGGGCTCGTGGTAGAAGTAACTTTAGATTGAGGTTTATAGCTGTAGAATGGCTGCTTTGACTAAGAATGGGAAATGATTTAATCTTATGCTGGCCAGTGTAAGGGGGTAGATTGAGGCTAGATGCATAGTGGCCTCTTGTTGTGTCCAGTTTTTGAAAGATTTCTGATAATGGTGAGCTTATAGAAAGGTCAGCCTTGAATTTTTTGCTTGCTTAAACTAATTAAACTTACTAGACGTAACCAGTATGAAGTTTAATATGGTTTATTAATAACTGATTATGTTGTTCTGATTGATGAGAGTGAGTTCAGATAAATTCTAAGAATTAGATAAACACAACTTAAAAACATAATCATTTGAGACTGATAGTATGGTTGAAACGCAATTAGAAATAAATGATTATGGAAAAAGTTATGGTGCTACTGATAGTATGGTTGAAGTAAAAGGTTAGCAACTACCAAAAAGAGTTATGGAAAAAACCTTTACTCATGTTGCTACATGGACATACTTTGTGCTATGGACAAAACCTACCAAATTTGGCCATACTTGTGCTACATGGGCATACAACTACTGCTAACTGTAAAGATAATAACATTTTCTTGTAATGATCTTGTGATGCATTTTTTAAGCAATTAGATTCTAAAATAGCACATGTACATTCCAGTTGTTAACAATTTTCCATCCAAAGTTTCAGCCTCAGCATAGACCAGCTGTTGTGAAGTACTTACTTGAAACATGTTCTGTCATCATACAGAGGATAGTCAATTGGTCAATTATAATTTTCCCCTCTGAACTATTGTAATCTTTGATTAGTACATCTTTATGTTGCACCAGTTGAACTTCTCTAATGTGGTGCTTCCTCTTTGACCGCATTGGTTTCAGGAGTACGGGCGCAATCTTTCTGCTATGGGGATCGAAGCATCCGAGATATCGGCATATCGTTCTTTGTGGCAGTGTGTTGCGCCAGAAGACAGACAATCACAAATAACTTTATGAAGTAAACTTAATTTTTTCATTCAAGCACCGCATAGTTCACATCAAACTCGGATGCTACATACGTAGCCAAAAGTAAGACCTGTGGCTTAAGTAATTCACTCTCTAAATACAAAACTATTAGAGCTTTGTGTTTCCAATGTTTCTTTCTGTTTTTCTTTTTTGTTTCCCCTTCCCCTTCTTCCTAAATTTTGTGAGATCGTGTTTTGTTACATGATACTAGAATCCAGGATCTAAGTTGTATACCACGTTACAAACATTTAGCAGTTGTCAAATATAACGACTATAAATTTGAGTATCTATTATTTCAAACAATCAAGTATATCTATAGTGATGGGTTTTTCTGAAAGAATTCTAAGGGTTTATACAAAAAAAATATTAATTTGGTGATAATGTATCAGGTTCACCTATCATATGTCGAGAGTTTGAGATCTTATACGATATACTTTTAGGTGTGTGTTAGCTTTGCTGGGAAGGATTTTGTTGTGATCAAACTTTGACTTTATGGTAAGATTATAATCACGGTTGTGGACATGCTTATTTAATAAGCTCATTTTATAACCTTATATAATCCTTAAATCACCAAACTAATAGTGGAATTATCCATACAAAAAAGATATATTATTGTATGGAATGTTATCTGATCTACTACATGTGATACGAATAGAGAATTTCAAAATTATTTTCATAAATATTTTAAGCATTATTTGAGAAAATAAGACAAATATATTTCCATGAGCAGTATGTGTTATTTTAAATGTGGATCAGTATAAATCAGAGTTACTACATCAGAGTTACTACATCACGGCAAAAGCTTAGTCTTTTCTATCATTTTTATTGTCGATCTTAAACACTTCGTTCCTAACCTACGATTGGAGCTCGAGTTATCGAGAGTTTATAGAAACATACAGTATATTTACTTATATATTATCTTTTGTAGTTAGTTATGTTTAACGTTTGGATTCTTATATTTTAAAAAGTTATATTGATATCTCTACAGTTATGAACGTAAAATATCTAGATTTATTTATTTTAATGTCAGTTTTATCGACGAAAGCACAAAAATAAGGCAAACTTCTTGAAGCATTATTTAAGAGTAAAGAAAAAATTTCAAAATTATTTTCATAAATATTTTGAAACATTATTTGAGAAAATAAGACAAATATATTTCCATCCATATGATGTTATTTGTAAGAAAACAGGTGGATGGTGGACTGAGGTCCTTCGACAATCAACATGGCAGCTTTGGCAGGTGCAAACTGCATCGTAGCAGCGAGTTCAGTGTTCGTAGCCGAAGAGGCAGGGAAATGTCATAGCTGTTCTTAGGAAGAGCGTGGATGCTCGACGTAACAGTTGAATTCCTCTAATACATATGATCGAAGTTGTTTGAATAAACAAGAAAATGACAGCTCACTGGATTTGTGAGTGTGTGTGTGTGTTTTTTCTCAAAATTTACCTTTTGAACTTATAACCATAAATAGAGAGGAAGAAACCATAGATAGTTCTCTGATAAAAGAAACAGCTTCCTTTCAAATGTCAAACTATTTTTGTGTGCTGCTGATTCTTCTCCCTTTGACATGGATTTGAGAGGTAGCAAAAGTTGGAGATAATTAGAACAAGTATTTTTTTTTTTTGGGTCCATTAAGTCGATTGGTGTTGCAATCAATTTTTTTTGTATTTGTACCAAACTTGCATGCCCTGTCGAATTCATCACAACAACATCATCATCATATTGAGAAATTTAGAATGTTGTTGGAAGAGGAAATAGAAACTCATCGTTAGGTTTTACTTCTGACCTACCATAATAAGACTAGCGTAAATAATTTAGACCACCTAATAAAGAATACATTTGACATTACGATCTCATCCCAAAGAGTAGCAAAAACAAGTAAGACTCTCAGGGTTTTATCTTTCGAGAATTGGATGCTGACAATTTAGTAAAAACAAAAAAAAACAAATAAATTAAATTTGCAGAGAATTAATGTATGCAGTCACTATGCAAATTCGTGTTTCTTTATTTCTTTCCACGCTTGAAAACAGCACCATGCAAGCAGATGTTTCTCTTGTAAACGTAAGCCAAATTACAAGTTTTTAGGCATGACAAGATTAGAATCAGATGCAATCAAAGATGCACAACAAATGCACCGATTATACTAGTATTTCTTTTAGCTTCCCCACCACAATCACATCCCATCCGGACAACTTTTGGAGGTATAAACACTGGTGTAGAACACAGAAAACACAAGGTTTTTTACTCTCATTCTAAGGTTCTAAAGAGCACAAGCAGTTAAATGCTTGTTCTCCAACAAATATTTAAGTTGTTCGACAGCTCCAGCAATTTACAAATAGATGGAATGTTAACCAACATTGGAAGAGCAAGGCATCGGAACTTAACCAGCCGACGGCCCACGCAGCTTATTAGCAACATAGAGAAGGTGACTGATGTTTGTTGATGGATAATTCTGCAACAGCTTGAGGTTGGAAGTGAAATCACCAGCCAACAGACGTCTCCTAACCAGAATCAACATGGCACAACATACTCTGAGTAATGTTTCCTGCAATTACGAGGACACATTTTGTTAACCTTTGAATAATGATGGACCTCTGATCTCACAAAACGGCTCCACGAGGGAAGATGGTAATACCTGAGGACCTTCCGGATCACTTAACAGTGTATCCCAAATGTGAAGGCTGTCCGCAAAATTGAACTCTTGAGTCAAAAGCAGTGTAATCCATCTGAATGCATAAAACTGGGGATTCACCTTCAAAATTCATTTCCATCACTTATACACCGTGTTTCAGCATAACTTAATTATATGAAGAAATCAAGGCAGGCATCCAAGTCATATTAGCAGGTAACAACAGTCGAACCTCTAGAAGTTTTTACCACAAAACCACTATTTCAGAACATTTAATGTGAGAAGTTAGTGAATCCTTCTCCTTCTTCTCCAGACTGTTATGCCTTGCAATTCCCAGTGTGGTAAATAAAATCAAGGGCCTGAAGTCGTGTTTGAAACAACAGAGTGAAAACACTATGACGCCTGCCTCTAGAGACAGTACAAGGAAGACAATACAAATGACAGTGTGTGTAAACTGCTGAATAGGACAAACCTAGCTGGACCTAAGAGAACACTGACACCATAGACAAACTGGATAAAAAAGAAGAATGATAAAAAAGATAATATCGGAAGCAAAGGTTACAACAAAACAAGAAAAATAGAAAGCAGCTTAAAGAAATAGTAAAAGAGACTTGAGAAGGCAAAAAATTCAAACGATCATCTTTAATTGTTTAAAACGGTAATAACAGAGGAGATAAAGGATGAGCTAGAGGAGATAACAGACAAGGAAAGAGTGATATAATTAGAGGCTACACAAATCAGAAAATGTTACAGAAGAAACCAAAATGGGTTCTTGCTTTTGTAGTCCAAAAGCACCGAGTTAGCTTAACTAAAACTTCCTCTCTACTTATATGAAGAAATTGCAAACATTTATGAAGTGGTTGATCCATGAGTGTCTGATATCACTAGTTACTGAGCTGTTGGTAGATTGACATGCAGTATGGATTACTATGTGTTCCACAATCAAATTATCATTCCAGAGACAAACAGCAAAGACACACCTTTAGTCACCAAGTCGAACAAACCCTTATGATAAAACTATCAAAATAAATTGATATTTGAAGAAAAAGAATGAGAGATGAATAATGGAGTTAGTTTCTGGATGATACTCAAAATAATTGCAGATAGAAACACAAAAATAAATTTGGTACGTTCTCTTACTTTCGTTGTAATCTCCAGATGACGCCAAAGCTCTCCATCATGTTTCTTTAGTAGCTCTGATAGTTTGGCAATTGTAGAACGAATGCCAACTACACTATTGTCAAGCTTTTGACAGAAATTGTCCCTAAACCCACTCAGTAACTCAACAAAACAAAAGAAAGCATCTGCTTCAGCATATGCCTGCAACCAAGTATGTTAAAGTTTAAGAGACCAAAGAAAATCAAGAAAATGATTCAATGACACAAAGTAGGATTAAAATAAATGAATGTCATTGAGAAGAAAAGAAACTTTGATTGCAAAATAGTTGTTTATTTCTTCCTAGTTAAGTTTCATATAATTTACTAACAGATTTAGAAAGACAAAACAATACACCCAGTCAGCAGACTGCATCTGATGCACTCAGCTGTAACCTGGACCATTCTACTTAAGAAACACACTGATGATACAGCTGCATACTTATTCCCAAGTAGTATCCAACAAGAGTAATCTAATATGTAACAAACAGTACAAAATAACAATCTTGAAAGAGTAAATCAAAAAAACCAGTTGATATAACCCAATTTTGTTGGTACATGAATTTTCATGCTTCAGTGTTACCTTAGAGAGGTAAGAGAACACTGCTAGTCAAAAGTTGGTGCAAAAAGACCAAATATTAAATTAGGAAAAGAGAACAAGTTATAATATACATGAAGTTGTATACTCTATTTGCCAAAGGTATACCACACCCATATGAATAGCACCTCACGAAACTTCCAGATCTTTAGAAGTGATTATTATACGGATTTAACTCCTATATAACTCCAGCTCACTTTAAAGCTAAAATGACTACCTAAGCAGCTGTCCACACAATTAAGTCAACCATTATACTATTTCAAATACATAGACAATTAATAAATGTTAAGAAGGGTCCATAACATGCAAAATAGCAATGGTCTGTACTCAACACAACTGAATCTTCAATATAATTGGTGATGAAATACATGTGGAAGTAGAATACCTCATACTGTAGTGGACTGAAGATACCAGAATTTTCACTCTAAACTCAATATAACTTATATGAGTTGACCACAATTAACTGCCTGTATAATAGATTCTACCGAAATAATACATGAAGTTTGTACACTGTTGAATGAATATTTGAGATAGTTCCAGAATGGACCATAAAGCCTGAAACTGGCAGTTCACTTGAATACGATGAGATCCGGTGATGAATAAAAGTATTTTGCTGCTTAAGGGGAATAACCTATTGTAATCTAGCAGTATTCATTTCAAGAAACATGAAGCAATTATTTTGCAAAGAGTGACACACTAGGAGTTTCATAACACATACAGCATTATTTTGATCTGGATCATTTCTGAACACATAGAAAAGAGGTGCTAAGACTTCGTTCATCCCTTGTACATATCTTATTCCCGGATTCAACTTTGCAAAGATAATCAGTATGTGCCTCAAGGCCTCCTGGAATTAATAGAAATTAATTCATTAGTCTAAACAAGTTAAGAAAAGTGACTCTTCATTAACTAAAAAGGCTTGCCTGATTAGACTTTGCAAGGGATGTATCCCCGCTGAAAAAATGCATGTCAGGATGAGTGCGCTTTACATCTCGATCAATCTGTTCTATAGTCTCTGTATCCTGAAATTATGACATATTAGAATTAGATTTACATCCAACTATTTGTAAAAGAAAATTGAAACAAAATAATAAAGCATAACAGTGTGTGGCAACTTTTATGGAGCACCCTAGTTCTGTCATTTCTACAGAATTAGTCCATGACTAAATGACAATAGCTTATAGAGCAATGTTATCATGATGTGGACATGACCATCACTATATAACTCAGGTAAACGTCAGATCGCATTAACCCCATAAACAACCAACAATTAATTAGAACTTATAAAACAACACTCCAGAGAAATAATGTTTCAGACTTGCCGCTTCACCTTGCTGAACATTTGGTACCAAAACACATGTTAAAAAAAAAAAAAAACAGTTTTGCTCAAGAAAGATTTTGCCTTTCCTTAGTTCTCTAGGAACTTATTATTATTTGGCAAAAAAATGTTTACATATGAAAGTTTACAAGAAAACAACATGTCACATTCTTATGCAGTAACATCAGGATCTTCCATATTCTAGGTTTATGAAAATGGATATCCTGACAAAAGCTCAGTTTTTAACTCTAATGAACTCGTTTGAGAAATACATAAGCCTCAGGTGGCTCTTAGCATCAACTTTTTTGTTACCGTCACATGATTCCTCTGTATGCAAGCTGAGTATTTCTCACAAAAGTTAGGTCATGTGCGAGTAGTTCCAATTGAGTTCATAAGCCAAAGAAGTCCACCGAATAGCCAGTTCAGTGATTAAAAATTATTCATTCATTTAACCAAAGTTAGGTTGTGTGAAGGTTCTTCCAATTGAGTTCATAAGCCAAAGAAGTCCCTGAATTGTAATTAATACTCTATGATGTTTTGACTTTTGTAATCTTGAACATATGGTTCATGCCTAAAAGAGTGTAATAAGGTGGTTGATCACCAAATGAGAGCAGGCAGGATTCCTTTGTTTGTTTCTTTTTTTAAGATAGACTTCCATCTATTCTAGAGTTCCATACAAGGTTTATTTTTTATAGCATTTTGCAATTCAATTTTACCCCAAAGAAGCATTAGACTATTTTATCCAATCTACATACTTATATGCATTAACTTTCAATAGCCAAAAGTCACACTCATGCATGCAAAATCACAGCTAGTTGATGATACAAAAGGCTCCTTGAAAACTTGATTACAGAACACTAAAGTGAAAACTCTCAAGATAAACTATCCATGTCAACACTCATATTTCCACTTGAGAACAAGACTGGAACAAAAGTATAAAGGATCAACTTCATCTAACCAATCACAACAACAGGTTCTGTCGGAGCCAAATGCCTTACCTGGAAGAACTGATTCCATACACTGGTCTTCCCCAAGCTCAAAGGATGCTCATCATGTGTTATTTCAGATCTCATCAGAAAGCCACAACCTCCACTTTCCATCCCTCCATTTTTGTGGCCAGTAGATTCTTCCAACTTTCGTGCCATTTCTGACTGACTAACAAAACAAATCTATCAAAAATTCCTGGTGCAACCATGAAAAACAAACACCAAAGCAATCATAGTTCTAAACTTCCTTTCATTATCAGAAATTTCCATGAGCCACATACATCTCAGATATCAAGAAGTAAACCAGCAATCTTGAGGCCGATAGGTCCATGGATATTGAGTTCATAATCTCAACAAATAAATAGCGGATTAAAGGATCCTCAAGAAGACTTACGGGGTTCACCAAAAACTCCTCCTTAAAGTCCTTGTACTGAGCCCGCTTCCTGTCTAATTCTTGCACCCAGAACTCATGATCGTTTGGCAAATAACCTAGGAGAAGCTGTTCAGCACCATGTAAAAAGATGCTACTTCAAGAACATGAAAATGAAAAGATTGAATCTATCTGAATAAATGACAGTGCATTACCAACTAACAGATTTTTTAAGAGCAAAATAAGCATGAGAAATCATATAAAAATAATAATATCCGAGTAAGAACGAAACATGTGACCTAAATGTTCAAGTGTTCCAGAACCTCAGCTTTCCGTTTCTGACTAATTAGGGGAATCCAACCAAAATCCAACTTTTGAGGGGAATCAAGCATAAGAAATCATCAGATTTACAACACAGTAAACTAAGAATGTGGCAAAAGTATGAATTATTTTGGGACCTTCCATATTGTCGACCGAATTCCAGCTCCATCCGGAATGCCCTGCGAGGACAACCTCCTCAATTCTCCAATATTTACAACCTTCTTCGATATCTGAACACGAATTCGACACCCATAAGCAAATCCTAACCGAAAAGAATCGAGATCAAAGCAAACAGCAACAACAAGAGAAGATGTATGTTCTACTTCGGCTAAGAGCTGGGACTGGCGGGAGACCTCCTCCTGAGCCAACCGCGAAGGGCTCGGATCCTCCGGCGGAGTTCCGCTAGAGGGCCTCGGGGCCTCCACCGGAGCGGGAGGTGGCCGGGAGGGCTGCGGAGGCTCGGGGATCGGAGCTCGGGTGGGGGCTTCCGGCTTGGGAGCCGGCGGCGAGCGGGGGAAACGATCGACGGGACACGGGGCGGCAGAGGCGGAGGATGATGACCAGAGCGAGCTGTTGAGCCACTCAGGGACGCCTTTCTTCCCCATTGCCTTGGCGTTTCCCCTGCCGTTTCACGGCGCAGCGGCGACTATCGGGAGCGTTCCGAGGTCCGTCTATATACCCAAGAACCGAGAGGAGGGCATTCTTGTAAATAAGTCCTTACAAGGAGATGCGTGGCGCGTTTTGGTTCGTTGAAAAAGCTGTTCGCTGCGCGAAAAGGAGCAACTCACGCAGAGGTCACGTGGGTTTCCCTGCCTAAACAGAGGATATTGTTTTCCACTCAATGGCTTTATTTATATTTAGGGATGGTGGGTTATCCCTTTGGCATTTGGATTTATCTAAATCATTTATTTAAACCACAATTATATTTTAATTAGGATTGAGATAAATTTTGATTAAAAAATAGTAAACCTAAATTGATTTAAACGGAGGGATAGATATTTTAATACGAGAATTATCTATTATCATCCTTTTTTATTTTTAGTAAAAATAGGAGCCAATGAATTGAGATACTAAAAATCCTTATCACATAATTTTTACTAATACATAAGGTCTCGAACCCTTAACCTTTATAAGTGAATTTGATATATCAATTATCATATCAATTTTCTTAAAAAATTTATGGAATGAGAATTAAAATCATCAACCTTCAATAAATATTATATATAATCTGATACATCACTACCAATTTTAGATATTTATCATTATATTATTAAATAATAATAATAATAATAATAACAATAATATCTTGACACTCTCATGAACTTATGGAATCTATTTCTAACATATTTAGAACCTGGCAAAACTTTCATTCATTTTCTTAGTGTCATTTGGAGCTTACTAAAAATTTTCTTAGAGTAATAAACATAATTGTAAGGGGTGTTGGTGGTAAAGATGTACATATGATGAAAGTTACTTTGCAATGCTAAATACATTTATCAATATCTTCTTACTAATTCCAAGTGCATTTGGGTTAAGGTGATTAAAGCCAAACATGATATTATTAATCCTTGGGACATTAGGTCTAATGTTACAATGAGCTTATCTAGTCTTGTTGGCATTTGAAAATTTACTATATGGTTTTATGAAGTTTGTTGGAAGGGTTGACTTTTAATAAATGTAATTTTAGATAATTAAATTTTTGATATTTCTTTTGTTACAAACATATATTTACAAACAATAGCCAATGAGATAATGCTTTTGGTTTAATAAATTTTGAGAAATAAAATTTGTAATATTGACTTTATCTCTTGATCAGTGTGAAGCTTTTTTGGTTTTGGAAATCAAATTTTCGAGGAATTGCTTTTGACCAAATCAGCTTTTCCTTTAGGATAAAATATTATTGTTGGAAGCTTTCAGTTCCTATCCCAACTTAAAATTTGCAATTAATTTCTTTTGTCCCGGAGTCTATTCTACATTGCTTCTTTCAGAATACATTTTCTTCTTCTCTTTAAATGATTCTCCAACAACAATCGGGCATTCATTTCCCACCCCCTTGTATGTATATACATACATACATACATATATATATATATATACATATATTTATTTATTTATTGGAATATCACTCGAACGTTTTAATTGATGATTTGATGTAAGACACTTGTTATGGCAACGTTGAGTCTTAAAAAGATGAAAATATTGTAAAACTCGTTTTCTTTTGTGGAATACCGATGGCGTTGTGCTGATGTGCCGATGTTGACTTCTTGCGCTATGAGTTGATCCTTTGGGATTGAGTTTGCTTGGGTGACGCATTAAGCAACAGGCATTGGAAGGAACATGACGGATACAGAGCAAATATTTTCTTTGAATGGGACTCACATGGTGGTGGAGTCATAATTACGACTACATATTATTATTAATCGGAGGTTGACGGAGCTCTTAGATAGATAGCGAGGAGGTGAAGAGTTTGCGCAACAAAAGATTGGTATATCCATTGAATCAACCAGAGATCATATAGTTTCTCTAATTAATAATCAGAGATCATATTACCAATAACAGCTTGCATCGAGAGAATGTTATTATGAATAGATTCTCGAATTAATAATTTGTTAAAAAAATTTCATACGAAGATGGCGACGTGAATATTATTTATTATGAATATTATTTTTATAATAATAATAATAATAATAATAATAATAATAATAATGAATTATGTAGTAGACACCAATGATTGCTTAAAATATGGACCCCGATTCGAACCTTGGAACGGAATGCCGGAATGCTTCCAAGCAACGGTTGGATTCATATCGGCGGAGACGACACGCGACAAACGAACTGCCATCCTTGGCCTCCTCCGCCTCTCTCTCTCTCTCTCTTTCTCTACAGGTGTGAAAGAGAGAGAGAAAGCGAAGGAGCGTCAAACCTCCTCTCATCGGCTCACTATAACCCTAATGCTTTGGACGCCCGGAGGCTCAATCCCTACCGAGGAACCGGACCGGGGGGATGGGGAATCGAGCGCCTCTCCCTCTCGTGGTGGCGACCATCTCGCTGCTGTTGTGGAGCATCGCCGGGCTCCGCGGCGGCCGGAGGATCCCGACGACGTTGGACGGCCCCTTCGAACCCGTCACGGTGCCGCTCGACGGTAGGGTGGCTCGGGGGCACGCCGTTGACCTGCCCGCCTCCGATTTTAGGTTGCAGAGGAAGGTGACGGTGTTGGAACCGGAGCAGATCTCCGTCTCCCTCTCCGCCACTGAGGACTCCGTATGGATCTCATGGGTTACAGGTCGTCTTTCCTCTTCTCTTCTTGCCAAAATTTGCATCATGTTTCTCCTTTTTAACAAGTTCGCTTTAAACAAGGACTTCTATCGAGTGATTGAAATGCTTATTTAATTGTTGGTCGAGAGTTGTTGCCCTTCTTTGGTGTTGTTTTGTAAGATTATGTACAAGCTGTGAAGGATAACGGATAGCGAGTAGAGAGCTTAGGATTGTGTTGTTCCAGATTTCTTCTTCGCTTCATGCATGTGCTAGCATTGAGCTTGAGATGACCGGTGGGATGCTTCTGTTTCGGAACCTTGAGGTTGTCAACTTGAATTATCCATACTTTCCCTTCTTCACCCTGCATGGTTGCCTGAGTGGATCAAAGTGTGAAAGTCCTATGTATGGTTATGGTAGCTATTCTATCTCTCTCTGTCTGTGTGTGGTTGTGAATGATTAAGCAACTTTTTTCTCGCCTTTGGAAATTTCATATCACTGTTGGCTATGATTTTAGTAGAACAGCCTTCAAAAGGTGATCAAGGTTTAATATACTTCTGTTTTCCTTTGTTTTTGTATTTCATTAGGAATGGTTTTCCATTGAGTAAGAATTTGCATCACTTTTTCTCTTCTGCATGTTGTCCTTTGGTCATGTAAAACATAGGTTTGTTGGGTTGCCGAGCATGTATTCATCTTGCACTCCACCGTGGTTCTGGTTTCTTGTGATTGAGTCTTGATATGTTGCCTAAGGACCGTATTTGGTGTTGCATTGCAGGGGAGTTTCAAATTGGCAAAGACATTGAGCCATTGGATCCTACTAGTGTGGCTAGTGTTGTTCGTTATGGGAATTCAAAGAAATTATTAATGTATGAAGCTACCGGCTATTCTCTCATTTATAATCAGCTTTATCCATTTGAAGGCCTCCAAAATTACACTTCTGGGATTATTCATCATGTTCTACTCGATGGTATGCTGTTTTCATTCTTTTTTTAGATGATCTGGTTCAGTTTCACTCATATTTGTTAATTGTGGTTGTCAGATGGCTTCTCAGGCTCTTGGCTCCTTTTGTCTACTTTTGTCAAATATGCTTGTACAAAATAGTTGTAGATTGTTTTGTTTGGTAAAATTTTTTAGTTCTGGGAAGTTGGAGGTTGGCATTTTCATTCCAGTACTCTTAATGACATGGATATATATTTAGTGGGCTAGATGATGTTTAAACTTGTGTTCCATTTTTTGCTTGGAATTCTTTTTTTTTATTGTCTTGTTATGGCTTTAGGCACACTCATTCACTTGCTCTCTCTCTCTCTCTCTCTCTCTCTCTCGCACACACACACACACACAATCAATCAATTTTGTATATGTGTATTATGCATAGTTCTTCATTGACGCTAATAGGTAAGAAAGTGCTTAAATTTCAGTAGATATCAAATATTTAACCATGTATTTAGTGAAATCTTACTCATTGGTGGGAATGCCAATTTGGGATATATTCCAATACCGTCAATGGATCTTTTGCTAGTTTGTACATTTCTCTAATCTTGCTGCTAAATAATTTCCTTGGCAGATCTGAGACCAGGGACAAAATATTACTACCAATGTGGAGACCCATCAATACCAGCTATGAGTGCTGTCCATGTTTTCCGCACCATGCCTGCTTCAGGTCCTAAGAGATACCCAAAGCGGATAGCTGTTATTGGCGATCTGGGTCTAACGTACAATAGTACATCCACAGTGGATCATATGGCAAGTAACAAGCCGGATCTAATTCTTTTGGTTGGTGATGTTACTTATGCAAACTTATATCTGACAAATGGGACTGGATCAGACTGCTATTCCTGTTCATTTCCTGAAACACCAATACACGAGACCTTTCAGCCTCGTTGGGACTACTGGGGAAGGTTTGTACATTTGTCTTAAGAATCTCTATTGATTTATTCTTGCATATATCAAGTCTGGAGATAAGGTCTTCATTAGACAACTTGAATCCATAATATCTTTCACTATTAGCATGATTGGTTATCATTTCATGTGTCACTGAAATTGGAGGTCTCTCTGCAGATACATGGAGCCTGTGATTTCAGAAATTCCAATAATGGTGGTTGAAGGAAACCATGAGATAGAACAGCAGGCTGAAAATAAGGCCTTTGTGTCTTACAGCTCTAGATTTGCATTTCCATCCGAAGAAAGTGAATCATTTTCTACATTTTACTATTCATTCAATGCTGGGGGAATACATTTCATTATGCTTGGGGCCTACATTTCCTATAACAAGTCAGGTTAGTTTGTTGTCTGCTTGTTCCTCTTTGATCACTACCAGTTCTTTAGTAGTTTGGTTCCATCTTTGGTATCCACATGAAGGTGTTTGTCAATTTAGGTTATTCTTTTAGTTCTTACTTCCCACATTAATTATTGATTTTCTTAAAATGTGTATGCACCATCCTGATTTCTGTCTAGTATTTTTTATTTCATGTAGCACAAATTGGGGAAAAGTCCTGTCTAAAACTTTTATCAAGGAAATTGAAGTATAAGGTGTTATGGGCAGTATGTACTGGTATGTTATATTATCGAGATATACCAATCAGTATAGATTGATAAGAGATCAGTAGAGGTCAGTACCGAACCATTGCAGGTTGGTATATGTCGATCAGTCTTATGCATCATCTGGTGAACACCAATTTGCAAGACTGAATTCAGTATTCTTGGCTTATTCAATGGTACAAGGTCTGGGACATATCATTACATAAGACTAGCAATGAGAATATTTTAGACAAAATTATAATTTTAGATATTGGTGCCTGTTAACCCTCCAGGCCCTATCCCAGCGACATGGTTTTAGGTTTCTTTGACCGGATTGCATTGCTTTTGAAGCTTGATATTATTGAGTTAGAATCATTGGGCTTGTGTATTGCTTTTAACTGATTTTTGATGTACTGTGATGGATTTGCTCGACTCAGCAAGTTATATGTTGTCCTTTATTCCTTTATATGACACTATGCTGAGTATACATTACTATGATCCTAGATGAGATCTTGTGATCGTAATATATACAATAGATGATAAAATTTGCTAAAAACCAAAATAAAATTTAGAAAAAAAAAGAATTTTTATTGGTGAAGTGTCATGTTGAGTGTATGGACACTTGACACACAGTGTTGATATTATATCATTCCAATGAGGGATCTCTTTAGGGTAGGCTATATGCAATACAACAGTCCTCGAAATAAAGAATGAGAACAAACAGTGAAGATACGAGGATCACATGCTGAATTTTTTAATTCAAGAACTGATAGTCATAAATCATATCCTTGTTTTGCAAGAGCTCATTTTTATGTGCAAGAGCTCATTTCTATGTGTCTTCTGTAAGTTCTGCCCTTCCAAATGCCTCAAAAGAATTTCTATTACTATAAATCTATGCATAATCAGGTCACAGTTCTCCTAAAAGCTTCAGTAGTCATTCCAGTGATCCTAAATTTTCTCTTGAAAGTCCTTTCAAGCATTCTTTGAGAAGGGAATTCTAGTTGGAATTGGTCATTAATCTCCAATAGTTGACAACTGTAAATTAGTATTGTTTTCATCTTGAACTGATATCTTGCTAAATGATGACCTTTACTTTCTTTGGGGCTGCTATAATTAACAAAAGCAACAAACAATTCTTTTTCTAACAAATCTACAGGAGGCATCCATATAATATGGACTCAACAAAAGAAAATCATTGAGTTGAATCATAGCAAACCTTGTGAAGAAAGAGATGTAGGTTGGTTGCCATTGTTGAATATATATAGTTGTTTCATACAATATGAGAAGATAACAGGTATTGCAAGAAGACAGATTATGCGAGTATCATCAAGCCATTTGTCTCATTAAATCTGATACACCTCTCTATATAACTCAAATATAATCCACACTAGCAAAAATTTTCAACACCATGCATTCTACTCTTAAAGAATGAACACCTAAAATGGAGAGTGGACCTGTTCACTTTACATCCACAGAAGTCCTTCACCAAAGACATCCATGGCAAACTGGAGGCTGAAAATATGTCATCGACATTTGCCCAAAAAACCACAAGGCTTAGTCTTTTAATGAACGACTTGGAAAGTCACGCTGACTTATAGAATGTGATCAACGCCATGTAAGGAACCGGACGTTCTATAATTCCTACTGGATTTTTTTCCATCGGAGAATTGACTGAAAACAAATTATCCAAGCTTGTTAGTCTGAATTGTAAGATCCCACAAAGTGACATTGTGATAATCTGGATAGGCATTCAGTCACGATGCTTCCCAGAATGTTGCAGCATCCCCTTAGTTCAATTTGTCTAATTGAACTTCCTTATGATGACAGTTTCTTAAGTAATACATTATTGCATATTTCAGGTGAACAATACAAGTGGTTGGAAAGAGACCTGGAAATGGTTGACCGAACAGTGACACCATGGCTGATAGCTACTTGGCATCCACCTTGGTACAGCACATATAAAGCTCATTATAGAGAAGCCGAGTGTATGAGGGTGGAAATGGAGGAACTACTTTACTCTTATGGTGTTGACATTGTGTTCAATGGTCATGTAAGCCTCTGTTGCTTTTGTCTATGCTTGGACTGTTCAAACAGTCGATATGGTTTTTATCAAAGAAAAAAAACCAAGAGTTAATAGATATCAAAACAATTGGCCGGTACGACTTGAATTCCTTGGAGAGTTGATGAGTAGTAAATACGATCTGACGTAATGGCTATAAGATCAGATAAGAATTTTTAAGCGATAAAGGAACAATTTTCAGCATTTAAACAATAACCCAAGTTGAGCATCACACCTTTTCAATTTTGTTTTGTTATAGCTGTCATCAGTTGCATTACTTTGTTTTGAGAATTGTAACATGAAGTTTGATTTAACCTGAACATGTGGCCAGTTAGGAGAAAAAAATGTGCTGTCACTTAAATCTTGATTTGAAAATATAATATCAATTTTGATTTTTCTTCCCAATCTTTTTCAAAGAGTGTTAATTATTTTATTATTTAAAGTTTTAAACAATCTCTTGTACTGCTCTTTCTCTCATATTTTGTTAAATTTTGAATCACTAACATCCTTTTACCTTGTTCATCTCCTGAGCTGTTAGGTTCATGCCTATGAACGATCAAACCGGGTGTACAACTATTCATTGGACCCATGCGGTCCGGTCTATATCACAGTAGGAGATGGTGGCAACCGTGAGAAGATGGCAGTCAACCATGCAGATGATCCTGGTGGATGTCCAGATCCACTAACCACACCTGATGAGTACATGGGTGGATTCTGCGCATTCAACTTCACTTCAGGCCCAGCCGCAGGCAAGTTCTGCTGGGACCGTCAGCCTGAGTATAGTGCTTATAGAGAAAGTAGCTTTGGTCATGGGATCCTAGAGGTAAAGAGCTCCTTACCTTCATCCCCACTCTTTTTACTTTTCGTCTAGTAACAGATCTTTAACCTGTGAATTGCTTGCAGGTGAAGAATGAGACACATGCTTTGTGGACATGGCACCGCAATCAGGATCTTTACAACAGTACTGGAGATGAGATTTATATAGTTCGGCAGCCTGACAAGTGCCCTACCAAACCAATCACCTTTCAGAACACATATATTTAGCAGAGGCCTCCAGCATGTTGTATTGAAAGATTAGTGTATCCTTTCAAGTTAGGCAGATTCATCACCATGTTTCCAGATCGATGAAGTTATATGAGTTATACTTGCACTGAAAGATCATACATTTGCAAGAGTTATACATTTCCAGATCGATGAAGTCTACTGGACAAACAATAATTGGAAAATGAATGTGAATTCTTGAAAACGTTTGAGCATATCAGCTGCAGGAGCAGCAGTTGGGTGGATGATGAACCTGTTGACAGGTGCTACTACCATGAACTGATTCCTATTCTCTTTGTTTGCTTGTTGATCTAATTTTGCTGGATGGAGTGGCATGTATATGTTTTAGTTCAGGATCATGCAGAAGGCATATAACCCAACCTCACTTGGACCCCAGACATCCAGATCTCACCTGTATCCGGGGAAACTATGAATTCTGCTTGGATTCAGCACTCTGTCGTAGAAAGGTAAATAATAGTGGTAGGCTTAGTAATTATAGATTTGTTATTAAAATCAAAGGGAATAAAGGAAAAAAAACTTTGAAAGAATATGAAAAGAGGTGAGAATGTAGGACTTAAATTGAAGATACAATCAGATGTGAGACAAGTATTTCAAGATTAATTTAGTTTGTTACTTGAAATTGTAATATAATTAATAAAAAGCCATAGGGAGAAAAAAAAAAAGGTAGAGATTTGTACATTCTAAAAAAAAGCTTATGATAGAGTTCTCAGATAATTATGAAGGTGTGTTTTAGAAAATAGATGTATTGGTTAATTATATTGATGTTATAAAAATATATACATTAGTACATGGATTAGCATTAGAACCGTAGGTAGGGAATGTGTTTTGTAGGTTATTTATTTATTATATCAGGGTTCAATCTCTAGTATTTATTTTTTTTAATATTAGTAATGGATGAACTTATGATAATACATTTTATCTATTTAGAAAAAAATTAAAATGATATAGACATGTTAAGGAAGATTTTATAGATGTTGTAATTGGTATTAGTGATATAAGGAGATATAGAGAAAGATTTAATAAGTAAATACTTGTAATTTAACTAAGATAATTATTTTGTACAACCTAATTATGGATTATTGTTGGTAGTTGTCTGTATATGATTGTGTGTTGTGAGTTCACAAGCCTATTAGTAGATTCCTCTTCAATGTACTATGAATCCTTGGCCAAAATATTGAGATCATAAAAGCAGAAGCCCAAAGAAAATAAAAGCTGCAGAAAGGATAGAGCAAAGCTAAAAGAATGTAGAAGGTGCAGAGATGTTCACAACCATAGTTTGTGTGCGTTGATTCCATTGGAAATAGTGATGCTAGTGTATAGCATAATGAGATCTATAGTCATTCAAATTTAGCTGCCTATTTATTGAGCCCTAAGCATCGGATCGTGAAATCGTAGTCGCAAACTTCGACCCTTAAAAAGTGGGACTAATTACGTATTAATTACCTCCGGATTCTATTAGCATTATAATTTTTATACTTAAAAAATTTATATTATGATTTATATAGTTTTAAAAATAAAATAAATAGTATCATTCATCCTAATGTCGTCAGTTGCATTCAACTAAAACATAACATGTGACATGGATTGATACGAAAGAGAGAAAAAAAATAATTTTAATATTTCTTTCGCTTTCAAAGACTTCACCGAATTAAACCATTATAATTCTAATAAAAATATTATAACTCAGTTTTAATTAATTAAAATTTTCATTAAAAAATAAATATTAAGTTATAAGTTTGGAGATATTATAACATCATTAATATGCGAATTTGAATGGTTTCCGAAGAACATTCCGAAGGTCTTCTTTACATATTTCAAAATAAATCACGATAAAAATTTTATTTTTTTCCACTTTGTCTTAAATTTAGGTCTAAATATTTAAAAAATCTTATTTATAATAATTTATTATGAAGGAAAGATAATAAAAAATAATGAGACGTTATCTAGCAACATTGTTTTTTCATTTTAATGGAGTTTAAGAATTTTTGGTTCGGTGATAAAAAAAAACATTTGTAATTCCATTCACTGTAGATCAAAAACATTATAATTCTATTAGAATATATTGTAAACAATAAATACTATAATTTTATTTAAAAGTCCTAGATTAATTTAGCTTTAATTGGATTTCAATAAGAAATCACTTTTTGAAGAGTATTTTGATTATTTTTTCAGAGCTCTCGTTCTAATAAATACATAAATGAGAACGTGTTAACCAAGGTTCGTCGTACTGTACCGTACCGACGTGTCGACCCGGGCTCGGTATGATACAGTACCGGAGTACCGGGCGATACATCAGAGCGTATCGAGCGGTACACCATGATGTACCGAATAATTTTATATTTTTTCATACCGTAACACTATAGCGGTACCGGACGGTTCACGTACCGATAACCTGTCGAACCGGTACGTACTGCCCGATATGACAGACCTTGGTGTTAACTAGCCCGGTTAGTTTATCGTAAGGTCTTGAGCTCCAATTCCATATTCGTTATTTATCTTTTAAAAGAAATATGATAAAAAAAATTAAAACTAATATATATATATATATATATATATATATATATATATATATTCAGAAAATTACTCACTATTTAATTCTGTACCGTGAGTACTCCACATACTCAAAATCCAGCTGACCTTTAAATAGTTGGGAACAGAACGGTTTTTTGTGTGGTTCTGATGAACAACTAACTCTGTATATAGTTCTCGGAGGTAGTCTTCTTCTTCTTCTTCTTCTTCTTGGGGTAAGAAGAAAGCTGTGCTGCCATCGCTTTCCAGCCAGTTGCTGAAGAGAGCCAAAACACAAAGTAGCCCCACCATTTGCTTGGGAAACACCATCACATGTTCACATTAGATCCGGACAGGCATGTAACATGGCAACACCAGCAGCGTCCCACTCGAACATATGGTTGTCCTCTTTTGGTTCTCCGAAGAGTGCTTAGACCCCAAAAATCTCTAAACCATTCTGATAGGGATCGAAAACAAAACTGCCGTGCTTTTTTGCTACCATCTGCACTGCTCCCGAGAGAGGAGACTATGGATAGCTACAGAGACGAGTTCTTACATTGGTGTTCAACAAGGTTCAATTTATCAATCACTCATCACTAACATTTAGCAGCATCAAATTTGACGATAATTTCTAATAATTATATTATCACAAAGCGAGGAGCAATTACCAGAGATGTTGAGGTGGAGGTGGCGGCGGCGGCGGCGGCACAGAGATGAAGAAGGGGAGTGGGCACTAGAAGATGTCGAGGATCTCCAGGATGAAGCCATTGCAGAGGGGACAGCTGCCCCGGCTCAGCCAAAGCTCCCGCGAGCACAGTCGGCAGAAGGTGTGGCCGCAAGGGATGAACGCCGCCCCCTTGTGCCGCACCATGCACACACAGCACACGTACAACATGCCCCCTCCCCGGCCCATTGCTTCCTCCGCCGCCACCTCGTCTTCCTCCTCGCTCCTGCTTCCATCCCATTGCCTGTCGGTCTGCTCCAGTAAAGCCATTAGCGACACCCTCTCCGGCTGCTCCTCGGAGTTCTCGCGGCCGTTGATTTCGTCGCTTCCTCCTCCATTGACCGAGGACGGTTCGGCTGCTGTGGACATGGCCGTAGATTCTGGGACGCCCGGCTCCGAGTTCTCAACGGAGACCGAGCGGGAAACAGAGCGTGCGAGGTCGGGGTTGGGACGGGTGGAGGCGACGAGCTCAGGGTCCAAGGTCGGGTGACTTTGGCCGGAGGACGCCGCCTCCCGGGCGGCGCCGGCAGGGCGGAGGCGGTCTCTTAACGACCTCCAGGTGCTGCCGTTGCTGGAAATACCACCGGCGATGATCCCATTCCCCTCGTGCTCCCGCTGGATGATGTCAAGCAGCGTCCTTCCACCGCCTGAGGCCACGGAGCCCTCCCTCCCCTCGCACGGCCCGCGCCGGAAGAGGCGTGTCTCGTCCTCGTCCCGAACGTTGAGAAGGTCTCGGAGATTGGAGGAATCGCCGACGGATAGCTGCTCCGACAGCGTCACGCTACGCCGCCGCAGCTGCCTTCCTTCCATACCAAGATCCAATTTTTACCCCCAAAAAGTTCGTCCCCGAAGCTACTTTCAGCAAAGACGCCGCAAAAATCTACGACAAGAACCCAGCGATTGAGCACGCGAACCGGGAATCAGGACTCCTGGATCCATAAACGTCGCATCTTTTCTGAATCCATTCGTGGGCGAAGATTTCCAACACCAATCGAACAGGCACGGAATCCTTTTCCTTCACCAAACTGAATAGCTTCCAAAAAGATCGCCCTTTTCATTATCCAACATCGGAGAACCTCACCACAGAGACAGGAGATGCGATATCGACAGTGGCCTGGACGAGCTGCTACTCCACTTCAATTCCCTGCCTCCTCTATCCTCCGCTCACTTCTCCTCACGCCGCAGACAAGACAGAGGCGGACATCTCTCTGTCTTGCGGCTGTGGGTGGTGTGGTGGAGACAGGAGAAACTTGTCGGGGATGTGAAACGGGGAAACGGATTCTTCTCTATCGGTTGTGCCTGCTGGTGGCGACGGAGAGCCTGTCGGGAAGGGGAAACGGGGAATGGAGCGACCGTCCTGGGCCCAACGGTCTTATCTTCTAAATGACCAAAGAAGCCCCGACATATCCGACACGTGTTAAACTTACGTGTATAAAGACCGTTACCAATTTATAGATCTTTTTTAAGATTATTAATAACTAAAAAACTATTATGATTAGTAGAAGTATTAAGAATGAGTTATGGTAAGATTATTTAACTGTAATCTATTGAGTAGGATTCAAGAAACATGTCATATAAGATAAATATGTTTTATAGGCATTCATACTAAGTAATATTAATTGATTTGTCTTGTGTAACCACAATATTATAAGGTCTCTCTTAGATTATTCTTTCTAATTTTGTATTTATTCTATGGGAGCTATACTTAATTATTCATTTATGAGATTCTCTTTTAATTCTCAATCCCTTCCTTACTATTTCACATCCATCTCGACCTTCCTATGTTTTCACTAAAATCGTAGCTATTAATCTTGACCAGAGTCAATTCTAAGTTGATGTTCATGTGAAAACAAGCAAAAAGATAAAGGATCCAATATTTTCCTCTCATGAGATCAAATATATTATTGATGATATTACTGAACTTGGTTAACTTCCACTCTCGATTGAATTGTTTGGTCAAAGCATTTACTTTTCAAGTTCCTCTATGCAGTAATTAACAAGATTAAAAAATAAATAAAAGATATAAAAACAAGAAAAAGAAAAATAACAAAACAATAATATGTGAAGTTGATGATGATGATGATAATAATAACAATAATACATTGATGTGGAGATACAAATTGTGAAAGTGAAGATTGAGAATGAAGCAATTAAATTAACTTTATAATTCAGGCATTATTTTTTTACTATCACTATTTTTAGTGCAATAGCCATCTCTAGATTATTTTCTATAGAAATCTGTCACTCATTTCTTAGGGACCAGAAGATGGTGATGATACAAAACCACAAGGGGTTTGAAGATGATGAAACTTGAGACTTAATCAGATCCAAGTTGCAAGGGAATTTGTAGATTGCTGCTGGGTTGGGTGGAGAAACCTAAACATTGATTTCATACTCTTCGTACAAAAGACAAACTTTTGATGAGCATACAAACAAATTCTGTCTCTTTCTTTTCATACTAAAAGTTACAAAAATTATAACTAATTGGAGAGTTCTTGGTAGGCTGTCAAATCATGTGAACCACACAAAAAGAATCCTTGCACTTTGTTATCAAAGATAGATCTTTGTAGTTTTTCTTCCTTACCATATCATAAACCTCTATCTATTTATAAGGATTAAGAGATCCATTTTGAAAGATCACACACTCAACATCAGGCATATATTCTAAAAGATAAAGATAGTAATCATATTCCATATAAAATTTATCAGATATTCTCAGTTTCATTTGGCCAAGAAATGCTACTAGGATGGATGAGAATTAAGTCAATCAACTTGTTAGTGATCACAAGGATACTCAGAAACAGTCCATATTGATCTCATATGTCAAGCTCAAATATAGCAGACGAGAAGTACCAGTGAAGTTTGAAGGTATTACAGGAGAACAAAGCTATGATATGAGTTCACATGCAGACCTCCTGGCCATCACCAGAAGATGGCAAGAAGAAGAACCAAAGAAGAGAGAGAAGACAACAAAGGGGAAACTACACCTCACTGCATGTGGTCGAGCCCCAGGGGACCATGGGGCGGAGGGAAGCCGGTCTGTGTGGCCATGGCCGCCACCTCGAGCTGCCTCATCGAGAGGGAGGGGACGGGGAGGAACTCCGGGCCTTTAACCCAGTTCATGGCGCTCACGCCGCGGAAGCCATCCCACCCTACGTGAGCCACGTGCTGCACGTCGGTCGGGAACCCGATCTCCATCACCACCTCTTCCTCCTCCTCCTCCTCGTACACTGCGAACAACTGAGGCAAGCTCTTGAAGCTCCTGATGAGCTTCTGAAACCCCGCAGAGATGTTAGGGCGTGGAGGTGGACGAAACATGAACGAGCTCCTCGTTTTCCTCGGTTCTCCATCTGTACAGGATTCAGATGAGCAGATCTACATGGTACATAGCGACGAGGAACGAGAGAACGAACAAGAACTGTCACCGGCTGGTATTGCTGAGGGCGCATCTGCTTGTGCTCTCCTCTGTCGGTTTTCGCCGACCGCAACGCTCGACTGAGAGACGCAGCCGAGGGAGAAGGGAAGGACGACAAACTTGCCCATGAATGAATGAAACAGGAGTAGTAGTTGCTGAGTTAGCGAGGAAGCAAGAACAAAATGAACCCCCAAGAAGATATATCAGATCTACATCAGCTGGTGTTGGATTCTTTTGCACGTATGAATGATTTCGGACATTTGAAGCAGAGAGAGAGAGAGAGAGGGTTGGATTAGTTGGTCTACTCTTTTAGCAGATTGCAACCCCGACATGTGTAGTCCACTCAATCACCAACTCAGTCAGTCATTCTACTCTTCTCCTATCCCGAGGGCTCTTCTACTTTTACCTTCCTTCAGCGCCAACCCACGCAGCTCAAGAGACCCCCAAGGGGTTAAAGTTTACAGCAGGAAATGTAGACAAGCTACATGACGGGTTGAAACAGTGGTGCATTTCCAGCATTCATTAGAACCTTAAAGTATCTGATATGGCATGAGCAGATTATGCACACAGCATCATGCAGTCAAAGTCAAGCATTGGGTCCCATGAGGAATGATAGGAGATGACACAGACTTGCAAGTGAGAGGGAGGTGTCCATGGGGAAAAGGTTTAACTTGGGGCTTAAGCACTCATAAAGTCTATCATCTTGGTTTAGGGGACCTTTCAATCCATGGATATTAGGTGTTTGGGTGCTTTCCCATCGGCCACAAAAAGTAAAAGCGATGCAAACACTTTTAGCTCAAGTAAATTTGTGACGTCTGATATTGATGATTTACTCAATGCAGCTTTCGACGATTCAACCATCTCAACCTCATTTGATTAATCATTCGATTCTTTTATTGTAGTTCGAGTCAAGGATTTAAATCTCTGTCCGATATTAATATCAATAACCGGTGAGAGCAGTGTGAGACGAATATCTATATCAACCAGGAGAAAGTCAACATCTAAACCATCGGCAAGGCAAACTTGGGGAATTTAGAAATGGTAACTCTTGTTCGTGGACTGGACCGTAGAGTAGAGGAAACATGTGTTAACATAAAATCTGTAATCATTTTATCTATAATATAAAAAATACATTTATATCAAGATTAAAATCAAATAAATTAAATTTAATAATATTAAACCTTATCTAATCTACAAGTGTATCATCATCGGATCTGAGATATCAATCTACCGCTCTATATTAAATTTAATAATATTAAACCTTATCTAATTTAATAGAGGAGAGAACTATATTTTCTCCTCTCTTTCTATACTACCACTTAGATTAATGGTTAGGGAGAAGAGTTGAGAGAGAGACTATAATCCCTCAACTATATGACCCCTAAGGGTCTTATTTATTTATAGGCGAGAGTAGAGGGTTTATAATAAATTGTTAGGATATCTCCTCCTAAAGAATCCTATTTTAACATTAACTTCTTTTGTATTCGCCAATAACCATAATCGGAATCCAATCATATCTATAATATATCTTATCTAATTAAATAAGGTCACATAATCTAACATTCTCTCACTTTACTAGTAAGATAAAAAAGACTTAAAATAAAAAATAAATAAATAAAATTTATTTAAAAATAATTTGACCCAATTGGATTTTGAAATTTTAGAAAAATTATATGCATGCATGCAAATTTTAAAAAATAGGTCAATAAGTCCAATAAATATAATAATACTTCGTTAAGTCTAATTAACAATATGAGTTAGAATGGTTGTATGTCATCAGTGTCATACTTCCTTCTATGTACTACAACACTGTTAGCATTTCTTAATGCAGTCCAAAATGACCCATATAACTTGTCTTGTTAAGACAATCATGTCATCACATTTAACTATAATATATACATACATAATTGTGAATAGGATAGTAGAAACAAATAACTTTAAGTAACTAAGTAAAAATATTAATTATAGTATCCACTCATCACAATATCCTTTATGGGTTGCTCACAAATTCAATCATAAGAACATGTTCTTTCAAAAATACTTTAGACCGTAAGTCATAAGTGAATGAATCAACAATCAATATAGTGGAACTCAAGCAATAGTACTTGTCATTCTTAGAAAAGAAAATTACTGTAATATCACAAAATATCTTCAAAAACTTGGCAATTAAGTCTGACTACACCAAGTCTTGAGATAAAATTTCACAGTCAAAAAGTTTGATCAGCGACCTCAAAGCATGTCATAAAATCAACTTTTATTATTATTATTAATAAATTATCCTTTTAATTGATATATATATTAATCGTAAAGTGGGCTTCCTATTATCGAGATAATTTATACAATCAGCATCTAAAAAAAATACCATCATTTCAAGATGATATAATTTCATATATGTGAGCATATAATACTTTATCCCTTTCGGATATCTTATTACTTTCTTTACGGTCCTTTAGTGTTTTTACTTATGGGTAATTCTAATATATACCCAACATTTTAATTGTAAAACTGATATATATTTCGACACAGGCTTAAGCATAGAGTTCCAACTGCATATATACAAATAATATCTTCTTTATTTGATTATTTTCAAATTATTTTAAAGTATTTACTATTGAATAAAATTTTACTTTTATGATTTACTAAACAAAGCTGTATATTAAATACTTTAGACTGTAAGTCATAAGTAAATGGATCAACAATCAATACAGTGGAACTCAAGTAATTAATTGACAGTGGAACTCAAGCAATAGTACTTGTCATTTTTAGAAAAGAAAATTACTATAATATCACAAAATATCTTCAAAAACTTGGCAAGTCTGACTACACCAAGTCTTGAGATAAAATTTCACAGTCAAAAATTTTGATCAACGACCTCAAAGCATGTCACAAAATCAACTTTTATTAATAATAATAATAAATTATCCCTTTAATTGATATATATATTAATCGTAAAGTGGACTTCCTATTATCGAGATAATTTATATAATCAGCATCTAAAAAAAATACCATCATTTCAAGATGATATAATTTCATATATGTGAGCATATAATCCTTTGTCCCTTTCGGATATCTTATTACTTTTTTTACGGTCCTTTAGTATTTTTACTTATGGGTAATTCTAATATACATCCAACATTTTAATTGTAAAACTGATATCTATTCTGACACATGCTTAAGCATAGACTTCCAACTGCATATATACAAATAATATCTTCTTTATTTGATTATTTTCAAGTCATTTTAAAGTATTTACTATTGAATAAAATTTTACTTTTATGATTTATTAAACAAAGCTGTATATTAAATCTTTTCGAGACTCGGTTGATATATCATTTCTAAATAGTCTTTATAATCATTGAGGTCTATCTTTGAATTACTCAATGTTAATAATATAAGATGTCTCATTCATATCAACCATTTTAAAACTCTTAGTGATAAATTTCTTGATTTAGTATAATAAACCAAGATCACTATTGGTAAGACAAAATATTATCCATATATAAGATCAATATAATAAACTTGCTCCTACTAAAATAAATATTAATCAATAGTATTTTTCTTAAATCTGAATTAAAAATAATGATATCAAGAACCTTTATATATCATTATCTTAAAGTTTATTTAAGGTCATAAATAGATTTCTAAATTTGTATACTAAATTTTATATTTCTTTCATTTTCTTTGTAAATCATTTAGAGTAACCTGCTATATCTTAAAAAATATATTTTTATATTATTATAATATAACTCAAACTTACAATGAGTCACTAATTTCATGATGATTCTTAACGAGTTCATTAAAAACTAAATATCTCATTACGATCGATACATTCTTTATGAGTAAAATTTTTAACCACAAGTTTGACCATTATATCGTTCAACATTATTCTTTGAGTTACATTTATATAATAGACTATTTTATAATGATTAGATAATTCAATAAATTTATCAAATACTATTCTGGTTATTGATTTTAACTCTTCTTTTATTGCATCATATTATTTTTTAGAATCGTTACTTTTCATGATATATGAAAATAATAAGGGATCCATTATGATTCATATATCATAATATAATTCTTGTAGATATACCACATAATAACCATAAATCACATATTCCTTTTTCTTTGAGATATTTCAAATGTTGTTAATTATGGTTATTCTACAAGACCATTAATAGCGATATCAATATAATATGGGAGTTTAGTAATATTATTTTGTTGTTCACTTTTATCAAATCATTTAATGATTTAAGTAATAACAATCTCTCCGATAATAAAGAAGTATCAACTTATATCTCCTTTATATTGAATTTCGAAATTTTTACTCCCACTAATTTTCTATTTTATAGAAATCTTACATTACCAGATTTAATTATCCCCATACTATGATTAAAGCAATAAGGTATACACCCTTTTAAACTTTTCTGAATAGATAATAAAATATTCAGAATAGTTATTAAATCTAATTTTCTTTTATGTGAGTTGAAGATCCTTATCTCTATAGAATAATATCAAATATATAAATATCTTAAGTTAGGTTTCCTATAATTTGATAACTAAAAGAAGTCATATAATTTACTTACTAGGAACACCATTCAAGAAATACATAATTGTCTTTGGAGCTTCTTCTCACATTGATTTTGGTACAAAAGAATAATAACCTAATATTCTTCTAACCATATCTATAAAGGTACGATTATATTTTTTAGCAATCATATTATGCTATAACACATCTAGTAAATCATATTAAATATATATATTTTATTTTTTTCAAGAATCTAGCAAAAGAATTAAAATTATAATTAGGTTCATCATAAATACTATAAAATTTATTACCCTTGTCAAATATGATGATCTTGACTTTTCTATCTAATTGTCTATCGACTTCATTTATGTATACTTCAAGAGTGTGAACAGTCATAGACTTTACATAAATTTTATATATATATATATATATATATATATATATATATATATATATATATATATATAAAATCAATCATATCTCAATAAGTTATTTATATTGTGACAAAATGTCTCTCTTTAACGAGACAAAAACATACAGTGACCCATAAATATAAGAATAATCTCAAGGAGTTTATAAAACTACATTTCATTTTAATATTTAATTATAGAATAATTATAAATTTAAGATTCATATTAATTTTGTATAGACAATTATATAGAATTCGAAGGTTAATTTTTATTGAATCACAGTAAATTTACAACCACCAAAAGAAAAATAATATTCTAATAATTATAGGTTAAAAATCTAAATTTTTAGAATTATAATAATAGGATCCTCAAGATCTATCAAATGAATTATTTTTAGATGTAGGTGATAAATACAAACTAATATCGCTTTCACTTTAAAATGATTCTCTATAATGATGAATATCTTCTCTTTTAGTTTTATCCCCCTTCTTTTTTTTTTAATAAATATCTATTATTGGTAATATATATTGAAGCATCAAATTAATCCATCAAGTATTAAAAAAATAATTTATGTAATATTTGATTTAAATCATATAAAGGTTATATTTATACCTTTTCATTTCAAATCAAATCTTATAGTGTTTTTTTTTTACATAACTTTCTTTGCTACATAAGTAATAATTTATTGTGAAGATATTCTTTTATGAGTTTATATAGTAATTATAAACTCAGGTGACTTACGCTTCACCCTTATTTTAGTGTTACCTACTCCCTGAGTAGTACTCAAAATATTATGAGTCTTGAGTTTACAGCTTTATCATTTATATTGAGGATATAATCTTGAATTCCTCAAATTCTATCATTTTAAGATATCAATTAATGACTTATCAAAAAATTTAAATTGATCCTTAGATATTCTCATACCCTAGTTATAAACTATATAAGTATCATTGAGTCTTTCATACTTTTCTTGATCAGTCACCTCAGTTATTTATTCTACAGAACTTTCAATAATTAAGTTTGTGTCATGTTCAATTAATTTGATCAAGGTCTCACTCAATCAATATAAATTGCATATGCTCAGTCATTTATTTCAAAAAGTACAGGGACATTTACAAAAATATAATGAAGGGAGTACCACTATAATAATATAACATTAATGCTTTGAGTTTCCAAAATAGTATGAACTATTGATATCATCTATATTTCATATTTGGGTGAAATATTGACATATTTAGTGTTTATTTAAGATCATTTATAGGGGACTGATACCATTCTTGTGGAATAATATTATTACCTTTGGGTATACAACTATAAACTATAAGGATATTCAAAACAGTATCATCCTACCCTCATCACATAACTATTTGAAATAGATTTTTCGTTGATATTATCTAAATCTCTTAATTATATGTCATCATGAATATTATTTTATTTAATTTTATTTAAGATCAATTCCATAATATATTTTATAGATTATTATTCCAGGTCACTTTGATGGTTGTAGGACCAATACAAAAAGATAAAATATAATCTAAAATATCCCATGAATGACAAGAACTTTATTGTAATTCATATCCCATAAGTCTATCATCTCAAGCTATTTTGGTAGTTACGAGTCAAATAAAACTTAGGAAGATAAATTATAAATAATATTTATCAAATTTATTTATTGTGATTCATGTTGCCATTGTGAATATTATTTTATTTAATATTATTTAGGACTAATTTCATAATATATTTCATAGATTATTGGTCCAAGTCACTTTGGTGGTTATAGGACCAATACAAAATTATAAAATATAGTTTAAAATATCCTATAAATGATAAGGCCTTTATTGTAATTCATATCTCATAATCTCCCATCCTAGACTACTTTGATAGTATCGATCAAATAAAACTTATAAAGATAAATTATAAATAATATTCATAAATTTATTTATCTTGATTTATGTTGAAGCAGTTCAGTAATAGAATAACAACCATAATAATTATTGAACATTAGTCAGTAAAAGAAAAAACTCATACAATAATCATGATAACATATAAATGATAAAGAGCTGTGAAAGATAACTATCATTTCATAATTTTAAATATATATATATATATATGAATAACCAAATAAATATATAAAAATAATAATTAGATTTTATTTACCATATGTAAAAATATAATCAATAAGTCATATGAGAAAACTATAAAAGTAAATTATAATTTATATTTTTTTATCAAAATTAAATCCAATCAAATAATCAAAATATAATCATGATTAAATTCAATCATAATTATAATAAATCATATTTATCAATTTTATAATTAAGAAAATAAATTAGAATTCTCAATTTCATAAGAGTAAAATCGTAAATATTTGACATGATATAAACTGGAATTATGAGATTTGTAAACAAAAGAATTAAAGGATATTAATAAAATATAAAAGGGCAAAGCTATAATTTGACCAAAGGGAAACCCTAGGACAAAACTATAATTTTGCCCAATGATCTACAGCGCCTCCACGCAGCTACCGTCGCGGGGCTGCCTTTGCTCGCGCATGTGGTTGTTGTTGAATATCAGATTTGATGATAAAATCAATTGGTAAATTATTTGATCAAATCTATATATTGAGAAATGTATGATTAACTATGATAGCAACTAAGGTATAAAGCAAAATGAAGTGTAGGAGTCAAGATCAAGATTTTGTTGGGAGTTCGAGAGTTCGTCGGAAGTCCGGACATTCGTCGGAAGTTCTGTCGGAATTGACCGAGAAGTCCAGGAGCTTGCCAAAGAATCTCGTCGGAACTCGCTAAGAAGATTATCGTAAAGTCTAGGAGCTTGTTGGGAATCCATTGACACATTGCCGAGAGATCGTCAGAAGTTCGCCTTAAGATTGCTAGAAGCTTACCGGAAGAAACATAGACTAACTGGACTTAATTTACTTAGTATATGTCTTAAGAATTATAATTAGCATTTAATTAGGATTATATTTGGGAGATAATCTCACTAACTCTATTAGGGGCCAATTGGACTCGTAATTGGATTGGTTTGGGTCAGATTCAAGGCCCAACCATGTTGCTAGACCATGTCTGGTGGTGGCACCGCCAGACTGGGGTGGTGATACCGTCGGTAGTTATTACTTACCAAGCGGTGGTACCGCCCTATCAAGTGATGGTACCATCAGAGTTCAGTATTTGAGACTCTATCAAGCGGTGGTATTACTAGACTAGGCGATGGTACCACATAGTGTCAAAGTGTCAAGTAGTGGTACCGCTTAGTACCTTGAAAATCCGGGATGAGACATTTTTTTGCTCTAATTTTGAAGCTATTGGGGCCTATAAATACCCCATCATTTTTTGCATTAAAAAGTAATAAAGTGTGAAAAAAAACTCTGAAGTGTTGGGATGTTAAAAGTGTTATAAAAGTGAGAAGAGTCCTCCTCCCTCTCTTTAGCTTTATAATCATCCAAGAAGAGGAGTGAGGCTTGTAAGGGTTATTTTCTAAACCCGTGAAAAGAAGAAAGCACTGTAAAGAGGTGGTTGGTCTTTCCCTATTGAAGAAAGACCATTAGTGGATGCTGGTGACCTCGACGGAGGAGGAATCAGAAGTGGATGTAGGTCACAACGATCGAACCACTATAAATTCCGATGTATTCATTCCTTACTGCTTAATCTCTTTACTGCATTCAACTTTACTTTATTACAAACTGTCCAATCCCCTCTTCTCTACTCATTCAAGAAAAACAAAATGGTTTTTGTTGAAATCAAATTTTATCATACAAAGATTTTCAAATCGACGTAATTTTTCCATTGCACTAATTCACACCCCCCCCCTCTTTGTACCGCTCTTAATCCTAATAGTTGCTACCTGCGCAGCTACTGTCACCTACGCATAGCTGGCTGTGGCTACTATAACGCACGGTCGTCGCATAGATGCCTACCATCGCGCGACCGTTGCATGGGTGTGGTGTTGCCCGCGTGCGGTCGTCGCCTACTGTGATGCGATGCGCACACTACCCAACACAGCCGTTGTGACATGCATGCTGCCCAGCACAACCTCTGTCGCTAGTAGATTCGCTAGTTGTACGCAGCAAGGTCGACGACGACCATTGCTACTTTGCAATTTTTGGAGATCGTATTTACAACAAATCTAACATTACCAGTAAGCAGACAACAAAACAAAATAGATAGGAATACAGATCGATGAAATATGGATCATTCAAGCATTGTAAACAAAAATAATAGATCTAATATATTTGATCTCAAGAACTTAAGCTCTTATACCAATTATTAGCATAAAATCTATAATCATGCTATCTGTAACGCGGAAAGTCTTTTTATGCTAGGATTAAAATCAAATAAAATTAGATCTAATAATATTACGATGCGTACCTTTATTGTTGTTCAGAAGAATAAACCTTATCTAATCTATAAGCGTACCATCGGATCTTAGATATCAATCTGAAAAGACAACTAGAAACTAGATCATTTTCCTCTCTTCTTATCCTTTCACATGACCACTTAGATTGATGGTTAGGGAGAAGAGTTGAGAGAGACTATAATATCTTAATTGAATCCTACATGAGATACTACTTTTTTAACCCCTAGAGGTTATGTTTATTTATAGGCGAGAGTAGAGAGTAGGATAAGTGAGATGAGATAGGAATCCTACTATCCAATTATATCTATAATATATCTGACCATTAAATGAGACCACTTGATCTAACCAAGTTTTCTAGGTATCATGTATCATCAAGTGAGATGAGATAGGAAAGGATTCAAGTCTCTCTCTCTCTCTCACAGTAGCACTTGCTCTAGCTCAGGTCCGGACAAAGTTGATATCGGAGGAAACGCTATGCTGTTAATGTTCTTAGCAAATCAAAGTTCTCCACTGGTATCAGCTGTGATGTCAATCCCTCTTCATGCAAGTCAAAGGGCCGAGGTTTAAACGTAGCAGCAACCTCTAAAAGATGTGGAGAAAGACGTAGCAGCAACCTCTAAAAGATGTGGAGAAAGGGTAGTGAATCTGTCAACTGTGTCAACTGTGCTTGGTTGGAGGAAGAAAGAGAATCCATAATTTGTTTCAAGATCTATTTCATCTGAAAAAAAGAAAATATTAGGATAATAAAAAATATAATATCCTAACTATTTGAGATCGATTATATGGATCTTTTAGAGTTATATACAAGATAATATCTTTAATTAAGTCAATATTTATTGAACGTGATCGTTAAGTCTGAAATATATTACTGGATATATTTTAGGTAAATTCAATATAAATACCATTTATTTCTATAAGGATGAATCTAACAACTCAACAATCATAGCCAAATAGCGATGCCCTAATTCACTAATTGAAAATTAAATGAAACGGCTTAGGATGAAAATGATTTTATAATAATTTTGGATAATTTATTATAACACAAATTTAAGATTTGAAAATTTGAAGTTTCCCTCATCAACTTTAATTGGCTATATTTAAGAGGTAAATTCTTAAAAGCCCTCTAACTTATAAAAATTAGAATGGAAAATTTAAGACTTTGACTAATGGTCACGTATAACTTATAAAAATTACAATATGACAGATCACGTATCAAGTCAAATGATCAGACAAAAAGCTTAGAGGAATTATAAACATGTTGTTAAAGTCATGTCAATATGCCTCCTTTTTATTTCTTCCTTCATCATCTTCTCCTCCATGTTTCTCCATCATCTCCTTTTTCTTCTTCCTCCACCTCTCCTCTTTCCTCTTCTTCGTCCTCATTTTTTTCCTCTTTCGCTTTTTCTTTTTCTCTTCTTCATCTTCGATGCATATCGGTATATCGTGTGTTCTATGTTAGTATAACACCATACGAGATCACAAATCTTTGCACTTATAAGTATATTGAACCACAAGTATTGCAGCTACAAAAGCACAAGTGAAGGAAACACAAGAACAAAGCCTGACACCGAATTCTGTGTAGATTAACATAGCTATGATACATGATTCTGGTATCATATACAGATTCGCAGGAATTTTCGTCCTGGATCACTATGATCTGCCATCTGGGTAGCAAAACTCGAGGATCTGATCTCAAAGAATGCTGCACAATTGTGTTTTTGCATAAAATATCATTGTGTTAGAAAATTATAGACAGCACAACATTGAAAGAACATGTGCATTGCGCATTCTTGATCCATTGAATTGTCTGGCTTATATGTCAGATGGGTTTCACGCCCCATAGCAACTTGATATCCTACGATTAAACATGACTCTATATTTGTCGAGATATCATGATGTTAAACTGATCATCTATCGATATATTAGTTTTTTATTTTCACAAATAGATAGGAGGACAATCAAAATCTTTATCAGCTAAACTATCAATTTTAGTAAATCGATCTAATATACTAGTTTAGTTGATATCCTTAAAATATTATAAATAAGATTTTGAATTCTCGACATTTCATAAACGAGTCTAATACACCACCTATCAAATTATTATTTTATATATAATAATAATAATAAGTAAAATCTATGAACCTTCGAATAAGATCATATTAAGCTTCCTTAAGAACTATGAATGTCATCAAGTACTAATAAGAAAACGCAAGCCATGAGTTTTGATTCACACTCAATTGAGTCTTAAATCTTATATGTAAACACAGTACATTATGATCATATCAATATTTTATATAGTATATGAATCCACTAACTAGCGTATTCCTAAAATCTATCAGCTCATGCTTGGCACTTAAAATGTTGAATATTAAAAAATAATTATATATATATATATATATATATATATATATATATATATATATATATATATATATATATCCATTTTAAGTGAGTATTAATAATTATGAGATGATATGAAAATAGTAAAATCTAAAATCATAATCCCATCTATATTCTCTTTTCCAAGAATCAAAGCCCATATACACGTTTAACCTTATAATATCTTTTTCCTTATCCATTAATCCTTATCTATTTTTATAATAAAAGAATAATATTTTTTTACAACAATTATGACTACTGTTATAAGTAATTAAATATACACATTTCCTATTTGGGTGAGTATTAATAATTATAAAATCATACGAAATAATAAAATCATATTTCTTTAGTGAGTATTAATAATTATATATGATCATACAAAATAGTAAAATCATATATCTTTCTTTGTTCATCATATTATTTTTATACATGATTTTTTAAATCTCATCTGATAATAAGTTTATTTACTTTTAAAACTTTATTTTGTTTGATAATCTAACCTAACTTAAGGAGCATAAGCAAGTACTTATATTATTCAAAATCTTTTATCCTAAAATAAATTTAAAATTATAATTCGAACTTTAATTATTTTCATATCTACAATATTACACTTGAAATCCTTACTTATTTACTGGGTAATACCCACATCATGATTTCTATAGCATATCAATTCTTAAATCGAAACCATCCATCTCTTTGCATATTTTTCACAATCACATAGTTTATTTTAAATAAGTAATATTTTTCTAATCATTATATCTATCAATCTGAACATTCTTCATCCTATGTTGATTGAACCTTCTTTTTTTTCATCCGAACATACGATCGATACTAGCGGTATTACTATATTGTCTCCTAATACTAATTCGAGAACAATGAAACTAGTGGAAACCATATCTTAGTAACTATACACCTCAATAACTAAAGAGCTATGATACATATGGAATGCAAATTGATACCCTCCAACAAATTGAAACAGGATGGATCGTTCAAGATTGAAGTAAGGAAAACTATTCAAATCACTTTATCAATAAAAAATTGATGAAATAATTATAACAAAACTTTGATTCCCTTAAAACGTCATAAGTTTGATAAGTTAGAAAGGAAAAAAACAAAGAATTTTAAGTTTTGAATGCTACAAACAGAAAAAAAAAAAAAAAAAAAAAAAGCTTGATAAGTTCTAAAGTTCATACAAGAACTTAAAAACAAAATACTCATCAATATTGAAAGATGATTATACTTCTTAATTGCCTCTTTACAAAGGGAGTTAATCATGTTTATATAGTATAAAGATAAAGTACAAAAGGGAATAAATCTATTATATATATTAAATGATATTTATGTTCCTAATATATGAACGTAGAGTTGAATGATCTTTTATTCTTTCAAATGGGTTAAAAATTTATCTTTTTTCTCTCAAAACTGGATTTTTTTCTTCATAATTTAAACTTATTTGAATCATCTTAATTATTTTAGGCTCTTCTTACGTTCATAGAAACTTGATCGAGTCTTGACCAACTTACTCCTTCCAATAAATAAGTTTAAACTTTTTTATCCTTTTAGTTTTAACAGAATTATGATCAATTTGATGGTTCATATTAGAAACCATAATTTACACTTAAAAGGTTTTTCCCAAACATTAGAAAACATTATATCAGTGTAGCAGAAAGGTTTTGTAGGAAATGGAACCCAACAGAAAATACAATGGAAGATGATAGAGGTGAAATCGGGTCGAATCTGTATTGGACATGAACCCGAATCCGACGATATAATCTTAATGGATTCGGGTTTAAAATCCATATCGAAGAAAATTTTCCTTTCCCTCCCAATTCTAATTAATCACGAAAATAAAAATTAAAGAAAATAGAAGAAATAATAAAAGAAAAGAAACCCCTCCCCGAAGGGCGAAGCGGGTTTAATAGCGTCCTTCCCAAGTCGCAACCCTTCCCCCAAGCCATTAGTCTCGGCCGAAGGGGCACCTTATCGGCCATGGCGATGGTGGGCGGTGGCGCCGCTGGGGGCGGATCCGGCGACGTCGAAGCCGGGTTCGCGAAGCTGCAGGGGGAGGACTTCGAGTACTACATGCAGACCTACTCAATCATGCTGGGCCGCAACAGCAAGAAGTCGACGGTGGACGTGGACCTGTCCAGCCTCGGCGGCGGCATGAACATCTCCCGCCACCACGCCCGCATCTTCTACGACTTCCCCCGCCGCCGATTCGCCCTCGAGGTCATCGGCAAGAACGGCTGCCTCGTCGAGGGCGTTCTCCACCTCCCCGGCAACCCTCCCGTCAAGCTTGACTCCCAGGACCTCCTCCAGATCGGCGACAAGAAGTTCTACTTCCTCCTCCCCATCCGATCCATGTACGCTACCGCCGCAGCGGCCCGCCAGATGCATCCCCCGATCCCCGCGCCGCCACCGCCGCCGTCGGCGATGCCGGTGCACCCCGTTATTCCGCCCTTTGGACGGAAGGGGCGGCCGCGGCCGTCGGATTTCCGGGACGGTTCCTACGACGACGAGGAGGAAGCGGAAGAGGAGGATGCGGACGGAATGGAGGATGATGGAGTCGCCCGCGCTGGAATGAAGAAAGTAAGGAGGGGTTCCGGAGAGATGGAAGGGTTTGGAGGGTACGGGGTCGGGGTCGGCAGTGCCATCGCGGGGAAGGCGGGGCCTTCAGGTCATCTGGGTCAGTGTAGAACATCCCCTGCCCTATGCCAAGTGCCTTCAAATTTTCCCTTACTAATTTTATGCCCTTTTCTTTTACTTATATGGGAATGATCAAATAAACCCTAAACCCCTAATTTCTATACGAAAAAAAAGGTCACTTCAAACCAGATTACTAATTTGTCAGTGTTTGACATGGTCTTGGAGAGCAGATTAACACGGTGCAGATTATGCTAATTGAGATGACGATTTTGATGGAATTATGTTGAGATTGGTTCTAATTGCAGAGCATTATGTGCAAACTTGCTGTTATTAGGATAAATCTTGGGAGTATAGTAGAGAATTGATGGGTTCTAAGGATGAGAATTTTTTTTTTCTATTTTTTTGCCGGCTGGGCAAAACGAGGATGGATTTGTTGGAAATTTGAGCAGTTTGTTCTATGTGACAATGATAGTGCGACAAAGCTTTTGCAGGTTTTGATGAAATAATTGAATGCAAAACTTCGAAAACACTTGGTGGAACTATTGTCTCACTTTTGGAAGTAAATTTCTAGGTTCTGCTTTCTTTTTTAGCTTAACGTGGCATTAAGGGTTGGTCTATACCTCAAAACTCTTATATCATGTGTTATGCACTCCTTGATATGGTGTTACCATCTTCCTGTTGATATGTTACCAGAGGTTTGGTCAACAGTTAGCGTTGTCAAGACATAATGACAGTCCATTCTTTTTCAGTATGCATTACTTTACTGACTCTGTTCCTGAGCTCTAGCATTGTGAGCTATTAAAAGTAGTCCATGTGTAATGATTAGATGATCTAGACCAACTGGCATGCATGAAACAAAGTTTCGTTTCAGCAAGCCTTTCGAGATTTGTTAGCTATTATTTGTAGACTGATGGGGCATCTCAATTATACATGTGCATCCTCTTCTCTGATGTCATTTGCAACAAATCATTGCATCTGCAGTATCATGCAAATAATATCAATCACGAATAGCGAATATCTTTTTTATTATGTTTATTACTATGATTCATTGCAATCAAAGTCCCATCTCAAAGTTAAAGGCTATTCTACTACATGGATTTACAGAGTTCTTTAGATTCTACGGCACGTACACAGCTGTATGAGACAAATAAATATTTATGAATGCATTTGCTTGCATTTCTTAAGTAGTTCTGATGACACATGTTAAAATACCTTAGGTTTTATGGGATGTATTATATTTTGGAACAACTTGATGCATAAAGAGACTTCTTTTAGAGTTTTTTGCTAGTAAGCAGCTTACATAATGCATATTATGTTTTCTTTACCAGTTTTTTACCATAAAGATCTCAGTTTATTGTATCTCATAGATTTAGAGGAACAATACATTGCTAAGAAATTGGTATTTGTTATATTGGATGAGTGGTCTAAATTCAATCACTTTGCTATGCTATGCCGATGCTTGCAATTTTTTTTTCTGATTTTATCATATTTCCTATGTAGGATTGGTACCTTCTATACTTGCTAATATGAAGTTCTTTAGAAACCTCAAGATTTGCAAGATAACTTATGCTTGCAGCCTAGAATGATGGTTTCTGCTTATGTCTTTGCAGAAGAGAAGCCAATGTATGACTTACAGTACCACAGTATATATTCGGTATATTTCAGTGACAAGATCAAATAAAAGTTAGATGCCAGCTGTCTAACTAGACAAGGCTAGAGATTTCGAATGTTACAGCAGTCCGTTGAGGATAATTTTTTTTTATCTAGGTTTGGTTAGCCAACTATTAGAAGTTCAGTTTTGCTATATCTGCAAGCTCCCTAATTACTCCTATTTTGGTGAGAAAAGATCCTAGCAAAGGCATTGCACTTGATTACAGTAAGAAATTCATAGTAGGAATTAAGCGTGACACATGTCAGTATGTGAGAGAAAGGAGACATGGGCCATAACTCCTTTCCTTCTACTTGCCAAAATCAGTGACTTGGCATTCCACATCAGACCATAATTTCTATGGCTTGGTTTAGTTGGCCAGCTATTAGAGTTGAACTAGGAGTTCCTTTGGTGGTATACTAATATCAGGTGCTTATGACTCGCTTCCGAACAATGTTGGCTCCTTGATTTCTCCATTTGTTAGCATAGGATTAAATTTATACTGAAAATGTAAGGTGCTTGTATTCTATTGTTTTCACTGTTTAATTGGATCATTTTGGTACTGTAATAAACTCTATGCTTCCAGATCTGTATTGCTACAAAGCATGGTTAAGTGCATGATGCTTATATGACACAAATATGGGTATACAAATGCATTATAATCTAATCATGAAAAAGTATAATATTATACAGTACAATGTGTATAAAAAGATACTCAAATATATGATGTTTGAGTCACTGAATATGTAGTTGCAAATCATTATGAATAATAATCAATACTTACCACTCCTTTAATTTGGAAGAAATAATTTAATGCTTAAGAAGGTAAAAAGAACATGTACCCAAAAAAGATGAATAATTTGATTAATCAACTTCAAATAATCAGACAAATGAAACTACAATATAAGTAAATCATATATTCATTTCATCCATTACATTATCAGTACTCAAAGTATCCCAAGTATCTGAAAATACTAACTATTTAATACTGTTTTTAGAATTGGATAATAAGGCTGTTTCTTTACAGCTTCTGTGACTAGGGTTCAAGTCATAGAATGAGCCTCTGTATTGAAGGCTAAGGGTGCTTTTGTTAGACCTCTTCGAATTCTACTACGGAACCTCATGCTTAAGCTGCCTTGTCTTCTAAACTTAGGTGCTTATGTACATAAGAAGTGTTCAATGGGTATACGCATTCTTCACGTGTTCGATATGGAATATAGTATGCAATTTAAGCATTTATGTTCCTGTTATTGTGGCAATTACTTGGGTGTCCAAGATAGCACCAAGCCATTAAAATTGAGCAAGGAACGTCTAGAGTATAATTGCATGGAACACTATATGTACTCTTATGTACAATCATGTATATTCATGAGTATGTATGAGTGTTTGACATATCTACACAATGTACATATTTACTATTGCTTAATTGCATCATTGTTTTGTCCTTATTTCTTTTAGTCTAATTGCTTTATCTGAATGTAATTTTTTTTGACGTATTTGACATTATTAGATTGATTGTGTGGGCGACTATCTATTGCCGAGGCTCTAGAACAGGAAGAACTACCTAGGGGCATCTAGGTATCAAAAAAAGTATATTTTACTGGTCAAATAAACAAATGGACTAGTGCACAAGACTCCTATTATTGAGGGTCAATGTATGCATGTTTACCTGTACATCAGTAGAATGACTGTTTCCGTGTCCCATAGCTGCAAACTTAAATAGTATATGGCTATACTTTTTCACCTCCTGCTGCAGTAATCTAACGTCTATTATGCAGAAGATGATGGAAACAAATAAAAGTTTAATTTGTTATAAGGCCCATCGACAAGATCATGTTTCTTCATTTGTTGGCTGAACAATCTTATGTACGAATATCTTTGGTTGATTTTATAACTAGAAATAGGATGTATTTGGGCCCATGAGCTAGCATAACTCTTCCACTAGGATCCTGTTGGAATACGACATTGATACTTCATTAATCGTTCATTTAGGTACCAGAATGGATAAGTTGGATGTTGAAACACTCCCAGTAAGTTATGTAAATTACACTGTTTCCTATGAAGGAAAAATATTAATAAATGCTGGGTCTGAATGGTGTTCATTAGGATCTTATAGTTCAATGACTCAGCAGGTTTATTCTCTGCAGCATAGCGCTAAGATTTCTTGCAAATGCCAGTGACAAAACTATAAATTTAGATAAATACACTCAGAAAACCCACATGGCCACATGCATAAAGTTTTGCATAAATGCATGATCCAAACTTTCTCATGTTCTATGACTCTATGTTCTTGGATTTAAGTGTCGCCCTTTATGATATCCTGGTCTCCTGGTCTAAATGTGTGGACTGTGCCTGTAGCTATTAGCATGTAGCCCAAATGCATGTTAGTGCCATGCCAGTAGAAAAAATTTGCTTTTTTCACTTTTTTTTCAAGTCTTAGAAAGTAATGAGGCAAAATGGCTCACAATATGATGATATAATTCTACGTTCTTTCTATACATTCAAACCTGCACACCGGCATGACACCTAGTACTTACAATACACTAGCTGGGGTGATACATGGTAACTAAATCCTTGCCCCACCTCTTTCTTTGAGACAACTTGTCCACCAGGAGGAGAAATATTCTTCTTAGGAAAGTTTATCATTTTTATGACAAAATTTGCCAAAATATTGAGGATGATGTTAATACTTGAAATATAAGATTTAGGACCAAGGAAGAAAGAAGTTAAAAGCAGAAAGACAAAGGGGTCAAGATGAGGAGAGAATTTATAAAACCAGTAAAATATAAGCACCAACATGATGTCTGAAACCTTTAAACTTTTGCCTTAATCTTTTCTTGTGAAGATTTATACGAACCTCTGTTGTAATTGTAAACCTGTAGTTTACACATAGTACATACTACAAAAGTGTACCTTTTTACAGCCTTTTACTACAGACAGATTCTTAAAACCAGTTTGTGCTACTTTTAGGTATATTAATTGAATAGTTAGAATTAGAAAGTTGTACCCTGTCAAATCAAGGAAATGTGGAAACAAATTCCTTTCTGAGAGATCTAAAGAATTTGTATTTAATGTGACAACAGATACCCACATGCTTATACATCAATCATCAATCTCTTGTGTTTACCTTTTTCTTTTCTTTCTTTGTCTAATTAAATGTCGTATTGAAGTGGATCCATTTGACTCATATGCTTTTCTTATTATATGTCGTAGATATTATTGGAAGGTATATTAAATGTTAATAGTGATTTTTCCTTTTACTTCAACTTGAGATACATTTTCATGCGTTTAATCTGTTGAAGCTGTATTAGTACCATAAGATCAAGCTATCTACACTGCCTATGGCAGTTCCAGTGGGCATTATATTTTGTGATAAGCTGGATCATGACCACAGCTGCCTGATTGCATTGTATAAAGCAATGAATGCAATCAAAACAAAGAAAATTCTGTATGAGCAGCTGGATATTAGATATGATGTGTGCAATCATCCAATGAGACGATTGGCCATTTTAACAAAGAACATGAGATATTGTACTACCTTACCACACCTTTTGGTAATCCACAATTTGATCTTCTTGTTCTAAACTTACACACTTTCATTCCTGTGTACATTTATATATTGGCATTCATATTTTTTTTGAGTTAGTTGACAACTGCATCATTCAGGATCATCTGTCATATGTTATGGATTTCTATGTGTAATAAATACATAAGCATTTCTTCTAGGTTAGTGTCAATTTAATCACTTTGTTTTTCCTATTTTGGTGCTTCTTACTTTGGTAACGGATGAACTTATTGTCCATATTCAAAATAAAATTTCAGTGTATATGTTATTTGTTATTGATATTGTCTTGATTGAAGAAATTCTGGTTGTGATTACGTTGAGCGATGAAGACAAATGCTATAAGCAAAGGGTTCCAGGATAATGCCGGATTGAAAATGAATATAAGTGTAACTTTAACAATGCCGGAGAAGAATTGGGATTATAGATAAAATAAATGAACTATTAAGTTCTTAGCAGCAGAACTTGTAGGTACCTTTGATCTATTATTCAGCAGAAAGGGGAGACCAATAAATATATTACAGAGAATAGAAACTTAAAACGGAGAGGGAAAAGAGGAATATATGACAGTTGTAAGGCCAGTTATTTTTTAGGGATTAGAATATTGTTAGTTATGCAGTGGCATGTACAAAGTTAAGCTGCTGAAATTAGGTTTGTTAAAATGGATATATGGAATTAAAACAAAAAAAGATAGAATACGAATTATTTATTGAACAAAGAACGTAAAAAAGAAATATTGTTTTAAGATCGTAGAGACATGTTCAAAAGGAGACCTATAAATGCTTTGGTTAGATTAGCGAGTCGATTAGTTTCATTGGCACAAGGTGAGACAAAGAAAGACACAAGAAAACTTAATAGAAACAATAAAATAGAGCTGAATTGTAGAGAAAATCCATGCCCAAATAGTTGACTAGACTTCACAAATTGTCATCTGAGACGGGATATGACAAATTATCGTACTTGTAGATCTCAGTGTACTGTTTGTGCTAGCAATATAGTCAAATTTCTATTTACAAACTTTTCTTGTAGTTCCAGCAATCTATTGAATGCGATCCAACTTCTAATTCAGCATTAGGATCATTTGGAGACTTAGAAGGCTAGTTTAATAGGTAGGGAAGTTAGTCTTGCTGGTTTGCCATGATTCATACTTTTATCTTTTATCTTTTATCTTTAATATTTCTCAAGCTGTGCAAGACACTTTCGGGATAGAATGGATAGCGTGATTTATATATATGTGAAATGATGCCTTTTTTCACTTTTGCCAGAGAAGAAGTCTGAAGCAAGATCAAGGGTTGATAGAGAAGCAGATAATCATCAACTTATGCAGTTGGAAGAAAAGGATGTTGTCTCATCTGTAGCCACAGTTCTGTCTGATCTTTGTGGACCTGGAGAGTGGATGCCTATGGCAAAACTTCATTCAGAGGTTAGTAATTTTTTCTTAAAATTAGATATAGTTTCTCAAACTTAAATCCTTGAATAATATGGTCATGGGACTAATGAATTATCGACTATAAGCCTAAAGAAGCTTTCAGGAACATTTTCTTTGACCATTTTTACTAGGTAATGCCATTCTTTTTGCTGTATTTACAACTTGGAATCATTTTAACCAAGTCATCTTGCTATGCTAGTATGCTATGGCATTGCATGTTGTACACTGATACCGAAGTCTTATGTTTTCTAGTTCACATTTACAAAAGTCAGAGCTTCCTGACTTCTGGCATCTGATCTGCATGATTTGTGAGATTTTAGAACTTTGTTCTGGTTTTGGTTGGGCCTAACGACTTCTGACTTTTGGTATTTCTATGGTTTTGGTAATTTCCCTTGGAGTTTCCAAGTTCTGCTGAGAAATTTCATTAAATATATGCAAGGAAAAAATCAGGTAAATGTTCAATGTAATATACAGAATGATTATTATTAGGAAATGATATTCTATCTAGAATTTAGGAACTATGTTTTAAAACTAATTTGCTGTGTAACGATAAGCATTTTAGCATTCGCTCACCAACTACTAATCACCAATCTTGTCATCTGCATTCAAAACAAAGTCATGGTAAGAGCATATTTTCTGGCTGTAATTGAAGACTGGGATCTTAGATCTGTTCTCCTGTATATTTATTCCTTTATCTATCATCTTCCAAATGCCATATCTAAATATTTATATCCCTCCAACTCTGCAGCTGGTTGAAACTTGAATGCATTACTTACAGCTTTTTTTCATTACCCTCCTGATTCTGATCTGATCGATTGGGTAAAATTTGATGATTTCTTGTGATTGCATTCAGCTTGTCGAGCAGTATGGCAACGTCTGGCACCATGGCAGAGTGAGGAGGTACCTTACATCGGAGGAGTGGTCGCCCACTGAAACCAAAGGAAGACCGTGGTTTGGCCTCCTAACGCTGCTAAGAAAATACCCAGAGCACTTTGTCATCAACACAAGGTCAAAAGGCAGGGTGACATCCGAGTTTGTCTCACTTGTGTCGTTGCTCTCATAGCTTATTATTACTACCCCAGTGCATATCATATATAATCTCTATATAGAGTTCTCCAAAAGGCAAACTGTTGCGATACTTAAACTATGCTGTGCATGTGCTGCATTTTGTTTTATTGTCATTGTTGGTGTGCTTGAAACCTAGCTTTGTTGTAAACATGCGTTCCGGCAGTGCGGCCCATGATATGCTTCTTCTTTCTCCCATGAACCATGTGGTTCTTGGAGGTGTTTCTTAAGCAATGTGTTTATCTTAATTATCATGACCGCATCTTTGTATCTTTACTAGTATTTGCCAACATTTAATTGTCCTCAACAAGTTATCATGCTGTTCGACGACTTCCAAAGAACGCCAAAGGTTTAAAGCCCATTGGACAAGAAGCTCCGATCAAATGACGCCTTCGACCTTGTCTTACCTGCCGTAGGGCTGTTCCTTTGTGGGGCCCAACCGGAATCCTAGCCTTCTGGTCCAATCAAACGACGGGTATGTGAGCATCTACTCTATTAAGTGACCTCTTGATGGATCTTTTTTTGTTCTTCCGCCGTGCCCTAACATAGCCATACACGTGTGGGGATACTAACTACGGAGGTACTGCGATCTCTCACTTCGACACGTGGATGTCGGCCCCATCCTCGTCTCCCTTCTCTCGCACCTTCTTCTTCGGACTCCTCTAATGGACCCTCGCCACGTATCCCTTTCACGCCCGCCCAAAAGACGGTGCAACCAATGTTCAGCAGCCACGCTCACGTGGCGCCTCCGTTGGCCAGAATCGGCGGCCATGATTCGGCCGGACATCCACCTGGCTGCTGAGTCCGCCGCGTGTCGCTATCGCCTCTGCACGTGTCGAGTTCAAGCGTCCCTCCGTTTCGCTTCTCGCCACGAGCCCACCTGAACTTCAAACCGCCAAATCCGAACTTTCCCATCTCGCCACGCCATACACGGCGCAAAATCTATCGCTCTTGCGCCACGCACCGTCGACGCACACGCGTCGATGGTCGATGAGGTCCCGATGTTTGTCTTCCCATAGGCGATCCCGGCAGCCGTCTTCCTATCAGAGCGAGGGAACAGGTTCTCCTGAGAGCGCATTGTCACGTGGCTCCACGCGAGCCGATTGATTCTTCACGCCTCGACACGTGCCAAGCAACCGATGCTCGAGCACAGGTTTATTTAAGCGGCCCCTTTCTCGGTCGGAACTCGTCGAGCTTTCTTTTCGACACCTTTCGCTTTCCGGTTTTGAATGGAGTCGATGGGCGCGGCTGACGACGGGGACGAGGTGGAGCTCACCCTCGGCCTCGCCATCGGCGGTAGTAGCACCCCTAAGGTTCCCAAGCTGAGGCGCACCGATAGCGCCGGCAAGCGGTGGCGGATGCCGGAGGATGGAATGATCGTCGCAACGGTGGAGGCCCAGAAGGTGCAGTCTAGGGCACCGAATCGGGCGGTGAGGGATGGCGACGCGTTCTCCGGCGACCAGTGCAGGTCCGTCGGCACGGATGTAGGCAATGCCACCCGAAGGCCTTGCGTTGCCCCCAACCCTAACCCTAACCCTAATCCTAATCCTAATCCTAATCCTAATCCTAATCCCTTCGGGCATCGACCGGTCCCGGTGATGCACCCCTGTCACCAAGTGCAGTACGTGGGGGTGCCGAACGGCCTCGGTTTCCCGTGCCTGATGCCTTACTGGCCGCCGACCATCTCGGCTGCGGCCGACGGATTTCACCGGTTCGAGAGGAATGGGTGCCAGCCGGCAGCTTATCGCGGCGTCGCTGTTCACGCGGCGACCACGTGCCCCTCTAATGGTGGTTTGGAAGTCGGTAACCTTGCGCCGAAGATGGATTCAACGGGGAGCAACTCGTCCGGGGTCGACGATCGCCGTAGTGGACTCATTCGAGGTATGAGAGTTTCTTCCCCTTACTGGATCTTCCTATGACCCATAAAAATCTCTTTTTTTTTTTTTTTTTTCCGTTCAACTCTGTCTGTTTTTTTGGTAATTCTGGGTTGGGTTAGATTCGATCTATAATCGTATAGATTTGGGATCTTCGTGAGAGGTTGATTTATATGCCAAATTTGATTGATCTGGGATAGAAGAAGCACCTTTCATTCTTTGCACCTTTAATTTGGGCTACATGCATTCCGCGATCCTACAGGTGGAAGCAGCGTCAGCAGTCACTGTTCCAAGTGCAAGTCAGGCACTCAAAAAGCGGCCAAGCCTGCATCGTCATCAGTCTCAAATGCAGGCCAAATGCTCAGGCGCGCGGCTTCCCTGACCACGCCCGTCGCTGTGGCTCGTGAATGGAAGACAGGCATCGTCGCCGCCGACGACTCCTCGCCATTGCTCGGAATGCCTCGGGTGTCGACCACCGGCGACGGCCCCAGTGGGAGGACGATCAGTGGTTACCTGTATCGATACGACAAATCGGCGGTCAGCATAATGTGTGCTTGCCACGGCAAGTCGTTCACGCCGGAGGAGTTCGTCAGGCACGCTGGCGGCAGCAACGCCTCTGATCCGTTGAGGCAGATCGTCGTGGCTCCTTCATGAGGTGGGCGAAAAGCTGAAGAGTGGCAGAAGGTAGTAGCCATGGAAAAAGAAGGTGGTGTAAGCATCTGTGCTTTAGGTCCGTAGATTTCCTTTATGGATTGCTCTTGTTTATTGCAAGCTCTGCTGCTTGAGCATCAGAATCCGCATCTTGGAAGAAGAGTGATGTAGGATTCAGCGTGGTTTTGAGAGCTCCATTCAAATGTTCACACGTCCATCATGGCGGCTCTCCTTCGGTTGACTTCCTTTGTTGACGTCTGTAGTGATTGCTTTATCTTAATCAACTCCAAGATATAAAAATATTTAAGAGCGAACAGAAGTCGAGACATCATCACTTTTAGCAGGAAAAGAAATTACAAGCTTTAAGAGTGCTGGAAACTACATCTCAACAATACTACCATCTCATTCTGCCGAGCATTCGTAGAAGAACCGGTGAAGAGAGAGGGTGGAATTGGTGCCTATACATATAAATACGGCATCTTCACTGCTCTCTCCGTCTTCATTACTGAGCTAACCTCGTTCGCCTCCTCGCCTTCCGTCATTCCCTTGTCCGTGCGTTTGCCATCCCCGTCCCGCCGGCCTACTCGTCACGACCGTTCATCTCAGAAGCCGGGATGTCGATAACGTTCTCGGGCACCACCGTTTCCACGGCGCTGCTCTCGCCTTCCTCCGCCGCTGCCTTCCTCTCCTCCTGCGTCGGGGACATCGGGGTTATCTCCGCGAGCTTCACGATATGTTCCGCGATCTGGGCCACGTGCTCCGCGATCTTGGTGATGTGCTCGGCCGCGGCAGCCGACTCCTGGGCGCCGCCCTCGCCGTCCTCGTGGTCGCTCCCTTCCGCGGCGACCTGCGCCTCCGCAGCCTGGGCTGGGGCCGGCTCTGCCACCTCGACGATGTGCTCGGGCTCCGCTGGCTCCACGGCGTTCCCCTTCTTCTTGTAAATCACGTACACCACTATTTGCCCGATTCCAAAGATGACTCCCAGAATGCAAGGAATCTGTAATCAAACACGTAAGGCCAAAGAGTAACACACCACTGCGTCCCATGCCTACTTAGGTGCTTGTGATGATTACCGAGATGAATGCGTCCTTGGTGAACACACCGTAGCCGAACCATATGGCTGCGCTCAACGTGAGGCACACCAAGACGTTCACCGGCATAAACTCCACGCTCCTCGTGCGCACAACACGCCTCTGCACATGAGTTGATTCTGAGTATCAGTACAAAGAAGACAAAACCTGGGGCGACAGCCGTCCTTACAATGGTGCTCATGGGAGCAGCGTAAACGCTGATGGAGAAGCCGACGCAGATCCACCCGAGCACCGTCAAGCGATTAGTGCCACTAAACAACAGCAGAGTAAGGAAAAGGATCCCGATGAAGGTCACCAGGTTCAATGCGACGAATACTTGGATGGTAGAGATCTGCAACTCCACCCCACGTAACTAAGTCTGCAGTTGCATGCACGAAATGAAACGAAAGAAGCAGTCGTAAGAATCCACAAACCCTATCCTTCCTCGTGGCGAAGACGAGGTAGATGGTGATGTAGCATGTCAGAATGATGCATCCGATGGCGTTGATGCTGATGAGGAGGACCGAGTTGGGTTTGAGATGCGCATAGTAGACCCAAATCAGGCAGCTGAACAAGGATAGGTTGTAGGACAGTGATGAGTACCCTTCTGCTGATTTGTTCTGGTAGATTTTGCAGATCGTAGGACTGCGATGACAAGCAACTCCATGAGGTGAATCAGGTGAGATCAAATGCAAATATGTAGAAAAGACAGGGTGAAGCTGATGCTTACACTGGCGCCAGATAAACCACGAACGAGATGATGTTCCCTGCAAATTTCCATCTCGTAGTATCAGTAAAATGTTATGCACGGTTTCCATCCATCATGAACACGTAAATGAAATGGTGATCACCTAAGATGCCGAAGGCGAGGGGTAGAAAATGTTCCAAAGATAAGCCTCCCATCCTCCCTCCAAGTAACAACAGCCAAGGCTTTCTCCTCCCCTCGCCGATGCCAAACAACTCTAATTTGCTTTCTCCTTCTCTTCCTTTTATTGCTTGTGGTTGTGTCCTTTTATCGCTTCCTATTTGCTTCATCCTTTGGGTGAAGGCATGGTTGTGGGTGTCCAAAAGTAGCACTTGTCTCATCAACTGTGCAACGACTCCGGTTAGGAGGGGGTTTAATGGGTTCATTAGAGCGGTCTCGTGTTAGAAAACAGTTTTGGATTTTGTTGGAGGAAAGCTCCATTTAAAGTACATTTGGAGAGGAAGACTAACTATTTTAAAGATGGCCAAAATATCATGTCACGATTATGACAGTTGCAACCCACTCGATCAAAGTTCTATAATTAGATAACACTAATTCCAAAAAGCTTACACTGCTAAACTGTTAGAGAAGGACCTAATAAACATCCTTAATGGAGCCATGATGTTGGTGGCCTCAAGTGAGCCAAGATGTCGAGTAGAGAGGAGATTTATGTGAGAAGATAAAGGCAGTCACAAGAAGAGATGGAGATTAAATAGTGGGGTTGGAAAGAAAGTATATGTAATTGAGTCAGATATGGCAGTAAAGTGATACATTTTTTATTCTTAAAAATATCTTTTTATTTTTGTTTTTTTCTCACATGATGCTCATTATTTCGTCAGCTTCAAGGTATTATTCTCGTCCTCATTAGAGCCGCCCTATGGACTAGTCCAAGTGGATGTTATAATGTCTTCCTCATCATCATAAAAACACTATAAAGTTTACCTTCAACTATACAAACTTGATATCCTAATGGCTTATAAGTAACCAAAGTGATATAATATAATGTCACCTATAATATTTTTTAATAATTTTACAATATTTTTTGTACCTTAACGAAAATATTATAATGTTAGAAGAAAAAGTCAAATGAAATCAAAATACACTAGAAACTATTTGATATATCATATTAGGATTCAAATAGGTATCTATAATCGTTTAGAAACAGCATCTACGATCGAAATTGATTTATTATAGTATCTTTGCTATCGCAACAAAAAAATTATCAAGTCTACATGAAAATAAATACTGTAAATAATCCTATTAGACATTTAACCTCAATCAAACTAACAATAAACCTAAAAATATAATATTATAATAGCCTACAAACAATAACAACTAAAAAGGTAAAATATGATGCTATTTATTATTATTATTAATTATTTTATTATAATTTTAATACATCAATAAAATTACTATAATACTATTAAAAATACTATAAATTAACCAACTAAAAATACTATAACCATCCACTTGGACGGACGGATACATCTCATGAGTCAGATCAATAAGGTGTCCTTAAAACTAATAGCAAAAGTCTGATTGGATTGATGAGATATATTTATTATATTATTTAAAATAGTGGCATCATTTGAGAACAATAAAAACATGATTTTTTTTTTTTAAACAATCACCTGTATTCTTACGTAAAAACACTCAAATTTGGGCGGAAGCATCACATCCTTCTCTCCATCTCCACGTTTTCCCCGCACGCCCTGCATGCGGACGTGCAAAACGACATAGTAATCGACGAGTGCACGTACGTACGCGTGTGTTTTCTGCGCCGCCATCCGCCGTCGTTCTCCGTAACGGGGCCGTACGACACGGCCGACATCTCCACGCTCTCATTGGCCGGCGCTCGAGGTGGACCCATCTCCGCCGTCTCCTGCAGCAGCCCAGCCGTGGGATCTGACCGGTTAACGTGGCCGTACGACACGGCCGACATCTCCACGCTCTCATTGGCCGGCGCTCGAGGTGGACCCATCTCCGCCGTCTCCTGCAGCAGCCCAGCCGTGGGATCTGACCGGTTAACGTGGCCGTACGACACGGCCGACATCTCCACGCTCTCATTGGCCGGCGCTCGAGGTGGACCCATCTCCGCCGTCTCCTGCAGCAGCCCAGCCGTGGGATCTGACCGGTTAACGTGGCCGTCGCGTAGCAGCTCATGCCACGGAGAAAATGCACGTTTCGTGGTGCATCACGTACCCATGCATGCACGTTTGCGTAGTCAAGAGGAACGTGGTTTTGCCGCTCCTTTTTTTCGCATATTACTTAGCAATCTAATGAATCTCAACCTCAATTTTAGAGTTCGTAGCATCAATTTACTCTTTGAAAGCTCCATCTGTATTAGGCTAGCTGTACGGTTCATCATCAGAGCCATTATGCTGCTCCTGTGTGCTATCATCTTACCATTTGGAACGACTGATTAGGAGCTGAGGAGGAAGTAAAAGTTGAATTAGTGTGGCCAGTGCATGATCTGTAATTGTTAGCAGAACTTATCTCACTTACCTTACCAATTTCCTATGGAGGAGAGCATGAACACAGATGTTAGGTGGTCCAAGCCTAATAATACCTATAACATTGGCATTGCCAACAGTACAATGGTTTGACGAAGAAGAATGTGCAAGGTGTAGATTTGACCGATTAATTGGGTTTGACTGGGCCAACATGAAAAATGATATGATGGTGGCAGAGAAAGTAGTCCAAGTTAAGCCCCTTGCCATGTTGGTCATATAGTGCCAACTTAGCTCCAGCAAGCGTACCCTTCTTAGTTAGGCAGTTTGCATGTCTCTTTGCAAGAGATAAGTCAATTAGTTGGCCATAAGAAAACCTGCACACACACACACACACATTGCCATGTTGGTCATATAGTGCCAACTTAGCTCCAGCAAGTGTTCCCTTCTTAGTTAGGCCGTTTTGGATATTATCTCTTGCAAAGAGATAAAGTCAGTTACTTGGTCGGCAGCCTTCACACACACACACAAACAAAAGAAAAAAAAAAAACCTAGATCCACTTAAGGAGGGTTAAGATGTAAGTACTTATAATTTTCTCGTGTTTCAAATAATCTTTATATTTTTAAAAATATAATATATAAGCTCCTATCATAAGTCTGACTTAACATATATTAGAGTCTGTTTACATGGTATACTGACTCACAATAAACTATCAATATAATGACACATGCAATTAGGGTTAAGGTCTATTTTAACGTCTATGATTTTGACCATGAATCTCTTAAAATCATTATGGTTTACTCATATTTAAAATATCCATATATTTTAAAAAACATAGCATATAAGTCTCTTCCGTTAAGTCTAAGTTAATAAACATTAGAGTCTGTGCTTACGTAGTATGCTGACTCATAATAAATCATTAATATAATGATATATATAATTTAATTTTTTTTAAAAAATTAAGACCTCTATCAATAGCGGGAGGAGGCGTTGTCGTGGAAGTAGCCACCAATAACAGCGTTGAGCCACTATTGCTTACTAAGGTATCGTACGCATGGTCTCTCATGTGCTAACGACGAGCTCAAGAGGTTTCGGTCATGCCTCAGGTGTATGTGCGTTGACTAGTTCGACGCTAGGCATGCTATGGTCGCTTGGTCTCTCTTCCTCCTCTTGGGTGTTTTCATCCCTACCACCTCCCACTTTGTCTCCTTGTGCACCTATAATGTGGTGGCCCAACTCTCCATCACAAAAAAAAAAAAAAAACTAGATTGACTTAGAGGGTTAAGATCCATTTTAGCTCATATGTCATGGACTTCTTAAGTCCTTATGGTTTTCTCGTATTTCAAATAACCCTTATATTTTTAAAAATATAGCATATAAGCCCCTCCCATAAGTTTGAGTTAACATATATTAAAGTCTACTAATATAGCATGTCGACTCACTATAAACTATCAATATAATGATACCTACAACTAAGGTTAAGGTCTATTTTAGACTCCATGATTTTGACCATAGACCTCTTAAGTCATTATGTAGCATATCCATATCTAAAATATCCATATATTTTAAAAAACATAGCATATAAGCTCCTTCTGTCAAGTCTAAGTTAATAGACGTTAGAGTCTGCTTACGTAGCATGCTGACTCATAATAAATCATTAATATAATGATACATGTAATTTAAATTTTTTAAAAAAATTAAGACCTATATTAATAGCAGGAGGAGGCGTCATCGTGGAAGCAGCCACTAACAATAGAGTTGAGCCACTACTGCCTAGTGGGGTGTCATGTTAGTTTATCAAGTCCCACATAGTCCCACATCGAAAAAATCAAGCTTGTTATCTCCTATTGCAACTATAAATAAGGATTATGTTTTGAACCATATGCATCATAAGAAAACCTAATTGTTTGCTTTAGGCTTTTCTTGTTTAGTAGTTTCAGGTGTTTTATGGCCTAGAAATATCTTCCTAAGGCATTTATAATTGTCCCTTTTATAGTAGTGATTTGCTCCTTCATCCGTGGATGTAGGTCAATTGACCGAACCACGTAAATCTGGTGTTCGTCTCTTTTATTTTTCAGAGTTTGGTTTCGGGATCTTTTGGCAACAATGACAATAATAAAGATCATTGCCGAGAAATTCGATAGAAATGTCAACTTCGGCATGTGACAGCTCAAGATGGAGGCTATTCTGGTTCAAGACGGAGTTGATTTGGCAGTATAGGGAGCTGAGAATATTCCAGATGATATATCAAAGAAGATCTTGCGGTTATGGATAAGAAGGCACGATCAAGCATTATTCTAAATCTCTCCAATGAGGTTTTACGGGAGGTAGCTACGGAAACTACGACTAAGAGCATGTGGGACAAGCTTAAAACCTTATATATGAAGAGGACAGTGGAGAATCGTCTCTACTTGAAACAGAGTTTGTATATGCTTTGGATGACTGAAGGTACATCTATACTCTCATATTTTGATAAATTTGATTCCTTAGTTATGAATTTGGATAATATAGATGCAACAATTGATGATGAGGATAAGACCTTATTACTTTTGTATTCTCTTCCCTAATCCTTTAAGTATTTCCGTGATACTATAATTTATGAAAAAGAAATAATTTCGTATCAGGAAATTAAATCTACACTAAAATCTAAGGAGCAGATAGACAAAGATATCACTGGGGAAAGTAGAGGGAATCAAGTTGAGGGTTTGGTTATCAGGGGTAGAATAGATAAAAGGGAATTTGATAGTAGTAGATCTAAATTTAGATCTAAATCCAAACATAGAAATTTGGAGTGCAGATATTGTCATAAAATGGGGCACATTAAGGCTGATTGCTTTAAATTGAAAAATAAATTAAAGCAAAAGGGAAAAATTATTGAGAAAACTACTAAATCCGCTGAAGCTAGTGTAGCAACTGATGAGAATGTTGGAAATATTTTCTCTGCTACTGATGACAGGACGAGGTCTAAAAATGAATGAATTTTAGATTCGGGTTGTTCTTATCACATGTGTCCCAATAGAGATTTGTTTTCTATATATGAATCTTGTAATGGTGGAATTATTTTGATGGGCAATAATGCTACGTTTGATGTTGTTAGTAGAGGCATAATTCGAATTAAAATGCATGATGGTATTGTGAGGACACTCACTAATGTTAGATATGTTCTTAATTTAAAAAAGAATCTCATCTCTTTAGGCACCCTAGAGGCTCTTGGGTGTAAATACATAGCCGAAGGTAGAGTTATGAAAGTTTCTAGAAGTGCCCTTGTTGTTATGCAAGCTTGTAGGTCTGGTAGCTTATATAATTTATAGGGAACTACTATCACAGGCTCGGTTGCAGTCTCGTCATCATCATTGTCTGATTCTGACATCATCAAATAATGGCATATACGTTTGGGTCATATGAGTGAAAAAGGTTTGAGCATATTGAGCAAAAGGGGTCTTCTTTGCGGATAGAGTATTGGGCCACTGGATTTCTGTAAACACTGCATTTTTGGAAAGCAGAAAAGAGTCAACTTCAATTCTCCGGCAATTCACAAAATGAAAGGTACTATTAACTATATTCATTTAGACCTTTGGGGTTCAGCTCGTGTTCAGTCTAAGGGTGGTGCTAGGTATATATTGACTTTCATTGACGATTATTCCAGGAAAGTTTGGGTTTATTTTTTGAAATATAAAAATGATGTTTTTCTAACTATTAAATAATGGAAGGCATTGAATGAGAAGCAAACAGGTAAATAGATTAAGCGGATTCGAACAGATAATGACATGAAATTTTGTGAAGGTGACTTTGATGAATTCTGCAAAAATAAAGGAATTGTTCGGCATCACACTGTTAGGATGATGCCTCAGCAAAATGGTGTGGTCGAACGTATGAACAGAACACTCTTGGAGAGAGCAAGATATATGATCTCAAATGTAGGGTTGACAAAAGACTTTTGGGCAGAGGAGAATAATATGGCCTGTTACGTTATCAACCACGCTCCTTCTATAGCACTTAATTTTAAAACTCTGGAGGAAGTTTAGTTAGGTACTCCTGCTGATTACTCTGATTTAAAATTTTTTGGGTGTCTAGCATACATGCATGTAAATGAAGAAAAATTAGAGCCTCGAGCTAAAAAGTGTATTTTCCTTGGGTATGCTTCTATGGTGAAAGGATACAGATTATGCTGTTTGTTGAATCTCGGATTTTGATGATGAAACCAATCAATATGTGTTTATATTTTAATCTGCATTTTGAGTGATGCAGGATGCTTCGATCAAGATCAGACAATTAAAGCAGGAAAATCATGTTGGGCCGGAGGAACAAGTTAGAAGATTGGACGTCGGGCCGGTGGATTGGTCAATGTATCGATAGAAGGCTTCGAGCCATGGATTCGGGCATCGGGCCAAGAAGAGCGGACATTGCGCCAAGGATATCGAAGTTGCGGAGTCAACTGGCCGATTGGGCAATAGGCCGCAAGAGAGGACGATGCGCCGAAGAATCGGATGAAGCGTCGAGGGACCAATGACATGCCAGACAACTTGATTAGATGCTTAGGATTAATTATCTAGATTGAAGTGTGTTTTACATGTGCAGGATTAACTACGATAGCATGAAGACATAAAGCAAGTTTATCGGAGTCAAGTTCGATGGGTGTTCAAGAGTCTGTCGAAAGTCCGAAGAATCATCGGAAGTGCTGTTGGAACCAATCGAGAAAGAATCAGGGACTTGTCGAAGTTTTTGGAAGTTTGCCGAAAACATTGTTGGAGGTTCGCGGATATCACCGAGAAGGTCGGATACTTGCCAAAGACTCGTTAAACTCGCCACAAGATTGGGAGCCTACTGGGAGTTTGTCGAAAGAAATCCGAGGGTGTATCGGAAGTCCGCTGGAAGTTCGCCGGAAAGCTCGCTAGAAGGAAACTCGACGTTGCCGGTTAAAATTTGCTTAGGGCTATGTCTTAATTTCGTAGTTTACATGTAATTAGGGTTAGGATTAAGGGTTAATCCTATAACCTGGTTAGGGGCCAACTAGGCCCTAATATAGACTGGTTTGGGCCAAATTAGGAGCCCAACCAGTGACCCATAAGGTCGGGTGGTGGCATCGCCAGACTAGGCGATGGCACCGCCCAGAACCGGAAAGGTCGGGCGATGGTATCGTCAGACTGGGTGGTGGCACCGCCAGTACACTGTCAGTGTCAGACACTGACAGGCGGTGCCACTGCCAGCACCGAGAACCCAAAAGTAATTCAAATTTGGAGCCTAAATTTGAATCCTCTTTGGGCTTATAAATACCCCTCAATTCTCAATAGAGATAACACCTTTTTTGACAAGTTAGAAAGTGAGAAAAAGCTCTAGCAAAGTCTTGTTGTAATAGCTTAAGTGTTTACCTCCTTTCCTTTCAAAGTGATTTGCTAGTGGAAGTTGGGAGCCTCATCGAAGAAGGCTTCGAAAGTGGATGTAGGTCATTTGACCAAACCACTATACATCGTGGTTTTCCTTGAATGTGTGAGTGCTTAATTTTCTGAACCATTTCTTTACTTAGCTGCAAATCATTCGATTTTTATCTCCCTACTCTTGACTACCTTTACTCGAGCTATTTTAGCTAAGTCATCTTTCGTCGAATCAAAATCTCTACACATTTATGAAATCAATTTCAAACTTATGAGTTTTAATCCACTGCACCAATTCACCCCTCCCCCCCCCTCTTAGTTCTGCTCCAATCCTAATAATTGGTATCAGAGCAAGGCTCACTCTCATATTTAGTTTAATACCCAAGAGAGATGACTTACTTCGGCATGCAAAAGGGTTACTCTATTGCACGCTCGCCTATGTTTAATAGGTCAGATTACATGTATTAGAAGACTCGTATAAGGATCTTCCTTATTTCCATGGATTTTGAGCTTTAGAATATTGTCGAAAATGGATTTCAAAAATCTTCTCTTCCGATGAGCGAATGAGATGAATCAGAGAAGAAGGTTTTTGCTTTAAATGCAAAGGCTATGAATGCCTTGTTTTGTGCACTTGACAAAAATGAATTTAATCGCATTTCGATTTGCGATTCAGCTTTTGATATTTGGAAAACTCTTGAGGTCACTCATGAAGGCACTAGCCGAGTGAAAAAGTCCAAAATCAACATTCTTGTGTATTCTTACGAATTTTTCCGGATGAAACCAAGTGAGTCCATTGGAGACATATACACCCGTTTCACGGACTCAAAGCTCTTAATAAAGGTTTTTCTAACTTTGAACTAGTAACTAAAATTTTAAGATCCCTTCCAAAGAGTTGAGATCCAAAAGTTATGGCTATTCAAGAAGCCAAGGACCTTAAAACATTTCCTCTCGAAGAACTTATTGGGTCTCTAATGACCTACGAAATGAACAATGTGGTAAAAAGGGAACTCGAGAATAACCTTCCAAAGAATAGGAAGGATTTAGGATATAGAACATTTGAAGACCACTCGAGCATAAGTTCAAGTGATGGTGAACTTAAACTACAAATGAAACAAAAATTAAAAAGCAAAAAGAACGGAACTACTTGCTTTGAACGCAAGAAGAAGAACAAAAATTGAGATGAATCAAGCTCCTCCGAAGACGAGGAGAAAAAAAAAAAAAAAGCAAGGTGACAAACTACGCCTTAACCGCTTTCAATGATGAGGTAATCGAAACACCCTTAATTTATTTTGAAACTACTTGATGTTTTCCATGATGCATTTTATTTTTTTAGAATAATTATTTTTTAAAAAAATTACATGTTTGAAAAATTAAAAATACAAAAATATGATCATGATCATAATTTTGAAAATAATAATGAAAATTACATGTTTTATGTTAATGGAATAAAATGTTAGATTTAAATCTAATGATCATAAGTAAGTTTTTCTTGAGAAGAAAAAATGTGTATCTTGATTATTTCCGATTTTGATTGAAACCATGCTTGATGTCTTAATGAAAAAATTAAGAAGTTTAATAGTATGCTTAATGATGATGTATGGCTTTTATATGGAAAACTAAGCATTAAAAGATAGATTCACTTAAAAAGAAAAATACATGCCTACAACAAATAACAAAATGATTTTGGTTGAAAATACGTTATGCTCAATGAAACCATGATTGATGAATATGCTTTATATTTAATGATATCTTTGCCTTGAATGTCCTATCATGATGAATATTTTGAAAATAAATGAAATCATGTTTGATTTAAAATAATGCATAATGATTTTTGTGATTTATGGATTATCGATTTTCACGATAATAAAAGTGGCTTTTTGGGTTTAAAAAATGATGCATGTTTTGTTTTGACATAAATGAAATAAGCATGCTTATATGAAATAGTGTAAGTGTCATGCTTGACGATTGTATACTTAATGATGCATAAAGTTGTAATGAAAATATTAAAATTTTGATACCATGATTTGACGATTTTATGCATGAGATTTTAAAGTTATACATGATTTTTGTGGTTTATTGATCTTGGTGGTTTTCATGACAAAATTTATTTTTTGATCCTAAACGTTGATACATGGTTTTAACATAAGAACAAATATTTGAGCATGCTAATATAAAATCAATCACATAAATTGAAACAACTAAAAAGAGAAAAGTATTTTTCTTAAAAATTCTTTTTCTCTATCTTATTGACTTTAATGAATCTATTTGATCATCTTAAAAGTGATTTTGATGATTTGAATGAGTTTCATCTAACCACAATTTTTATCTTGATTTCTAAAAATTATAACTTAAAAATTTATTTTATAAATCAAGATTGTCTATTATGATTCTTTCTTTTCACTATTTGAGTTATTAAAAAAGAATCATAATATGTCTCTTGATATTCAAAATTTATGTTCACTATTTATGCATCTCATCACCAAAATTCGTTTTGATATTCTTCATGTGATGATATGAATGTATGAAACACTCATGATATGATTTTTATACAATTCTGTGTATTCATGAAATATTTATCTCATCACCCAATTAATTCTTCTTGATGTTCCTAATATGATGAAATGAAATTATGCATGAAATATAAATGAGAAGTTAATGATCATGCATGATAAGATGTAATGAACTTTAACATTTAGATACCATCAATTGTAAACCTATGATCATGTTGCCAAAATGATGTATCATGAATGTTGAATATCATGTATGATATGCTCATAATGATAATTGATTTGTTTGTATCATGCATGAAAAATGAAATGTATGGTTTTGAAATTGTGCATGTTCGAATTTGAAAATATGATGATGTATAATGATGAAATTATGTAATAAAAATATTAAACATTTTGAAACCATGTTTTAATGTTATGCATAATGATCATGCTTAATAAATTTCGAAATTATGCATGGTGATTTTTAAGTAATTTATGGATTATTGATTTTTATCATGATGAAATGTTACATTTTCGGTTTGAAGTATGATGTATGTTTTCATACAAAAAAAACTTGAGCATATTGATTTGAAATCATGTTTAATGGTTTTATAATTAGAAATTATACATGATGAATCTTACAATTTATGGATTATTGATTTTTACCATAATGAAAGTGCCTTATTGATCTTTGTTATAATAAATCTTACACTTTCGGTTTTAAACATGATACATGTTTTTATTTGGCATAACTGAAATAAAATCATATGAATTTAAACAACTAAAAAAGGAAAATATTTTTTTAAAAAAATATTTTTCTCTATCTTATTGATCTTGATGATTATTATGATAAATCTATGTATACCATTTTGAATCTCTTGAAAGTAATGTTGAGATTTTGATGAATTTGATGATTTGAATTTGAATGAGTTTGTATTCAAATCATGATCTTGATTTTTTGGATTTACTACTTGAGATTTTTTTTAATCACAATCTCTTCTTTGTACACATAAAATTTTTATTATTTATAAAAGGAAGAGATTTGATAAAATGAATCATGTCTTTTATAATTCAAGAGATCTTATCATTCATGATATGATGCCGTTGGATTTATGGCTTGTATGCCTTGAAATAATTGAAATATTTTATACTATTTTGTTCTTCCCTTATTCTTTCTTGTTTACAATGATAAAATAGAGAAAAGTTATTATCATGCATGGCAGGATACAATTTGACAGATTAATACCATGATGATTTGAAATATTTATGATTTGGAATGATGCATATGTTTTTTATTATGATGATGTATGTGATATATTGCATATGATGTGTATCATGAATGCTTTAAATGATAAATGTTTGGTACCAACAATCATGAAGTGATAAATACTTAAAAATATTGATTTAATGTTTAGTATCATGAATACTTTATTATCATACATGAAAATAATGATAAATATTTTGAAAATAAATGTTTGTATCATGTTAGATGATTTTACATTTTATGCATGATGAGTTATAGTGATGATTGAAACAATGATTGAAATAATATGAATGATGATTTGGAATCATGCAGATAATGATGAGTTTATATGTTTTGAAAATATATATGATGATTTGGTATTATGCATGTAATATTTTAACGTATGATAATGATGCACGCAATGATGAAATATTTATGATAAAATAATTGTTTTGATATTCAAAACTTGAATTTTCATCTATGCTATTTACCTTTGTCATAATTTAGAAATTAACGTAAAGGGTCTTCCCTTCTTTTTGACAATGACAAAGGGGGAGCAAAACATGTTAGAAAGACAATTTGCTAGCTCGCACAATTAAAAAAAAAAAAGCAAAAATTGTACTTCTCAAAAGAGAAGAATTTGCTATCTTGAACATCACCAAGGAGTGTTATTTTGCCTATCTCAAGAAGCAAATAGTTAACTTGCACATCTAGCAAAACTTATATTTCAAAAAGTTAACTTGCACTTATAGTTCAAGAGTTGCTTTCTTGAACAACCTAAAATTACTAGCTTGCGTCTCTTAAAATGTTGAAAATTTTTTGCTAGCTTGTATATTGTAAATTTGCTATCATACTACCATGTATATCTATGATGATATCAAATTTGCATGATGATAAAAATGGATATTATGTTTTTCATGCAATGAGTTGAACTTATATATCACAAATACTTGATTATGGTACTTCTTTTTTTTTTAATGATAAAGGGGGAGAAGTATATTGATTATATGTCATGATTTTATCATGACATGTTACTTGAATTTTTGAATCCAAGAGTTTCTATCAATATGGTATATTGATAGGGAGAGTTTGTTTAAACTCCGAGAGTTAAGGTTAACTCCGTCGTCGATTGGTTGTCATCATCAAAAAGGGGGAGACTGTTGAATCTCGGATTTTGATGATGAAACCAATCAATATGTGTTTATGTTTTAATATGTGTTTTGAGTGATGTAGGATGCTTCGATCAGGATGAGACAATTAAAGCAGGAAAATCATGTTGGGCTAGAGGAACATGTCAAAAGATTGGACGTTGGGCCGGTGGATCGGTCGACGTATCGACAGAAGGCTTCAAGCCATGGATTCGGGCATCGAACCAAGAAGAGCGGACATTATGCCAAGGATATAGGAGTTGCGAAGTCAACTGGCCGATTGGGCAATAGGCCGCAGGAGAGGACGATGCACCGAAGAATCGAATGAAGCGTCGATGGGCCAATGACATGCCGGACAACTTGATTAGATGCTTAGGATTAATTGTCTAGATCGAAGTGTGTTTTACATGTGCAGGATTAACTACGATAGCATGAAGACATAAAGCAAGTTTACCAGAGTCAAATTCGATGGGTGTTCGAGAGTCCGCCGAAAGTCCGAAGAATCATCGGAAGTGTTACCGAAACCAACCGAGAAAGAATCGGGGACTTGCCGAAGTTTTCAGAAGTCCATCGGAAAGATCGTCGGAGGTTCACGGAGATCACCGAGAAGGTTCAGATACTTGCCAAGGACTCGTTGAACTCACCACAAGACCGGGAGCCTGCTGGGAGTCCGCCGGAAGAAATCCGAGTGTGTATCAGAAGTCCGCTGAAAGTTTGCCGGAAAGCTCGTCGGAAGGAAACTCGATGTTGCCGGTTAAAATTTACTTAGGGATATGTCTTAATTTCATATTTTGTATGTAATTAGGGTTAGGATTAAGGGTTAATCCTATAACCTGGTTAGGGGCCAACTAGGCCCTAATATAGACTGGTTTGGACCAAATTAGGAGCCCAACCAGTGACCCGTAAGGTCGGGCGATGGCACCACCGGATTGGGCGGTGGCATCGCCCAGAACCCGAAAGGTCGGGCAGTGGTACCGCCAGACTAGGCAGTGGCACCGCCTAGCACCCGGCCAGACTGGGCGGTGGCATCGCCCAGAACCCGAGAGTTCCGACGATGGCACCACCAGTACACTGTCAATGTCAGACACTGACAGGCGATGGCACCGCCAGTATTAGGAACCCAAAAGTAATTCAAATTTAGAGCACAAATTTGAATCATCTTGGGGCCTATAAATACCCCTCAATTCTTAGCAGAGATAACACCTTTTTTGACAAGTTAGAAAGTGAGAAAAATCTCTAGCAAAGTCTTGTTTTCAATAGCTTAAGTGTTCACCTCCCTCTTTCTCTTTGAAAAATCTGTAAGAGTGTGAACCACTTGTAAGAAGGTTATAAGAGAGGTATTTGATCCTTCCCCTTCAAACTGATTTGCTAGTAGAAGTTTGGTGCCTCGTCGAAGAAGGTTTCGAAAGTAGATGTAGGTCATTTGATCGAACTACTATACATCGTGGTGTTCCTTGAATGTGTGAGTGTTTAATTTTCTGAACCATTTCTTTACTTAGCTGCAATTCGTTCAGTTTTCATCTCCCTACTCTTGACTACCTTTACTCGAGCTATTTTGGCTACGTCATCCTTCGTCGAATCGAAATCTCTACACATTTACGAAATCGATTTCAAACTTATGAGTTTTAATCTGTTGCACTAATTCACCCCACCTCCCCTCTTAGTGCCGCTCCAATCCTAACAGTATTCTGATCTCAATTTTCCAAAATTTGTAATCAGTAGAGATGTTACTTTTGATGAATTGTCTATGTTGTCTTCCAAAGTGGAATCTACTAGTTGTACAAATGATTGTGCGTGGAAGCAGGTGGAGCTTGAGATTGGTAGTTCTGATTATTTTCAATCGAGCTCTTCTACTCAAAGAATGTCAGTAGATGGTCCCGAGTCTACTGACTAAGATAATACAGAGGAAGAGTAATATTCCATAGCCAAGGATAGACCACGGAGAGATATTCGACCACCACAAAGATATGCAAATTTGGTTGCATATACTTTGTATATTGCAGAAGAAACAAATGAAGTTGGTGAGCCTCCTACCTACTCAGATATAGTTTCTTGTGATAATTTCGCTAAGTGGTTAATTGCAATGAATAAAGAAATTGAATCTCTCCATCAGAATAGAACTTGGGATCTTGTGAAGCCACCTTCGGGTAAGAAAATTGTTGGATGCAAATGGGTCTTCAAAAGGAAGGAAGGTATTACAGGGGTTGAAGATGCAAGGGCTAATATGCTTACGAAACCTCTTCCGGTTTACAAGTTCAAGCAGTGCTTGGATTTGGTTGGTGTTCATTGTTGGTGATTGCCCATTGGGACATGTCAATGTTGTGAAGAAGGTGGAGCAAGTTTTGTTAATTATCAATGTTGGGACATGTCAAGGTGGAAATTTATTAGTTTGGCAAGTCCCATATAGTCCCACATCGAGAAAATCAAGCTTGTTATCTCCTATTGCAATTATAAATAAGGGCCTATGCTTTGGAGTTTGCTTTAGACTTTTTTTGTTTAGTAGTTTTAGGTGTTTTATAGCTTAGGAATTGTTGAATCTCATATTTTGATGATGAAACCACTTGATATGTGTTTATGATTTAAACTGCATTTTGAGTGATGCGGGTCTACTCGATCAGGATTAGACAGTTAACGCAGGAGGAATTGACGTTGCGCCGGAGGAGATCACGTCAGGGTATTGGACGGCAGAAGGTTTCGGACGTCGGGCATCGGGCCAAGGAGAGCGGAATTGTGCCAAGGATATCGGGGTTGCGGAGGTCAACTGCTGATTAGGCAACAAGCCGCAAGAGAGGACGATGTGCTGAAGAATCAGATGAAGCGCCAACCAATGACGTGTCGGGCAACAGAATGTCACTTCGCGTTGTAATAATTGTCTAGATCGAAGTAGAGTTTTTTGCTTATGTGTGCAGGATTAACTACGATAACGATGAAGACATAAAGCGAAACAAAGTGTCGGAGTCAAGCGCGAAGGATTTGTTGCGAGTTCGAGAGTTCGACGGAAGTCCGAAGGTTCGTCGGGAATGCTGCCGGAACTAGCTGAGAATGAGTAGGGAGCTTGCCGAAGGGTTTTTCGGAAGCTCGCCGGAAGGTTCGTTGGAAGTTCGCGGAGCTCGCCGAGAAAGATCGGAGCTTGCCGAAGAAGCTCGTTGGAACTCGCCAAGATCAAATCGTGAAGTCTAGGAGCTTGCCGGGAGTCCGCAGAATGGTTTCCGAGAGTTTATCGGAAGGCCGTCGGAAGTTCGTTGGAAGCTCGTCGGAAGAAGTCTTGACTTACAGATTTTGTAATAGCTTAGAAAATATCTTTAAATTCGTAGTTAGTACATTAATTAGGGTTAGGATTATGTGTTAATCCTATAACCCAAGTAGGGGCCAATTGGGCCCGAGTTCGGACTGGTTTGGGCCAAGTTTGGAGCCCAACCAGTGAGTTGAATTGGCCTAGGCGGTGGCACCGCCTAGCACCCGAGAGCTGGGCGGTGGCACCGCCAGTCCACTGTCAGTGTCAGACACTGACAGGCGGTGGCACCGCCGAGCCTCGGAAACCCAAGAGAATTCAAAATTTGGAGCCCAAATTTGAATCCTCTTGAGGCCTATAAATACCCCTCATTTCTCAGTAGAGAATACAACCTTTTGAAAAGCAATAATTTGAGTTAAGAGCCTTCGAATAGTCTTAGCAAGTCTTGTTTTTCATATTGCTTAAGTGTTCACCTCCTCCCATCTTGTTGAAAAGAATTGTAAGAGTGTGAACCACTTGTAAAGGTTGTAAGAGGGGTATTAGTCCTTCCCCTACAAGAGATTTGCTAGTGGAAGTTGGAAGCCTCTTCGAAGAAGGCTTCGCAAGTGGATGTAGGTCATTTTGACCGAACCACTTTAAAAACTACTGCGTTATCTAGTTTGCATCCTACTCTTGCCATTTACATACTGCAAACTTCTTTACTTAGTTACTACGCTTCCATATGTTTCTAAGTTATCAAGCTTCTAAAATCGGTTTCCATTGATATTGCTTTTCATCGTACGAAAGATTTGTCAAAATCGAAGTTTTAATCCGCTACACTAATTCACCCCCCCCCTCTTAGTGCCACTCCGGTCCTAACAGGAATATCTTCCTAAGACATTTGTAATTGTCCCTTTTATAGCAGTGATTTGCTCCTCCTTCGACCGTGGATGTAGGTCAATTGACCGAACCACGTAAATCTAGTGTTCTTATCTCTTTTATTTTTTTACTTTATTATCTTTATTATGTTGCCAAATTACCTTTTGGTAAATTTCTTGGGGCCAGCTCTAACATGTCGTACGCATGTAATCTCTCCCACGCTAACGACAAGCTCAAGAGCTTTCGGTCTTGCCTCAGGTGTATGTGAGTTGACCGGTCCGACGCTAGGCACGCTATGGTCTTTTAGTCCCTCTTCCTCCTCTTGGGTGCCTTCATCCCTATCGCCTCCCAGTTTGTCTTCTCTTACGCCCCCACCCACTGCGCTTATGATGTGGTGGTCCAGCTCTCCCTCACCACCACTTTCTCTTCCTCGATAAGCTAATCGAGGAGAGCGATGTATTTGAAAGGGGCTTATATGCTAATTCAGATTTGATGAGAAGGACTTATATGTTATATTTTTTAAAATGTATGGGTTATTTTAGACACGAGTAAATCATAAGGTCTTAATAGGTCCATGGCCAAAATCACAATGGCTAAAATAAATCTTAACCCTAATTGCATATGTCATTATATTGATAGTTTATTGTGTCAATATGCCACGTAAGTATACTCTAATATATTTTAACTTAGATTTCACATAAGAGATTTATATGTTATAATTTTTTAAAATATAAAAATTATTTAAAACATGAATAAATAATAAAGGCTTAAGAAGTTGGTTTCTTTGTGAAACTTATTACACTAGAATTAAAATAGATCACAAATTCATGCATATTGATTCTTAGGCTAGACAGTATCTTATTATGGGGTTCAATGTATGAATCGGTGGTAGGGACCAAACGTCTCCTTCAAGCCGAATATTCCCTCGTATTCTAATTGTGACCACCTAAGTAGGAGCAATTGAAGGGAGACAAGTGACATATTTCGTGTTGTAAGAGGAAAGGAAGGTTGGAGAAGCAAATGTGGTAGACAATTATGGAGGAATGCATGGGGACGAGGAGAATGATCTCTTCTTCCAAGAAATACAATTCACATGACCAGCTCTTCCCAATAATCTGCAATGAGAGCCGTGATTCAATGGACTACACCATGCATTTTCTTGCTTCTAACTTCTTTATCTTGCTGTACTAAATTGGGAATAGAAGCTCCCTCTTTGTAAGCTGCAAATCCCACTGTAGCATGCACAGAGCATGAACTCTGAGAGAAGTGCGTCTGCAGTTAACATCAACATCAGTGCAGCCTTGAATCAATGACTTCCATCACCTACGTCTCGTGGACATGTGCCTCGGTCATCAAATATCGATCGTAGGATCGCTCCACTCATCCCTGTACACGATACTGCCAAACATCTCCACTAAGTCTGAGACTTTGCAATCCAAACATACCTTCAAGAATTTCAAAGAGAAGAGATACAATATTCCTTGACTCCTCAAGTCCTGATAGAATTCCTGGGTCCATATGTCTGCTGAATGGAGCATTTTCCACACTTTAAACACCCAATCGAATATAGCATGTTTTGGATCTAAATCCTAACCTCATGTTTAGTTTCCAGCAGGTGATACCCTCTTGTTTGATGCTTACAGTGATCTTAAGTTCTTGTTTCTGAAGGTTTGCCCCCTAATAATTAAGGCATCAATAATGACATATGTTGGACAATCTTCTAGAGATCGATGATGTGACTACCACTTCTGGAGACTGGAATCCATTGCTTTCCCACTCGTGTGAATCAAATAGGGAAGCTCATCCCCCCTCCAACTCTGCTATAAAATGGGCCTCCTCTTCATGCCCGAGGAGACGAGCGCAATCTTCCATTCTGCTTGCTTGCGGGGGGGCATGGCTGGCCTATCCTTGGAACAACCTTTACCGTTCATCTTCGGCATCTTAGGTGATCGCCATTATTATACCTCATTTCTAATCCTTTCCCCATTACTTGTCTCTTATGTTGTTCTTCGACTCGTGTTGACTCACTATGTTGTTATCTTTAGCCATAAAATGTTAGGATTGTGTGCTAGCTAGAGAAATGACGTTTCCTTTTGTTCTTGCTCATCACCTGTCTCTACAAGCACTAGCCCATTAATGGAGATCTGAAATTTATGAGAATTACTACTATGCTTGCATGGTTTATCGCTGATATCTGCAACGTCATTTTTGGCAGGCAACATCATTTCGTTCATGGTTTTTCTTTCCCCACTGTAAGTGTTGCCTCCGTAGAACACTTGCTATGCTGATTCACTGTGCGGAGTCGCTCGTCATGATCTGATGCTCATTACTCATGCTTGCAGTCCTACATTCTACCGAATCTACCGAAAGAAATCAACCGAAGGGTTCCAATCGGTGCCTTTCGTCGTAGCTTTGTCCAGCTGCATGCTATTGATCTACTACGCGCTTGTCAAAACCAATGCAGTCCTTCTCATCACCATCAACTCGTTTGGATGCTTCATCGAGACAGCCTACATCACCATCTACCTCATTTACGCCACAAAGAAAGCTAGGGTTTGTGAATTCATTCTTGCCATCTCCTGTATCTTCTAAACATCTTACATGTGATCATGCACCTATGTTATGAACTTGCGTTACCTATACGTGCTCGTGAGTTGCAGATCTTCTGCGTCCAAATATTTGTCCTCTTGAACGTGGTGGCATTCGCTGCGATCGTTCTCTTGACTCGACTAGCCTTTACTGGTCCTGACCGTGTGACAGTAGTCGGGTGGATCTGCGTGGGCTTCTCGCTCTGTGTCTTTGCTGCTCCATTGAGCATCATCGTAAGTACAGAAACAATCTCTCTCTCTCTCTCGCTCTCTCTCTCTCTCTCTCTCTCTCTCTCTCTCCTGCGGCCATTGTCTCTCAAACAATTCATTGAATCGAATGTTCAGAGGCTCGTCATACGCACAAAGAGTGTAGAGTTCATGCCATTCTACCTATCATTCTTCCTCACACTGAATGCGATTGCATGGTTCGGCTACGGTTTCTTCACCAAGGACTTGTACGTCGAGGTAAAGAAAGATCGCAAACAGCTGATTAGATCATTAAGTCATACCTATCACTCCTTGTTCTTACGCCCTCTTCTCTCAGCTTCCAAACGTTTTGGGGTTCGTATTTGGAGTCGTACAAATGGTGGTCTACATGCTCTACAAGAACAAGAAGAAGAAGAAGGACGCCGCGGTGGCAGCCGTGCCGGAGCACAGAGTCAAGATCGCGGAGCTGAGCTCCGCCCCAGCTTCCGAGTTGCAGGTCAGCCTCGAGGAGAAGGATCAAAACAAGAGGTCGATGGAGGACAGCCAAGACACAGATAAAAACGAGGCGGCATATGAGGAAGGGCATGACATTAGCGCAGTGTGAGGCACACAAGGCATTGGAGATCTTATGGATCATCTTGTCTACGCTTCCTCTACATCTTATGATTGAGTTGTAGGTCTAAATTTTTTTATACCCCCTCAATATTCAAAATAAAAATAAAAATAAAAATATTAACACACCGAGGAAGGATTAAAATGGGTTGCAAAAGTCGGACCTAATGTATTTATGAAAAAGGTGATGATGGTAGTGTATCAAATTTAATTACATGAATAAAATACGACGGCAAGAAAAAATCAGCAGACAAAATTAGTTTAGTTTCAATTAAAAATTGTCTCCTATTTAGATTGATAAATCTAAGGGAAATTGATATATCCTCGATTTCTTTTCATTTAAAACCTTGTTAAATATCTACTCCATAGGTTTGAGGGAATAAGAGAACAATAGCCTAACAAATATATGGTTTGGTTCAATTCAGGCGCGAAATGTATTTTATATTTTAATATATTATATAATAATATATTGTATAAGTAAAAGTTTTTAGATTCATGAAGATATAGAACATCATATAGTTATCATGCTTGCATATCCAACATTAGGAGTAATTAGTTAGATACATTGACTTTCTATTTAAAATATTCACTAATCTATTTTGAACCATTTATATCCAATGAGACAAATAAATGAATTCCAAATACCTTAGGCAAGCAAATCCAAAGATGGTTCGGTCAAAATTAAAAATCAATTAAATTGCACTTCACGACCCCATCAAAATAATTTATGTATACTATTACAAAATAACTTAATATATTTACTATCTAGCGCAAGTCGATTTAAACTTGTCGTGTGAATGACAATATAAGTGTATGATATAAGTCCTAATTACATACTAGGAAAGAGATGCAAATGCAAGATTTGAACTCATAATTAAGAGTTTGATTAGGATATATATATAAAGAAGAAGAAGAAGAAGAAGAAAAAAAAACCCTTGTTTCCTAGGAAGGATGTCCCGTTCCTCTTCAATTATTGCACGGATTCAATTATTATGTGGGTGCTTTGACAAATGAAACCCCTGATGATTAGTTCAAATTAATTATGATGCTTCTTGGAACATATTTATCAGGTGGGAATGTGTTCTCTAGTTGAGTTGTAAGTAAGTTCGAAATAGAACAAGCATGAATGTTTCTTGGGGGACTTTACGTGATGCTACAAGAGCGATTGCAAAAGGTTATCATAGAATCGAACTCCACAGTATCGGTGGATGTGAAACAAAGGAAATGTTACTCATTTTAAACGTAATTGGGAATATATTTCTTCTCTCGAGAAAATTTCGTCGACTACTGCGTTCATTCAACATACGTTTTGGAGTAACCAATTGGCCGGCAAAATTTTATTGGCATCAATAAGATGGACCACATAAACTTTCGATGTTATCGAACACTTAATATGATAAGCTATTACTAATACATAAATAATTTGGGTTCCGAAAGAAAGAAAAAAAGATTCTCGGTGATCAACGTGAAATGCACGATCCTAACCAGAGTTAAGGCATAGATTCCTAGGATTTGTCGACATATGATACTGTCATGGACCAACAACAAAGGCGAAGACAAAACTTCGATGTCTTATGCCTTTTTGTTGGGTGCGGGATTTTGACTGGAATAGGAGCATTCAATTCAAATCTGATCAGTTATTTAAATAATAATAATAAAATCGTGCATGGCGTGAGAAGTGGGCCAACCGAAAAAGAAACGACGTAAAAAAACAAAACAGAAAAAGAAAAGAAAGAGAGCTTTTGAAGTTAGTTTTTGTTAGATGATCAAGCGGTTAAAATTTATTAATTTTTATTAAAATTTTATTTGAAAAATTCTTGTAAGAAGCTCTATGATTTTAATGGTGCAAATTTTATAAGGGACTTTTTTGATATACTTACTTGGTGAGATAATATATTATTTTCGAGTCAAGATATATGTTATTGATATTATTGTGATCTTCTAGTTATTTTGGGATAGCGAAGGTTTGAAGTGGATTACGGTTCCGTAATTTTTTCGTATTAGATTTTTCACATAAAAATTTGATGTCTCACTTTGTGATTGATTCATTGTTCTACTATTTATGCTGCTCTAGTTAATATTTAATTTTAGTAACAAGTTGATATTTTGATAAGGAACTAATTTTAATACATAAAGAAGGAAAAAAATTCCATTGTAATAGTTTTTCCAAACAAAGTGGCATCAGATCATCATATTGTTTAGTGCTAGTTTTTCTTGTGTAATTGAAATGAAAGAGTTAGACGGTATGATTAAATTGAACTCAGCAAATTATTCCACTTGGAGACATGGTGGAAAATTTGTTATATTGTAAAAATTTATATAAGCTCATCAAAGTTAAAGAAAAAACTTTAGAAGATGAGGAATGAAAATTTTAATATAGAAAAGTTATTGCCTATATTAGAGAAGATGGATGAATGTAAATTTGCATGAGCATATTTATGATGAAACCAGAGCCAATGTTATTTAGCAAATGTTAGAAAATCTCTTTGTAAAAAAGATAGTGGGAAATAGAATTTATCTTCTTATAAGGCTTGTCAATTTAAAGTATAAAGAAGGTGAAAACATTATTGAGCACATAAGCTTGTTCCAGAGTCCTGCAAACAAGCTAGTTGATATGAAAATGAATATAGATGATGAGATGCAAGGATTGTTACTTCTCATCTCTTTATCGAAAAGTTGAGAAACGTATGTGGTAACAATTTCTAACTCCACACCAAAGGGGACTCTAACCATAGACATGGTTAAAGATAGTTTGTTAAATAAAGATGTCATAAGAAAAGAACAAGGAGAATCTTCTTCTAGTGCACTTGTTATTAAAAAATAAGAAAGACGTAGAAGAAGTCATATTAGAAATCCATATGGTTATAGAGAAAGATCTAAATCTAAAAGATATATCAAGTATTTCCACTGTAATAGGCTAGATCACATAAAAAAAAGAAAGAGTATAAGTTTTGAAAATGAGAATAGAATGAAAGAAAGAAAAATGAGAAAAAAACCAATACAATTGTGTGATGATAGATATGTCAGAAGATAGTAACTGGGTAATTGACTTTGATATTTTATTTCATGTTACTTCTTATAGTAATTTCTTCAAGTCTTACACTACTATTGATTTTGACAATATCAAAATGGGAAATAGTAATACATCTAAGATTGTGGGTATTAGAGATATTTGCTTAGAGACCAGTATTAAGAGTAAATTGATACTTAAATATATTAGACATGTTACATATGTTCCTCTTAACTTGATATCTATAAGTAGATTTGATAATAAGAGATTTACACACTATTTTGATGAAAATAAATGGAAGCTTACCAAAGGTTTTCTAGTTATGGCGAGAGGAAAGAAGTCTTTATATGTCATAGAAGCTAAGCTACACAAAGAAAAGATTAAAACAACTCAAAAGGATGAAAGTATAGATTTTTAACATAAGAGGCTTGGTCATATTAATGAGAAAGAACTACAAATTCTTGCTAGAAAGTAGTTCTTACCATAATTGCAAGGTATATCTCTTAAATCTTATGATCATTGCTTAGTTGAAAAAACACATAGAGTTACCTTTTATACTTATTCACTATCAAGAAGATTAAATATTATTGATTTGGTTCACATTGATGTTTATACTATTCAAACTAGAACTTTTGGAGGTGTTTTTTATTTTGTTACTTTTATTGATGACCATTCTAGAAATGTTTGGACTTTTATTTTGAAATTTGAAGATCAGGTACTTGATATTTTCAAAAAGTTTTATGTCAGTGTTGAAAGAGAAACTGAAAGAAAGCTAATGTGTATTTAAGTAGATAATGGTGGCGAGTACAAGGGTCCTTTTGAGAAATATTACAGGTTTCATGGTATCAAGCTTGAGAAAACAGTTCTTAAAACTCCTCAGCAAAATGGTGTGGTAGAAATGATGAACAGAACCATTGAAGAAATGATTAAGTGTATGCTTTCCTATGCCAAGTTACCTAAGTTATTTTTGGGGAGGCTATGAGAACTATAGTTAACTTAATAAACATTTATCCATTAATTCCTCTAAAATATGATATTCCAAAGAGAGTATGGAAAGGAAAAGATGTATCTTATAATCACTTGAGAGTCTTTGGGTGCAAAGCATTTGTTCATATTCTTAAAGATGAGAGGTCTATGCTTGATAATAAGGTAAAAACATGTATTTTCTTAGGGTATAGTCATAAAGAGTTTGGGTATATATTATGAGATCTAGTAAACAAAAAAATTATTAGAAGTAAAGTTGTTGTGTTTCTTGAAAACCAATCATTTGATGATTGTGATAATATTGAGAAGTCAAAAACTTCGATTTATATCCCTTAGAGTTTGGGTCTAATTTCTCTACGTGTAATTTATGATGATAATGGGGGAGATGAACAAGAATATTGTGATGAAAATATCAGTGATAATGCTTCTAGATGTTGAACCAATTAAATAATTTGAGTAAGCACCTCCACCACCAATTAAGATTTCATTGAGAAGATCCACAAGAGAGGGACAACCATCTATAAGATATCATTTGCATGAGTATATTATGCTTATTGACGGGAGAGAGTCAGGAACTTACCAAGAGGATATTCTACATTAGCATAAGAATGAGTGAGTTAAAGCCATGCAAAAAGAGATAAGATCCTTGCTTGAGAACCACACCTATGAGTTAGTAAAGTTACCTAAAGGAAAGAATCTCTCAAGAATAAATGAGTTTATAAATTAAAGACCGAAAATAATAACTCACATCAAAGATATAAGGCACAATTAGTTATGAAAAGATTTAGTCAGAAAAAAGATATTGACTTTAAAGAAATATTTTCTAGTAAAAATGTCTTCTATTCAAGTTGTTCTTAGTTTAGTTGCTCGCTTGAACTTAAAAGTTGAGCAACTTGATGTGAAAACTGCATTTCTTTATGGTGACTTAGAAGAAGAAATTTACATAGAACAACCAGAAGGTATTAGAATCAAGGGAAAAGAAAATCTAGTGTGCAAGCTTAGGATAATCTTATACGAACTCAAATAAGCACCTAGATAGTAGTACAAGAAGTTTGATTTCTTTATGATAAGCCAAGAGTACAATAGAATCACATCTAATCATTATGTGTTTGCAAAGAAGTTTTTATATGATGATTTCATTATTCTTCTACTATATATTATTGATATATTAATTGTTGGCCATGATGCTAGTAAAATTGAGAAGCTCAAAAAAGAGCTAAGTAAGTTTTTTACTATGAAAGAGTTAGGATCGGTAAAGAGATCTAGATTAAAAAGATTCTTGAAGGATTCAACATGAGTAAAGCCAAAGTAGTTTATTCTCCATTTATAGGTCATTCAAGCTTAGTTCGAAATAATATCCGAAAAAGAAGAAATGTTCAGAGTGTCTTACTCATCTGCGGTAGGTAGTTTGATGTATGCTATAGTTTGTACTAGGCCAGATATAGCTCATGCAGTTGGAGTTATCAATCGATTTCTCTCTAATCCTGGTAAGAAACATTAGGCAGCAATGAAATGAATATTAAGATATCTAAGAGGTGCTTCCAAGTTGTATTTATATTTTGACAGTGGTGAACCTATGCTGCTAAAGGCGTACATAGATATAGACATGACAAGTAATACTAATTCCAAGAAGTCCACTTCAGGGTTCTTGATGACGTTTATAACAGAAGTAATCTTTTGGCAATCTAAGTTATAGAATTGTATTGTTTTATCAACCACAAAAGCAAAATATATAGTAATTACCGAAGTATGCAAAGAAGCTTTATGAATGAAAAAATTTCTATAAGAATTAAGCTTGAAACAAGAAAGATATATTGTTTCCTGTGATAGTCAGAATGTTATTCATCTCTTTAAGAATTCAATATACAATTTTAGATCAAGCATATTGATGTAAGATATTATTGGATTGATGATGTGCTTAAGATTAAAGAATTGTACTTAGAAAAGGTGCGTACCAATAAGAATGAATTAGACATGTTGATAAAATATTTACCTAAGGAGAAGCTTAAAGCATGTAGACGAAAAGCGGGCTTAGTATAGCCCATTATATGAGTTGGAGGGGGAGAATTATTGGGTCTTGGAGGGGATAATAGGGGCATTGAGCCTAAATCCGATCAATTATTAAAAAAAAAAGGAAGAAAAAAAGAAGTGGGGTTGTGCGAGGCATGAGATGTGAGAAGTGGGCAAATGGAAAATGAATGGAGCTAGAAACAAAATAGAGAGAGAAGAGAGAAAGTTAGGGTTACGAGACTTTTGTTAAACGATAAAATGGTTAAGCTTCGTCGGCTTTGACCCAAATTTTACCTGGAGAATTCTTGTAATAAGCTCTATAATTTTAATGGTGCCAATCTACAATTTATCCTCTCTAAGGTGCTTTTCTGATATATCCACTTGATGAGACCTAAATCTTTCCTACGATGAAATATGATAATGATGTTATTATTAAGCCAGGATTTGTATTTTTGTTATTATTGTGATCCTCTGATTGTTCTGAAAAAGACTTATTGTAAACCTATTATCATCGTCGACGATAATAAAGGTTTGAAGTGGTCTACGATCCTATGATTTTTTTTCTCGTATTAAGTTTTTTACATAAAAATTCGATGTCTCACTATGTGATCGATTCATTGTTCTACTATTTATGTTGCTCTGATTAATATTTATTTTTAATAACAAGTTGATATTTTGATGAAAAATTATTTTCATATATAAAGAGGAAAAAAAATATTTCGCTATAATAATTTTCCCGGATAGTTTTCAACGTAACACACGCTTGCTTTATCGACGGATCGACGGATCGAACGAGGAGGAGGCGGACGTAAGCGATCACGCACGCGACTCACGCTTTACGTTGTAGCTGTTTCATTGGCGAAGGAGGATAAAGATTCCGATGGCCAACGAGTCTTGGTTTGACCCATGAATCCACAGAGTTGAAAGATTCTGTACTACACTGCCTAAACTTGTCGATCATTAACACTCCCTGCATCGACTGTGATCAAATGACAATCAAATAAAAGAATGTGAAATCGAGTGTCAGGCATCATGCAACTGCTCGATATTAAGGTTTTGCATGTTTATGCATGTCATAAGGTTTGAAAGTAACATATTTGTTATTATAAATTTTGTTATAGAATGTATATGATATTAAGATCTTTTTCTAAATTTTAATTTTGATCCCTAATCTCAATAATAATAATATTTCTTTTAATTCTTTGAATCAGTTTGGAATAATGAACTTTCTAAATGCTCCTCTTCCTTTGCCTTCTTTCTTCTTCCCCTCTCTCCCTCCTCATCTTAAAGTTATGAAATTTCTCTGTTACACTTAAAATTAAATTGAAATCTATTCCTTTATATCACCTTTTAAAAAAATACCAATATTGATAATAAAAAAAATCTAAATTTTGTTATAAATTTAAAAAGAATTACGATACCTTTTACAAGTGCGTTACGATAGAATTATGAAAGTTTGAGATGGTTTAATCAAAGTTGACTCATTACATTGAAAAATTAAATTAAATTAAACTCGTTCACAGAATTTATTCAAAAATAAACCAAATTTAATTATTAATTTTCATACCAGCAGAATATGAAAGGAAGTTGACCTTATTATACTCGAAAACGAACTAAAATATACTTGTTCACAAAACATAACATAACAAAAAAAAATGATAAAATTGATAATTAAAATTTATCATAAAATATAAAAAAAAAAAAACTAATATAATCCTTATTAGAATCATTATCTAGTAGAATTATGAAAGTTTGAGATAGTTTGATTGAAGCTGATAAGTCAAGCTTGAAATGAATTAAAATACATTTGTTCATGTACTTACTTAAAACACATTAAATTTGATAATTAATTATCCTAAAATTATTTAAAAATAATAATAATAACCAAAATCATTACTAGAATCTTGTTTTAATGGAATTGTAAAAGTTCAAGGTTGTTTATTGAAAGTTGATCATGTTACACTTCAAAATGAACTAAAATACATTTGTTTCTCATAACCTAACAAAAAAAAAAAGACAAATTTGACAACTAGTTATCCCAAATTTATCATTAAAAAAAAAAAAAAAAACCAATACAATCCTCCTTAAACTATGATTCTTGATAGAATTATAAAAGTTTGAGATGGTTTGGTCAAAGTTTGAATTTATAATACCCGAAAGTAAATTTAAATGCATTCATTCGAAGAACCTACCAAAAACATGCTCAATTTGATAATTAATTATCTTAAAATTGTTTATAAAAAATATAAATAATGTTAGAATCTTATTATAGTGGAGTTATGAAAGTTTGATGTTGTTTAATGAAAGTCTGCGTTATTACACTTGAAAATAAACTAAAATACAAGTCGAGAAACCCACCCAAAAGGTAATAATTTTATATTCATCATAAAATAAAATAAAAATAACTAATACAATCATTGTTGGAATAATATTTTATTAAAATTATGAAAGTTTGCATTGGTTTGGTTGAAATAGGCCTCGTTACACTCCAAAATGAATTGAAATAGACTCAACCTATTCAAAAACGTGCCAATTTGATATTTAATTATGCTATAATTATTTAAAAAAATAAACTTTAGCAAATCCTTATTGGAATCAAGTTGTAGCGAAATTGTAAAAGTTTAAGGACATTTGGCAGTGAAATTATAATTATCCTCGATTCATCGTATGATAGAAAAGTCAATACAATCGTTGTTACGATTGTATTCCAATATAATTACGAAAGTTTAAAATGGTTTGATCGAAGTTGATACTGTTACGACTCGAAAACGAATCAAAATACTCTTGTTCATAAAATTTATCGAAAAAATATTAAATTTGATAATTAATTATCTTAAAATTATAAAAAAATAGTCAAATAAAATCATTATTAGAATCTTATTCTATCGGAGATCTTGAGGTCAAAGGTTGACCGATCCTATTATATTTGAAAATGAACTAAGGTACGATCGTTCACACAATCTATCAAAAAAAAAATCTATCTAGTTCAATAATTAATTATCTTAAATAAAAATAATAATACAATCCTTATCATAATCATGTTTTAGTGGAATCAAGAATGTTTGATATGGTTTGATTGAAGTTGACATCGTTAAATTTAAAGATGAATTGAATTACACTCGTACATGTATCCATATTGAACTCGTTGATAATTGAATTACGATTCCAAAACGAATCAAAATACTCTTGTTCATAAAATTTATCGCAAAATATTAAATTTGATAATTAATTATCTTAAAATTATTTAAAAAATACTCAAATAAAATCATTATTAGAATCTTATTCTATTGGAGTTCTTGAGGTCCAAGTTTGACAGACCCTATTACATTTGAAAATGAATAAGGTACGATCGTTCACACAATCAATCAAAAAAAAAAAAATCTACCGAGTTCAATAATTAATTATCATAAATAAAAATAACAATACAATCCTTATCATAATCATGTTTTAGTGGAATAGATAATATTTGATATGGTTTGATTGAAGTTGACATCGTTAAATTTAAAGATGAAGACTTAAAAAATTACTATGGAAAACAGGTGGATAGTGCAATCCTTGTAAAAGTGTATCGTACGATTTATCACCAACGATACACGAGTAGACCATCAAACAGGTAAATACTGTGCATATCGAATCATATCGCTTGTTTCTTTTAGAGAACATGATGGGTGAATTTTAAAGTTCATTAATCAATATTATCTCCTTCCAAGATTGTGGTATAACCATTTCATTACTTGGATGTATTCCATTCTTAGCATTTTAATCTACGACAGAGAGAGAAGACACTTTGGAAGACATATATAGACCTTAAGTAGCATATTATTGTCTAAGGATGCATGTGATTGACCACAAAATGAACAATAAAAATAAACAGCAAATGAACAATGAAATGGGTAGGATGGAGATTCACCAAAACAATATAAAACTTTAAACATAATGATGATTTTCTTTAATATATATTTTCTTTAATATAAGATTACATGATTTTCTTTAATATGATTTCTTTGTGTTTTTGTTTTCAAATCCAACAAAATCAATTGTACTGTTGTTTATGCACACAATTTTAGTTGCACAAGTAGTCTTCTTACCATCATAATGTACCGAGTGTTCTCATCTTCCCATGAGTTGCAAAGATAATAATTACAAATTCCATAAGAAAATATAACCCCAAAAAAACAAAAAAAAGTCCAACTCACTGCAATCTACTTTAAGCGTTTGATCTTTCATGAAAATGGATGAACAATATATTTTGGATCCAACATGTTGAAGTGAGTGAAGCTCATCAAACAGAAAGCATTGTTGCTAATAAGTTTAAATACAAATAATTCTTTATCTAGCAATTAATGATCTACCACTACATTTGGTATATTTTAGATTACATTTTTGAATATGAATTAATATTCGATATTTTTTTAATTACATTTGGTTTGGCTCAAATGATGATAGATGCTACCTTTGGGTATTTCAACATTTGTAAGACGCTAATGATTTCTTAAAAAAATTTTAAAGATAGCTTATGATATCATTATATAATACAAATCATACTCGTCGTTTTCTCTTCCCATATCGCTCGCTCTATCGTTTGTTCTATCGGACTTATATCTTTTACAAGGTAAAAAATTTATTTATTTATTTTTAATTTTATATATAATCCCCCTTCTTCAAATATTATTTATCAAACACTCAAAAGCATTTGTTTACAACTATGCATTTACCCAAACCCCATTTTTTAAATATACATAACAAATATACATGTATTCTCTAATATACCCCTTTCTTTAAATACGTATTAAAAATATAAATATATTCTCATGCACAGTGCAGCCTTATTTATCTCAAACCCTAAGAGAAGGTAATCTGTAAACCAAATCACAAGTATTATAACCACATGCAAAGTGCTTCATCAAAGAATGTGACTCTAAACAAACATCAAGAACTTTGATATCCTCAAAAGAACAAAAAAAACCAGCAAAAATCTGAAATTCGAAATCCAACCTTCAACGCTTAAACATATCAGTAGTTTATAGATGACAAGTTCTAATAAGATAGTTCATCAGTGTTTCTGTAATCATCCCATTTGAGGAAATAACAACATAAAGAGACACATGACATATAAATCCCTTAAAAACATAATAAAATTATCGGAGGTAGGACTTTGTGAATACAGAAGTTTTCTGAAATCACAAAACACAAATATTTACACACGCCAAGCAAAGCAGGTTCAGCCCTCAACCAATATCTTCAAATGTCAAACTAAGATGATGACGATACCGCAGCAGAAGTTAAGAAACAGAGGAAACGAGGAAGTTAGAAGAGATCAAAAGGACCAGATTAGCATAGGGCAGTCATCTCGAAATATATATTACCCAACCCCACCAGATGGCTCACAAAAGAAATCACATTAACAAACACCAGACGGTTCCTAATGCACATCCTAAATCTATAAAATCCCTGCCTTCAAGATCTTGCCACTATCTGAACACCTCACAAGTTTCCTGGAGCCATGATGTTGCTTCCACTGCCGCTGCCCATCCTACTTGTTTCCCCTACCGCAGCTGCTACAGCTTGAACCTCAGGCGTTGTCTCCCAGCTCCGACCTCTTCCCCAACTTGAGAGCCTATGGTGTGTTGTAGCTTGCACTTCCACGCTCCCCGATGCCAGAACCTCCCTGCTTAAATCTGGAGAAACTTCACCAAGCTCACCATCCTTGTCATCCGCTATGTTTCTATTGCTTAGACCTTCTTCCAGATCACCAACCTGTGTGACTGCTCTTAATTCATCCCATGTCACAGGCTTTCTACCCATCTCTATGTCACCCACTGCTTTGCCCATGTTTGGACTCATGAAACCTCCACCTGATGAACGTGGTTGAAATCCTTGTTCTCGTGGCACCCTTGCCCGGAATTTGTTCTTTGACGGAGCGATGCTTGTAAAAAAGATCTCTTTGAAATTCTCCACCACTCCTCTGTTATATGGGTTAGCTCTCCGATCGTAACGGTATCTGAAGTTTTCATAAGTTGTCTATCAAAGAAAAAGAGAAAACTGGTCAATTAATATCATGGGAAGATACTAAACTGAACTTTCAATAAGCAGTCACTGGGAGTATTACCTGGTTGGTGCTCATTAGATATAAATGGAAGATAGAGAGGCCTCCGACAAACCAAACTGATATAAAAGTGTAGATTATGAGAACAATGGAAGCTGGAGTCTTGGTCATTGCTCTCCAAATAGATATTTGTTCAGCATTTTTTATTTTCACTATACAAACCCAGCAAAATCCAAAGACATAGAGGCATAGCAAAGTCGTTGAGAAGACAAACATATAGAAGAATCGATAGTTCCGCTGCATCAATGATAACGGGCATCAGCGACAGCTAGAAAAAAAAGTTTGTCCCAATAGAACTGTCTTTCATCAAGAGCCATCATTGTGACAAGAAACTCATAACAATATTTCATACTAATATTTAGCTAGCAGAGGAATATCGCATACGGTTCCAGGATTTCATTAGTCGTTAGGCATATTCATTTGCAAATTCAGTTAGTGCACACCAACATAGAAAACAACTACGACAATTGTATGAGGATTGGCAACTTACAAGCCCAATGCATTGCCCAACCCATGGACAGTGATGGTCAAAACGTTCCACACAGTTATTGCAGATTGAGCAGTGCGAGCAACGAGGAGGCCGATAAAGCATGCAAGTGTCACAGTATTTCACCTTTACAGTAACCCCATTCACGTTTACATCCTTTGTTCGGGGCAACCGTAATTGTGGAGTTTGGACACCTCCAACTTCATTATTGCCCTCATAAATTTCAGGTTCTGGAGGATGTGCATTACGAGGCACTATACCCGGATCTCTACCAGAGGTAAGAAGTAGAAGAGTTAAATCCTGAAATGCAAAGCCAATGTCATAATTAAAATCTAAGTAATAATTTGAGAAAAAAGCTTTGATAGATAAAATGCAAGTACGATGATATCATGCACTGACTATGTAGCTTTGTCATTCAATACATAATTACAATACTACGAAAAGGACAAATCTAGCTGACAGAGTGAATACATCATCACTTTGGATAATGAAATACAAGTAAAATGATACCGTGCACAAAGGCTATGTAGGTATAGTTCAATGGTTAGTCGTAGCATTACAAAAGAAGAAGAAAATCTGGGTAATACAATGAAATGCATTTCATGATCTGCAAGTGGCATACACCAAATACGATAAAAACAGTCAGATATAGGTTTGTATTATTCTGATTTCCAAAAGTGTCTTCTTATTGATGAATAATATGTCTCATGCAAATAGCAGTTGTGTATTCTACAGTTGGCACTTGGTAATTCCAAATACAGATCAACATACTAAAGGGGGCATCAACTTGAACTACCAGTTCAGCAAAAGATGTTCCAGCCAGTAAATCCCAATTAGACATGACTAACATTATTGTCCTGTCCTGTCCTGGCTGGTCCAACCATGTTTCAAAAGTTGATCTGGTGGCGTGATAATCATGCTACTTAGATCAATAGTTCAGAAAACCATGTCAATTCTTTGATGTAAGCATGCTAACCTCATCAAATGGCATTTTTCAGTTGGCAATCAATATAGGGGTCACTATATGGGTTAGTAGGTAAAAAGGAAGACACAAGCAGAAGAAGCTTCTTAAAACAATTATTATTGAGCTTAATTAATGTATTATATTGCAGATAAAGAAGCTATCATATTTGTACACAACTAGCAGTTGGCACCAGACATATCACAATGGTGATAGTGGACTTGAAAAAGGATGCCTTAGAATGGGAAGAAAGAAGAGAAATAACAAAGAGGAAATAAATTGATTGCTGGAGACTGCAACCACTTTATACATCAATAGTTACTCAGAGTCCATTAGATTTAAAGAAATTTATTACAAAATTCAACAGTGTTCTGATTTTTGAAATAACAAGCTTGAAGTTTGGTGGACTAACAAATAAAATTAAAGTGGGTGTCTACTGCAATATCTCATTGTAGTTCCTAGCTATCTGGACAGGCTACATGGGTCGTTTCCCACCATTGAGCTCCATTAACAGAAACATGCCGCTTAATTGGAGCCACTTCAACTCATTTTTTTATCAGTTTTAACAATCATCATTTGTCTTTATTTCTTCTCCTTTGGCCCCACCAGTCTTTGTAAATTCACCTTGCCTTATCAGCATACTGAGAAATATTAAGACATTCAAACCATCTTAACCAATTTTCCTCAGTTCCTCCAAAATTGATATCACCCTTAACTTTTGATGACTAAAAACACTCAGTTTGATTCTATATGATGCCAGACATCCATCTCAATATCCATAACTCTAATCTTTTGGGTATGTTACTAACTGTCCAATTTTCTGAAACACACTATTTTTTTATTAAAGTTGATGGAGAAAGCATACAATTTCTTTGTTAGCAAGCTAGGATGTCTAAATAAAGACAGCTGTACCACTCGGAATTGTACAGTATGGGAGGAACACACTGGTCTGGGCATTGGCTGATACAGGGACCAACCCCCGTTTCGGGCAGTTCGATTAAAATAATAAAAAAAATTAGACGAGTAGTCGGGCCTCATCCAACTCAGCATTTTAAAAAAACCCAAATTAGAGCCCTCTTCTTGCATACAATGCTACCGCCCCTGCTGTTGCTGCTTCTCCTACTCTTCTTTCTTCTTCTTTTTCCTTCTCCACTATTTTCTCTTCTTCCTTTTTCCTTCCTCCTTCCTCCTCTATTCCTCCACCACCCCTTCCTATTCTTCCTTTGTTTCTTCTCACCAAAACATCGACACATACCGACACACCATACATCAGTACACCAGTACATAACGGTCCACCGGATCGTCAAGACAGGTCCGGTACCAAAAACAGCAAACCTTGGTCTAAATTAAAGTCCACCTTGTCAAAAAGATAGTCCAGCTATTTCACATTGCCCTATCCCCTATAGCTTAAGTTCTCCTCTGTCTTTGTTTTGCTCAATATCAAAGGGCACCTGCAAACTTCTAAAAGCTTTTGGTTATTTCATCAAAAATATGGCAAGAATTAACAATTAACCATACTAATTTCATCACTTTCACTCATGGCTTTGGATATTTTATCACAAACTGAAAAGAGAAGTAAATAGCTTGCAAAGGGAGACTTTGATCAACAGTTTCTTATGTCAATAATTAGGACAAAGTTTGTACATGAAAACATGCATTCATTCATGACAAACACTTATCTATTAATGCTTATTACAATCATTATGAACTTCTAGGTCATATTAAGTAATTAGATATCAACCCTAATTTGTTCAGCAACAGACTAATTTTCACAAAATAATGCACCAAAAATAGTATGAGAGAAATGAGAACTACAATAAAAAAGGAACAAATCAATGAGATCTGCTAGCAGCAGTTGAATGTTCCAGCTATAATATCAACAACAGAAAGTCTATCAGTCATTAGTCCATTTTTAATGGGTCACTGCTCATCATGAATATGATAGACCCAAGGGAACTGCTTTAAGATCTAGGTAACCCAGAAGTATCCAGAAAATATTTATCATCTAAAACTACTACCTAAATGTCCTATGCAAGTGAGGGTAAAGGAACCAATAAGACACTGAGAAGCACCATAAATCTCCTCTCTCATCGCAAAACAGAGACATCCTATGAAATGAATGGTCCGATAATCTGGTTCACATAACCCAGATTATCCCATCACATAGAAGAACAGATGTAATAATTAATTTTATTTACATCAACTATATCAGATAATTAATCCTGAATATGATGTTCAAGAAAATCAACATTCTTAGTATGGACAACATTCAGCAACTACACGCATAAGATTGTTTGAAAAGTTCGATATGCTGATAAGTGATTGCTGGTTGGTACTAACGACTAACTGATATGGTCAATCTGAATGAGCCAACAAGTCGGGTGAAATGGATGGCATGAAAGGCTAGCATTTGAGGTCCAAATTGATATATACCTTTTAAACAGGTCGGGTTCTAGTTGGCAATCTCAATCTGTATGGAAAAACAATGCGACATTATCATACAGAATGCCAAATAATAAAAGGATCTAGCCAGATGGCAACTTAATCATGGTATCTAAGCTTTTTTACTTGCATTCTTCATCCTGAAATAAGCTAAATTAGAAAATCAAAAGAAATAATGGTCACTGAAGGAGAAATAAAGCAAAATAACCAAGAAACTAACATCTTTTCAAATAATTTTTATTGATGACTGCACTATGACAAGTAGCCTCCCAGGATCTAAATATCAAGCTAATTACCATAAAATCGATATATGCTGCACTTAAGTCAAAATAATGTGTGAAAAGATCCGGTAAATAAAGGCAGCCTAGAGCAACAGGCTTTTTTCTGAGCCAGCTACATAGACACAGCCTTACATTGCACGCAAAAGATCAGACCCTTAAACCCAAGTACGGCAGTGGAGGAATATAAATCTAAAATCAAAAATAACAAATTGAGAGAAGTTCATAAAAAAAAGAAGAACAACAAATACCACACCCATTAATTAGGATATAAGAAGAAAGCATATTTAATTTCATTTATTAATTCAAATAAATATAATATAATCTTCAACTTCATCACACCAAAACACCTGTTGTAGATGGCTTGCCCGTTCTATAAGCATGACTCAAGTTAATTTTTCAGATATGATTATGCAGCACAGAAAGTTGGAAGTAACAAAATGGCTGAAAAATAAATAAACAGATGCTGACTAAAATTTGGGATTAAAATACGACAGTTTGTAGGGTGTCAAGGAAGAAAGATAACATTAGGAGCCAAAAGAAAGTTATGCCTGTTAGTACCCACTAGCTGAAAGTGAATTGAATCAATTTATATAACAGTTTTTCACAGTTTTCAGATAAAGTTGTATTTGTTGGAAACCAGGTTCGCATCAACTATAGTCGGGAGTGCCTTAAATAATACATGACAATTTCCACACCCAAAAACTTCAAAAGAAAAAACAAGGTAGAATTGGAAAATGTTATTTAGTGAACCCATTGTTGAGATGAAACCTCTACGACTCATACTAAACCAGCCCTGAACTTCCATGGGTTTATGCTGACCAACAAGGCTACAACCACCGTAGTCATTCCTTATTAGGGGTGAACCAAATCCTGCAAGGAAAACTAAATCCTTTAAGGGCCTCTAAGACTCCAACAAAACCTAGGACAGTAGGTTCTGAATACAACTTGGATGGAGTTGTAAGTAAAATCCCGGGACAGCCTGGAGAAGAATTTCCTGACTAAAGAAGTGTTCCTAAAAAAGACAGCTTATCTTTCGAAATAAGAATTCAACATTTTCCAGCTGACAGTTTGAATCATAAATCTTAATAGAAGTTCCTCTTATTCAAGCTGGGAGAGGAGAGCTTCAAAAAGCATATATCCATCCTTCAAGCAGAATAGAATAGACAATTCTACTTAGTGGTCTCTGAACTGATTTTTGTATTGATTTCTAATAGCTATTAGGAAGTCTCTAAAGTCCAATTATAAGTCTATTAGGTGTCCAAGAGTCCAATATAATTACAATTCAGGTTAATCAAATTGTTTAATAATAATTGTCATATTTGGAAAGTTCTGAGTACCACTTTTAGTAGGACTTCATCAGATGATGGGACTAGCTTTTCTCCCATAATTATATATGAATTTTATGCAAGCCCATCACCATGCTTTAATGTTTTGCTCTTTTCCTCTTTAATAAAATCAGCTAATCCATGATCTTGATTTTTTAACTGCCTAGGAAGTTTTCTTTTGTTCTCAGACTGGAGAAAATGAAGTGCATTAATTATAAGAATTCAGTGTCCGAATGAAGTCCACCCGTGCCAATATTCTTATGCATTTTCTTAAATGCCTACACATCAGTTTACAATCTCAACAACAATTACTACATCACCGATGTTGCTGATAATCATGCCAGATTCAAGTTACAGATTGTCCTGCAGTTCACATAGAATTTCAAATTATTTGATCAGGGTCAGTTAGTCTATGAGTTTTTTCAAGTATCCTCGTGCAGACGAGAACATCCTTGAGCAAATTTTTTAGATACCCTCTGACAGCAATAGTGCCCTCGGTCATTATTTTGGATACCCTCCTACAATGACCATGTGCTGAGACAAATTCTTCAGAATTCAAATATCACTCTACAATAACAGTGCCTCCAAGCAAGTTTTTTCAAACTCCCTTTGCAAGCAGTAATTCAAATGTTTTCTTTAAGGCATAAACTTATTGCAACAACATGTTTGGCTATGTTGTTCACCCACATTAGGCAATGCCAAATCTGTTGCACCCAGTAGCATCATCCCTAATTTCGACTCTATGGAGAATAAGGATAAGCAGTCACAACTTCCCATGTTCTACAAGCATACAAGCTGCCTACTAACCAGAAACTACAAGCAGAGTCTCTACCAAGTTCTGTACTTGTATCAAGGACAGCAAGAACTGTACTCCCTCATATTTTCTCAAGACAAAGGAATCCATGCTCAGTGTGTTAGACATAGTGTTTTGAGGTCCCATTTCAAAGACTATGATGAAGTCAAATCCAAACATAATATCAGTCTGGAATATTACAATGCTCAAAGGGAGAAATTTCTTGAAGATCACCATAAATCAAGGCAACTTTCCTAGATCATCCACTCCCTTTATCAATTTCTGGTGAGAAAGAGCAACCTTTGAGTCTTGAAATCCTAATAGCATTGCTGAAGACAAGAATAAAGTTGCTAAAATTTCAGTAACCTGAATCTAAAACAAACAATACCAATTCAGCTGTGGGCTGGCTCAGATTAGAGGTGTTAATTATATCTGCGGGCACCCGCTACTAATGGGACAAGACAAGGATGGGGGGGATGAACAGGATGGGGGTATTTTTTATTACCTGCACGATTATGGAATGGGAAGGACAGAGCACTCCCCATCCCATCCCCATACCAGCTCCCGCCCCATTTATATTATTATATTATATAAAATATATTTTATTTATTATTAATTTTATTTATATATATATATATATATATATATTTGAGAATTGAACCCAATACATATAACTCTAACATTTCAACATTTACCACTAAAGCAATCTTATGTTTAATTTTTTAATGCATTTAAAACTTTTATATACAAAACAATAGAAAATGTAAATAAAATATTCTATCAAAAGTTTAAAACCCTAACTGAGATTTGTCTCTCCCACCTCATTTTATAATTTTCATTATCCAGCCTCCCACGACAGCCCCACTGCCTCAGTACCTCACAATTACAGCCTTTTAACCATTAGCGATTTAACCTTTCCAGTCCCATCGACACCACGACACCCACCCAATCCTCGGGACCCACCAACAACACCCCTCCCCGCATGCTCCCCGCGTGACACCTACCTGCTATGCTGTTCACCTTATCTCTCTTTCTCTCTAACTGTGTGCTCTGAACTATATAAACAAAAAATAAAAACTGAGTGAGTGATTGCTCTGTCTCTATGACTACCTGTGTGCTTGAACCATACCCAAAGAAAAATTGAGTGATTGCTCTATCTGTACAAGAAAATACACCAAATTATATCTATAATTTTGACTAATAGATTGAATGTCTGATTATAGGTATATTATGTCAACTGATCAATTGGGAAATGATCATATCATGACTCCAACTTCAACTAAGCAAGTGCACAACGACACCGAGCAGCACTCCACCTCAAGTAGGCTTGACTATATGTGATGACAAGGAGATAACCTTAAAAAGAAAATAAACTTACTGCAGTATGGAATCACTTTAAGAAGATTAAAATTGAGGGGTTGATAAGATAGTTTGTAATTATTGTAGCAAAAAGTTATATGGTATAAGTAAGAATGGGACCAAACATTTGCATGATCATTTCAAAATGTCCTTTACAAAAACATAAAACATAGGGACATTAAGCAATCAATGTTGATACTTTCCATACAAGTGAATGTAAAAGCATTCTAGGCACATACAACTATGACCAAGAAGTTATGAGGAGAGAGCTTGCAATGATGATTATATTGTATGAGTACCCTATTTCAATGGCCGAACATAATGGTTTTAGAATGTACTCTAAAGCTCTCCAACTATTACTTAATGTAGTGTCTCAAAACACAATTAGGAGTGATATTATGAAAATCTATAAAATTGAGAAGACTAAAACAAAGAAATTGATTGAGCACAATCATAGTAGGATTGTCATTACTATAGACATGTGAACTTCTACTAACCAAAATAAGAGAAAACATAGTTATCATTGCTTATTTCATATGAATGGCAGCATTAGCTGTTGTCATAAGCCGAGCATATGAAATAAGCTGCCGGAACCATATATCCCTCACTATGTATCCCTTCTTCTAGTTATTAGAAGTCTACATGTTTGTAGTAATGGCAATCTTACTCCAATTATACTCAATCAATTCCATTGTTTTAGCCTTCTTAATTTCATAAATTTTCATGATATCACTCCTAATTGTATTTCGAGACACCACATTAAATAATGGTTGAAGAGTTTTAGAGTACCTTCTAAAACCATTATGTTTGATCATTAAAATAAGATGCTCATATAATATAATCATCATTGCAAGCTCTCTCCTTGCAACTTCTAGCAGAATCAAAAAAATATATGACTAAAAACTAAAATAAATAGAAACATGGGCTTGCTAAAGGAAAATATGTAGATATATTTTCAAATTATAATGATAAATTTCTAGTGAGAAATTATTTAGTATGATCTAATTAATTATTTAGTATGATCTAATCAAATGAGAAATTTATTTAGTATGATCTAATAAAGGCAAAACTAGCTTTTGAGGTCCCATTGAGAGAAAAAGAGTTATTAAATTTAGGAAAAGGATCCCTTGATTGGTTAACCAACAAGACAAGAGCACAAGGTTGCAAGAGACCGCAATTGATCAAGAATTCGCTAATAATGAGAGAGCTGCTGGCATGATTTATTTGATTGAGCACAGAGACTATCCACTAATGGTTGAGAGGAACCAACAGCATATTTAATCTTTTTTCTGTTTGACAGGAAGCAACAACATAACTTCAACTTTATTTGTCAATAGACTTAGTCTTGCCAAAATTGGCTTTACTGCAAAAGAAGCTTTCCTAGTTGCCGTGATCGTTTCGCCACATCAACCTCAATTCAAGAGGAGGGAACCCAGAAAATAAGTCTCTCACCTACCTCATTCTTCTCTCTTTTATTTTTCTATTTGTCCGTTCTTTGCAATGTCATGACATTATAACATTGTTCCTCATCAATGACAGTTGTATGTGTCAAAAAATTTTCTAGTAAAAGCATCAGGGAAAAAATGTAGTTGCTATATAGATTATTGGATGAACATTCTGTATAAAACTCAGTTTAAAAATGAGAATAACGAGAATACAGCATGTGGTGGTATATCTATTGGCATTATAAATTTGTATAAAAAAAAGAAAAAGCATTAAATAAAATGAAACAAGATGAGAATACAGGAATTACCTATGAATTAAGTACATACAAATCCTAGCTCTAATATTACTTCAAGCAAGAAATTTTGAATTCATAGATATATAGAGATTACTAGAGTTACAATCAGTGATTTAAATAGCGCTAGGCGCCAAAGGGCACCAAGGTCCAAAAACGCCCGAGGCGCTCGCCCGAGCAAAGCGAGACGCTAAAATATAAAAATATAATATAATTATTTAAATAAAAATATGATATTAAATTAAAAAAAAAATCTTACAAAATCATAATATCACATTAACAAAAAATCTCAAAATTCAAAACAATAACAATAATTTCAAATAAATAAAAATTAGCAGTATTAAAATCAAAATAATATATTATTAATCTAATAAATAAAAAATATTGTTACTAGTATATAGTTAATAGTATACTATAAATATACTGTTAATAGTATACTATCGAGTCGATGTGAGAAGAGATAGCAACGAGCAACGGTAGCAGGAGCGAGAGCGGGAGCGGGATAGGCGAGCGGCAACAATGGCAGCGGCAGTGGTAGCAGCGAGAAGCGGCAGCGGGAGCGGGGGCGGCAAGCGACGATAGTGGCAGCGGCAGCGGTAGCAGCGAGCAACACCAGCGGGAGCGGGAGTGACGAGCGGTGATAGTGGCAGCGCAGCGGCAGCAACAGCGGGAGCTGGAGCGACGATAGTGGCAGCGGTAGCAGTGAGCAGCGGTAGCAACGAGAGCGGCGACAGCAGCAGCGGTAGAAGCGATGACAATGGCAGCGGCAGTGGTAGCAGCGGTAGCGACGAGCAAGGTTAGGGTTGGGAAGTCGTGAGAGGAAGGCTGATATCGGTGCTTTAGTTGGTTCAATTGAACCAACTAAAGCACGGAAGACCAAACCAGACCTAAAACGCTGGTTCGGTCGTTTGGTTTAACCCGGGCGCTTGCCCGAAGCGCCCGGCGCCTAGGCTCGGGTGAGCGCCCAAGCGGCGCATCTTTGAAGCGCGCCGCCTAGAAATGAAGCGAGGCGCTCGGGCCTAGCCTCGCCTCGCCCGAGCGCCTAGGCGAGCGCCCGAGCGCCTATTGAAATCACTGGTTACAATAAGTACGGAAGCAAGACGATGCAAAAAATTATAAAAAAGAGATATTGGTAAAAGATCTGGTGAAGATAAACAGGTGGATAAAAGTCCACAAGGAAGAAGAAAGATTTTGTAAGAAAGAAGAAAACATAAAGAGGAAGAATGGGAATACAACATCATAAGTAATACTTGTACCTATCTTTCATAATTAAACAAAATCTCAAGAAGCCCGAGCCATCTTAAATCTGTATCAATCTTTAATGATTAAACAAAACTATGTCCATTATAAAGCCCTATCTTAACAACTGATAAACAGCAGTCTATGTTTACTTACTTCAAGACACTTATCAAAATGAAACTACATTGAAATATCTCCTAAATAGTATAAGAAATAATATTTTTTTCATTTTCTAAATACCTTTAAAAAAATTATAAAAGAAATCAAGACCCAATTTGACTGATTATAGAGCATAAGACACAAATTGTGTCAACTGAGCCCATTACACCAAAAATTTATATGGCAGCTATCAGAGTGGCAGCTTCTGTTCCTACAAACAATCTAAGGATCTTAGAAGCACCTCTATTTCACAAACAGCTATTGCAATTCAATCATCATATCAGATGGAAGTTACACTTGGAGAAAAGAATTTCATATCAAATAGTAGATACCAGGCCATAAAAGATTTTTAGCTACAGAAGAGAAATCCAGAAACTCTTGTTTGCATTGAAACTTGAAACCAAAGAAGATTACTTGCAGGATTAACTGTTAATTGATATATGCATAACCTACAAAAAGTTCAATAAATCAGAAACTCTCTTTGTTCAGTGCTTCAAATCTAAACAACACGCTCATTGAAGATCTTGTAAACAAGAAAGGAAGCTAGTATCTTCAATAAATAATTCCAGGTCATAATATCCAAAGCAGAATTTTATGGTTCAGAAAACAAGGATCACTAGTTGGTATTTTATCCAAGACGCTTGTGCAAGAGGTGAGTAACAGGTGCAGTTTATGGCCAAAACTTGGAGATTTTCCAAAACATTAGCAACGGTTCATATAGGTGTCAGAATTTTCAGATGCATCATAGTTTTTTTTCATTTTTCGATGTCTCTATAAAATACTTGGAAGTAACATCCAAAATAAAGCATTTAGATATCATAGGAAAATTCATGAAACAGGAACAAAGATAAAGAAACACTTACATACAAAGTGAACACGACAACTACCACCATCACAGGTACACCCAGTGTATTAGAAAAATCATCCATTAGTTTTCTGGCAACAAGCACACAGAAGACTGAAACAGGTGCAACAATCAGGAATATGGTGAGAAACAATGATCTCACATCGGGACCAAATATAAATCTTCCTTGAAGGAAAAATATCTGCAGAAGATATGGCAAGGATGTCAATAAAGAACTCCTAGTATTAATCTTCCCAAAACAAAAAAATCTGCACAGCTGTTATAAAATTATAGCAATGATTCAATATAATGAAGTCAAAAGTAACAGAGGCAAACAATAAACATAAGCCACTCAACTTGTCAAGAAAATAACAAGGATCACAAAGTAATGCACAAGCTGAATCAATGTAAGCTGGTATCACTCATTATCACATAACACCAAGACTCTTCATAGGTTCTAAAGTTGAGTCATTTAGTAAAAAAATTTAAGACTACATCAAAAGATTGACATGTAAAGCTTTACTCTCAAGGAGTACAAAGCTGACTAAAAGTTTCTCTGTTTTTAGTTTCATATAAAATTTCTATTATTTCACATTTTTCATGGAATTAACACATAAGTTTCCTAAATAATTGTCAAAAAACGAACCCTAAAATTAACAAAAAAAATTAACTCCGTTCCTTGATTGTAAAGATGACTATAGCATCTTCAGTCTAACATATTTATTGAATGAGCTATAACTATTTCAGAAGTTCCCCATACAGGTAATCGATACACCATAAATACAGGTTGGTTTCTTCACAAGTGCCACAATAATTCAACCGACACAAAACAGGAAATTGAATGGATCTGACGTGCCTAAAATAGGCACCATGGCACTCTTGACATGACTTTTATTTGAACTCACATGATCGGCAAAAGCGCATGTAAATTACTGTATTCTATGAATTAGGATACACCTAATATAAGTTAAGCACCCCAATTATGCATACCATGTTATGATTATTTAGTTAAATTGCAGTGCATAACAATGAGTAAAAATATTCAATGAGGCCATTTCAATAATTAATGAAACAATACAACATAATTCTACAACTAAGTAACAAGGTCAAATTATTGACAGAATTATGCACACAAAAATTGCAGCTTGATTACAATCGGATAACAGGCAAAAATAAGCTGAAAGTTGAAAATTGTTTATTGCACGGAAGGTCTAGACCAAAAATGCAAATTAGATGACTATTCAAATTCATACTCAATCACAGAACAAAGACGACTTCAGATTTAAACACATAACAAATGCAGTATAAACACCCAAAAAATTGAAACTTCAACTTCTCATGTCCTCCTGCGCACAGATCACACGACCAAACCCTAATTTCCCCAAACAGCAAGTCGCTAGCGTTTCGACCAATCAAGCTGGACAGAGCCGTCAATGAAAGTTCGAGGGCATAGATCAGCACTTACGTTGCTTCCCTTCCAAGCCTCGTACACTCTCGGCTCCTCCGCATCCGCCGCCATGCCGGCGGCGCCGAGATCCGAGCCTCGGGCAGGCGGGCCGACGTGCATTACCTGTCGCGGGCGCCTCTAAACCACCTCGTCCCCCCAGACAAATTTCGACCCCCCACGAATCTCCCGCCTGCGGACAGCAGAGAGAAAGGATCTTTCCTAGGGCTCAGACTTGCACCCTGCAACGACAGCCACCGGATCACCGCCAGGATCCTCCTCTATTCCAACTACCTCCACCGTCGCGCGTGGTTCCGCGCCTTTGCCGACGGCCGCCGCCGCGTCTGGCGGTTGGCTATCACCCCTCCGACGAGAGAGATTGGTGAAGAAGATTGGTGATTGGGGCGGGGCGAGATATGTCGTCCCCTCTCTCTCTCTCTCTCTCTCTCTCTCTCTCTCTCTCTTCTTGCTTTTCTTTCCATTTTGCTTTGGTTTCGGATCATATGTTTTGCGCATCGCTGGCAACACCCGTTTAACGTAGTACATGGTGATGTCATAATCCAGAACTTGGACATCATCGCGTTTCGTATGAGACGGGTATACGTGTTCCCTGACTTACCCCCAACAGGAAAACCCAACACATGGCTTTGGGTCGGCAGGACGCGCCACGTGGTGAGTAGCTGGCTTGGTCGCCTGCTTTTCGATTCAACGTGAAGAAGAGGAATATTTTGGGAACGGAACAGAGAAATCAAATAGGCCCCACTTTAGAGATCATGTACTATCCTTATTTATTACCATTATTGTTAATAATTTTTGCCATAAAGGAGTGTTATAATTGTGTTAGAAAAAAAATAAATAATTTTTTTATTTATTTTATTAAAATAAATAAATAAATAAACATTCTCATTTCTTTCACAAAATAAAATTTTATTTATTTTATAAGATTTTTTTATTTTTTTGCAAACGTGGAGGAGCAATGAATGATTGATTACATGGTGGTGTTTTTTTTCTCAAAAATGGACATTGTCCATCTTAATTAATTCGGATGATGGGAATTAGATTGTAGGTTGACTTTTCAAGATGGTTAGGATTAAGTGTTGACTATCCAGCCTCATTCCGATCCCCCAAACTATTTAGGCCAAGACTAAGTGTCTATTTTCCGATCTTTAACGGATCATAGTCCAATAAATAACACCATGAGGAATCCTTGTTAGACAAGGCATTGATAACCAAGTCAAATCTTCTGTCTTGACAAAATATAATATGGGCAAGACCAAAGAGGCCAAATCAAATGGGTTCGTAATTGGCTCTCTCTCTCTCTCTCTCTCTCTCTCTCTCTCTTTGTCGGCTATATCATTTTCGTCAATGTGTATGCTGTCGCACAACTACTCTACCGTTGTTTGATTTTGACTGAGATTTTTAATAACATTAATACTCTTTAGAAACTCCATCACTCGTTATGAGAATAACAAAGATGTATCACATTTTTTTTATTTTAAGTATATTTTAAATTTAGCAAGATAGTGTTTAATATATTCAAAAGTAATTAACTTGAGCTTTCTGAATGGATATTAGTGCGAGTAAAATATCAAATGAGTATACATATGATTTAATGAAATAGACAAGAATGAATATGCTGATTTAATTGGAGCAATCAATTACTTGTATCATCAAATAGTACTAACTAAGCTTTGATGAGATTGTTTTTAATTTGGAGAGCTAGAAAACTAAAACCTTCCTTAACCCTTAAAAGGTGTATAAACCAAAATGTGATTTTCAAAGGATTCAATTAAGAAAAAAAAAGGACATCCGTGGTCAAACATTGTGACCGCTCGACTCGGTCAATTAAATGACACAAGCAGGAGTTGGATGGCTCAATTCAAGGGCAGTTAAGTGGGACCGATCACCAAACACATCAGTTTCATGTGCCTCGGTCGAGTTTGACCAATTTTGGTCAAAATATAAGATAAGACCGGGGATCTAATATTACTTCACAATTTTGATAATAATTTCTCATACAATCTTGCAAATAAAAAAGACATACATATAGACTGTATCATGAAATGAAAAGAGATTGTCATGAAAACATAAGCTCGACGAAAAGGGAACAAAACATTTATGATTTAGAATTCTAAAGTGACACAGAATGCCATGTAAAAAGAAAATGGTAAATTAAGCTATCTTCTTGCAGTAGCTTTCAGGAGAAGTAAGCTAGAATGACATAACTGCAATAGACTACATAACCATTGAAAAGATACAAAAGCTAAAACCAGATTTTATCCAAAATACAGCCAAGAATGGTTGTCAGTCAAGCATATTAAGTTGACATCCAATCTCAAGAATGGTTGTACCATGCAGTCAGTTTTCCCCTGAGCAAATCTTGGAATCATGCTACCTGATTTGTTTTCATGTCACGGTCATGTATGAAATTAAAACATCAGGACAGATTGTAGCATCAAGAAACATCAAGCCTGACCACCCAATTCATGAAAATGAAGATTAACTACTGCACAGAAGAGAGAGCAGAAGCTCTCTGGTACTTGAAATAATTGGGCAAATTAACAAAGAATTAGACAAAATCATAATAAGCAATCCTGCTTAAGGTGTCCTATCTAACTAGAAAGACTTTGGAAAAATATGAAGGGGCAGAAAAGGCTTTGAAGCAACAAATCAAGCAATCATAATAGTAAGAGTCATATCATCTTTTGGTTGGAGAGGGATCAAAATGAAACCTGCCTTCGGTTCAAGGTCAAATTTTTTAAGGGTTTACACACATTTGAAACCTCTTTAACCAAACACAAACGGTCCTACAATAAAAAACCTGTCAACAAAAGAAGCAAGCAAAACTATTGATCAAAACAAGCTTTAACCAATTTAATCACTATCATACCAGGTTCATATCAGCATTGTTTAGAGAGACAAATGAGTCTGTGCAAGTGTTTAACCATATAGATGCACAATTTACAGAAAGCAAACAGATTTTAGCTGGAACAGAGCATTTCTAGAGCCTGGTTCTCATCACCATTAACGCTCTCCAGCGTGTTCCTCACTAGATCCTCAGGAAAACCCATCTCCACCAGCTTCTGGACCTGGATCCACCATAAAGTGCAGTCATCAGATATCAAATATTTTTTTCCTATACATATATAAAAAAAAATTGTACCTTTTCTTCAATGCCAACAGATGACCTTCTAGCAAATGCCTCCGTCCAGTACCGAGCTGTGGCCATAAACGTCTGGTGGTCACGCAAGTACTGTCCAATGTGGAAGAGATAAAAGTAAAAAGTCATGAACACTAACTATCAACTCCATTTTGGTATTCATACGAGAGGGAAGAGTGTGCTCTCTTTGACCTGCTGAGCAACAACAGCATCTTGGGGGTCATCAGGCTCAGGTGCTGAGAGTAGAGCTTGCAGAGAAAGCAAAGCAGTCTTCAATGTGAGGGCAGGGCTCCATTGATCCTTGAGAATGTCCAAGCAGATAGCCCCATTTTGACTGCTAATGTTTGGGTGCCTTCAACAAAAACATGCAAGCAAATAATGCAGGCACAATTGGTGCTATAATCAGAGCTCTAGAGTCCACTCATTCTTACAATAGAAAAGCACGTGATATGCAGAAGCCCTATTAATCCTGCTATAAGTACTAAATGAAGCAAAAACCTATTTGAGGAAGAAAAACATGAATAGTACATGAAAATAGACGCAGCATACACAAACTTCAAATTCCAATCACCAATCTGACAAATAAAGAAGAATAATTAAAATCAAAACAGACCTCTCACTTAACAAGATACCATGTAAAAGATATTAGTACTCCCAAAATATTTATATAGTCCAACAATCAAAACTGATGTATGGTTGTCACAAATTCGTAATACCAACATGGATCTATGATCCAACATAATCACTTTTTTCTTAGGTATATCTTCAAATCAATGTAAATCCTTGCTGAAAACATCATAGAGGCAACAATTAACCCCTACTTGAAGAAGCAGCAAGGGTGTCGAAAAACATAGCTTTCAAAAGAGGGCGTCTTTCTCTATATACATAAACCAAACTAATGGAAGAACTATTTAAGGAAACAAATCTTAAACTCAGAAATAAAGAGAACAAAACATCAAGATTTTGCCTTACATAAGCTTTCCCATTCTACAGTTCTTGCTTCCTTTTCCTCAGTAATATTCTGAGAAAATAAAAATGAACAACAGCATACCGATACCGAGCTATATTATTTCAATATCCGTACTTGGTTGGACTAGTAAATAACCATTACATGCCGACCAGTAGAGTTGACATTAGAAACCTTGATTCTCATCACGTGCAAGTGGTTTTTTTGTCACATTCTTTCTCCAATGGCAATTACATTATCCACATATGAGTGTAGAAAAGTGAGGTCTTAATCCTTGGGAGCAAATGTTGAGCCACAGTGACTCTACTATTCATCCTTAATGGGGCAATGCCATGATTCATGCATCAGACATGTTTGAGGAACTCTCATTTTTTTTATTTTATGCAAAGGATAAGTGGTGAAGGTGGGTTTTGGTACCAGAACCATGTAGTGATTTAAAAAATCCTCAACAGTAAGGCTAGTAAGAACCATGTATTCCAAGTTTATACATCCATGTATTATTTTATCTTGTTCTTTCTACCTCTTTCACTCTCACATTTCAAATCCTAGAAAAAAAAATTTGTGAACCAAGTCCCTTCATGCACTTCTACATCACCTAGTCTATAAAACACGCTCAATTGAGCCCTTAACATGTGAAAATGATCCAATGATCGTAAATGAGTGCATCACAACAATTCAAAACAACAAACTCATTAATTCAATTAATGAATAAAAGATGATAAGAAAGACAATAGTTTTTCGTTAACTTCATCATAATTCAATCATTTTCTAATAAAAAATGGAGAATACCGTAAATTGAAATTTGAGATCAAAAAGGAAATAATCAAAGTTTCCATATCATGTTTCCCCATATCCTCTTAGTGGAATCCCCCATGGCCAGCCTATTAAGTATGATATATGGCCCACTTGTGGTGACATTATGATCCAATGATTGTGAGTGGAGCATAGCATATAACACAATAAACTGTTGAATCTATCATTATATATAATCTTATAAAGAAATAAATAAATATCTCAATTAACTTCACAATGATTTAATCATTTTCTATCAACACTAGTCTACTGAGATCAAAATATGAGATAAAGAAGGCAATAATCAAAATTTCTGTATCGTCTTCCCCAATACACTCCTAATTGGAACCCCCTCATCTTAAGTTCATGTCAACCTCTTAAAGAAAAAAGACAAACAAATTTACCTAAAAACTCTAACCTCCTAACAAGCTATTCAAGACTAAAATCACTTTCATGTTCAGTATTTATCAAACTTGAAACAAACAATTGTATGGACATAACCTACCAAAATGAAGTTCATTTTATGAACTTGTGTCCTTGCTTATATGTGAGCACTTAAACCTCAATTTTCCATCATTTCATATACACTAGAATTTCCACATTGTTATCATTTAGCATCAATCCAAATAGATTTGGTTCAAGCAATTTTTTTATATTTTTCAATAATAAAGATACAAACATAATCAACCTGCCAAGGGATCCTGTTAATAATATTCATTATATAATACCAGTAAAGGAAAAATGTCACTAGAAAATGAAAAAAATAAGTGCCAAGCTGATACATAATCCAAGTTGCCCAAAGAAGACCAAGGTTAGACATCAACCTCATCAGAAGGATCACTTAAGTTATATTAGCTTGAATGAAATTTTTTTTAGAAAAAATGCTAAACAGAAGATTTAGCTCCTCAACATATAATGCAAAATTTCAAGAATATAATGCAGTCATATTAGCAAATAGAGGACAACTAACAGGAGCATCTGATTAAGTACAAATTACATGATAAATTAGTATGATCTGGAATAGCTTGGAATATATAGATATATATATATATATATATATATATATACATATATATATTAGTATGATCTGGAATAGCTTTCCTATGTATGTATGTATGTATATAAATATATACAAAAAAATCTAACAAACTTGGTGAGAAAGAAAAGAATAATAGGAAAGCTCCTAGCTAGAAAATTCTCCCACATGCATGTAATATTCATACCAAACTTTTGTTACAAACTGCATTTTGGGAGGCTCAAAGGGGTAGCCACCTGCAAATATATTAGTCACCATCAATTTCTAAACTAAACCTATAAAAGAATACTTCAGTTCATGCATAACATTAATAACATATAGGAAGAAATACATAGTATAAATAAGTACCAAAGAGACATAAGGTTAAGCTCCAAAACATTTTAAACAAACAACCTCAGGTGACCATATGATTATGAAAAAAACAGCATAGATCATACATATGGGAACGAGCAAATACATGAATACCTATTACGCATGCATGTACAGGATCAAAGAGAGCACTCAACATATAACATGCATGTGCACAAAGATAGGTACATATATTTGGCACTAAGTGTCAAAAAAATTTAAAATACATTTAAGCAAACATTTTAATAGAATGCATATGACACTTGATACATATTGATGCAGGACAATTTTAATTACAAACAACCTCAGGTGACCATATGATTATGAAAAAAATGGCATAGATCATACATATGGGAACGAGCAAATACATGAATACCTATTACGCATGCATGTACAGGATCAAAGAGAGCACTCAACATATAACATGCATGTGCACAAAGATAGGTACATATATTTGGCACTAAGTGTCGAAAAAATTTAAAATACATTTAAGCAAACATTTTAATAGAATGCATATGACACTTGATACATATTGAAGCAGGACAATTTTAATTAGTCACATAAGTTGTCAAATAGAATTATCTTTCATAATCCTATATCGGTTATCAAAATCGCTAAAGGAGAAGAAAACGCAAGTTAGCCGAAGGAAGGAAGGAAGGAGACAAATCTTAGATTAATTTTCAGTTTCCGAAGAAAAACCAAGGGCATAGTCTTGAATTCAATTGAAGATATCATCCTAAGAAAGTTTCTTCTTGATTGAAGAACCTACAGTAGAGGAAACCTATCAATAATATATTTTATCAATAAAGAATTTTGTTTGGAAAAAAAACATGGAATGCATCTTCCCTAGAAAAAGGAAAGATGAAATAATTAATATGTTTCTGATTTATGAGATGTAATTTTCTTTATTGTATTTTTCTGTTTATATTTTCTTTTTCTTCTTCTACTTGGAAAGACTATTAAAAGGGAAAAGACATTATAATTAGAAAATCAGAGAATAAATCAATAAATTAAGATTCTTTCATACATATGAGTGGTGTGAAATCTTTTTTTTTTATGGTACAAATCTATATCAATGTGAAAGATGTATGAAAGTGTGATGTTTTTGTTCATCGGTGTTTCTCCTTAAGCTTAGAGCAAATCTACTACTTATCTTTTTTTTCTTAATATCCTTTTCCATCATAACTTTTCTTTTTCTCTCTCTATCTTTCTCTATTTTCATATAAAAGATATATACTTCCTCATGCAACATTACATATGCTTTCTATGAAAATAACAAAAACAAAATAAAATGTTTTTCATTGAGCTGCTGAATTATTTGGGTTCTTACCATGTAAATCTTTAACAATTAGTTGGCATTGCAAAAAATAGTTATGTATCATCCTAGACTGTTTCATGCTTGTTTGTATCCTATAAAAAAAAATATTTTCTCCAACATAGTGAAGAAACCATTGACCAAAAAAAGTATTCAATGTGAAAAGTTGGGGGAAATGCTGCTCTTAACATATGTAGCAGAAGCAATTTTGTTAAGCAATACTATTTTTGCTAGTCAGATCACCTAATCAGAAACACCTAGTTTGTCATAGCCAGAGATAAGCCTTATACAAATGGATTCTAAACCCACCAAAAATATCAAATTCATGACATTATTTTCTATTAAAAAATTTCAGATGATGCTATTTGCAAAGCATCATACAGTAGCCCCACAAAGTTTGGTCCAAGTCATCATTGCTATTTTGAAAAAAGACATAACAGCCTTTAAAATGGCCAAATTACATCTTCTAGTAGTTCCTCTATCATCCCAAATTTAACGGCGAAAAGATAACAAGAGGTCTGAAGCATGGTTTAAATATGATAAATAAGAATAGTTCATTGGTATACATACAAAGAAATTCCAAAATAAAATTATCACTGATATCTTCAACTTGAAAAAGTTATAACATCTCAAAAGTTAACTATCGGATGAAGGTATAAGGTGGAAAAGGTGTCCCTAGGTAACTCCATTTATCTAGCTGAGTCATTTCATTTAACCACAATATCTAATAGGTCTTCTTTGAATATCATCACAGCAGTGATTTAAAAAGGCGCTCGGGCGCTCGCCTAGGCGCTCGGGAGAGGCGAGGCGAGGCCCGAGCACCTCGCTAATCTCCTAGGTGGCATGCTTCAAACAGGCGCCGCCTGGGCGCTCGCCCGAGCCAAGGCGCTGGGCGCTTCGGGCAAGCGCCTAGGTTAACCAAGGCGACCGAACCAGGATTTTAGGTCTGGTTCGGTCCTGGTTCGGTCTCTGATGGTTAGTTGGTTCAATCGAACCAACTAAAATCGATATAAGTGAGAACCCAACCCTAACCCTCGCCGCTACCGCTGCCGCTCCCGATCCCGATCTCGCTACTCACAAACGCTGCCTCTGTCGCCGCTCGCGCCTCCCGCTGCTCGCCACTCCTGCTCCCACTGCCGTTGCTCACCGCTGTCGCTGCTCACAAACGATGCCTCTGTCGCCGCTCGCGCCTCCCGCTGCTCGTCGCTCCTGCTCCTGCTCCCGTTGCCACTGCTCGCCGCTGTCGCTGCTCACAAACGCTGCCTCCGTCGCTGCTCGCAAACGCTGCTGCTGTCGCCGCTGCCACTACCGCTGTCGCCGCTGCCTCCTTACACTCCGTTGCCGCTACCGCTTCCTCTTTTCTCAGTCAGCAAGCTCAGCACCCCCTTACACTTCCTTCTTCTCCTTCTGTTAACAATATACATTATACTGTTAACAATATACTGTATACTGTTAATATTGTTAGGTTTATTTAAAATTATTAATTTTCAATAATGTTAATAAATTTTCTTAATTTAATAGCATATTTTAATTTAAAATTTTAAATAATTATATTTATTAATTGTATTATATATTTTTATATTTTAGCGCCTCGCTTCGCTCGGGCGAGCGCCTATTGCCTCAAGCGTTTTTGGACCTTAGCGCCTTTTAACGCCTAGCGCTTTTTAAATCACTACATCACAGTATACAATTGATTTTCCTCATTTTAGATTCTATTACGGCTATAAATTACTATTTGTAGATAAAAATATTCCTTATTTTATCTTTTCAAGTAACTACACATCCGACCTTGGTATCATTGTTAGTAACTTTGTTTACATGTTTCTTAACTATCTGACACTCTTATTCATAGTGCATGACTAGTTTTACAATCATCCAGCGATTTAAAAAGGCGCTCGGGCGCTCGCCTAGGCACTCGGGCGAGGCGAGGCGAGGCCCGAGCGCCTCGCTAAACTTCTAGGTGGCGCGCTTCAAAGAGGCGCCGCCTGGGCACTAGCCCGAGCCCAAGCGCTGGGCGCTTCGGGCAAGCACCTGGGTTAAACCAGGCGACCGAACCAGGATTTTAGGTCTGGTTCGGTTTCCGGTGGTTAGTTGGTTCAATCAAACCAACTAAAACCGATATCAGCGACAACCCAATCCTAACCCTCATTGTCGCTGCCGCTCCCGATCCCGATCCCGCTGCTCGCCGCTGTCGCTGCTCGCCACTCCCGCTGCCGCTGCCGCCCGCTACCTCCTTACACTCCCGCTGTCGTTGCCTCCTTAGACTCCCGCTCCCGCTGCCTCCTTACACTCTTGCTGCCGCTGTCTCCTTACATTCCCGCTGTCGCTGCCGTTGTCGTTTCCTCTTTTCTCAATCAACACCCCCTTACACTCTTCCTTCTTCTCCTTCTGTATACTGTTAACAGTATACAATAGTATATATTTAATATATTGTATCTTAGATTTTTTTTAATTTAATAACATATTTTTATTTAAAATATTAAATAATTATATTTATTAATTATATTATATATTTTTATATTTTAGCGTCTCGCTTCGCTCGGGCATTTTTGGACCTTAACGCCTTTTGACGCCTAGCGCTTTTTAAATCACTGAATCATCTTATAAATTTTCTTAACTAATCTAAGACACTATTCTTCTAATGCCTCTCTCCACTTCAGCTCCTCTACTTTTACTCCTTGAGCAATTGTTTCATCAATATATCATCCTCATAGAATGATAGTTCTACTTAGTCTAAATCTTTGGTATCCAAACTTTTATTGTCATAACTTAAATTTTCATCAACTAAAACAATATTGTTAACAAACAACATACACCACCATGGAAATCTATAGACTCTATACTATGACTAATAAGTTTGTATTACTATTACCAATATAAAAAAGGTAAGGACTTATAACTGACTCCTGTTGTGACTTTATGATAATCCTACTTAGTCTAAAACTCTTAGTTTCTAACTTTTAACATCATAACTCAAATTTAAGATTAATCCTATCTAAACTCTCATCTACAGAATAATATCATTATCAATAAAATATATCATTAATTACCAAAATGCCAATATAAAAAGGTAACACTTAAAACTTGCTGTTGGAAGAACCTTATGATACTCCAGTAGCATCACTAAAAAAATAATTAAAGTGTGTGTCTACCTTGGTAAAGAAAATTATATTGTGTATCAGTAAGCAGCTAAACATTGTATAATGTGAGTATTCTCAGTATATTGAGATATTTAAATCCATCTTATAGTTAAAGCAACAATAACAAGTATACAATTTCTACCAACTCGCTTGATTGTATCTTCTAAAGCAACAATAACAAGTATACCACACATGGTACATAGGGGCATACCAATGTACCACCTGTGTTGGTCACCTGTCGGACTGGTACATACCGTCCTTACCGAACGGTATACCACGATACGACAAACCTTGGTGGTATTTCTCTAAACTTTACATGAGAACATAATTGTTTGTTGTACTATAATCCATAAGAAAGTATGTATGGATGCAGCTTTTAATCAACTATTACTCACATGAAGCTCTTCGTTCTTTGATAACCAAATAACTAAGCATATGGTTGCATTGGAAAAATAATTACATCAGAGATCATTAGTTTCTGCTTCCACATTCTCCAACTCTTTGGCCTTCCATTTACCATTCCTTCGCAATGCTGATTCCCAAAATTAAGAACAATATATTGAGCTTCATGTTTAACAATTCCGTACAATTATTCCATTATTTAAGCATCATGTATACAAAAGATAGAGGGATTGTTCTTCCAATTTCTCCAATCTTTACCCGTGCTAGGTTTAAAGTTGACACCACGAGAATCAATAAGCTGTGAAGCCATTGGACCCATGGTTTATGTCAGTCAGTATGGGCCAGAATTTACCTTTTTAATAACTGACTGGGATACAGATCAAAAGATTTATCCGGTTCAGTTTGATTCGGGTTGTACCTCCAAGTGAAGGCCAGTATACTCATTGCAACAAGTTTACCAGCGGTATGCAGACTGGCACAAACTACATCAAGAAATAAGATCACTGCCTACTACCGATGCCCATCTATATTTTTGACAATTGTGATAGTCAAGGTTTTAAATGCTGCCAAGACCAGTCGGTACGGATTGGTATTTACCAGTTCAATGGCCAACTGCAATGTTCAATGCGGTATGGACTGTACCACTTAATAAGCTCACCATTCTGGACTTACTAGATGGGAAATAGCTCAGTACCAAATTGTATCAGGTAGTATGCTTAGTGCCCAATACAAATACCAACTTTTATTTTTTTAATTTTGTAACAGCTATTTGTCTTTGTTATATTTTTCTATTTCTCTCGCACGCTCTCTCTCATGCACATGCTTTCTCCCCTCCTCCAATGCCTTATCCTTCCCACAGCATCGCCACCTCTGCCTCCTCTTTCTCCTCTTCTCCTTCCCCCCCTCCTCCCCCCTCTTCTCTCCGTCATTTTCTTTGGTCCAGGCTATGGTGTAACATTTCACCCTGACTGGTACATATGGAGTTCTGGTACATATGGATCTGAGTATGTACCAAGTTCTCTCCGTCTCTCTCTTCTATTCCTCTGACTCCTCCTCCTCTGCCTCACAGCATCATTGCCACCTTGTCCTCCTATTAGTGTGCCTCCTCTCCCCTACTTCTCTCCCTCTTTCTATATGATCTGAACGGTATCCACTTGCACCAAGGATCAGCAAGTTGATCCATGCCAATTCCGTACCAGTCTAACTGCCAACCAATATAGTCATCGGACCAAAATTTTGAAACTTGATTGAACCAAACAATTTTCTCTTTAATTTAGCCCTTTTTTTGGACAGCTTGATAAATTTTCACAAAAAAGGTACATTCAATAAAGAAATTGGCCATCTCTATGAATTATCATGTGAACCAAGGTTGGCTGCTTCTTCCTCTTCTTGTACAAATTATTGCTTCTAAGTCAACCATATCCCTCCTTGATCTCACCATTCTTTCCACAACAAGAACATAGAGATTATCCGTCTATATTTCCTGTTGATTCTCTCTATTTACAAAAAGAAAAAGATAAGACCCTAAATCATTTGCATTGAATCAAGAAAGCCATCCAAAAGAGCCATAAACTCCAGCAATAAGCGAATCCTTCCAGACAATCGCTTCAAAGATACCACCAAAGATCACGTTTTTCACAGAACAAAGAACATGAATCGTACTGGGCAATCGGATGTCGATCTGGAACGTGCCGCCCTCGTAGGGGGTGGCGACGGGGCCAGAGATGGTGCCGGATAGGCGAGATAGGTCGCTCCCCCCATCGTGGAGGGCGATGCTGACCCCGGAGATGGCCGTGTCCCGGTTACACTCCGCCAGCTCCTTCTGAACCCTAGACACGTCCAACATCTTCACCAAACCACCTAGAATCACCGGCCACGAAGAACGCAAGCTTCGATCGAGGCGATCACGGGAAACCCTCGCGAGGAAAGGAAGGAAAGAATCCTACTCGAGGGAGAATTGGTAGGGAAGGTGGCTTCGCATTTGGGGCCGCGAACAAGGAAAGGCGTTCGAAAAAGCGAAGGGTGGTGGCCTTCTTGGGTTTGGGCGTTCCTGCGGAACAGGTTAAGTGAATGTACCATACAAGCGATAAGGGAGTCGGCCCAATTAGGCCCAAATCCAACAATAGAGCTTAATTGGGCCTTGGATTAGCTTTATTCGAGATCTATGGATTAGATTTGGGACGGGCCAAATCCAACATTACAGTGAATATTTGTAATCTTATAGCATTAAAAGTCAAAAGTCACATTCATTTGGAATGTATTGATACCTCTATGTTTGATGATAAAAATTCAATTTTGTTAATCATCTATTAGTACCCCAAGGACGCTATTATTTTTTCATGAACAAAATATTATATATTAACCAAAAGTCACAAACCCTAATCAAGGAAAAATTTTCAATCGGATTCATCAACCTGATCATCCGATTTGGGTTGTGATTCATGTATGGATTGATTGATGATCGGAACTCGTAAATACACGTCCAAGCAAACAATTTAGCAAACCTTGCCATGAAGTTTTATCTTTGGTATTTTTGCTCGTCGGCAAAGATTTGGATGACTTAAATTAGTCTATGCTGTTGCTATATTAGAGAATATATGTTTTCCTGTTGCTATATTAGAGAATATATGTTTTCCTGTATCATCTTTTATATTAATAGAATGATGATTCTTTGTCCCATTAAAGAATTTAAATATTATGAAAGGATGGTGCTTTTAATTAGAAAGCATATATGATTTGATCATTTAAAGCTAAAAGATTGGAGATACAAAACATCGAATGACTTCCAACCCTAATATGATGGAAAGGGTGATTCTGGGCATCTAAATAAAGTCTCTAATAGAACCCATATGAATTCTAAACTTAGGGTTGATCTCTTTAAATGATCAACCTCTTTGGAACTCTATAGATGTTCCTTCCTCTAAGTTGCTGTTCAAAGGCTGCTAAAAAGATTCATCTATTTCTTAAAAAAAAAAGATGAATACATGATTATTTATAAGGCTCTCCTAATATGACTCATACTCAAGACTCCTACTTCTAATCATCTCCTAATGCTTCTCTAAGAAGTAATCTCCAAACTAATCCTAACCTTAGCCGGCCTCTTCATATTTTTAATAGGGGTTGGTTAAGTCAATTTTACATGAATGCCCCTTTCAATGAAACTCAATTAGGACTCTCATAACTATAGTGTCTCTCTCTCTATCTATCACTCTATGCTTTAAGTAATTAGGGTTATACCCAAAATAATAATCTCTTTATACTCGTTTAATTGTCTCAAGTAATTGTGATTGTAGTGAAAACAAAAAAACCTAATCTGATTATAATAGGATTTTTATCATGCATGTAAAATTTTGCCTTATGACTATAACCCTAATGTAGAGGTCATCAAGAATTCTCTCTAGATCCAGGTATATGATCCGAATCCAACATGAATTCAATGGGTTTAGGTTAAGCTTATATAAATTTGGTCACTCGATATGATTCATCGGATCAATCAATTAATGTATGGATTAACCTAACCCATCGATTCTAATTAACCCAATTCATAAATTAAGTAAAACCTTTTGTTTCCTATCACTGTATTAATTTTGAGATTTTAAGTGTGAGCATCATGGAAACCATTTAATATAATAATTTTTTAAAAAAATTCTAAAATTCTCGACCTACCATGATGAATTTAGAAATTCTTAGTCATATCTTGATTAATACTCGATCTTCTAATGATCAATTTGGGTTAGGAAAGATCGATTTGGATATCCAACCTAAGTTGAGCCCATAAACACAAACTAAAATTTTGTTTTCATGCAAAACAAATCAAACTAAAAATAGTAATTCCGTGAGATCAGCCTAATGTACAGGGATATTGGAAGGAAATAATGTCATTCATGGTGGTCAATATATATTTTTGGGTTGTAATAAGATCATATGGTTTACATTACAATCCAACAAAGGAAACAAATCTACAATAATAACAACCAATTATTTTTATTGTTATTATTATTATTATTATTATTATTATTGGTCTCTCTCTCTCTCTCACACACACACACACACACACATTAAAAACCCTAATTCTGCTGCGATAGGTGTTCCCATGGAGATGGAAGCGGTGAAGAGGAGCCAAGAGGAAGCAGGGAGAGGCCGCAGCCGGTATATCAAGCTCCAGGTCTGCAGCCGGGTGACGGCCGGCCTGGCCGCCCTGGCCGCTGCCACGCTGATGGGGTTTAACAAGCAGACCAGCGTGGTCGCCGGCTTCGCCATCGAGGCCTCCTACCGCTTCTCTCCTGCGTTCAAGTCAGTGAAACTCGGTGCAGATCGAGTGCATGCATGCATGCATTTCCACGGTTCACGCGTCTTACCTAGTTTGCGTTCTTCGACAGGTTCTTCGTGGTCGGCAACGCCATTGCATGCGGCTACTCCGTGGTATCCCTGCCTTTCGTCTCCAATCTGGTCGAGGGATGCACGCTGAACCTGTTCGATCTGGTACGCATGAAGCTTGAATCATCATGGAAGCAATCTTCGTGGCTCTCTCACCGTTTGTTGGTGCTGGCGCAGATGAACCTGGGGCTGCTAATGGCGGCGGCGGCGGCAGCGAGCGCGGTCGGCTACGTGGGGAAGCATGGAAACGACGAGATCGGGTGGGCGAAGGTGTGCCCCTACTACGAGAGGTTCTGCGGGAGGACAGAGATTGCTTTGGGCTGTTCCTATGTGGCTTTTCTTCTCTTCCTCTTCGTCTGTGCTCTCTTCTCGGTCTACAAGTCTAGGCAAGTTAACAGTGGGTGATGCGTGTGTGCTGCCTTCAACTCATATCTAATGCTCCATTCGCTTGCACTCTGTTCTTCAGGATCTTTTACAAACATGATCCGGTACTAATTCTGGTTTTACAGTTGAATCTTCTCGTCAATCCGTCATCGTGAAATTGATCTAATCTGGTTTGTTTTTCATATGTCTTCGTATTTAGCAGAGGGAAATAAACTCGATTGGTCGGGAGAAAATTTAATGTCTTCATTTGTCTAGTCTCGATTGACCTGAGAATTAAAAAAAAAAAAATACAATATAAGGTTTTTTTTTTTATTTTGTTTTGAAAATAGTAATTCAAATAATAATAATACTCGTAAATAGTCTTGTCGAAGAAATATATAGTGTTTTCGAGAAAGACTAGAGAATATTTTTTTTTCAAAACTATACACTAAGTTATAACAAAACCATGCACTAATCTTTTATTTAACCACCAAGTTTAATCTAGAAATATTTAAAAATAAACAAAATTCACCAAATACCACTTCTTTTTTTTGGCCTAAAGAGTCTTATATCGTTACACATATCAAATTAATACCAAGTAGTTGTTAGATGAAATCTATTCATTATAATTAGTGGAAGTAAAAATGGCAAGAGCTAACCCATTCTAATAAAATTAATATTTTAACAAAACTACTCTCTCTCTCTCTCTCTCTCTCTTTTCTTTAAATTGTTCTAGGGAATAAAAGAAATCAAACAAACCAAATTATGCCATGCTGGCAATATTGCAACTGCACCAAAAGGTATTATTACAACTAGAGAGCCAAATTATGCCATGCTGGCATTTGGTATAGTTTGAATTTGGTTGATGGTACCAAATTTGAGAGCTTAAGCAACCCAAACAAGATTAGAATTCAAATATGAACGTATGGTTGACAAGGTTATTAAGATTGATGAGTGAGAGGTATGCTTTTTAGTTTTGGTATAAAACATTCGCCAAAGATGGATATGTGCATTCAACCATTTAACGACCAAAGACGTCCATTGTCAACAATTAAAATTTTTAAAAGAATATTAAAATCTTTGAATTATAAGAATGAAAGAGGAAAAATCCCATTATATTCATTATTCTCTCATCTTCTGATTATGTTTGCTAAGGCGGCCTATCATTATTCTCCTCCACTATATTATAATTATAGTATACAAATTTTTTTAATAATTTTATCCCTATGTTTTATATTTGTATTCTTTAGAAAAATATTAGACATGTGGTCCGATTTCTTGATCAACCATTGATAGAGTGATGCGATATTGAAGGAGCTAATGTTCTGTTTTGTTTCCAAAATCCAACTAAATCAGATCTTGTTCCCGTAGTTATTATGATTTTGAAGTCTAAAAATAAAAAAAAACAATGAATGCAAACAAATGTATTGTGAAGGATACGAATGTTGCCGCTGGTCGAATATAAGCTTCATCAGAAATAGCAGGTCTCGGTTGTCATTCGTTTCTATACGATCGAAAGCTCAGATCTCGCTCTCATTAACCGAGTAAGCCTTGGAACACGACTTTAATTATGTGATGATAATAAGGCGATCGCCGGCTGACAAAAGCAAACACCAATAGTCAAGGCTAGTATGTTTGTGCTGTATGCGTCAAATGCGAATCACCACTTACGAGTAGATAGATTCCCAGGAGCGATTCATTTGGCATCACATGGAGATAATTCCCCCCTCGTCCGACTCTGATCCGATGTAGCAGCAGTCTGCAGCGACGCGAAGGATGATGGTAAGTGCAAACCCATCGACGAACAACATCGGGCAGATAGATAGCAAACACACCAAACCTGTAAGATATCACTTTGGGTAGAGGATGTCGTAGTGGCCAGGGCGATACAGCAAGGTCACGCGCGGCACCGGTGGGTCGCCTGCGTCGGACGCACTGCTCTGCATCGGAATGAAGTCGTGATGTTTTGGCGTTAAGTCGCCGGAGCTGGATGTGCTCTGGTCAAGACACTCCACACGTGTCGGCACGCCTAATGCATCACATAGAGCTGTGATGTGCACATGGTCGCAGTCCTCCCCCATCATCTCCACCGAGTCCTGGCAGAACTGCGAGCAAGATTGAAACAGTGAATCATTGTAACCAACAAGGTTTGACCACTCGTTCATATCTGATTAGTACACATCCGATTGATACTGGTAAAGATGCACCAGAAATGCTACTCTTGATGTATGTAACAAGGATGAGAAGTCACAAATATAACCTTGGCCATGCCTGTACTTTCTACGCCAGCAAACGGCGCAAAAAACTCTGCTCTTATGCGTAATTCGCCAGAAGTAACCATCCTGAAGAACAAAACAACTGCCAGAAATTTTGTTAGAAGAAAGAGATCCTATTGTACGGTCTGGGACCGATTTCCTCACCAGTATCTGAAAACATTTGATCACAGCTCTTCTCCAGAAGCAACTCGTGACTGCAAATGCAGAACGAGCAAGTTCATTAGATGTTTACCTTTATATGATATCTCCCTTTTTCTGGGTGGCTCATACAAGACGATGTTGCAGTCGAAAATCTACCTGATTGAATTGTCGTTCTCTTGAATAACACTTTTCAGCAGATCAATGAATAACTGAGATAATAGTCATAGCTGTCAGCAAAAAAACATTCATAGCAGGCTTTTCATTCATTTTTGAAATAAATTTCATAATGAAGAATTCAGCAGAACACAGTGTAGTATGAACAAACATACAAAATCCATTCGATGGTACTCTCTGATGTTCACTTAAGATACTTCAGGAAGCGTAAGTGGTGATGCCAATTCAAAAGATTGACAAAGAATGACAGAAGGTGGGCCCGTTGAAAGCGATTAGTGATGAGTAAATTAAGATAATAAATAATTTACCTTAAAAATGAATTCAGATCAGTTCAAAATTGAGGCTGATCAGATTCATTCGTTCTGACAAATAGCAGCAAGACAGCTGTTAGAGAAAACTCTAAGAAAGGTGAAACCAATCCATAGGAGACCTGATTGGACTTTCATAGGTAGGCAAAGAACAGCATGTCTGCTGTTCATTATCTACAGTCAGAAAGGAGAAAGGTAGAAGAAATGAGAAAAAAAACAAATACGAGAAAATAGGATAAGGATCAACCACTGACCCAGACTAGATCGGCCAAACAAAATATAAATTCGTGTAAGTAGGTGGTGGCTGAGTACCCCATCAACCAGTGCGTATGAAGGCCATCTGATATGATTCCAAGTTAACTTGACGACATGCATTGAGTTACAGGAAATACCAGACAGGGAGATCTAAAAAAATCTTATATGCTTTATTTGATCCGAAAATTTGACATGATACATCAATGTATGCCAGTCACGGAACAGAATTTGCTTCAGTTAGTGTACTCAGTACCAGCATGCATGGAACAGAAAGAAGAATTAATGAAACAAAAGTGAAGAACCGAAGTGACAAAGCTTACTGAGAAGATTTCACTGATCCTATATTCTTGGTCTCCCAGAACTAGCTGTGCCTTCCTACACTGTTCAATATTTGCAAGAATGCGATCAACCTCGGCTGTGTCTTGTGTTTCCAATATATGTTCCTAATCGCACATCACATAAACATCACTAACTCATGCTAGAAGCTTTTGCTGAGCTAACAAATCACAAAGGCCACAAGAACTTCCTAGTAATTTTGAAAGAAATTACCAGATAGGAGAACATAAAACTTCGATAGAAACAATTTCCATCTTTTCGTACTCGCCTCAGTGCAGCATAGTTGTCATAAAGGAGCTGCAAGTAGCAACATATTTGACGCAAACAAAATTCAGTCGAAGGTAATGCTTAATGATTATCAATGGATAACGAACAGAGCAGCAGTGACTGTTGAGTCATTCCATGAACCTTGATTTTTGCCTGAATGATGGGGCTGCCTGATTGAAACTCAGCAACCAGTGAGGAAAGAGGTTCCTATGCACTCAGAAGATAAGAGTTGGCTTTTACGTGACAACAACATTGTATAACATAATACAACATATCTTAGAATATAATTATTAACAAAAACATCAGTTAATTCATGATGTAACACTTCAACACCTAAACAGTTTCATAACCAGCTACTTGCAATTTCAAGACTAAAATGTGTGTGCAAATATTTTGCAATGTCTTAGAAATAGAAGCATGGAAATAGATACTGACATGCAGACACGATATGATCCAAATTAGCTAAAATTGATCAATCTCAACCAGACTTAGTCGATTTTAGCTAATTATTTCAAATTTAAGACTCAAAAGAAGGAACGAAGAGGAGAGGGGTAGATGGGAATAAATAAAAAGGATAAGCAAGGTGAAAAATTGAAGGCAAAAGAGAATCCTATGAAGCAAAATAAAGAAGACATTGTTATTGTCTTATTTGATACTCAAATAGAGAATGTTGTATTCGCTACTCACTGCAATCATTTTTTTTGCCGTCTGACAATTCTGCGATGCCTGTTGTCAATTACTGATACAATGGAGAGAAAAGGATACTGGGAGAGTGAGAAAGGAAGGAAAAAAAAATAGTAACCTTTGAGGAAATAAGCATCACCATTTTATATAAAAGGAATAACATGGGCTTGCTGATTACATTCTCTTTAAAGATGTCATTTGATAAATTTTTAGTATGACATACATAATATACGTTCAATATATCAATATCTTTGTATGATATGATCAATATTTTTTTTTAATGAAATATGCTTCATCACGCCTAGACCTCTTCCTTGCTGACTCAAAATTATTTTGGAATATCTCAGTAACAGATCAAACTAAAAAAAAATCAAGTTTTTGTACTATAAACAAATGAAGTCGACTAAGAATAGCTTATATTTACCTTAACATGCCGTGATGCTTGAGTAGATCAATCATAAGTCTAAAACTAGTTTGTTGAAATTTTATGTTCTGTGCTTTCTAGTCTTTCTACCATCTATTACAACAAAAAATATTTTATGGATATCATAATATTTAATGTGCCTTGGACATACCTTATCTGCAAGCAGAAAATTACAAGATGTGCCACCATTGAGATTATTGAGCGAGATTAACTCAAGGAATCACATATCAAGAAGAATCCAGTAACAACAAGCAAAACTTAGATCTTGGAACTATTGTGGAAAAATAACTAGTGGTCCGAAAAAAGACTAGTTGGGGGCTTTGCGTGTAGCAGAACGCCCAAATCTAACTACTGGTCAGAAAAAAAAAAAACAAATTAGGGGATTTGCATGCAGCGGATACATGTTAATAGATAATTGTTTCTTGCACGACATGAAAGGATAAGAATTCCTGCAAACATACTTAATGTAAACCAACGCAGCATGGATACTCTGAAGATTGCACTAAAGAGTAGCAAAAGCCTGACGAAACTAGAAATTCATTTTAATTACACAATCTTGAAAAGGAACCAGAGAACAAACAGGAACAAGCTAACATCACAGCTTGCACCATTGGAATCCACTACATATAAACTTTCAATTGATATTGCCAAGCTAAAGAAGTCAAGCAGCAAGGATCCTACTGATGTGATGCACAGTTCATCCACCATCATGGCGCAGAGCTTAGATAGATGTAGTCAGAGCATCGCTAAATTACACCAAACTACATCTTTGGCTGCTAATTTAAGAAAAATATGAGGTAGGATCCTAAAATGGGTAAAATAACTCTTCCATGAGTTTCGGAATGTACACAAACTACCAAGAATGCGGGACTAAACAAGCACAGTCTCGAGTGATCCAAGGATAAAAGACTAAAGAAAGATAGGATCCAAAGGGGCAGGGAGATTCGCTCACCTTGTGGCCAACGCACGCGTTGTCGTCGGCGACCTGATCGCCGACGTCGGGAAAATTCTGAATGAAGTCTTCGGGAAGATAGGGTTCATAAATGTCGATGAATTTGTTCGCCAGGTTTCTGATTGGGGGAGTCACGCTGGGTGCGTCGGAAGGGGCACCGGTTGAACTCCCCACGTTTCCGATTGGGGGAGTAACGCTGGGTGCGTGGGAAGCGGTACCGGTGGAACTCGCCACGTTTCCGATTGGGGGAGTCACGCTGGGTGCGTCGGAAGGGGTGCCGTGTGAACTCTCGATGAAGTCTCTGAACTCGTCCACCCCCATCGAGGAGACGGTGACGTTGACAACGTTAGTGGAGGAAATGAACGACTGGCTAGTCACCATCGGCTCATCTCCTTCTGCGCTGCTGCCACTGCTGTTGTCGTCGTCGGCGACCTTCTGCTTCTTCGAGGACACTTCCATCGCCTTCTTCCCCTTCGCCGCCAAGTCGCCGAATCTTCTGCCGGTCTGTTGGCCTCAAGAACAAGAAACGGGAGGAGGGAAAAAGACACCGAAGACGGACAACAGTAGTACGAAACCATAACATCCATTTTAACCGTTGGCTGCTCGGTGTGACTTCAAAGATTGGGCGAATTCTTCAAGTTTGAGGATTTCCCGCCTCAATTTTCAAAAAATTTTATCAAATGCCAAGTCCCAATTTAAAAAAATATTCATAGAGTGTCTTAATAACATGAAAAGATCATTTTATCGTCAAATCCATCGTCTTCTTTTCGTTGTGCCACCTCCGCCATCATCTCTATACATTTGTCGAGACATTGGGAGTATGGGTATGAGCATCTACTAACTCTAGTCATCCTTGTTGAATCTAATAGCATCATGCACATACAAATACAAGGGGGTGGCTTATGGGTCTAGAGTTAGGACTTTACAAGAGATTTTTAAACTTGTGAATTTTTCTCAAAAATTTATCCTAAATGTCTTACGCACATGAAGTATTCAACAATTTAAAGGTTTTGACAGTTATTTATTTAAATTTAATAAAGGATGAACACGAGGTTTCTATTATTGATTGTAATATGCATATTTTATATAAAAAAATTATCATATGAGATTTAAAAAATTAACATAATATAACTCACAAATTCACTAATATTGTAGGATTGACAATATTATTGAGTTGTACTTACTTTAATTGCTTCAATAATTTTATTAATAAAATTCATAAATGGCTTGTTCATAGTCCCTTTTTTTTTATTTATTTGATACTTGATGAGTCTCATATACTCATAAATGAAGTGTTAGAAATATATAATCATACAAACTTGGCTATCTGCTTTAAGAAAAAAAAAGCATAAAAACATAATCAACCAATATTGAAATATAAATTTAAGACATGTGAAGCTTCGTTATGACATATATATATATATATGATGAGGAAAAAGGAATCTTTTTTTTTTTGTTGTTAATCGTGTGCAGTATGCCCAAGTTTTCTGAATAGGTTGCTTCTTGCTAGTGTTACATTTTATCATGTATAAAATCTTTTTTTTTCCCCACATTTGTAGATGGTTTAATAGTGTGCCATGGGATTCAATGATTTTGGTCTGAGTACTGATCTTAAAATTTTCTAATTCAAAATTGTTGGTTAAAAATAGGATATACAGATTTTGATTAAAAATAATAAATCAAACGATAAAAGTTAGAAAGATATGTAATAGTTGTCTTAAATAAAATCTTGTCCCTCGTACGAGAATCATAAAAAAAAAATATCATAAAATTCAACCAGTAATATCTCTCATATGAGTATGATTAAAAAAATAAGAAATATTATTTAACTAGTAATATCTATATGAGTAATTTCTCTGTTGAGAGATTATGTTATAGTTCTGATTAAAGGATTTCTTAATAGATGATCTTGATGAAAAAGATGGTCCTAATTATTTATACTAGATCCTTTGCTTTTACTATAAATAGATAAATGCTCCTAAAAACTCAATACAATAGTATATGATATAATATGAACCGAGATTCAATATCTATTCCCATATATAATCACTTAGTAGTCCCATGAAGAATAGAAAATGAGAATAATATGAGTCTATTTCTTTTTACATATCATGCTGATTTAAACTATGGAATGCTTTCTATGAATCAAATAAAGGATCAAACTATAGAGTTCTTTCTATGAATCAAATAAAGGTATTCTGAATGGCATCAAAAGATATGCTTATCAAATAGTTGATCTATTATTATTTGATTTTATATTTTGACATTAAATTTATTCTATATAATAGCATGATTATATTTTTATATTTACAATTGGCATTAGAGCGAGTTGTTTTGAAATCAAATACCTTATCGTAAAAGCATATAGCTTTATTTTATATTTAGATTTATTTGTGAGCACCCTTTACTTGCGAAAGGGGATTATCGGTCTAGTTGTTTATCACATCCGCTCTAGTCGCTTGCTTATGAGCATTAGATGTTAATTTGTATTAACAATCATGGGCGACTTCGTGTCTATGATAGGGATGTTGTTGAGGCTACTATGGATGGCATCATGTTATCGTTAGAGTTGTGATGATTGGTCAACGACCTACTATGATTACTCGACCAACTAGGATGTGATGGCACTATTGCATGCTATAGAGTCATCGCTATTGCAGGAGGCAACCTAGTGGAGGGCGACAGCCCATTGTGTTTGCCAATCTTACCACAAGCAGCATAATAAAAGCATGGTGGGATCCCTATTGTGGGTGGATACTATAATTAACATGTGTTATGTGCAGCAGCCCTAGCGGTAGACAAAAGTTCGATAGCTGGCCCTTTTGGTATGTTATAATAATGGCTGATGATAGGCAATGATAGCGGAAGCATAGCGGCGATGATTAATGTGTGTAGTAGCCCAGCAATAAGCAACAACCTTCAACAATAGTTGGCTCTGTCATGGTGCGCCACTACCCATAAGCAGTGGATAGGTTACGGTTCTTGCGATGGTTGAACACTATGCGATGGCGGATGATGATGCACGACATGCGATGACGACTAGACTGAAGGTTGTGGGCCTTACTATGGCGGTTTTTTGGTAGGCAAGGTCTTCCTTCTTAGGTTTTGGGCACTAGTGAACTATCAAGGACTTAGTTGGTTTTGCATAAGTCATGCAGCACCCTTTTGTGTCCGTCCGCAAATGTCAGTCTCCCCGAAACCTCCTATGGTCTCTTAGGACCTACAAAAGAGAAAATATGTTAGAGAAAGTACCTTACTCAGGATCCATAAGTAATTATTTTAGGAAATACTTTATAACCAATATAAATTACAAACAAACTTCACAAGCTCTGAACGATCGCATAATAAAGGATAAAAAATAGTCCACTATAAAGCAAAATCTGCTACAAGTGTCTATATGACACAACCTTTATTTACAAACCTAAAATGACCACCAAAGCTAACTAAATTTGGGTTGTTAAGCCTTCGATTGTCCCTTCATATGTTGTACAAAGCATGAACAAACCAAAAGATATAGACATACATGAGCATTATATTAAACACTCTATTTATAGTTTTGTCTATGACATCCTCCCCCACTTATTCCTTCGACATCCTCATCGAAGCCTTTGCTGACACTGCAACTCCTTGCCTTTGCTGAGTCTTCAATCTTCTACTCTAATTACAATGTGTCTCTTGGCTCCCAATTGCTCTCCGCTAGTGTTGTTGAGTAGTTGAACTTTTGATCCGTCATGCTGCTTCAACTCACCAATGACTCTAACTCTAATGTGGGGTTGGCTGAGTTATGTTGATCCCTGTTGGTTCTTCCCACGAATCCTTCAAATGAAGGAAAAAACTATCTTTACTATGCGCCAATCTCTCAAATGCCTCATGCTGCTTGAATAGGGTAGATGCTTGTTGGAGCTTTAACGAGCATTACCTCATAAAATTTTGAAGTTTTGGATTCTTTCTCCATAAAATTTACCCATTGACTCTTCTTTCACTTAGTTATTACTTCCAAGTAGATTCACATCACTTCCACTTTCGATTGATATTCTATTGGGAAACGAAGCAGATAATCTACTCTCAGTAGCACTCATAACCATTAGTTAGGATTTGACAACTATTGTCTTCCATTTGGTTTCTTTGAAGGGTCTTTGAACATGTGCAGAGCTCCTCTGTTGGATAAATAAGAGAATTGGGATACTCAGTTTTGTCCATTCTCTTAAGAGTTGAGAAGACAAAGGTTACTTGACTTCGCTCACCTCATCGAGGGTTGTACTTCATGCATCGAGCTGGTTACTGGCCTTCGCCTACTCTTTGCTCACACTTCTGAATCGCTTGAAGTGTTTGCACTCCTTGCTTGAGTTAGTTGCTATGATTCACCTTCTCAATGCCATCGAATTTTTGGAATGTAGGATATTTTCACCCCAACTTAGAGTAAGTCTTTAATAGTTTTGGTCGCCTCTAGGATTGTACCGTCTTCTTCATCAACCCTACCAATAACTCCACTGAGTAGCAAAGGTATAGCACCATATACAACCTGCTTCGTTCATTGGTCATGCACTCTTGTATCAACCCGAAATTTGTTAACACCAATCTTGCGAAGTTCCCTAGCCTCTGTCCTTCAGCTTTGTCTTAGTACTTGGAATTTACTTCTGTATTCTTTACCTCCTCGACCCCTTTCACAACCAAGCGCTCTCCCCCCCATAAGAGTAAGGGATCAATGACTCTACGGAAATCCTACCTCTACAGTACCATGGCACTGTCATGCCCATGACTCTACTATTCGTCTCCTCGCATCTACATCCATTTCTTCACGATCGGAAGATCTGCCTCTATGGTACTATGGCACTTCTTCGAGTCCACCTCTATTCTAACCAATGCTTGGTTTGTAGGTTGCTAAGTCCCTCTGGACTCATCGTCGCTTCTTCGCCCCTTTCGACCCTCTCCTTCAACACCTCTATGTTCTCCAAGTAGTTCCCCTTAGTCAATAGAAAGATAAATTGTAACTCTAATGCATGGTCTCTGCTATCATGTTGTAGGGTTCACACCGATTTTATTCTCCTTAACTTCCTTGGTAGTAATATTCATTTACTCGATCTCGTCCTCTGACTTATCGGGCTTCCTTAAGCAAATATGAGCTTTATAGCGGTCTAACTCTCTAGCTGCTCTGATCACACCTCTGTATGATCGAGTCCCTCCCATGGGACATACTGGTACTTGCATTCAAACTTTTCCCTTGGTAGTACACAACCCTCATATGCTGATGACTAAGGCTTTCATCCGATGCAAAATTCGATGCACGCACGGAAGACCTGCCTCTGTGGTACCATGGCCTTCACTCGAATTCATAGCCCTTTTTGCTATCGTATTGTTCATCGAAGTGGAGCTTCTAGTAGCTCCCGATCATACCTTTATATGATATAGTCCCTCATGGGCCTAGATTCGTGTGTATCGCATTGCCACGAACTGTTCCACCATGATCCGCTGCACCATGTCACCTCTTGGTGAAATCTTCATTGCATTCTGATCCTTGTGGGATGAACTCGGATTATGATCCTTCCTGGTGACATCCGCTGCACCATGTTGCCTCTGCCAACACATCGTAGGGCCTTTTCCACATTCGATTATATTCGCTTATTCGATAATCGACCTTCTTCCACTCGCTCTTGGGTCACACCGAGATGAAACACTGCTCTAGGACAGTCCGTCGCTTAGTAGCTCCCAAAGTCCATCGACTTTGTTGAAATTGATGCATCATTGTCTGGATCCTGAACCTCTGCCCAAACCAGCATTATATCCGCTATGCACCGCTCCCTTCAAGAGCACCCATCTCCGCATCCTTTCGCCTTGTGCCTAAGGCCTTTTGAACAACTTCGCCTCTATAAGTTAAGTCGCCTTAATTCATCCATTAAATACTTCTTTGAGGTAATGTGCATGTGCCTTGAAGCTCCCTTCGTCTTTGGCACCATGCAAGATGAACTCGCTCCATCAGAATAATGGACCTATGGAACGATATGATCTCGCTCTTGCCTCTGCAAGAGTTCATATCCTTGACCTATGTCTAAGGAAAGCTTCATGCCTCTACTCGATATTCCATCTTCTATGTCAGCTCCCTTCATGCGGCTTAGGTACTTCGCCAAGTTACACCTAAGTTGCTCCGCTCCTCGATTTGCATTGAGTTGATGATGGTCCTCACGCTTACCAATCTATAGGTTAGCCCTTCATTAAGTCTGATCTCTATATCGACTCTAAGTGTGCCTTTATTTGTGTTACCTTGGATTACTCCCCCACTTGATCTCGTAATGTATCCCCCAACGTATTATTTCAAACAAGATAATGTGACAACTCCTTGTCGCTTGCTCAGTTCGTTTAGCTTTGTGGAGTTGTTTTGAGGTACTCCTTAACATATGCTGTTCATTGCATATAGTTTTTCCTCTGAAGAGCTAAGACTTATCCCTTCTGGATATCTATCCCATTGGAGCAACTTCTCTCTTTGCTTTCTTTGCTTTAAAAGTTTTGGAGACTACCATCCCCTTGGACTACTTCGTATTGTTGAATAAACTGTGCATTGTTCTACCTCCCACAAACGCACTTGCTAGATTATGACTCTACGTCAATACAGCCCCCGCTGCACCCCTCAAGGCCTAGCAACGTACTGAACTCACTACTCCTACGGATGTATCCTTCTTATGTTGAAGAGAAAGTTTCAATGCTCCATGGCGTCGAGTTTCGATCGCCTTAGGATGGCCACGAACACTCTATCGTTCGCATACAAGTCTTTGCATGAGTACCGAATTCTTCGAGTTAGCAATTCTCCTCACCTCTTTGAGCTTTTCACAACTCTTTCGATCGCTGAACAACTCGTTCCACCTTATATGGTCTTATCTTTTACCAAGTGTCTTGCTTGCCTTGAGCACCATCAAGTATAGTCGCCAACGTTGAGTCGTAGCTTAAACTTAGCCATTCCAACCTTTGTGCACTACGTATTCTTCCCAACTTGCTTGTCCTCGTGGTGCCTCTTGCGTGAATGATTGGCCATTCCTCTGAATGTCAATCTCATATGCCTATTCCTTTGAGTGACTCTTTTTCTCTACATCTCTATGCCCATTGTTCCCCCAAACGGTCGCACATGCTGGCTGCAATTAACGTAGCCTCGCTAGGTCCCCTACGTTTGAATGTCAAGTGTTTCTATGAGTACTTATCTTACTATGATACCATCTATCACAAACTTCGCTGGTTTTGCCTAAGTCGTGCAGCACCCTTGTGTGTCCGTCCGCAAAAGTCAGCCTCCTCAAAACTTCCTATGGTCCCTTAAAACCTACAAAAGAGAAAACGGGTCAGAGAAAGCGTCTCACTAGGGATCCACAATCAATCATTTTAGGAAACAATTTATAACCAATGCAAATTATAAACAGACTTCATAAGCTCTGAATGGTTGCACAATAAAGAATCCAAAATGATCTACTATAGACCAAAATCTCCTACAAAAGTCCATATGATACAACCTTTATATACAAACCTAAAATGGCCACCAAATCTACTAAATTGGGGCTGTTAAGCCTTCGATTGTCTCTCTACATGCTGTGCAAAGCATGAATAAACCAAAAGACATAGACATACATGAGCATTATATTAAACACAATGTTTACAGTTTTGTCCGCGATAGAACGATAACAGTGCTTTCTCAAACTAGTGGTGGTCTTTGGTCACTATTATAAGGTTGCCATCGTTAAAGATTGGAGTGGCAATGACACAGGCAAGCTGTGATGCACCGATAGTTAAAGAAATGGTGAAACATTAGAGTTTCAGGGCTTTTACCCTAGTAAAGGTTAATTTTGCTAAGATAAAAGCTATTATTTCTAATTGATATCCCTCGGTGATATTTTTACCTTTCAAAATAAGATATTTTAAATACATGTCCTTGCAAAACTATAATTTTACTCTTCAAAAATCAACTATTTATTACCGATGCCCTTAGTCACAATTTTTATTTTACCCTCATAAAATTGATTATTTTTTTGTTGATATCCTTTGTTTATCATTTTGCCCTTCTAATTTGGCAATATTATCTTAGTAATCATAATTTAGAAATAATAAAATTATATCACAAACTTGATAAATATTTTTTATCAAAATTAAATTAAAAAATAAATTATAGATATATTATTTTTATATATGTGACATAATTTATTATTGTTAAGATTTAATTACTTATGTTATTAAGAAATTTTAATTATTATTCTATATATTTACATTGTTATTAAATACACAAGCATGAAAAAAATAAGAAATAATATTTATTTTTCATATAAAGGCATGATTTATATTTTATCATGATTATAATTATTATATGAGTTTTCTTTTATGTTGATTAATGTTCAATGTTACAATTATTATTATTTATTATTAAATTATTTTGATATAAATTAAATTAATAAAAATTTAGTAAATATTATTTGTACTTAGATTCTAAAATTTTATTTTACTAGTAGCTATCAAAGTAGCCTAAGATGATAAGTTTTTCGGATATTTTATTATTTATAAATATTTTTAAATTATATTTTATATTATTGTATTGGTTTTGTCTAGATTAATAACTTATAAAATTATATTTAAAAAATTACTAAATGATATTTTAAAAAATATTTATTATGAAATACATAATTATGAGATTTAGATAATTCTAAAAAAATTATTTTAAATAATTATGTGACGGAGTATAATCATACTATTTTGGATATCTTTGTAATTTATGATTGTATACGTAAAAGTAATAATACTATTTAACAAGGATGATATTAGTCCTTTTTGAGTAAACACTAGTTATATTAATAGATGATACTAATTGTTCATTATATTTTGAGAACTCAAAATGATATTTTATATTTTATAGTGGTACATTCTTCCATGTATTCTTATGTTTCTAGTATCCTTGTACTCGATTTAAATTATTCATATTGGTAAGAGAATATGTGGTTCATACTATGTGTATTATTATTTGTTGCCTATAGATTTGACTAATAAAAGCATTATAGAATAAGTTAATAAAATTAAAGCTTAGAAAAGATCTAATATGATCGGTCTAATACTTATAAGAATGATAATTATAAATAAAATTAAAACTTTATTACCACTTATAATTAGTGCACATGAATATTTGAGAGATATTGAAGATATATTTAAATTTGTTTATAAGTCATTGACCAACATATCCTTAATACGAGTGATAATGCTATAAAACTTAAAGCATTATGCATAAATGTGAATGAGTTCTTCCTTATATAATTTATTCTTAATTCTCTTCCTCAGTTTGGCTTATTTAAGATTCATTATAATATAAATAAAGATAAATGAGACTTAAATAAGCTAACTATTATATGTGTTTAGGAAGAATTAAGGTTAAGATAAGAAAGATCTCATAATATTTTGACTACTATCTAAGGAGCTGATAACAAAAAAAAAAAAAAGATTGAAGTATCATCCACCAAATAAATTTATCGAGTTTAGAAATGTTAAATAGACTATTAAAAAAAACCTTCACAGTAAGTAATTCTCTTGTGATAATAAAAGATATATGAAGAAGGGCAACGTTAAATGTAAGGCTCGAAAAGAAATATATAAACTTAACATTTGTATATTTCGAATCAAATATTATAGTGGTTCCTTTTAATTATTGGTGGATTGATTTTAGTGCTTCAACTTATGTTATCACTAATATATATAAATTTATTTTAACTCAAAAAATATAAAATATTCATCGTTATAGAGTGCTAGTCATAGGTGCTGCCAATTACGTGAGTGATGACACATGTGACATGATATGCATTCTTTTTTCTTATTATATTTTGGTATTCTACCACTTTATATTGCTTATTGTATATACGCATATATATATATATATATATATATATATATATATATATATATATATATATATATATATATTATGATGTACATAGATCTATACAATAGGAATCGGGTCGTGATAAGATTACGATAATGAGACTGATTCGTCTTTAAATATAGACCCTAAATAATCCTTGTCATATGTTACTCGAGAGTGAAATCAAAATAACCGGACATACTTGTGTACTATATACCCATCCATATGATAGAGGCAATTAGTCTCATAACTGCTCGTGTGGGGATACTAGGGATAAAGTGCAGGTGCTCATTGGAAAATGAGTTCACTGATTGATCTGCTCACAGAATGCTGGATGGTTAATGGTATCCCATTATCAAATAATGATTCTATTGTCTCATTGGTGTACCTAGTTCTTAGATTTGAAACACCAAGGATATCCTATATAAGTACTCCACTCTTTGATATCGGACTTATAGGTTTGAAAGTTCTAAATCTAACACAGCCGGTCATTGGGAGTGACAATCAACCTTACGAGGGCTATTGAGTGTTGATAAAGGATCATCCGCTCTCGATATTATGAGAGAAATATCCTATGTGTTCTTGCTCAAAAAAATCCTTGGTCACGGTCATTCGGATTGAAAGAGAAAAAGTTCACTGGGAGAATCCGATTAGAGCGAGACTCGAGTAGAAACCATATGGGTCTGACAGCATCATGCCCGGTATATGATCTCTAGAATATCAGATGAATAAAGAACTATAGATACATGGTAACTATGGATAGATATGTCCAAAATATTAGATTTTCTTATATCGTCTAAGACTGTAGTGTAGTAGCCTAGTATATCCGTAGTCGATGAGTCGAGTAAATTATTATGGAGATAATAATTCAGTGAGCCAAAAGGAGTTCTGACAAGTATGACTTATGACCAACTTGATATTGGGCCTAGATGGTCATACACATATGGTAGATATTGAGAGAGTAGAGGTTCGGATACGAGATATCCGTTGGAGCCTCTATCTTATTGAATATCTAATAAGCCCCTGAATTATTAGATCTTATATATGAGATCTAATAAGAGCCAATGAGAGATTATTGGATAGAAATCCACTAATTTAAGTGACATAGGTAATTATATGGAGACTTAGTACTTAATAGGGTAGAATCCATTATGGTTAAGTTGACAATAGACCTCTATAAATAGAAGGGAACCAAAGGCTAGTAGGCTAAAGGTTTCTTAGTTGCTACCTCCTATTCTCCTCTCGCCTTCTCTTTCTCAGATAGTAGGTTGAAGATTTGAGTAGTGATTCGAGAAGCGTCATCGTAGCCCTGTTATATGGTTCACCGCTAGAAAGGAGAATGCTTGACCTCCTTCATCATATCCTACATATCTATAAGGATTTAGGGATATACGATCTCCCTAGGTAACACAACAATCTCACACGTGGTTTTAAATTTCGTAGGTTTTTGTGCATTAATCTTCGCACAATAATGAATACTTTTTTGAAAAATTTGAGGTTTTTGTGTTCTGTTCTTCCACTGTGCATGTGATATCGCCTCTATATTTCCCTACATAAAGAATCATCTCAAAGCAAAAGTAATATCAGTGGAAACTTATTATCTGCATTTAAAGATGGGTCATTTGATATATCTTATAGATACATGCTATATTTCTACTATAACTACAAATTTAATTTCTATATTTTGGTGATGTTAAATTTAGTATATTTTATGACTAATTAAAAGTTAATTCTAAAATTGTGATAACTTATACAAAGTTAATTTAAATCTTTAGTTTAAAAAATTATTTGATAATCCTATAATAAAATGTTGAATTGAAATGTAGTTTTAATAATGAGAAATATTTTATCTTATGACACTGATGTTTAAGGAAACTTTTTGCTAGTTATAGGTGCCCTACAAGCTAAACACGTGAGTGATGGCATGTATGATACGCTATATAGTCTTTTTTGCTTATTATTATTGATATTTTTTCACTTTATGTTGTATATTGCATATATTGTAATGTCCATAGATCTATGTAATGTGAATCGGATCGTGATAAGATCATGATAATGATGTCGATTTACCTTTAAACACAGACCCTAAATAATCTCAATCATAGGTTACTCGAGAGGGACATCAAAATAATTAAACAAACTAGTATATTGTATACCAAAAGGCGGTTGGTCTCATAGTTACTCGTGTAAGGACACTATGTATATAGTATGGGTGCTCATTGAAGAATGAGTTCACTGATTGATTCGCTCACGGAATGCTAGATTTAGATCCAGAATTGATTAATTATACCTATACTTCTATTTGATTATGTATTTACTGAAAATAAGTAAATATGATGATTTAGCCACACTATATTATTTGTTCATATCCATAGCTCTTTCTCTAGTTTCCAATGCTTGTCAGGGTTCATTAGAGGTTAGTCATAACAAAACAATATTGCTAAATTATATGTGGGTGGCAACTCCTCTCTGTGATCACATCAGAATGGTTAGAGCACAATACACATCTCTACTGTAAGGATCTAATCTTCCTATATTATAATATAATATTTGAATGCAAGGAGTAAATTAAAAAACTATGATAACTCATTTTTCAAGTATTCAAATGTTTATATCCCAATAAAAGAAATTGAAGCCCCCACTTTTATCTTTTTTTTTCTTATGTAAATTTTCCTTTTTATTCACTTTAGTTTTTTAATTTCCAAGAAAAAAATTTATAGGGGCCTTAAATATGAGTTCTATAAAAATATGGCATATTTATTTGGTTGGAAGACCGCTATATAACGTATATACCGGTTCCGGTTTGATTATATTATATCGGTTCGTTCTGCAAGAGTGTAACGCTCCACAAAGCACCGGCATATATATATATATATATATATATATATATATATATATATATATATATATATATATATATATATATATATATATATATATATATATATATATATATATATATATATATAAAGTTGCTCTCCCCTCCCACCGTTTTGCACTCCTCTTTGCGTCCGTGTCTTTGTCTTCGGAGCCCTTTCCGAGAGGCGACCGAAACCCTAGAAATCGCCGTTGGAGGAAGCCATGCTGAGGGTCGCGGGAAGAAGGATCGGTGCGCTGTCACGGTGGCAGACTCCAACCGCCTCCGTCGTATCCTCGCGGAATCCCGTCCATGGCTTTGGGGACTCATCCGCTGACGACTCCTGGCAGATCTCTGCTCCACGCGCCCGATTCGCCTTTCAGTCGCCTCTCCTTGGCGCCGTCAGAGGTTGGCGCTTTGTCCTTATCTTTCCTCAATCTATTCGTTGGGGGGTTATATCACGGTTACTAGTTACTGATCCGGAATGGAGAAGGGTCGTTCTTTTCGTTATTTTATCCTTCTTCCTCCCTTTTAAAGTTCGGCCGTATTAAATTAATTCCTGCTGCGTCCCATAGATTTTTATAAATGTTTTAGATTAGTAATTTATCGTTGGGGTTGTGGCTTGCAAACCGATCCAGATTCGAATGTCTAAAATTTCGCGTTTTGTAGTTTATATTCCCTGAGCGGATATTGGATAGCTTTGTTTTATCTAATTGCTTAGATCCATATTCTTTTTTTTTTCTCGTTGGTTTGCAAGTGGATTTAGATTTTAATACCTAAAATTATTTGTTTTGTATTATAAGTTCCCTTAGCCAATCTTGGAAAAGCTTTAAATACTAGAAGAGGCATATATGATAAAGGTTTATAGTCGTAAATGATGACTGGGATTCTGGGAAGGGCTTAGATGCTCAGATTCTGTACCGTAGTGGATTAGGCAAAGTTAATTTACATGGGTTGATCCCTGCAAGTAGTGAGATTATTTTCATGACTCTGAATCTTGGTCATTTGCATTGTGGCACCAAGGTTCGCTCTTTAAAGGTATACATATTTTATTTTCAGAAATAAGATTTGAACCCACATCCACTCACGAGGACAAGAGGTTGAATCTGATGCCTTTGACAACTCAGCCATCCTGACTTATTACTTTATATCATGTAATGTGATTTTTGATACTGAATGATATGCTTCATGTACTACTAGATTTACGACCAATGGAACTATTATTCATTAACTACTTCAGAGGCTGAATTTTAGATTTGTTTTTCCTTTAAGACATTGCTTCATTATCTTGTCTGTAATTCATGTGCTTGAAATAGGTATGTATTCTTGTGTTGTTTACCTCCATATCCTAATCAAGAAGCAACCAAGCAGAGACTAAATGGAGAAAACTTTTAACCTTTAATCATCCACCAATTAAAGGACTTGGTTTGAGGTAAATATCAGCCGGTTCTTATAGGCCAGGCAAAACCAGTTTTTTGATTTTCAGTGTGCAATTAAAACTCAAAATTTTATATTACATAAAGCCATAATAAAAGAAGTGTAAAAGAAATGTCAACAGTTCTTATAGTGTGGAGGTGAATCAACAAAAAAAGAAAGGGCTGGTGAAGTGAAATGCAATTTGTGGAGGTTTAGGCCTGAAGGACATGTTTGAGTGAAATAAAGATGCCATGATGAAACATTTATGGCTGCTGTTTTGTAGAGTGGATTCGTTATGGATCAAATGGATCTATTAAATCAAAATATAGATACAAGCATATGGAGCCTGAGACCTGGCAAGAAAAGCTTAAGCTAAGAGCTGATGCTTGGACATGATCTGGAATGGAAGTTGGAAATTACAAAAAGACTATGTTCTGGTATTATGATTGGCTAAAGAAAGGCTCAATTGTTTTAAGATTCACCGAACAAATTATAATGGAAGCTGTTGGGGATGCCTAAGCTACAGTTTTGTTACAGTCAGTGAAAGATAGATCTTAGCATCTGAAATTATGCTGAAGTGGAAAAGGTGTGGAATGAGATTAGACTACACAGTATATGACCAGTTAAGTTGATGTGCCTATCTGGTTACCCAGCAAACAAATAGGTTTCAGTATTAACAGTGCTGGGATGCTATAGAGAAAAAGAATGGAAGGTTAGATGGAGCAAAGTTTTTTTGGTCTGTAAAAGATGCTTTTTTTGTTTAGTTTGTTGTGGGACAAAGATTGCTGTGTCAAGATAGATTAGTTAAAATGGGAGTTCTACATCATTCACAACGTGCTTTCTGTCATGAAGATCCTCAGAATGCATCTCATTTTTTTTTAAAATGCAAATTAATTAGCAGTCATGGGAGATAATGTTGGAACATATAATTGAAAGAACTTTTATGTATTTTAACCAGGAGCTTCAGTGGTTTGCAGATTATTGCTTTGAGGAATACTTTATAATGGATATTAGAAGAGTTGCATTTGCTGCTACAGTTTCTTTCATCTGGTTAGAAAGGAATAACAAGATTTTATTGATAAAGCTCAGGATATAAAGCAGCTCTTTTATAAGATTGAGGAAATTACCAGTATTAAGTGCTGTTGATGAGAGTATGGTTGTTGTTGAAAAGCAATTATGGGACGAATGGAACTAACCTTTAACAAAAAAAATATTGACACAGTGCTGTTCTACATTTTAGGCCCTTCTTAATAATTAGTAGTATGCAATATGCATGGGTTTGTTTTTATGGCTGTTTGATGTCTATATATTTTTACTTATAAGTTGATTGTTTTTGGTCTCAGATGGAATATGCAAACTTTTTTCTGTTTGTTGCTGTAGATTAAGACAAAAGTCTTGGTTAGAGATGATACCCCGTTTTTATTTTTAATTTTGGTGACTAAGTTGTTTGTATTAATTGAATGTGACAATTTTTTATTTAAATTTGAATTTAGAAATGTTTCGCTGTGGGTGGTTTCTAGTGCTACTTTGACAAAAATATTAGGTTACTGATTATCTTTATTTTCATCATATCTTGAAGAATATTGCTTCATGTTTTTCCCATTGTAAATGGAATTGGTTATTATTATTGATTTTTCTGGTTTAGTGATATATCAGTGACATCTGAAATCTTTTAATATGATCGCTTTTGATCCATAAGTTATGCGCTTTATTAGCTGAATTTCCTTATGCTCAATTGATTTGCTATTGTAAAACATGTGAAGGATATGCATCTGAAAAGCTTGTCCCTGGATATGCGGACTTGGGTTTAGCTGATCTGCCTGCAACAGTGGCTGCCATTAAGAATCCGACCTCAAAGATTGTCTATGATGAACACAACCATGAGCGTCACCCCCCAGGTGACCCAAGCAAGCGAGCGTTTGCATACTTTGTCTTGACCGGTGGAAGATTTGTTTATGCCTCTTTGCTTCGTCTCCTGATTCTTAAGTTCGTGTTGAGCATGTCTGCTAGCAAAGATGTCCTTGCTCTGGCTTCTTTGGAAGTTGATCTCTCCAGCATAGAGCCAGGGTCCACAGTAACTGTAAAGTGGCGTGGGAAGCCAGTTTTCATAAGACGACGAACAGAGGATGATATCAATCTGGCAAACAGTGTCAATGTTTTATCTCTTCGAGATCCCCAGGCAGATTCAGATAGGGTGAAGAACCCCGAGTGGCTTGTTGTGGTTGGTGTGTGTACTCATCTGGGCTGCATCCCTTTACCCAATGCCGGAGATTTTGGTGGCTGGTTCTGCCCTTGCCATGGTTCGCACTATGATATTTCTGGTAGGATCCGCAAGGGCCCTGCTCCATTTAACCTAGAGGTGCCGCAGTATAGCTTCTTGGACGAAAACAAGCTGCTCATTGGCTGAGTCATTGTTCTTATCTATGCACACTTGTATTAATGTTCTATGACATGAATCTTCTGCCTACCAGTTTTTATGGTGTTGATTATGCATAGTTCCATTTTGTGATGGAGGGTTTGATTCCTTTGAAGCTTTAATAAGTTATAACAAAATACTGGTCGTTGTCGATGAACGGTATTTTAATTTCATTTTGATCTCCATACAAATTTTGGAGCTACTTATCTGATTTGTCGAAGCTGTACTTGTTATGTTGAAATTTTTTTGTAGAATATTCTTATTGTGTTACCTTATTATTGACTTAATTGTATATCACTTTGAACTTGGGAAGTAATGATCAGTATTAGTAATATGCAATTAGACACCCTAATTTTCTGTAAGAAAAAGAGGTGTCATTAAGTTAGTTAATCATCTGTTGAAAGGCCAGAGATGTACATTACTGTTATGGTTGAGACTTGAGCATTTTTGTATCACACTTTGGAACTAGAAATATCATAGAAGATTTATTGAATACGATGAACTACATAAATTATATATTTACCCATTGTTTACCCCCCAACATCCATATGCCATGATTGAAATGAGCAAATTTGAGACCCATTCCAAGTATGTAAGAGATGATGAAAAATATTACTGTGAACAAAAACGAGTACTACAAAAATCCATGAACAGATCATACATTCATCGGTCACCTTTTTACTCACAAACAATCTGCACCTGTTTGGGTGCAAAGGCTTTCCTGCACTGCAAGGAAAAAAGCACGAGTAGGTTATATGCCACACCGAGCATTACTACAGCAGGAACTCCAAAACACATCTGCATATTATTTCTTAATCACTCCAAGCTCAATCGCATTGATAATATAACACATCAGCATAACATCTTTTTGTACAAATATTTATCGTGAAGAAAATTTTGTTTGAAAGAATACACAGTTCTTCGGTTATACACAACTTGCAAATGATGGTTTTAAAAGCATGCTAAATGAGCTGATGTACAGTTGATGCGATACGGGTTGCTTCGATTACGAAGTAGTGAATAACTGACTTCCGAGGGTGACAGTAGTTGTTCCTTCACCCATGATGGTAGTCAAGCTCATTTCTCTCTCATGTATCCGGTGCAGCTCCAACTCGACGAACTTCATGGGTGGGCGCTCCTCGCTTGATGAGTTCAGACACCACGAAATTAGCTGCAACAGATCCCAAATTCCTTCCGAGGTGAAACTGCTACCCATCCTGTTATCAACAAGGGTTGAAAGATCGACTGCCTCATGATAGTTCTGTGCCTTAGGATGAGCAGCCCAAAAACATTGTTAGACCAATAGAAAAACCTCAACAATTAACAAACATTACCAAAGCCCAAAGGATGGTTCAAATATACAAGAATATAGATGTTTAAAATGGATATGCGAATTCAATTGATGGCTATAGTTTTCAGATATTATATCTCAAGCTGATGGTACCTATGTGAAAAAGCGATAATCCAACACAGGTGCAATGCAATTACAAGATACATTATTGGGTTTCTGGGTCATTTTGACTTGCTAAACAAGATTATGACTATTTATAAGGATTCTTTTGCTCATAAAAGTGAATCCTGAAATATGAAGGCACAAAGAAAACCAACTGTGCCTCGAGCAGACCCAGAAAAACAACACGAGAGTTTTGCTGCACATTTGACAATTTGCATCTCCATTTCCTGAGTACCTTAACTTAATCTCAAATCTCTTCCAATGAAGAACAAGCAAATTAGTTAAAGTATGAGTGATGTATTTGAACATTACTGCCTGACAGACTCTCTCTGTATACCTTGTAATGTAAAGCTTAACATTATAGCATGAATTTACGGCAAGTGGACTCAATTTGAATTTATTGTATTTACATCCATGAGTCTACCTTATAAGAGACTGTCTATATCCTGCTTATTGATAAAACACTGTTGCTACTACTGATTTAAATGACATGACACATTAAAATAAAAAAAATAGATGAATGAATAATTGAGTATGTCAAATTTTACTTAAAAAGTGTTTCAAGATCAGATATTTAATTTTTTGTAGGGCTTGGGATTGGTTAATTATGCCATGAATGTTTAAAAACATCACAGTTATATAATTGGTACTTGGTAATGGCAACACAGGTCCACATTGGTACCACCAGAAAAGGGGTCTTAAGCCATAATATCTTTCTGTAGGGGGAATTATATAGGGGGAACCGTGTCCTTTTCCTTTTTCTCATTTTTCACATCATCAACTACTTGTTATCATCAAACAGAGAGAGGTTATTGATAAACATTTTCAGTTTGCACTTTTCTATCGAATAACCTTATTCGGCCCTCTCTAAAGTTGCCTAGATCTTCTTACCACATAGAAGAACAACCCACATTAAAGAACATGTAAATTGTAAAATTGAAGAAATATTGCTCATCCTGTTCTTAGAAAAAAAAGCATCAAATGTGTGATTTTTCTTAATTCTTTTCATGACTCTTGAGCCTTGGGCTTGTGTTGTCCAAGCTCATTATATTCTTCGGTTACCTTTCTCGTAAAGGTGAATATTTTAGCTTGCAAAGAGAGATTTAATTTACCAGATAAGTTACAGTTTTATTAAATTCCAAAAGAAAAACATTTGACTTTTTCTTTATTTGGATTTTGGAGTATACATTAACTAAACATTTGTGCTTTTTCTCGATATAAATATTGAACTCCTGTTTTTTCAGTTCTTCCTTTAGTTTGCGCTGATCATGCAATGTGATAGACCAATATTCTACATATAGTTAAAGATATTTATATTACATGAAAAGAAAAGAACTATCTTTGATGGTTTCTGATTATTAAGTACGCAAATAAAAATAGCAAAATCAAAATTTGTTGTGGTTAAAAGATGATATAAAAACATGCAATGGCTCCCTAGGTAATGGAAAATCATGAAATATTTGCAAGGGAATTATATGATTACATGAACTACTCCAATAGTTACTAGGTTGTCCAAATATAGAAACTCATTAAACCAACTTTGAGTACATGACCAAGCATCAATCCAAGAAAAGCAATGGATTTGCAAACAGAAAGAAATAGCATTTCAATATTTTACAGGTTTAGGCTTAATAACACAAGTATGGCCATTCACCACTGAGATAACTATTTCCTACAAGAAATTACAAGTAATTGCTACATACCTGCTGGATAATGCTTCTATCAGATCTTGCTTCCCTTCCAGTCACTAACTCCAGAAGAAACACCCCAAAACTATATACATCGCTCTTTATAGATAATGTTCCAGACTCCTTGACACTGTGCAAGTAGCAAGGATAAGGAATTAAAACAACAACTAAATGATGCAAATTTTTAGGCCTGTTCAACAGTGAAACCTTATGCACAGGCAATTTTTAACTAAACAAGAAAACATCATTGGATATATTTGAAACTTGAATGTTTTCTATCTGTGCCATAAAGATCGTTTCTAAAGAAATCCTGAAGTTTGAAGAATACTCAGGATCAAGGAAGGGATCATCTTCAGTGATTCTCAAAGAGGAAGCAGCACCATCAATTCGATCAAGTAAGCTGTGGATACCAGCATCTCCAACTTTGGGTGTCAAGTCTCCATCTACAAGAACATTTCTTGTCTTGAAGTTCATGTGCACCAGAGGAGGATTCAGGGAATGCAGATGAACCATACCTAATCAAGATAAACATTCAAGATTGATGTTGTTAATGTAGAGAACCAGACAGAGAAAATAACAGAAGAATTATTTGAAATAAGATAAACCGGACCAAGTTATGTTTCTACAAGACAACCATAAGAAAACACAAAAAGAAATTCTCAAGTAAATAAAGTGGATCTCTCATTAGGAATTAACATGATGAGGACAAACACTAGTCTTAATTGATTTTGCAAAATGATCACCTTTAGCTGCCCCATGGGCTATGGAAAGTCTATGCTTGAATTCTAACTTCACACTTGATGCTTGAATTGCACCTGCATAAGAAAACTAAAAATTACAACTCTTATGTTGAACCCACAAATGTAGCCATACAACAACAAAAAATTACCATATAAGTGAGTTGAAACACTGCCATTTGGTATATACTCATAGATAAGCATCTGTATGTGATCCTCCTGGCAGTAACCCAAAAGGCTTACAAGGTTCCGGTGGCGAATTGAAGATACATAGCGAACCTACACAGCATTGTCAAATTACACATCAGCGATGCTGTGCCTAGAACTTTATTTACAGAAGCGAATGCCGTAAGGAATGTTGTTTATGTTACTTTTTCCATGCTCGTGAAATGCAGACAGCTCATGCAGCACCTTCTCAGATATTTAATAATGTTAATCATATATGCTAATAATGACTGTTTATAAGCATAGCCGACAACATGAATGTATGGAGAAAACAGAGTTATTAGAAATGTGAAGGACCAAGTTAAATCACTTTCAGCCAAGTCCAAGTGGCTTATGCTACATTTAAATCATGTTTAGCCAAGTCGTAGTGGGTTACACTACTCCAATATCATGCTATAGTGCAACATAGTTTCATGCAAGCATCTATAAGTCTGTTCATTATGGCAAATATCTACCTCTTCAATAAATTCTTGACTTCGAGGACATGACCTTCTTTTAATAGCCACAACCATACCATCATGAAGCAAACCCTTGCTCACTTCTCCAAACGTTCCGTACCCAATCAGATTGATATTGCTGAAATTCTTTGTTGCTACATTCAACTCCTCGAGTGTAAAGCATCGTGCTCCTTGAAATTCTGGTGCATATGAGACACCTCCACCCAAGGACGACTCAACAGTCTGTCCCACTGAAAAGTTCAAGAAGGTGATATGTGAGACCAGTGACATTTTGTAGAGCATGGTTGTCAAAATGGATAGAATTGAAGAAAAACGGCGGTCACCTTGTAGAGATGGGTCAGATGAATTTGTCTCTGATCTTGAGATGCTCCTATTGCGAAAGAGGCAATAACGGATGATGATAATTGTTGTCCCTACCAATGCCACGGCTCCTGCAGCACCTCCTAGAGCTGCTGCAAGAGTCCCTGACATCTGGTATGGGAATATACTTCAAGGCAGAGGAAAAAAGCTCTCAGAATCAACCTCTCTTGGCATTTAACCTATAATGTGACACATTATTCTACGTTAAAATTGGCACCGAAAAGAGCGAAGAATAAGAACCAGAGTTTTACTTGATTAAATTAAATGACAAAACAGGAATCCCTTATAATACATGGAAATTAGCTACCAGTGACACTCATCATATTTTTGATAATCTAAAGGAAAACAATTGATATGTATTTATGTAGTAAATAATTGTTAGTAACGCAAGAAAACTTAAATTAGCATATAATTGTTTTTACGAATCCTCATGTTCCAAATTGCTTCATGGTTGCTTCGGCTATGAACTTGGGTAGTTTCTTAAAAGAAAATATGGTTAATCATTTTAGCATAAGACAGGTTATCATTTCAATTTTGTAGTACACAGTGCTGTTACCCAACTAATGGCATGCAAATACAGAATAAAATTATTCCAGCAGTACCACTATAAGCAAAATTTGTTCTATTGTCAACATCTCAGAATCATATATAGAAGAATATACCACCACCATCATCAGATGATCGACACTGAAATTATTCAAGACCAAATCACCAAAGGATGATGATATGATAGAATCTCAAATACACAAGAACTAGGAGTAGACATGCAACCACCAACCAGATGGAATCAATACAGTTTGAAAGCACCTGAAGATTCCATGGTAGACACTCTTATAAATGCAAGCATTTAACCGAAGCAAATAATCGTCGGGACTTTCTGACTACATCGAGATTGGTGAATATACATGTTCAGATTCAGTAGAAGCATTCTTGGTAGAAAGAGTAGAGAATCAAGAAAGATCTGATTCTCCAAATTGATAACCCAAGATCCAAAACTGAAATGAGAGCAGAATCAACATGAAACTCAAGATTGGACTCGCAAGCCACTGGAGTTGCGAGTTTATACCTGAAATCCTTTCAAAAATGATGGCTGCAGCTTGCAATAATGTTGCCTCATTGGCAAACCATTGCGATCAAATGGTATCCTCCGCGTACACCGCAGCAAAAGGCCTTCATCTGCATTGGCGGCAGAACCAAACCGGGCGCCGACGAATCTCCTCAATAAGTACGTCGAACAAAACCCCACCACATGCACACTCAATTGGTCAAATTTAGGAAGCTTCAACGAGGCTCAACTCCAAAAGCTGTCACCGCCCAATCCTTACCTCTGATAACGCATCCCCACCGTACTTGAATCTCCCCCAATAATTTAATTTAAACTTCTGCTCGCAATCATCGAACCAATAGTAATATAGCCGGCAGACAGCGATGCAGCACCAACCTCCATCACCAACTGGATGTAAGTCTCTGTTTCTTACTGTTTACTTGTTCTTCTTCTTCCTCCACCTCTTCAACTTGTCTTCTTTCCTTCTCCAACGAGTGCAACCAGATTCAAATTGAAAAAAAAAGGGGAAAGGAGGCTCCTTTCTTCCTCCGAAGGCTTAAAGACAGCAGCTTTTCAAAGGAAATGCCCGAATCGGCCACTGACAGGGACGAACTCGAATACGCTGATCGACATTAACAGGTGAATGCTACTTTTGTTCTTCCTCCTCCTCATCACCCTTTCTTTCCTTCCTCAACAAGCCCAGCCAAATTCAGATCAAGCAAACAAATTTCCTGCTCGAAAGGCAAAAAGGCAGCAACTTTTCAGAGGAAATGCCCAAAAAGATCGATGTCAGGGACGAACTCCAAGGAAGCGATGATCATTAACAGATGAGAGAGAACAGAATGGTTCCGCAGAGGGGCAGAGAGAGAGAGAGAGAGAGAGAGAGGGAGGAGGAGAGAAAAGGATGTCTGTTTTATGGGCTGTAAAGCAATGAGAGGGGGTTGTCAGGTACTGCAAGTTGGAGGGTTCTTCTGTGCACACATTTCTTTTCATTTTTATCCTTTGCCATATTAATCATACAATGGCAGCAGTAAAAAGCAGCAATGAAGAAGAAGAAGAAGAAGAAGAAGAAGAAGAAGCAGATGAAGATTTCCGGCTCCATCTCTTCAACCGCAACAGTAAGAAGAGGAGGAGGAGAAGAATGTGGGGTGCGTGTGTGTGTGAAGAGCTGTGGGTTGTTCTGCTGGCAAAACAAGGAAGGGGGGGAGTAAAGGAGGAAGAAAGTAACAGCTCTGTTTCATTGATGAGGAACAAACACCTTCGCCAACTAACTCCAAACATGCTGTTTGATCTTGGCTTGGGCTCCATTACTAGGTTGGCAATTGCTTCTTTTGGGACTAAAAGGGAGCAGTGGGGGGGTTGGGTTGGTCAGCTTGGATTCTTGTTCTTGCTTTTGTTTTCTTCACCCTTTTTCTTTTATGGGATCACATCATCAATTACAGTGCACTACAGCTGGTGTTGTCCAGCTTAATCCCAGTTTTTATTGGGCCTCATATGGCCCAACCATCCAATTTCTGAACCTTTATTTTTGGCAAAATTACACTTATCCTCCCTCTATATTTAAGTTATATATATATATATATATATATATATATATATATATATATATATATATAATACCCCTTAAAACATTGATCTAATTATAATATGACACCTAAAATATTGAATTGATGATGATGTATCAATGTGACTTATTAAATTATGAGATTTCAAAATCTTATTTGATTAATTTTTATACCTAACATGTTAGTTTGTGATGATATATTAGATCTACTTACCTCTACTAATTTTTAAAACTTGATTCCATAAATTCCTTGAAGTTGTTAATTAACTTAGTTGTTAAAAGTCTTTGTATAAGGGTTTACCACATACCCTTTGTATTAAAATAAAAACTTATGACACCCAACTATAGTTAGAATGTATTAAGAGTATTCTATATATTTAAGTTATTTTTAATTAAAATTAGTTAATATTACTTATAACTAGGTCATGGTTAATTGTGAAAGATCTTAATATTTAAAGGGATATATATATATATATATATATATACTTCTATTTTCTTTAGTTAATAATTTGAATGATTTATAATGTATGGAAAATTATGTGCTCTTTTTTCCTCTTTTTCTGACATCATCAGTCCTTCAGAGTCACAAATAGCAAAATGATTAATTCTGAATTATTCTGATTTACATGTAAGAAATATTTTCAATGAGATTTGTGAGAATAAATCTTACCAATATTGAGATTTATTTGAATTTTCCAAAACTCATGAATTCTCTTATAGATTTGTGATATCTTATGACCACTGTTAATGCTCAATTCTCTCAAGTGAAATCTTTTTAGCTATTAATGAGATTGACAGTTTAACCCAATTTTCATTTATCAAGTGAAATCTTATAGATTCTTATGTTTGATTTTAATACTAAATGATTATAGTAATTAAATATGGAAAGATGAATGAGCTAAAGGGAGGACAGAAGGAGAGGTAAAAGGACAAATTGGGTACAATGCGTACATTGCATCCAATGTGATGGTGATAGAAAATAGACCTGTGGAAGAAGAAGAAGAAGAAGATTTATATTATCAAATGCTTTGACTATAAGCCAATAAAAGTCATGTTAGTTAGATAAACAATATACTTATGACAAAGTCCATTCAAATCAGATATCAATCTATTCATGCATCAACCTCACCCATGTATTACCTATCTATAAGAAAGAATAGGATAGAAGTTAGAAATCTTAAGATCAATAAATAAATTAGACTGAACCCTGATCTAAAATTAATGATAATATAATCATCAAATCCTTTTGAGTCAATCGAATCATGTTAAATCGAGATTTTACATCGTCGTAAAAGAAATTAAACATCAAAATTTTCAAATAAAAAAATAATAAAAGATAATTATTGTGCATATTTAAGAATAATTTAGCATGTAAGAATCTAAATACCTTGATGTCTTGAATGTCCTACTATTTTATGCCTAATTTAATCACACAATCATTAACTAAATTGTGTGCTTTTGCATTTATAATAAATCTTATCCCCTCAAAGATGCTGCTAATTGTCTTTTATGTAGACTAATAGGAACTAATTGCTCGAGCATTTTCCATTATTGCTCTTATATATATATATATATATATATATATATATATATATATATATATATATATATATATACACATTAAATCAAAATTTTGAGAAATAAATATAAAACATAGATATCCAGAAATTTCTCCAATCTTTTATCTAACATATTAAGGCGACCGGTCCAGATCATTATTGTTCTACAATAAAAAAGATTTGTATATTATATGACACTCTTAAGCTATATTTATTTTTCGCATTTTAATTTTTTGTTTAGGTGTCAATTACATAAAAATGATATTACTAATACATCACATTGTATTTTTTTTTTGTCATAATATATGATATGCCATTACATGATGTGATTTTTGTATATTTCATCGAGCATTAGCATAATACTTTAGGTGCTAATATTATATGCACTACATGAAGCATGAACAAGACCACATCACATTCAAGAAAAAAGTGTTTAGTAGAATCAATAAATAAATGATAAACATGTTATGTTTCGATTTATCGAAGAGAACAAAAATATTGGATTTATTTTTAAAATTATTTAAGAATATTTTGTTAATACTTGTATATGAAAAGACATGTCTCTTGGACAAATATCCCTTTATAGATTTTAATATATTAAAATTTATATTTATTTATTTTATTAATTATTAATTTGAATATTGAATATCTTAAATTTTCACCCAACATAAAAGATATATTTTAATAGTATTTGTTTTCCAAGTAACACATCTTTGACCCATTGACACCTGTATTTTTCTTTTTTGTATTATTTTATTTTGTTTTAAGTTGAGTTGAATGAATACATGCCACAGTGTTCTTTTCTGTTGATGTCCCACAACTACTTTCTCGTTGACCAACAAAGCCCTAAAATTACTTTGACCAAAATCTATTTAGAGCTCACACTGTTGTCGGTAGAGCTACCATTGCCAGACATCCCAAAGTCTTACTACAAATCCCATTTCCAAAACCATGCGGAGGCAGGCAGGAAGGCAGCACATGAACTTGTGAAGTCTTTTGAGGTGACAGGTGCTTGTGAAAAAGCCACAGTGAGTTTCCATGTCCTTGTTGCGGCCTCTTTCTTCTGCTGCACTTTGGCCGGCCCAAAGTCTTCTTGTTTGTGTCTCTTCTGTTCCTTAAAATCCTCTGACGTTATCGATCAAATCTCTTGTGTCTTGAATGAACAAGTTGCAGAGCTTTCATTCCACGATCTCGAATGAAGAAGCATCATGACAGGCACCGAGTGTGATTTTGTGAAGACTGAACACATGTATTGTATCGACAGCTGCAGAGGCTCCGTGGATGCTTCGAGTCCCAGCTGCCATGGAGAGGACGTCAACATGAGCTCACGAGTTGCAGTGCTTTGTCTCCACAATCTCGAACGAAGCAAGCATCATGACTCAGGTAGGCTTGGCTAATAAGACATGGATATAAATGCCGTGTTGTAAAGACTGAACATATGGATTGTTACACTACCATGCGAGGGATTTCAACCTGAACTAGAAAGTTACACTGCTTTCACTCCACAGGTAGACTTGGCTAATAAACAGAGGCAAAAAGATGCATATTAGCAGCTGCAGAAGCTCTTTGGATGCTTCAAATCTCAGCCGCCATGGAAAGGACTTCAACCTGAAGTAAGAAGTTGCAACAGTGCTTTCACTCCAAAATCTTGAATGAAACATGATGATTCACGTAGGCGTTGCTAATCGCATATAAATGTCATTTTGTGGAGACTGATCGCATGTATTGTATTGGCAGCTGCAGAAGCTCCTCGGATGCTTCGTCTCTCCAGCTACCATGGAAAGACTTCGACCTGAACCAAGAAGTTGCGGTGCTTTCACTCAGGTAAGCTTGGCTTAAAGAAACAAGCAAGGTACAAAGCTGTAATATTTTGTGGAGACGAAACGCATGCGGATTACTGAATCTGAAGTCTTCTGCTGCCAATACTTGTTGCAGTTCTGCAAGGTATTTGGGCAATTCACAAACAAATATTATTATGCCGACTCCCTTCTTTCTTGTCGGGAATCATTCTTCTCGATTACATATCTTACAGAAACGTGTTGTTGGATCATCACAGCGTGTTTTGCTCCATCAATTATGAGAATTCACTTCTGTTGTTCTACGAATCCCTCTACATTCTTCAGATATGGATCGGCAGTGGATACTGTAAACATGCTAACCGTCACGACAATTAATCGAGAAAAGAAAGATATGATCCTGACTCTAATTTCTTGAGCTTAAATTATCTGTTCAAAATACTTATATTTCTTTCCTGATACATACTGTTTGTGTCGATCCAATCCAAAAAATAATAACAATTGATTTATCGACTTGTTGAGGTGAGGTTGAAGTATTTGTCTATAATTTCTTAATCCCAAATTAAGGATAATATATCAATCAATTAAATCCTTATAAACTAACTTTAAATCTTAAACTAAACTGATACTAAAAATTAAAGTTTTTACACATCACCATTGCACTCTTTCATTAAGCCATGTAATATAATAATACATCAACCTAGTCGTATTAGATAGATCTTTTGATTCGGAACACAATCCCCAATAGATAAACTCAAGATCGAGCAATCCCAAATTCCACACATTATCTAAAATTTAATTTATCTTTCTACATCTTCCTATGAATAAAATTAAACCAAAAAAAAAAAAGTAACTACAGACATGCCTATCTATGTTAATTGAAGCTTCAACATTTTTATCATAATAATCAATTGGAAATCAATTGACTAAGATTAACCAACTACATGCAAACTTTATTTTATTTATGCTTGTATTTAAATTAATTATAAATTATTATTAGCTTCAAGTAAGTCATATATATATATATATATATATATATATATATATAGAGCACGTGGCGCGTGCGGTGTCTGTCACCGTTCGACGCCTTCTCTTCCTCAAAACCTAATCCAAAGAGGAACAGAGAAACCCATTAGATTCAGAGATACGGAAACGACGAATTGGGCTCCAACATCGAAGATCAACCCTAACTGCGAGGTAATGAGCCCTCCCAAGTATCCTCTTGCACCCATTCCATCTCGCCATCTACTGCAAGGTCAAATAAACATTTGGTTTATTTCTTTCTCCTTCTTGTGGTGGAATTAGTGTTGCATCCGTGTTCTCACGATCTGAAGAAGATCAGGATCAAGTGGGTTTAGTAGGGTGCGTATTGCAAGTTCGTAGCCATGTCGTCGGGGAAAAAGAACTACAAGGAGAAGATGATGCGGCGCAAGTAAGTGATTCTTGTGTTTGTTTGATTTATGAAAATTAGTCACTTCTCTCTTATTTGTTCTTCTAATTGTTGGTATTTATTTCTCCGTTTATATAGTATGATATTCTGTTGGATTGACCTTATTTTGCTTCGTATTTGATGATATTACGAAGCAAATTCAGGAATTTCGATTGGTTTGTTTGGGTTTTCTGGTGATCTGTAAAATGAATGCAAAGCTTCGATGTATTTGTGCTAAAAAAGCAACATTTTCTGGTGTTATCACATTCGAAACATCTGCTTGCTCTGGGAGATGTACGTTAGGGTCACCTGACTGGTGTTGGGTTGAGAAAGTTCTTCTTTTCCATATTCTTTTTTCAGTTCCTAATGCTTACCAAATTCCAAAAGCCTACCCCTTTATAATCCCCATTTGTTACAGTAATTACTATAGCTTATATGTATCCGAGATTATTAATGAAGAGTATCTTGTTCTCGCATCTTTTTGTGATACTTTTTATGTGTAAGTTGTGAGTATTCTATCAGACGAGAAAATGACGACTCTCTTTTATTTTACACTTCGGAACACAATATGTAAAGAGGGAGTAGTAACATGCTGTTTGGTGGCAAAGCATCGCAATAATTGAGCGGTCAGTTCACACTGAAATGTAGTCCTTCCGGAGAAGAAATTCTTTTCAGTTAGCATAATTAAAACCTAGTGCTTAGTTTGCTTTTTTACAAGAAAATAAAATAAAATAGATCTTAATTTTTCTATGCTTTTGCTAAGAATGTAGAAAATCAAGAAAAGAGGTATTTGGGATGTCACAAGATTGGCATATGCAAGTTGATATATGTTTTTCGGCCATCAGGAAATTCTTTTAGTGAAATAGTTGTAAAGTCCAGAAGTATTACTTTGATATCCATATTCGATTGTCTTACACCAAGGATGACTCTAGGTGTTGTTTCCTGACTTAACATCAAGCACTTATGGGCATATCTCCAATTATGAATTTATTAGCTAAGCTTAGTTGACAATAATTTCATCAAATAGTTGCTTAAAATTGAATCTGGAGCCCAGCTAGTAGTCGAAAGCTATTCTTGGTTATGCTGAGTTGTGAATGAGCAAAGTGGCTTTAGTCGAATGCCACTGCTAGCTTGCAATTAGTGCTGTATAGACTATTTCAAGGTGCTGAATGAGGAAAAATTGGGGAAATAAAAAGCTGACAGATAGTCATATCAACACCTTTTCTCACTTCTTCTTGACTTATATTGTTATCTGATGTTTGATACGTTCATGATTTATCAATTGTTATTTTATTGACTTAAAAAAAACTCAACTGCATATGGTTTTTGTCTAAACTTTGTGTTCAAGGAGTTTCTTCTTGCGTTAGACATTATTTTGTTGTGTAATATCCCAGCATTTCTTTTTAATAGGACTGTAGATTGTAGCTAAAGATGTTAACACAGAATATTAATAATGGACAATATCTTATCATGAATGCTAAAATAAGTATCTGTAAGCAGAGAAGAGAAGCGTGAGGAACCAGAAACTCCCAGGTACAGGGATCGTGCTAAAGAGCGGAGAGAAGATCAAAACCCTGATTATGAGCCAACTGAGCTTGGTTCATTTCATGCTGTAGCTCCTCCTGGAACAGTTGATCTGAGGTATGACATCTAGGATATCTTATCTATGATACTGTACTTACTGAGAAAAATTGAACTCTTACTTTATTGATTTTACAGGTTAACTGATGCACATAAGATATCTATTGAGAACAGCAAGTATCTTGGAGGTTTGTTTACTGAACAAGTTTTATCTATATTTTCAGAGGAATGAGTTGTGTTTCCTATAAATAAATTATAGTTTCATTTCTTTGAACTGTACCTATTGGATATCCATACAAAATGATGAGTGCAAGTGATTATGGTGACATTTGTTACTATTCAGATGCTGTAATTGAATGTGATGTGTGATAATGTAACCCTAAGAATCTCTGTTTCTGATAGTACATTGGTTAACTTACTAGGTTCAAACACTTAGTTGAAGATAAAAAAGTTATTTTTATATGTAGGGCTAAACTTCTGAAAGAATTATGTTATTTAGATGTATCATTTTTCATGCTCTCATTCTTATAGCTAGTGTAAGCTATAATATATTGTTACTGGCACCCCATTAACTCTGGTTGTTATGTTGTCAGTTTGCTTTGGGGTAAAAAACATTCAAATGAGCTTAGAAATAGCCAGGCCTGAGGTAGAATAAGGTTTTCAAATGAAGAATAAAAAGTCTAATTTATAGAAGGATTGATAATATGGGCTGTTCTTATTAGGAAGTTACAAGTAAAATGCTAGTTTTAAAGAAACACTAAACAATCTGTTGCATGGACTCCTGTGGGAGACCATTTAAAATTTCACTCTCATCTGCTCAAAATTTGATATTTTTCTGCAAGAATCTTTTTGTCTATATATGTGTAGGTGCATTTCTTCAGTCATTTTTTGCTGTGTAAAGATGTGGACCTTGGACTAGTTCTTGGTACGAAGACAAAATGACATATTTGACTCTATTTTGAGAGAGTTACATGTTTTAGTATATATATATATGCCCGTCTCTTTATTTTTTAACTTTAATATGTGAGCACTCTTTAGTTATGTCCAGAAAATTTCTTTTTTAGGTTATATACAATTACAAATCATCCTATCAAAGTTGGATGGATTTGCCATTTTTTTGTCTTCTATTGCGCTGATTCAATTGGCACACCTAGTAAGTTGGTGCATTTGTAGTTTTCCATTGGACATATTCGTACCACTTTTGTCAATATTCTTTTGTTTCATACTTGATTGGTACTATTTGTGACTGTTCACTAATGCTGATAATTTTTATTCTATGTTTTTAGTAATCCTTTACATGAATTCCATTATCCATTATGCATATCTCTTCATTCATTTTGATGCAAAACTTGCCATATGCTATATAAGGATCATGTTGTACCGAGCTTTAAAGCTTGTTTGACTACAAAACCCTCTTTGTTTATGTTTTTATCATATTTATTTAATTTGCACTTACCTTTTCATTTCAAAATTTTCATTAGGGGATCTGGAACATACACACTTGGTCAAAGGGTTAGATTATGCTTTGCTTCACAAGGTAAGGAGTGAAATTGACAAGAAAACAGATGGTGAAGATGGGAAGGATGAACAGTCTCGGTATGTTATATGGTGAATATTGAACAAATAGTAGTTACTGTAGGATCAGATTCAGGTCTTTCAAAGTTGCAACTAGCCCAAATCTCTGTTTTGCAATAATATATATTCTTATTTAGTTATTTATACAGCTGTTGCATAATGTTTATGCAATTTTATATGGTTCAGTCGATTCATCACTTCTGAATATGACTAAAAGTCAGGTTCTTTTGATAATTAAGGGAATTCCATCCTTAAAATGTGGTCAAAATTTAGAAACTCCATTTACATGGTTCAACAGGATATCAATATGCAACTGTTTTGCTATATCCAAATGAGTTTTCATGATACTATTTAGGGCTGGATGCTACAGTGGAGTGGGTTTTGGTGGATTGTGGGTCGTGGAAGCTCACAATTTGTAATTATGCTTAAAATGAATTGTTTACTGTCAGCAAAAAGCATCGTAGCAACTAGTAAGAAGTGATTATTCATGAATGAAGATTAAGATATTGTAGACAATTCAGATTGAATGTGGGACAGAGATTTGAGGTAATGCAGCTTATGTGCATGAATTTTCCTTGAATAATCTTGAAAGAAGTAAACTCCTAAGTAAGCTTAAGTAATTTTCAAGGTCTTAGAAAAGCTTTAAAAATCTTTAAATTTGCCTTCGATATAAAGAATAGGGTTTGAGGGTTGATAAAGTGAATTTTTATCAGAGATATAGTGGCTGTTACTCTCAACTAGCCTCGGTACCGGACTGGACATGCTTAGGGCATCCTGGATGAAGGAAACGAACCCCGAGTTTACATTGGATTAGAAAGACATTAGACGATAATTTGTTTTGGCTAAAGGTGAAATCAAGGAGGATAAAATGCTAGGTGTCTATGAAGAATTGTAGAATTGATTAGTTGATTTTATTGTTTTTTGTTGTGAATTCCTGCTCTTCTGAATTATGCATACAATCTAACTTTATTAGTGATAAATAACTTATGAAATGCGATAAATTATCAGTCATTGTTATGAAAGTAGATGTAAAGAGTGTCAACATTAACTTTTAAGTCAAAATTGTCACCCAGGACACTCCCGTTGCTCATAAAATAATAGTGGGATTGTACGCAAATTACTTGATTAGCTAGAAGAAAAAAACTACATGTTATAGTGTTCCAACTATTTAGGATTGACTGTGTGGACTTTTCTTGGTATAGAGCTACAGTTAAGACAATATCAGTGGTTGAATAAGAACTATTAATTTTTTATTATTGTAAATAAAGTTTTGATATGTTTACATCTTACAGCACTTGTACTAATTTAGTCACCTTGTCCAACTAGAACATCTAAAGGCCCCATTTGGGCATCTTCCTATCATCTTAAAAAGTTTAAGATCTATTGTGGCAGTAATTACTGCCTTGATGTATATACTCCTTTCTAGTTATAACATTTTGATCCTCGAGCGTCGATGATCTGACAACTATCATATAAAGCTTCTCTTCCAATTTAAGGGGCACATAGGGTTCATTAAAACTTCTAATGGCCCTCTTCTGCTATCTTCCTTTCATCATTATCTTGCAGAAATAATATATCCAATTTAAAACAAAAATCCTCTCTGTATATGTGTTTTACATTAATATCATGCACACTATACATTGACAATGGGACTCGAAGTCTTGACCATTTGATTTTGCAAAGAGTACTTGGATCACCAGGGTGTCTCCTCAGAGACTGGTAATCCTAGATGCCTAAAATACTTGTAGGATCTTATGCATCTATTTAAGTATTTAACTATACTCTTAATTTTTTTATTTTTTACAATTTCTAGAGTTACAATTCATAAATTCAGTTTTAGTTCTACTTGGTTTAAGACCCTTATTTTCTTGAATTTGACTCCATATAATTTTTTTTAATTAATCCGACTTTCATTAATGCAAACCATATTATTTAGGAAGCTAAATTATGATGAGAGTTTATATTGAATATGGCAACGATTTAAAAAGGCGCTCGCCTAGGCGCTCGGTCGAGGCGAGGCGAGGCGAGGCCCGAGCGCCTCGCTAATCTCCCAGGCGGCGCGCTTCAAACAGGCGCTGCCTGGGCGCTCGCCCGAGCCCAGGCGCTGGGCGCTTCGGGCGAGCGCCTGGGTTAACCAAGGCGACCGAACCAGGATTTTAGGTCTGGTTCAGTCCTGGTTCGGTCTCCGATGGTTAGTTGGTTCAATCGAACCAACTAAAACTGCTATAAGTGACAACCAAACCCTAACCCTCGCCGTTGCCGCTCCCGATCCCGATTCCGATCCCGCTGCTCGCCACTGTCGCTGCTCGCAAATGCTGTTGCTGTCGTTGCTCGCAAACGCTGCCGTTGTCGCCACTCGCGCCTCCCGCTGCTCGGCGCTCTCGCTCCCGCTCCTGCTGCCGCCGTCGCTACTCGCAAACGCTGTCGCTGTCGCTGCTCGCGCCTCCCGCTGCTCGCCGCTCCTGCTCCCGCTCCCGCTCCCACTCCCACTCCCGCTGCTCGCCGCTGTCGCCACTCGCCACTGCCGCTGCCTCCTTACACTCCGCTGCCGCTGCCGCTTCCTCTTTTCTCAGTCAACAAGCTCAGCACCCCCTTACACTTCCTTCTTCTCCTTCTGTTAACAGTATACTGTATACTGTTAAATATTGTTAGGTTTATTTGAAATTATTAATTTTCAATATTGGTAATAGATTTTCTTAATTTAATAACATATTTTAATTTAAAATTTTAAATAATTATATTTATTAATTATATTATATATTTTTTATATTTTAGCGCCTCGCTTCGCTCGGGCGAGCGCCTCGGGCGTTTTTGGACCTTGACGCCTTTTGGCGCCTAGCGTTTTTTAAATCACTAGAATATGGCTAGTAAACTCAACCATTAGCAAAATGAGAAGAAGAGGACCTGAAGCCGATTCTTAATTGTCTCATTTTCTAAATATGTAATCATCTTTTTACCGAGGAATGAGCATGCTGATGTGCCACCTGTGTTGGCATGGTATTGACAATGACATTGTGTTGTCATGGTATTAAATATAGCATTGTACTGACAAGGAAATGTACTGACATTGCATGGAATATGGCTATTTTTCGAAGTCGATACTATATTTTCCATAGTTTGGACTTCCATAACGTTTCCATATCTTCATTAACACTACTGACACCAATTACTTCCTGTTCCTTACAGAACTTCCAAGGAAGACCAGCCGCTTACATTTCGTACTGCAACTGCCAAGGTTCATGAGCTCATCCAATGACTATCTTATTGGGAATTTCTTTTGTCTATATTGCCTATATGTTGGGATACCCTAGGGGAAAAATTTTCTTGAGCTTCATATTGCTAATGTTTTTTTCCATTATTGCAGTCAGTGTATCAGTGGATTGTCAAACCACAAAGCAATATAAAGGCAAATGAAATGTTTCTTCCTGGACGGATGGCATTCATTTTTAACATGGTAAAATTTTCTTTTGTATTCTATCTTTTACCATTGTAGGATACAAGTATACAACATTGTTGTCCTTGCATAAACTCCGTGATTCTTCATTCTTCATCATATTAGCATGTGTGCTGTTAGTTTTTTGTTAGAATTATAGTATACTTCCATAAAGGGACTAGAACATAGTATATATCAGGGTTTGTTGTGCCGTGGCATATTGCCTGGTACAGGTGGTATGTAATGGTCCAATAGGAGACCAGTATGAATAGTACATATCGGTCTGTCGGTATGTCCCATCGTACGGATTGGTACATATCATACCGATCGCTGGTCGGTATAACGGTACGGACCGATCAGACGAACCATGATATATATCTTGCATTATTGTTATTAAAAGTTTTTACTCGTAAATGATCGGACCTACAACATGTTCCTTGGAGAAGTTTGTTTCTCTTACTCTTTAAGGTTATGGTTTAATTTGCTTGCTTGTGACATCCCAAATATTTGAAGTGGCAAGTATTCAGTTGAAATGTTGCTCCTGAGCACATTTGTTACTTGAGATAAAGCCTTAAAGTTACCTACGAACTAAAGCTTTGTTAATTGGCCTTGGACATGTGTGTTGTCTGTAGATGCATTTCAATTTCTTAAAGTTTCTTTTTTGTTCTTATACCAACCAATCTGCCATTGTCAGACACTGACTTTGTTTTTCTTTGGTAACTATGATATGCCATTTTTTACTTAAGCAATTTAAGTATATATGATATTGTCATCATTACAGATTCGAGACCTGGATTTACTTTATGGTATTTATTTTCTTTTTCACTCAGTTCTGATATTATTGATCTATTGTATCTATATTTGATTTATTTTGGTCTGTAAAGAATTTTATCGTATCACATACAATTATTACTTGTGCTCTTTACTAGGAGGATGGCTTATCACATGATATCCCTACTACTCTTCATAGGAGCAAAGCTGACTGCCCGGTCCCAGAAGTACTTAGTCTTCCACTTTGACGTGATTATTATTATTTAATTAATTAGTTAATGTCACCCTTACCCCATTGATCCTGCAGGAAATGGTTACTGTCAGCGTGGATGGTTCTGTCCTTGAGCGGATTGCTAAAATAATGACATATCTTCGTCTTGGATCATCAGGGAAGGTTCTTAAGAAAAAGAAAAAGGAGAAAGAAATTAAAGGTATCACGTACAATTTGGAAAAGTAACCCACATGAGAACTAATTAGATTCAACTTCTTTTTTTGGACCTTTGACTTGATATGACTTAATTGTCAGGAGGAATTATATTTATTATGCAAGAATAATATGATCACAGTATTGGAAGTTGCACTTGTTAATATCGACCAAGGTTTTAAACACTGTAGCTTGCTGACTGATACAGGTTGTAGATACTGCTTCAATGCTGGACCACTTTGTGAATCAACCATTTTAACAGAAGCTAAGAAGCAGGCTATAGCGGTTATTTTCAGGACTGAACTAGTTGGTTTGAGTTTATCTTGATATAAATGCTAAAACAAATGGTAGATCGGTTTAATTATAAAATTTCTTCACTGGCTTGACACTGGGGATGATCGAGATGGAAAAGTGAAATGAAGTAGGAAGTTAGTATAGATTTTTTACTTGTGTACTTTTCCTTTTTTTATCTTTATTGGTGGGTACTGGGACCCACACCAATTTGACATGGAACTGGTATGGGTAGGGATGTCAAGATTGAAAACCTTGGTATCAATCATGGCAGCAATTGTGACCTAATTCATTTGGTCTAATCTAACTAAAACTAAGAGGTTGGCAGCAAAGTCGCAGCTATCAGAAGAGAGAAGTTCAAATAGATACCAAACAATTTGGAGATAATTAGGAGGCAAAAGAAGCATAGTAAGAAAGGAGAAAGTGGAAGAAGAAAAAAGACTAGGTTAGAGATATACTGCCACCCAGAAAGAGGCCTTTCATATGTTCTATCTGGGACAGTCTTGCTGCTTTTGAATAGGGACTTCTAGACCTTGTAAGACTTTTAAAAAAGATCAGAGAGAAGAAAAAGAGCTCCCTGGAATATAAACTGGATGAGTAAGAGACTTGTTTAATGTTTGAAATTGGCTGTTTAGCAACCTCTCAGTACCTTTCTGTTGAGATTAATTGACGGCGATGTGGCTTGTTTGACTTTTCTGATTTGGAGAACTGGCCAACCCAAAAGCAGCAAACAAATGGGATAATGGTGCTGGTTGGTCACAATGAGAGGTTTAAGGACTATTGCAAAGTAATTGCTTGGGGATATTCTGCCAGAAGACAAGCAACAGCAAAGGGCCTACAATCTTGGTTTTCTTATAGAATTTTCACAACAAAGCAATAGATAGTCCAAACAATGCTCTGTTGGTAGATACCATAAGTGAAGGTAACATGGATCACCTTTATAATGAATAGTACCTGTTACAGATAACCGAGGAAGTCCCTAGACTGACAGAAGAAGTAGAGAAAGTGATGAGTTTATTGAGAGAGGAAGTCCACTGGTCATTACACTTCTTTCAATAAAAAAACATTCACATGTATTGAAAGGGAACTTTTGGCATCTCTTTTCTATAAAGAATTAATAGACCTATTCTATGACCAACTGAACTATTTTGCAACATTCTTCATGTATATTTGTAACTTTTTAAATAGCTGTTGACTTTCACTTTTAAATTGATTTAAACCATTTGGATCTGGAGACCAATTATACTGACAATATTTACTAAAACTCTTATTCGAAGATGATCCAGAAACTAAAGAAATTAGCTTGCTGAGCTAAACCATAGTTAATTGTTTTCACTGGCAGGGAAGATTTCTGGAATTGCTAATGGTCATGATGAAGAGAAGCCTGGACAACACTCTAGTGACATCAGGAAGCCCCATCCACAACGAGAAATGGCACCTGCTCATCGCAAGAGTAATGTTGATGCAAAGGAGAAGAAATCTCTTCCTATTGCTAGAATTGAAGTGGATGACATATTTGTAGGCGATGGAGTTGATTACGTTGTTCCTAGTAAGGACATGAGTCAAAGCCCAGTTTCAGAGGACATGGAAGAGTCTCCACGTATCCGAGAGAAGCAGTCTTATTTCAGTGAACCTGTTTATGGTCCCATCCCACCTCCTGAAACCGCTCAAGCATGGCAGCAAACAGTGAGTTCATTCTAATTTGATTTTCTTTCTAGTGAAAAAGTGGTCACTGCTTATATGAGAAATGATTGTAGTGATACTTTATTTCTGGTAAAAGATAGATAAAATTTCATAGGATTATTTGTCATGGGAACTTGGTATGATTAGGTTTAGAAGATTCTTCATGATTCTTGATCTTCCTCTTGTTCATGCTTTGCTTAGCCTGAGCTGGTCAAAGAATTCAGCCAACTTCATATTTTTTCATCTTAATATGAATGTTCACTCTTCTTACCTCTATCTTGCAGAATGGGTATGATGCCATTCAAGCTCAAATGGTGGCCGCTGGATACCAAGGAGAGTGGTCAGAGTATCAGTACACTGAACAATTGGCCTATCCTGAACAGTATCTGCAACAAAATATGCAGGGCTATGATGCATTGGCAGGAGCAAATGTCTCCCAAGATCCACGTTTTATGACTCAAGAAGACAAGGACCGTGGTTTAGGGTCTGTTTTTAAGCGTGATGACCAAAGGCTTCAAAAACTAAGGGAAAAGGATTCTCGTGAGAAGGATCCAAATTTTATATCTGAAAGTTACTCCGAATGTTATCCTGGTTATCAGGAGTACAATCATGAGGTGATAGACAGTGATGACGAAGATGACTTGTCAAAAATGGACATGGGCGGCCGTGTAAGTAATCCTTTGTTTTAGAAAATGTTTTCTGGTACATAAACATCCTGTAGAGTAGATCTAATTTTCTGTTACCTTTTCACTTCTTTTAATTCATCAATCTGCTAAGATTATCTTATATGACATGCATTGTGAATATTTCTGAAAAAAGGAGCGGCCTAGTGCATGAGGCTCCCATTAATTTGGGGTTTGTCAATGTAAGCAAGAACCAAGGAAAGAGTTGTTTTCGTGACTAAAAACCCTAAAATAAATTTAAAGGTCTGAAGTATAAAGGGCGAACCCAATGTACAAGGAAGGCTTCTGCCAATACGGAGTCTGTGGAGGAAGTATTTGAATATAAAATAGTGCTGCACAATGTTCTTAGCAGTTTTATGGCATTAGATTTTGATGCAATTTTTTGGAGGAAGAACAGTAAATATTTGTCCTGCTAACTGATACAACTGTTTTTTGAATCCCTTGTTTTACCTAAGCTAGTTGCTAAGCTCTTTCACTTGTTTACTTGCAGTCAAACGTGTTTTGCTGTTATTTTTCTATTTTCATCTGCAATATCAAGTCACTCATATCTGTCTGTCATGGTTGAATTGTGGTTAATTATCCTGCTGCTGCTAATGTTTTAAGTTTTACAAATAAGTACAACAGGCACATATTTTAAAATGCATGCCCTTGTATCAGCATCGTTTGTTTGCTCAAACAAGCAATATTGGTACTTGCTTTTCTTTTCTGATTTTTAACAAACAGTTTGATTCTATGCTAAACAATTGATGTTGTACTGGATTATTTTATTTGATATTAGTGTAGAGATAAAGCATAGTTCATTGGATTACCAGGTCTTATCCATCTCCATATTCAGGAAGTAGGTGATCCAATAGTTGGTATGCAGATTTGGTTTTATTTTTTTGGCATTTTGCTGGGATGGACATAGTATACATGAGTGGTCTGGTCCAATCCAAAAGCCCTCGTGGGACATTTGTCCACCCAGCTTGGCCATGATGGAACGATCAGTCTAATTGATCCCAGTCGATTCAATTAGCTGCTTCCAGATGATCGGGGTCTAATTTGAACTTTCTAGTCATGCTAGTTATCGGAAGGACATACTGATTCTGATCACTAATGATCCATAAAGTTTGTTGGCACCAATGATGATGCTAAATCACATAGCTGAATCTGAAGCTGAGTTTGGTTGTGTACCATGCATGAAGATTCTCGAAACAATCTATGATATCTTTCTGAGATACAGCAAGTAGTAGTGAGTTTGTGCATAATTGAAGAAACCTTGTTTGCAGTATAATCATGGTGTTTGGGATTGCATTCCATGGCCATGCCAATCACAGATTGAACATGTAATGTGCTCGATCATGCCATGCTTTGCACTTGCTGGTGCATATAGAACCCAAGAGAAATTGCTCCTTTTCTGAAAAGATATTCTAATGTTTCATGTGGTGTCTTCTGCTTTTAATACACCTGCATGGTGGCATACTCTTCATCCTACAGTTGCATTCATCTTTATGTTATTGAGCTTTTATTATGCTAATACATGATTCTGGAACAGGCAAAAGGTCGTCTTCACAGGTGGGATTTTGAGACAGAAGAGGAGTGGGCTAAGTACAATGAACAAAAGGAGGCGATGCCAAAGGCTGCTTTCCAATTTGGAGTCAAGATGCAGGATGGACGGAAGACGAGGAAGCAAAACAAGGACCAGAAGCTTACTAACGAGCTTCACAAGATCAATAAAATCCTCGCAAGGAAAAAGGCAGAGAGAGAGGGCAATGATGATGGTGGGGAGTACAATGATGATCCGCAACCTGGAAAGAAGCTTCGGATCTAAATCTCAGGTTGTATAACAGGTGTATTGATACATCTAACTTGAATCTTGGACTAGCTCGAGTGACTGGATAAGTGTTGTAGTTTGTTTCCGATCGTAGCGTATACAATGTGTGTGTGACAGTGTACTGGTATGAAATCTAGAATTTTTGGGAATGCAAAAAGTTTCAAAGGTATTTAATCAGCATTCTTCATATTGATTTGACTTATAACTAGAATTGTGGCTTTACTATGGAATGAATTATTTATTTGATTTGACTTTTTTCATATTTGATTTTGTTGTTGTTGTTAGTGTTCCATATCCTTTATGCCATCCCATTCCTCTCATTCCTGCCCTCGAAGGTTTTCATTCTCTCCTTTGTCATCTATCTTCTTCATTCTCCCTATCTCTTTCAAGTGTGTCCATTAATCTCTGCTCCCTCCCATGCTTAGCTTGGTGTTGGCCTCCTCCCTCGACTTCCAGGTTCAGCCCAAGGTGTGTCTGGTTCAGTTGGCTTCCCGAGGTGGTGGCCTCAGTCCTCATTGCCGTTGTCGTCGATGGTACTTCTTTTTCTCTTATTTATCTCACTATGAGTAGGCTTGGTAGATAAGTCGTCGTCGATGGTACTTCTTTTTCTCTTATTTATCTCACTATGAGTAGGCTTGGTAGATAAGTCGTCGTCGATGGTACTTCTTTTTCTCTTATTTATCTCACTATGAGTAGGCTTGGTAGATAAGTCGACATCTTTTGCTCTCATTGTTCAGTATTTAGATTTGTGATGGAATAATATATCCAACTTCTTCTATTTGTGGATTGTAATGATCTGTTCTCAGTTACAATTGACATTTTTCTTCTCTTTGATTTACTGTTTACCAGTATTCTCTCTCTTTTAAACACCATGAACGCTTATTTAGTTGCGAAAAGCAGAGAATCTATAGTGTTATGGTGTAATGCTTTCTTGTCCAAAATTTCCACAGGACTTTAATCTTGTCAAAGAGTACTCCTTTACATGAAATATCTACAGCAGATGGTAGAAAGAGTGCCCTGTGAACCCTAAATCACTTTTAAACAGCCGAGGAGGATATGTATTCAGGCTTAATGCTGAGCTTCTTAACACCGAGGACAAGTCTAAAAGATCTCAGCATAAAATGTATATGATGTGTCCAATACAGATACAAGAATTCTGACTTCGAGTTTGCTAGCAAAGAGTAGAGTAAAGCATTTTTCTGGGTAAAAACATCTCTCTACTTCAAGAGAAGCTTCAACATCAACTACTTGGGTAAATTATGCAGAATTATGAATGACAGATCTGAGAAAAAGTCCTTCGACTCCTTCTGCTGGAATCATCACATTGAAGAGATGATGCAACTGTCGTCGGGTGTTATTTCCACCAGAAATGGTTTGTTTACTTTTTGTTTCTGCATCATTCTTCCACAGATGTACAAAGGAGGATATGGTGACAACAACACAAATCTCATCCTTCAAAATTTTCTAGAGAACATTAACATAAAAAGAGACGATCACTTCCGGAGTGCACAAATCGCTTCCGGTACACAAAACTCCCATGCCATTTGTTTTGCAACAGCAAGAACGAACACCCTCTATCTGTCTCAGACAAATTAGTTGGTGGACTGACATCTAAAGGGAAAGCAAAAGAGAAGGATATCAAAGCCAATCCCCTAGGATCTTTGATGGCCCCTTGGTGGATTCACTCCATCAGTCTTCGACGTCTCCGTGGCTCGTGGACTGCACCAAAAAGCACGAGGTATGATTACATGCCATGAATGAAGCTATTGGAATATGATTTGATCTTTTTTTTCTTTTAAGCTATATGTATGACTCACTGGAGGCGCGAGAAAAATATTGAACAGATGAATGATGCTATTAGAAAAATAAGCATCATTCATGATTATACACATGAATGATGCTATTAGAATATCTAATTGTATCTCTAACTCACTAGTGGTTCAAAAAATAAATGAATATCCAACAACAACAAGAAGTGGAAAAGGATTCAATATAGGAACTTCCGAGTTTTTTTTTTTTTACATTATCAGTCAGTATCAATTTTTTCATACAAAAGCTTAAGCCAGTCAATTAGATTAATAATAATAATAATAATAATAATAATAATAATAATAATAATAATAATAATAATAATAATAATAATAATAATAATAAAAGGAGAGTATATACTGATGGAATGGATGGGGGACTCGGGTCGGATCTGACGGCGTCCAAGTCCTGCAGGTGAGCCACCTTCCTCGAGAAGGACTTGGTGACAAAGCGGTCCGCCTCGCCGGCCACGTGCTCCGGCTCCTCCACCTCGGCCATCATCTCCCTCTTCTTCTTGCTCACGCGAGCGCCGGGCGAGTGCGCCAACTGCTGGTTCGCCGCGTGCGCGCCGATGGTCAACGCCATCAGCACCAGCCCCAACATCACGCCGATCGGTGTGAACTCCGCCTTCGATTCCCTGATGGCACCAAACGTTTCACAACTTCTACGTACATTCATATACGTGTATTCATGCATGCATGCGTTCACGTATAAATAACTTATTGAGCTCGTCAGCATTAAAGGACTAGATATACGAAGGATTGATGAAGGTATGTATGTGACGAAGTCGGACCTCAGCTTGCTGCCATGGTCATGATTGATAAATCCAGCGCCTACCGATGACATGGGCTTCATCTTGGGTGTGGTCGAGGTTGAGAGGCGTCGTGTCGACCCCACGCGGCGCGCTACCGATCTCCAATGTCCCTGTAGGGGATTACGGAGGAAGGACACGCCATTAGTAAAGCAGAGAGAGAGAGAGAGAGAGAGAGAGAGAGAGAGAGAGAGAGAGAGGGATATGTGGATTTGTTGGTGGTGAAGAACGGACCGCTGCCATGATCGATGAGAAGATGTGTCAAACAAAGTTGAGCTCGCCGACGAGAGTCTGTCTCTTAGCGAGGGTTGATATAGGCATGGGGAGAGCGAGTGAGTTCTTGACACGTGGCGGAAGCAAGTGACAACGTGATGTAGGTAGGTCTCAGGGACGGGAGGATGGTTGAAGAAAAGGTCAACGGAGGTAGCGGAGGCCCGTTGACCGAGTTGATTCGTACGTGGATTTGCCGTCGAGAGTCAGAGCAGGAAGTCCCCTTTGACCCCAAAAAAAAATGGATTCGACGCTCACGTTATTATTTGGACTTGAGGCCCATACGCTCATAGTCAACTAAAACAATGATCGCCAAGAATTGGGTCAACCATTTTTATTTGAATCGAACCAGCCAACGAGCTTCGGATCACACCGATGAATCAATTGATCACACCGATGAATCAATTGATTAGACACGTATTTAATTAGATATATTTTAATATAAAAATAATTTTAAGAAAGTTTATATGTAGCATTAGAAGATATTTTTATAAAAATGTCCCTTTCACGATGGTTCATTTTGATTTATAAAACATGAAGAAAGCACATTATCATGCAAAATAAGCCAAATGGAATAATATCAACCAATTAAAAAAAATTGAGTATTTATTCCAACATAAAGATTATGTTATCATCGTGAGCTTTTCACTTCTTTTCCAGCACATGCTTCCAATGTCTAATCTCTTGTTTTATTTCGATTATATATATATATATATATATATATATATTGGATCGGTTAATTCCTTGTCTCTTAAATTGTATTCTACTCAGATGAGAAGATTAAAGACACACAACCGAGGAGTCGGTAGTAATTTTTTACTTTTATAAAATTGTAAAACATTATTCGTTTTCATTGAATAGATAAAATAAGTTCAAAGAGAATCGAAGACAACCTTATATCAGAGTTATATTGAGTAAATGATATATGAGACACCAAAAAGGTGAGGAGAGGAATGATCGAGGAGGTTAAGCAGTGGGCGAAGAAAGAAAGACTAGTAAATAAAGATTTTGTTGTAGGAGGAAGGAACGAATGACGAGACATAATAGATGGGCGAAGAAAGAAAGACTAGTAAACAAAAGTTTTGTTGGAAGAGAAAGGATCGAATGACGAGACATAATAGACGGGCGAAGAAAGAAAGACTAGTAAAAAAAAGTTTTGTTAGAGGAGAAAGGATATGATGACAGGCAATACGCGTCCGAGAGAACAAAAGAGGAAGATAGGAGACAGACAGAAAATGATAAAGCCAAGGGAGCAATACTTTTTTCACCTGTATTATTAATTTAATATAAATATCTTCAACAATAACTTATAAGAAAACCTAAAATGGAAATCATGCGAACCATCCAAAAACGTCTCCAGTCAATTGATCCATCATTATTTACCAACAAGATTGTACTGCGTTGTTCGATTGAATTTTTCTTAAAAGCAGTAAGCAAATTTTGTAAATTTACTTGAATTACATTTGAGGGATTTTAAGTGGTACAAACATCATAAACATAGATAATATCCTCACAATTTGCCAATATTTCCGTTGCTCTCTCTCTCTCTCTCGCTTCAGCGGATGAGAAGAGAGAAGAAAAGAGTAAAAAAAAGAGACAACTTGAGCATTAAAAATCTCACAAACATGAAGAGTTTCTTTCTTGGACTGCAGAAATTATTATAATAACCATATTCAAATTAATGCACCAAAAATAATTGTCATCTTTTAGCTGAAAACATAATCATTATTCGTAGGTAATCATATGAAGTAAAAGCACACCGGAGATGTAATTGGTTGAATACATAATTTGCAAGTCATAAATTGCGTTACACCTCGGTCACCTTATAAATCTGATTTGTTGTTGAATGACTCCACAATTGATATGGACGGTTCGATAGGGCATGGTTATTAGTTTTTGCAGAGATGTAAGCGAGTTAACCCTAACAATACTACTACATGCTTCACCGTACAAGGAAGCTTAACTCACATATAACATTACTCTAGAAAAAGATAAAGGTGAGAATAATTCATCAGTTCTCAATGCATAATTTATAGAGACCCTTTAGCTCTTCTACATCTGCTTCTGAAAGAGGGTTGATAGCATTGCTTTGCTTTGAAAGCACAGCTTAATAGTCGAACAGATATTGAACCAAGAAAGTAGAAATCTTTAAAATCCCATTCCTTCTTTCCAATTCATGAAACCATTCAAGTAAATAAAAGAAGATAATTCAGTACCTGGGATGATTACACTATTTAGAAAGTAACATATAAAGGGAAGAACCCTCTCCTCGTAAACATCTCAAATTTTTTATGTCGGCTTTCATCACAGCTGACAAATACATGATAATGAGAGTAATAATAAAGGGATGAACCCTTGGGTGGGGTTTGGGTAACACGAATTCCTCAAATTGAGGAAGGATGATTACTCCTCCAGAACCTTGTATTTTGTACCCAGCCAGGTGATTATGTCAAGCAGAACAAAGAAAAAACCCGAAGGCACAAAACTCAGAAAACTATCAGCAGCATCATAATCACTACTTTTTGCCAAGGTCACCATTACTAGCAATGTATCTGTACAACTGGACCGAAAGGATGACGATAAAAGCTCCGGAAGATAGCCTTATTTCCAGGTTTATTGAAACAATAACAGACAACCTCACCCCGATGAGTTCTTTCTCGCTGCATAAATTCGGTAAGCACCTAATCCTACAACTGCTACAGCAGCTCCAACTGTATGGCAAGGCAAACAAACAATTAAGACACAACAGATAAGAGTCAACAGCACTATAAAGAACAGCATACAGTTTTGAGGCTTTAGAAGATACAGTCATCATTCATAATCCCTGGAACTGCAGGCACATATATATGCATGTATAAAACATTAAGTAAATCCTCTTTAACATAAAGATGGATGGACAAATGAGAAGGGAGCATAATAGATTATGTTAACAGTCTTAATAGGAAAAGGAGTTCAAGAGTTACATTGGAGAATAAGAAACTTGTGTCCTAGTACTAACATCAGTTTGGTTCTTATTGAGAACAAAGTAATCTAACAAAGTAATCCGACGTAGAAACTGCTGCTAGTGTTTAACCAATTTCATTGTCTACTACTAATTCATTACATATGTCCTCATATCCAGAACAGTTCCAATTTCACTGCAGAATATGTAAGCATCATCTTTCTGAATGCACTTTGCCTGGAAACCAATATCCTTTAAAAGAAACTGTGGCAACTTTCCAACGTAAAATTATAAGAAGGCACAAATTATAGATAAAATGAGAGGATAATCAATGTTCAGAGATGAAAAAATTGAAACTCTTAGGAACAGACAGAGAATTAACTTAGAAGGTAAACAGAAAAACATGTGAATATCATGTGTCCGAGCAAGGCTAAAGTTCATTAACAATTTTGCAGTGATTTAAAAAGCGTTAGGCGCCAAGGTTCCAAAACGCCCGAGGCGCTAGGAGCTCTGTCACGGACTTAGCTGGAATTGCCTAAGCCGTGAGGCACCATTGCGACAAAGACGCAAACTTAGCTTGAGTTGCCTAAGTTGCGAAGCACACTTGCGCTAACTTCTCGAACTTAGCTAGGATTGCCTAAGTCATGACGCGCACTTGCGATATGCATCTGCAAAGGGTCAGCCAATTTGCAACCTCACTCAGGTCCTGAAGGACCTATAAAAGAGAAAGTTGATTAGTTCGAAAAACGAGCGACGAACAAGTCTCGACATCTCGCGGAAATGGAAGCTTTACAAGCAATTCAGCGAGCACCTTGCGTGCATAAGAGAAAAGAGGAGGAAAACAAGGACTTTAAAAAGTAGAATGAACAGTTGCAAGTCTACAAACAACTGCTCACCGGGTGCCGGGCACGAAGGCAAGTTCCCGTCAAGTTAACGTACGAACTTGTAAAGATTTTTCAACGCCCGACAATATACCGAAGCCCCATCCAGCCCTATGCCACTCGGGGGGTTCCAAGATGCTGAGATGGCTGACGTTTTGCGTGCAGCTGCGACTTGCAGAAAACAAGCCGTGGCAGGCGAAAACGGAGCCATTTTGGGGCAGTTCGGCCTGACGCGACGAGCGATCGCACAACAGCACTGTAACCTATTCGAACATGCATTTTTACAAGCAAAAACACACAAAACCAAGGCAAAACAAGCTACCATGTCTTTGTACAAGCATGCAAAAGTGACGAATGGTTCGTTGAACGAAGTTGTTGCGGGTGCGCGACGACCGTTCATGGCATTCTCCCCCACTTAAACTGTCGACGCCCTCGTCAACGCTTGTTGGTAGTTGTTGATGACTGCTTCTTCATGTCGTAGGGCGTCTTCGGGCTCCCAATTGGCTTCGGTTTGGGAAAGCTTTTGCCACTTCACCAAGTACTCGGTCTGCTCAGTTCTATTGGGTAGCTTTATCTTGCGATATGCTAAAATGATTTCAACTCACTTTTCGTAGGAAGCTCTGGTGGCGGGTAGTCGAGTTGGAACACTTCGGAAAGCATCTTGCGGATCTGAGAGGCAAGCTTTCAAGTTGCTGGCATGAAAAACATTGTGAATTTTGAGTCACGTCGGTAGCTGCAACTTATAAGAGACGTTGCCCACCCTACTGATAATTGGGAAGGGCCCTTCATACTTGCGCACCAATCCTTTGTGTACTTTGTTCCTAAAGAATTGGAGGGATGCTGGTTGGAGCTTTACGCCCTTCATACTTGCGCACCAATCCTTTGTGTACTTTGTTCCTAAAGAATTGGAGGGATGCTGGTTGGAGCTTTACCAACACCAAATCGCCGACTTTGAACTCTTGCGGTCGCCTTCCCAAGTCTGCCCACTTCTTCATCTTTGGCCGCCTTCTCTAAGTAAGCCCGCGCAATATTTGCATTTCGGTGTCATTCTTTTACAAAATGATATGTTGACGGACTACTCCCAGTATACCCAATAGCCAAGGTGTGAGTTGACGGTTGTTGTCCTGTAATGATGTCGAAGGGGCTCTTGTTGGACGCAAAGCTCCACTGCAAGTTGTAGGAGAATTGGGCTATATCCAATAGCTTCACCCAATCTTGTTAGTTGGCACTCACGTAGTGCCGAATATATTACTTAAGGAGCAAGTCTATTCTTTCAATTTGGCCATCCGTCTGGAGATGGAGGCTTGTGGAGAAGTATAACTTTAGACCTCAACAATTTGAATAGCTCGATCCAAAATCATCCCAGGAACCGAGCGTCTCGATCACTGATGATAGTGTGCGGGACTCCCCAATACTTCACCACATTCTTCATCATCAGCTTAGTCGCCTCCTCTGCTGAACAATGTAGGGGTGCAAAGTTGCAGACATTGAAAATTAATCGACCACCACGAGTATCGATCCGAGTCCCCCTACTGCCGATAAGCTTGATATGAAGTCCAAGGAAATGCTCTCTCACGACCTTTCTAGTACTGGCAACGACTCCACCCACTGGCTTTCGCTGCTCCACCTTGTCTTGTTGGCAAGTGAGGTACGTTCAAACATATTCCTCCACGTCAGTCCCCATCTTCGGCTAGTAGAAGGCCCTCTCCACGAGAGCCAAGGTTTTGTGAATACCCAGATGTCCAGCCCAAAGGGAATCGTAACACTCTCTTAAGAGTTCACGCCTCAAATTGTCCACTCGAGGAACATAAACCCTATTCCCTTTTGTGTAAACGAGTCCCTCCTGGACCCAAAATCGTCGTGCCTTGCCTTCTTTGATGAGTTGCATCATGGTTACTGCCTGGGGATGACTTGCTTGGTCTCTGCCCTCCAATTGTATGACATTCACTCGCTCCACTTTCCGGCTCAATGCATTGACCACAACATTTGCTTTTCCGATCTTGTACTCCATTGCTATATCAAATTCAGCTAGGAAGTCCTGCCATCGTGCTTGCTTTGGGGAGTATTTCTTTTGAGTTTGGAAATAGCTCAAAGCGATATTGTCTGTACTCGGCACAAATCACGATCCGAGAAGGTAGTGCCACCAAACTCGTAGACAGTGGACCACCACTGTCAACTCCTTCTCGTGCACCGGATATCGCCACTCGGTCTCGTTGGGCTTGCTGCTCTCGTAGGCCACCAGGTGACCCTCCTACATGAGTACTCCAATAGTGAAGTCTGAAGCATCTGTATGGACTTCGAATGGCTCCCCATAGTTCGGCAATTTGAGCAATGATTCTTTCAACATAGCAGACTTCAGATCTTAGAATGCAGCTTCACATTTGTCAGACCACCTCCAAGGCTGCTCCTTCAGCAACTCCGTCAGTGGAGTTGCACGCTTCGAATACCCCGCTATAAAGCGTCGACAGTAGTTGACAAAACCAAGGAAGGATCTCAGCTTCGGCACCTTCTTTGGAGTTCGCCATTTCGCGATAGCTTGCACCTTTGATTTGTTCATGTGAATGGAGACATCACCGATTCGATCCTCAAGAATAAGATCTCTGTTTGAGCAAACACTTCTCCCTTTCCATGAATAAAGTGTTCTCCCTATGAACCTTGAAAATTGTCTGGAGGTGTTCGACATGCTCCTCGAGCGTTTGGCTGTAAACGACGATATCGTCCAAGTAGACGACCACAAACTTATCCAAATACTCCTTGAATAGTTGGTTCATAAGAGTGCAGAATGCGATCGGAGCGTTGGTTAAGCAGAAAGGCATCACCAAGAACTCGAATGCTCCGTACTTGGTCACGCAAGTAGTCTTCGCTTCGTCGCCTTCAGCAATGCGCAGCTGCCAGTACCCCGACCGAAGGTCGAGTTTAGAGAAGTACTTTGCTTTGCCCAATTGGTTGAACAAGTCCGCAATAAGCAGGATGGGATACTTGTTCTTCACCGTCACTTTGTTGAGGTCTCGATAGTCGACGCATAGTCAAAGACTCCCATCTTGTTTCTTTCGGAAGAGAACTGGAATATGAATTGTCACGGACTTAGCTGGTTTTGCTTAAGTCCTGCGGCACCCTTGCGTGTCCGTCCGCAAAGGTCAGAATTGTCACGAACTGAAGCCTCCTATTGTCCCTTAGGACCAACAAAAGAGAGACCGGGTTAGAGAGAACACCTCAATCGGGATCCACAAGCAAACATCTCCGAAAAACACTCCATAGACAATACAAATTACAAACAGACTTTACAAGCTCTGAACAGTTGCACAACAAAGGGTAAAATGGTCCATTACAGACCGAAAATCTCTCACACGTGTCTACATGACACAACCTTTATTACAAGCCTAAAGAGGCCACCAACCTAACTAAAATGGGACTATTAAGCCTTCGGCCGTCCCTCTACATGCTGTACAAAGCATGAACATACCAAAAGACACGGACATACATAAGCATTACATCAAACATCCTATTTAGAAGTTTGTCCGTGACATTCTCCCCCACTTATTCCTTCGACGTCCTCGTCGAAGCTTTTGTCGACACTGCAACTCCTCGCCTTTGCTGAGTCTTCAATCTTCTGCTCCAACTGCAATGCGTCTCTTGGCTCCCAACTGCTCTCCGCTGTTGTTTTTGAGTAGTCGAACCTTTGATCCACCATGCTGCTTCAACTCACCAATGGCTCTGACTCTGGTGTGGGGTTGGCTGAGTTGTGTTGATCCTTGTTGATTCCTGCGGATCCTCCAAATGAAGGAAAAGACCATCCTTACTGCGCCAGTCTCTCAAATGCCTCATGCTGCTTGAACTGGGTGGATGCTTGTTGGAGCTTTAACGTGCATCATCTCGCAAACTTCTGAAGTTTTGGGTCCTTCCTCCACAAAATTTGCTCATTAACTCTTCTTTCACTTAGTTGTCACATCCAAGTAGGTTCGCATCACTTCCGCTTTCGATTGACATTTCGTTGGGAAATGAAACGGACAATCTACTCTCAATAGCACTGATCATCGTTGGTGAGGATTTGACAACTATTATCTTCGAAGGGTCTTTAAACTTGTGCAGAACTCCTCTGCTGGATAGATAAGAGAATTGAGGTACTCGGTTTCGCCCATTCTCTTAAGAGTTGAGAAGGCAAAGGTTACTTGACTTCGCCCGCCTCCTCGAGGTTGTACTCCATGCATCGAGCTGGTTACTGGCCTTCGCCTGCTCTTTGCTCACACTTCTGAAGCACTTGAAGTGTTTGCACTCCTTGCGTTGAGTTAGTTACTGTGATTCACCTTCTCAATGCCATCGAACTTCTGGAATGCAGGAAGTTTTCACCCTAACTTGGAGTAATTCTCTCATAGGTTTGGTCACCTCTGGGATTGTACCATCTTCTCCATCAACCCTGCCGCCTACTCCACTAAGTAGCAAAGGTACAGCACCGCGTACTGCCTGCTTCGTTCCTTGGTTATGCACTCTTGCATGACCCGAAGTCCTTCACTTTCGGCTATCTTGATGAGAAGCTCATTGACACCGGTCTTACGAAGTTCCTCGGCCTCTGCCCTTCAGCCTTGTCTTGGTACTTGGAGATTGCCTCTGCATGCTCCACCTCCTCGGCCCCTTACACGACCAAGCGCTCTCCCTCCATGAGAGCAAGGGATCAATGACTTTCACGGAAGTCCCGCCTCTGCGGTACCATGGCGCTGCCATGCCCATGGCCCTACTATCCGTCGCCTCGCATCTGCATCCCTTTTCTTCATGATTAGTAGATATGTCTCCGTGGCACTCCTCTGAGTCCACCTCCATTCTAACTGATGCTTGATTTTGGGTAGCTAAGTCCCTTTGGACTCGTCGTCGCTTCCTCGCCCCTTTCGACCCCCTGCTTCAACACCTCTGGTCGATGGAAAGACAGACTGCAACTCCCATGCATGGCCTCTACCATCACGTTGTAGGGTTTGCACCGATTCTGTTCTCCTTAGCTTCCTTGGTAGCAACGTTCGCTTACTCAACCTTGTCCTCTGACTTGCCGGGCTCCCTTAAGCGAATATGAGCTCTGGAGCAGTCCAACTCTCCAGCTGCTTTGATCATACCTCTGTATGATCAAGTCCCTCCCATGGGACTCACTGGTACTTGCATTCGAACTTTTCCCTTGGTGGAACCCAGCCCCCATATGCTGATGACCAAGGTTTTCCTCCGATGCAAAATTCGATGCACGCACGAAAGACCATGGCCTCCACTCCTTGAATACATAGCCCTTCTTGCCGTCGTGTTGTTCACCAAAGTGGAGCTTACAGTAGCTCCCGATCATACCTCCATATGATCTAGTCCCTCATGGGACTATGTCGTTTGTATCGCATTGCCACGAACTGTTCCACCACGATCCGCTGCACTATGTCGCCTTCTGGTGACATCTCCATTGCATTCTGATTCTTGTGGGATGAACTCGAATTGTGGTCCCTCCATGTGTGGCCTCTGCCAATACATCGCATGGTCTCTTCCACCTTCGATTTTGTTCGCTCCTTTGGCAATCGACCTTCATCCACCCACTCTTGGGTCACACCTAGATGAAGCACCACTCTAGGACAGTCCGTCGCCTAGTAGCTCCCGAAGTCCCCCGACTTCGCTGCAATTAGTGCACCATTGTCTAGATCCTGGGCCTTTGCCCCTACCAGCATAATCTCCGCTACGCACCGCTTCTTGCCCAGCAACTTTGATTTGGCATATTCTTCAAGAGTACCCGCCTCTGCGTCCTCTTGCCCCCTGCTAAGGCCTTCTGAACCCAACTTCACCTCCGCAAATTGAGTTGCCTTAGTTCCTCCATCAAATGCTTTTCCGAGATAAGGTGCATGTGCCCAGAAGCTCCCTTCGTCTTTGGAACCATGCAAGATGAGTCCACTCCGTTAGAATGAAGGACCCATGGAACAACATGATCCTACTCTTGCCTCTGCAAGAGTTCATGTCCTTGACCTCTGTCTAAGGAAAGCACTGTGCCTCTGCTCCATGTTCCAACTTCTATGCTGGCTCCCTTTATGCGGCTTGGGTACTTCACCAAGTTACACCCAAGTTGCTCCGCTCATCGTATTTGCATTGAGTCGATGGTGGCCCTCGCGCCCACCATTCCACGGGTCAGCCCTCCCTTGAGTCCGATCTCCGTATCGACTCCAAGTGTGCCTTCATTTAAGTTGCTTTGGGTCGCTCCCCCACTTGATCTCGCAATGCATCCACCAATGCATTCTCTCAAGCGAGATCATGCGACGACTCCTCGCCGCTTGCTCAGTCCATTGAGCTTCGTGGAGTCGTTGTTTGTTGAGGTATTCCTCCTCAACATGTGAGGTCCGTCCCACATGATTCTCCCTCTGGAGAGCCAGGACTTATCCCTCCTGGATAACTGTCCCATTGGAGCAACATATCTCTTCGTTTCGGAGACCACCATCCCCTTGGACTACTCTGATATGCTGAACAAACTGTGCATTGTTCTGCCTCCTGCAAACGCACTTGCTAGATTGCGACTCCACGTCAATACAGACCCCGCTGCACCACTCAAGGCCTAGCAACATGCTGAACTCGTTGCACACTTCAGCCTCCTATGGACGTATCCTTCACATGCCGAAGAGAAAGTTTCAATGCTCCATGGCATCGAGTTTCGGTCGCCTTGGGATGGTCGCGAACATTCCATCGTCCGCATACAAGCCCATGCATGAGTACCGAATTCTTTGAGTTAGCAATTCCCCTCACCTCTGTGAGCTTTGCACAACTCTTTCGATCGCTGAGCAAATCATTCCACCTTACATGGTCTCATTCGTTACCAAGCGCCTCGCTTGCCTTGAGCACCATCAAGTATAGTTGTCAACGTTGAGCCGTAGCTCAAACTCAACCACCCCAACCTTTGTACGCTCCGCATTCTTCCAGGCTTGCCTGTTCTCATGGTGCCTCTTGCGCGAAGGGTTGGCCATTCCTTTGAATGCCAATCTCAGATGCCCGCTCCTCCGAGCGACTCCTTTTCCCTACATCTCCATGCCTGTTTTCCCCCAAACGGTCACGCGTGTGCTGACTGCCCTCAACGTAGCCCCGCTAGGTCCCCCACGTTTGCATGCTAAGTGTTTCTATGAGTGCTTGTCCCGCTCTGATACCAACTATCACGGACTTAGCTAGTTTTGCCTAAGTCGTGCGGCACCCTTGCGTGTCCGTCCGCAAAGGTCAGCCTCCCCGAAGCCTCCCATTGTCCCTTAGGACCAACAAAAGAGAGACCGGGTTAGAGAGAACGCCTCAATCGGGATTCACAAGCAAATATCTCCGAAAAACACTCCATAGACAATGCAAATTACAAACAGACTTTACAAGCTCTGAACAGTTGCACAACAAAGGGTAAAATGGTCCATTACAGATCGAAAATCTCTCACACGTGTCCACATGACACAACCTTTATTACAAGCCTAAAGAGGCCACTAACCTAACTAAAATGGGACTATTAAGCCTTCGGCCGTCCATCTACATGCTGTACAAAGCATGAACATACCAAAAGACACGGACATACATAAGCATTACATCAAACATCCTGTTTAGAAGTTTGTCCGTGACAGAATGGTGCTTTGGAACTGCAGATGAGACCACCGCTTAGCAGTTCATCTAATTGCTTTCTGAGCTCTGCCAACTCAGGAGGGGGCATGCGGTATGGTGGTCTCGTTGGAGGCTTCACTCCTGGCTCCAACTCATTATGTGAACTCCTTTAGGACGTTAGCCACCATAGCAGGTTCCTAAATGGCCTTCTCGTCAAGTGGCTCTAGCTTCACAGCAGTCACAAATGTCAATTCGTCTTTTCGTACCTCTTTCTTCAGTTGCAATGCCGATATCTGTTGGGGTTCCCTGGTCCCTCTTCGAGAGACAGGAACCACACAGGGGTCGTCACCTCCCATCATACATAGGGAGTTTAGAAACGACATTAGCACCAACTTCGCCGCGTGCATAAACTCTATTTCGAGAATCACTTGGAAGTCGTCTAGTGGCACCGCCATCATGTTGGTGCTCTCACTCTATGTTCCGATCTTGATGGGAACTCCCTTTGCCAACCCGGAAATCCGCTTGGCCTCCGAGTTCACTGCTTTCATTCGACTTGGGTTCTTCTCCAAGATCAGCCCAAGTCGCTTTGCTTCTCAATCGGCAATAAAGTTGTGGGTAATGCCTGTGTCCACCATTGCACGGGTTGTTTGACCATTGAGCTTAATATCCATGTACATCAGCTCACTACTCCCCGCTTTCTATGGCTTTGCCTTCATGTTCTCCCCCACTTGACTCGCATAACGTTCAACAAACGCATTGCTCCTATTCGGGGTCCTTGCGACTCCTCATCATCGCTGTTGGATTCAGAGCTACTGGAACTAAGGGCGATGGCCTTGCCTTTGTCCGATTTGGTGGGGTGGATTGAAGCTGTCAAGGCATTGAGTACTTGTTTCTGCGGGCACTCTCTCACTATGTGCGGCCCTCCGCACAAGAAGCATCCGCCAAGTTTTAGGGCCTTGCCTTTTAAGCTTAGCTCTTTGTGGGAGCTTTTTTTCCTTTGCTCGCCCCTGGGCTCCTTCCCCCGAGAATATTTTGAAGGGCGATTTCCTGAAGATTGTTTCCTTTTTCCTGAGTCCTCAGAGGAAACAAAGTCGGTGGGCCTTTCTGCGACCGCAATTGCTTCGATCACATCGGTGACATTCCTTCGATGCAATTCTTGTTGAGCCCATGGCTTCAAACCATCAAGGAAGCTGAACAGTTTATCCTTCTCGGACATGTCATGTATGTCCAACATTAGTGCAGAAAATTACTTCACATAGTCTCGAATGTAAGTGCTTTGGCGGAGTTGTCACAGTTTCCTCCTTGCAACGAACTCTGTGTTCTCGGGTAGTAACTGAGTTCTTAACTCCCACTTCAAGTCCTCCCATGTGTCTACCCGACACCGACATTGTTAAATCTTCTCCCAACGGGTTCACCACCAAGGTTTTACATCCCTATTCAAATACATAGTTGCTATCGAAACTTTAGTTTCTTCAGAATCAGGCCTCGTAGCTCAAAAGTATTGTTTCATGTCGAACAAAAAATTCTCGAGCCCACTTAGGTTAATACTTTTTTATTTTGTCATATACTTTTTTCCCACTTGGGTTAATACTCATAGAATAATCTTCTTCTTTATCCCTAAGATGTTCAAGATTGTCTTCCGGTAAATTCCCGTAAGATTCATTCTTTTGCATCTTCTTTTCATTCATATAACTCAGCAACTCTTCTTTTACCTCAGGTGGACACTTTTTGCAAACTACTGCATTCTTGAAATTTTCTACTAGATGTTTTGCACGAAAAATACCACCTCTAATAGTCTTATCGCAGAACATGTAAGTCACTGCATTAGGATCTTTCAGATCCTTTAGATGATTATTCTTCCATACAAGATCTTTTTTTGATGCCATTAGAGAATCTATTAAGTTGCTTTGTACACTTGTCATTTATCCTTAAACCTAATAATAATTTTAAATAAATAAAAATTAACAGTATTAAAATTAAAATAATATATTATTAATCTAATAAATAATACAGTTAGCAGTATATTGTTAATATACTGTTAACAATATACTATCGAAAGAGAAGAGTGTGAGTAAGGAAGACCGAGGTTGCTGACTGAGAAAAGCGGCAGTAGGAGCGGTAGCAGCGAGAGCGAGAGCGGCGACAGTGGTAGCGGCGAGCGATGATAGTGGTAGCGGCAACGGGAGCGGGAGCGACGAGCGGCGACAGTGGCAACGAGCAGTGGGAGCAGGAGTGGCGACAATGGTAGCGCCAACGGCAGCAGCAACAGTAGCGAGCAATCGCAACGGGAGCGACGAGCAACGATAGTGGCGGCGGCAATGGGAGCGACGACAGTGGCAACGGGAGCAGGAGCGAGAGCGACAATGGTAGCGGCAGCGAGAGAGACGAGCAGGGTTAGGGTTAGGGAAGTCGCGAGAGGACGAATATCGATGCTTTAGTTGGTTCGATTGAACCAACTAAAGCACCGAAGACCGAACCAGACCTAAACCGTTGGTTCGGTCGCCTGGTTTAACCCGGGCGCTCACCCGAAGTGCTCGACACTGGGCTCAGGCGAGCGCCCAGGCAACGCCTCTTTCAAGCGTGTCGCTTGGAAATGAAGCGAGGCGCTCGGGCCTCGCCTCACTTCGCTCGAGCGCCTATTGAAATCACTGCAATTTTGGATAAGCACTTAACCAAATAAAGTGCCAAAATTTAAGTGCATAAGCCAAGTTTTGGTTAAGACACAATGATGGTGATGCTAAGAAATGCACTATAAATAATGAAAAACAGGATTCTGCATAGCGCTCCAATATCAAATACTGAATATTTAGGGTACAAGAAAATGGTCGTACTCAAACATAGCTGGATAAGCTTTACTATACATAAAAAAATCTTCCCTAGAGTGATCAAGCTATCAATGAGGGAGCCAGAGAGGTTCATATCCATGTATCTTATCCTTGCATACAGAAAGGTTACTTGTCTTTTACTCAAGCCCTGTATATGCCAGGTCATGAGAACCATCACAAAGCCACCTCAACATGGCACCAAGATTGAGTGGCACTTTTTCTCCTAACACAAATTCCAACAAAGCATTTTGTCACCAATTCTTATAATTCTCACAATTTTACTAGATATTCAATTACTGACTTAATTTCCTAAAACAAGATTAGGTGAACTATCCTTCTAAACAAAATATCATCAATCCTAATACCTCTATCGAAATATTCCTATGCTCAAGTCAGATATTCTAACCCTATGGCATTGTAAGATACCTTGATTAGTTTCTTCATACCCTTATTCTACAAAGCATCCAAGAGAAAAATATGTCAATCAACACTACCCACGTACACTAGGTGAGAATCCAAATTTATGTCTAATCCAAAAAGTTCAACACTAATTATCAACTACTTTGACTCTTTTTTTCCTTGGGTATGAAGTGCCTACGACAAAGAAGATATATATATAGCAATAGAGAAGAAGAAATTTTCATTTGGCGTAGATCAATAAAAGCAAATTTTCCAACATTAAACTTTACAAGAGTATTACAAGAAAAAGTTTGGAATCATTATTTAGAAAACAAGAAGGAACATGTAACTACTTGAAATGGAGAACCAGAACTGTCATCAATCAATAGTTCTAGCAGGGCATATGTTACTTGAATTAAACAAAATGCAAAAGAGCATGAAGATGCTTAATACCAAAGGACTTGAAAAGAAATCCTGAAAAAACAGTTATTGAAATGTTTCAGGTAGTACCTGAGACAAACGTAAGAGAACGATTAAGAAGACGTTGGTATTGCTTGCGGCTTTTGCCAGCTTCTGTTTCGGGAATGCTGAGATGGGGTTGTTGTGCAGCACTGACTATCCGACGAAATACATCATTGTGATCTCTTAACTTCATGCTGATGGGTATAGGTGTCTCAATCCCCATATCCTGGCTTACCTGAAGGGGCAATAATAGAAAATTAGGGACAGTAGTTGTAGTAAGCATATCACAAAAAAAAAAAAACCCCAATTACAGTATGGGATTAGCGAAACAATCAATGAAAAACATTGACTGATGTGCATCAACAGCCGGACATATATATATATATATATATATATATATATATATATATATATATATATAAAGATTCATCACGAAATGATAAAACTTAAAACCTGTATAAATATTCAGAAATAACTTTCCAACCAGGAAATGCTAGCTAATGATAATGTTCCATAATGGCTCAAATATGCTAAGCAGTACTACCAGAATAGCCTTGTAATTAAGTACTTTAAATCCTAGTTAATAGATTAAATCAAATAATACAAAGCAGTATCAATCGATAAAATACATCGAGAAAGTACCCTTGTTGAATCTTGTACAGCCAAGGGATATGGGTCAAGGTCATCCTTAGCAGAAATAATAAGGCATGGAACTTCAAAGCCAGTGTTTTCCCCATGAGAAGCAACTTGCACAAGCAACTCCTTTGTCCTCTTCCATGATTCTTCATCAGAACTACAAAAAAGACAAGGATGTTCACCTCTACTGCTACAAATTATAAACCAAAACAGTAGTCACATGAAGAATTTAGGATAAATACATGAAACCAAGAGTCATTCTAACAACTTCGCTGAAAGATGAACAGCTAACAAATTCGCTGAGGGAGCAGGAACTAATTCAAAATCCAAATGGTCATTCTAGAAGAAGACTAGTAATATATTTGTTTTTATTCATTTTATTTCTACAACTATCAAAACCAAAACAAACATATTCACGATAAATAGAAAACAAACAGTAGCAAAACAAATGTTGATACATTATGTTAAAAAAAAAATGTAAGTAAATAGAAGTAAAATGAACATACATTTAGATTTTAGAACAAACTGAATTGTTTAGTATGGTGCATGATGATTAATCTAATAAAAGGGAAATAAAGTCATAATCAAAATGAAACCCTTGAAATCAGTCATGTAGTATGTCAATCAAACAAACAACAAAAGTTTCAAAATATGTAAGGAATCAAGATAACTTAATGGATAGTATCTTATAAATTTCAGTGAAAGACTTAAGTGCTCCTCCTATGGTTTGGGCCAAACATACAAAAGAAAAAAAAAAAGGGATTTGGGGGGAACTGAATTTGTACGGTAAGGTGCAAGATGATTATTCAAGGATAAAACAAATCCACAGTCGATCGATCCCTTTAAAAATCAGTCATGTACCAATCCAATCGAAAAAGAAAAGAAATAATAACAAAATATGTAAAGAATGGAGGTAATTTATGGATATTATCTTCTTAAATTTTTACAATGCAAGTGTGAAAGACTAAATTGTTCCATGGTATGGATCAACATATGAAAGAAAAAGTTGTATCTTAACCATCAACATGGCTAGAGCCCACAATGCGGAATGCTGAACTTGTTGCAGACCACTTTCATGATTCTAATTTCCTGTTCATAACAATTTTGTGGTCCTAGTAAGAAATTACTAAGGATTAAAAGAATAACGTTACAAGAAGGTAAAATAAATGTTAAAAACTTGCATCTGATTCCAAAAGTAGAAATAGTAGATAGAAGATGATATTTTCTTCCGAAGGATTTCCCCACTTGCTTAGTTACCAATTGATGCAATTTGGAAATCGCAAAATATAATATATGAAGCAAAAGGCAATTGAAAATGTAAGTCAAGTTAGGAAGAAACAAAAAAAAATTGAAAGGAATGTTAATAAAATAAAAAAAAGATAACTCATCCCGCCCATGCATTGTCATGCCAATTCGGACATGTCAGCGTGCACCAATAGTAACCTTGCCAAAAAGGTATCAGCATGTGCCATATCATCTTTATGGTATGCTGACATTTTTACCCAAATTACTGCAGCATCCAATCTGATTAAATCACAACTCTATAGAAGTAGAAATCTGAATGACAATACCGAAAGATTATAGACACTATGAACTAACTAGCATGACATTACAAAAGCTGTAAACTCCACTTATCTAATTCCTTTTAATTAAATTCCATCAGGCAAACTAGAGTATATAGGACTATATGAATTGATCCCACACATCCAATCGGTGAGAGATCGGTTCCCTGGAAAAAATCAAGGGTGTTTGTACACCTAAATGGCATATACCTTTTTTTCACAATATGATGAATTGGACGTTTTGCCAGAAGGAAATATCTAGTGTTGCTTCACTCAACTGATCCTTAAGTATGGAGGTAGCACATGTCATTTGTTTCAGCTTGTGGAAATCCTCTGCACCCTCTAAAGGTCAGCTTCATACCAATTGGCACTAATGGAACAAGTGAAAATTCTCATACTGGAAAACAAGATGCATGACTCAATGTTACTTGAACTCGTGCATCTACATTCACATCCCTGTCATGTATGTCTAGTGGTTCATGGTTGTCCATCAACATGCACCAGACCATCCCTGAGTTGATTCCATTCTCTTGTTTCCAGTTCAAGGGAGGGAAACCAACACAGGATCATAAGATCTCAATAAGATGACTACAGCTAACTCCAAACCTGAGGCGAACCATAAAAATAAGTTATTGGTTTCACAGATTTGGTCCAGTTCACTGCCAATATTAATATAAGTTATTGTTCTATTCAACAGAAAAATATATTGAGAAGTTTTAATTAAATTCCTTCATTTAATTTTGCAGATACAGAGATAGATTCTTCCCAGTTCCCACAAATAAAATTAAATAGAGCTTAAGTCAAATAAACATAACTAGTTTTTTTAATATTATTATAGTAGCACATATGTTTAACAAATCTACATATCTGAAAGTCCCTTTTTTGTTTTGCTATTGTTGAGTTGTCAATTGCATATAAGACTGTTTCCATGAAATACTATACTGTTAGAACCACAAATGATATTTTCTTCAGAGAACATCAGAAAAAAAGTGATTCTATGCTAGTGCTGATTCAACCAAGGACTAATTGCGGCCTCAATAATGGCTGTTATTTATATATTTTTACCTATAATGCCAGGTCATACAAGTTGGTATCCCACATGGTATATGAGATTTAAATACCCCATTAGAGATTTTGCAAAAGTATGCGCTTCTGAAATTATTAGAGCTAACAGTTTTAAGTCTCACAAACTGGGTTGTTTACCAACTATCCTTCCACACCAACAATAATTCTCAATACCTACCTATGCATCTATGAATAAAACACATTAAACTCTTTAATAGTACTATTTTAGTATGAAACATACTACAGTTTAAAATTTGCATCATTTGATGTTTCTAAGCTATACTATAAACTTATTTTCCATTATGTCCCATTCTCACAACACTAAATGTAAGTTCATATTGTTCTTCAGTTATCCTTATTTGTTCCACTATCTAAATTTAACTCCTTGGATAATTGGATCTTGATATGTAACAGATTCTCATGTTTGTGTGCATATAACACTAACTAGGAAATAACTAAGGTTGAACATTCATTTAAAATTTTACTTTCACATTCTATAAAAAATATTATTAAAAACAGAATGTGAGATAAAAAAATTATCACAACAAAACATTATTTATTTATTACAAATAATGATGATAACATTTATTGAATAACAAATATTTAACCATATCATACAAAAATATTACTATGATAAATTACTATTGCATATGTAATACATAAGACTTAATTTACAGCAACATGTCCCACTGTGGCCCCCATAAGATTATATTTATAGCAACATGTCCCAATATGAGCCCAATTCTTATCATTATGCAGAGAAAGTGTAGCGTAGTGCATAGGCTAACAAAAAAAATTGTTCATTTAGAAAGCGAAACGACAAGTAAGGCTTCTCACTGTGCATAGGATTTGAGATTAATTCTAAATCTTCTGACATTCTTTACAATACTGTCCCTAGTTTCCTATAAAAGCTTCTCACTATGCTTCTCTTTCCTCTTCCAATATCCTGTCTTCGTTGGCTTACACCGTGATGGATGACGACAAGTGGTAGAAAATAAATGGAATGGCTATGCAATAGTAGTAAGGCCTAATGCCTTCTCTATTTTCAGGGTGTTCTTTTCTTCTTTGTAATTGTTGAATTAGTTACAATTGACCGAAATTAACTAGCATTAACTGAGTTTTCTTGATTCAAACTAATTCCGACCCATTTCTAACCAGTGATTGAAAGAGGCGCTCGGGCGCTCGCGTAGGTGCTCGGGCGAGGCGAGGCGAGGCCCGAGCACCTCGCTAATGTCCCAGGCAGCGCGCTTCAAACAGGCGCCGCCTGGGCGCTCGGCCGAGCCCAGGCGCTGGGCGCTTTGGGCGAGCGCCTAGGTAAACCAAGTGACCGAACCAGGATTTTAGGTCTGGTTCGGTCCTGGTTCGGTTATTAGTTGGTTCAATCGAACCAACTAAATCGATATAACCCTTACCTAACCCTAACCCGTCGCCGCTCCCGATCTCGCTGCTCGTCGCTCCTGCTCCCGTTGCCGCTGCTCGTCGCTGTCGCTGCTCGCGCCTCCCGCGAGCCCTCCAGCTGCTCGCGCCTCCCGCGAGCCCAGTCGCGAGCCCTCCCGCGGCTCGTGCCTCCCGCGAGCCTTCCCTCTGCTCGTGACTCCAGCTGCTCGTGCCTCCCGCGAGCCCTCCCAGCTGCCGTGAGCCCTCCCGCTGCTCGCGCCTCCCGCGAGCCTTCCCTCTGCTCGCGACTCCCGCTGCTCGCGCCTCCCGCTCCCTTTCCCTTTCCCCCCGCCGCTTGCCGCTATCGACGCTGCTTCCTTTCTCCGTCAAGCTCAGACTGCTCAGTATACTCTTAAATCTTAATATTAAGTTTATTTGAATTTTGAAATGATTAATTTTCATTAATAGATTAATAATATATTATTTTGATTTTAATGTTATTAATTTTTATTTATTTGAAATTATTGCTAGGTTTCAACATAAATGGCAAGTGTAGAGAACAACTCAATAGAGTCTCCAATGGTATCAAAAAAAGATCCTGCATGGAAGTATAATTATTTGAAGGATCCGAAAGATCATAATGCAGTGACTTGCATATTCTGCGATAAGACTACCAGAGGTGGTATTTTTCGTGCAAAACAACATCTAGTAGGAAATTTAAAAAATGCAGCAGCTTGCAAAAAATGTCCACCTGAGGTAAAAGAAGAGTTGTTGAGTTATATGAATGAAAAGAAGACACAAAAGAATGAATCTTACGGGAATTTACCAGAAGACAATGTTGAACATCTCAGGGATGAAGAAGATTATTCTATGAGTATTAACCCAAGTGAAAAAAGAGTATACGACAAAAAGGGAAAAGAAGTTATGAGTACTAAAAAAGGTAAAAAAGGACCTATGGATCTATATATGCTTCAAGGATCCCAGAAACAACAAGGGCAAGCAGGAGGCTCAAAATTTAGACAAACAAATATAAGTGATGCTTGTGATAAAGAAATAAGAGGAAGAACAATTCAGCACATTGCTCGCTTCTTCTATCAGGCTGGTCTTCCCCTTAGTACAACTCGTTTAGACAGTTTTAAGGATATGATTGAAGCTATTGGAAGATATGGTGCAGGATTAAAACCTCCAAGTTATTATGAGATGCGAGTTCCATTGCGGCAAAAAGAGTTGAATTATACAAATGACTTACTAAAATGTCATAAAGAATCATAGGCAACACATGGTTGCTCTATTATGTCAGATGTTTGGACTGACAGGAGGCGCAGGAGTATAATTAATTTTATAGTTAATTGTTCTTTAGGGACTATGTTTGTGAAGTCAATAGATGCTTCATCTTTTGTAAAATCTGGATACAAGATATATGATTTACTTGACAACTTCGTGGAAGAAATCTCAGAACAAAATATCGTTCAAATCATAACCGACAATGGAAGCAACTATGTTTTAGCTGGTAATATTCATCTTTTGATTTTGTTAATTATTTTACCTTCAATGGAAGTCTTATCATTTTTGTTATCCTTTGTCTCAGGTAAATTGCTTGAATAAAAAAGACAACACTTGTATTGGACTCCATGTGCAGCACATTGTATTGACTTAATGTTGGAGGATATTGGAAAGATCTTAGAAATCAAGAAAACCTTAGAAAGGGCAATTTTTGTTGTTGGATTTCTTTATAATCACATTAGGGCTTTGAATATAATGAGAGAATTTACAGGGAATAAAGAATTAGTGAGACATGGTGTTACCCGATTTGCTACTTCATTCTTGACATTACAGAGCGTGCATCGTCAAAAACATACTCTGAGAAATATGTTTACCTCTGAGAAATGGGTGACAAGCAAATGGGCAAAAGAAGCAAAAGGCAAGAGGGCTACTGATATCATCTTAATGTCATCCTTTTGGAATCATGTAGTTTATATATTAAAGGTAATGGGCCCTCTTGTTCGAGTCATTCGGTTGGTGGATAATGAAAATAAGCCTGCAATGGGATATATTTATGAGGCTATGGATAGAGCAAAGGAGACAATTAAAAAATCTTTTAATGAAAATGAAGAAAAATATGAGAAAATTTTTACAATCATTGACGAAAGATGGAATTGTCAACTTCATCGTCCCTTACATGCAGCAGGATATTATTTGAACCCTGAATTCTTTTATAAGATTAAATTTGTTGGATTTGATGCAGAAGGTTTTGGTGGGTTATATTAGTGCGTTGCAAGATTAATTCTTAGCCTTGAGGTTCAAGATAAGATTATTTATGAATTATCTTTATATAAAAATGGTGAAGGTCTTTTTGGAATTCCAATTGCCGTTCGATCCAGGACAACTACCTCTCCAGGTATTAATAATTTGATATAATTAATTTTATATATATTATGTTACTATGTTATTGCTAATAATAACATAAATTTTGTAGCTGAATGGTGGAGTCTTTGGAAATTCCACCCCGAACTTACAGAAATTTGCTATCAAAGTACTTAGTTTGACATGTAGTGCTTCGAGTTGTGAGCGAAATTGGAGTGTCTTTGAGCATGTAAGTATTACTAAATATTTTTATTTTAATTAATTTATTTATTTAGATATATGTATTAATATATTTTTAAATTATATGACATGACAGATTCGCTCGAAAAGAAGAAATCGATTAAAACATCAACGATTGCACGATCTTGTTTACATAAAGTATAATCAAGCTTTGAAGACTCGTCATGATTTGAAAAATAGATTTGATTCAATCTTATTGCAAGATATTGATGATTCAAATGAGTGGTTAGTAGGAGAAATGGGTGCTAACTTGCAAGATGCTAAAGACGAGCTTGTATTTGAAGATGATAGATTGACATGGGGCGATGTGGCAAAAGCTTCAGGTGCTGGAGAATTACAAACATATACAAGACAGATGTCAAAGAGAAAAATGAGTGCAAAAGCATCAAACTCGGCTCCTGCTATTGTTGAAGACATAGAGAATGAAACATATCTTGATGAAGAGAAAGGAATCGAAGGACAAGAGGAAGAAGATGAATTCAATGAAGATGATTTGTGTGAAAATGACGATAATATTGATTATGATGAATGACTTTGATGTAAAATTTTATTGTTTTGAATTTTGAAACTTTTTGTTAATGTGACATTGTGATTTTGTATCTTAGATTTTCTTAATTTAATAACATATTTTTATTTAAAATTTTAAATAATTATATTTATTAATTATATTATATATTTTTATATTTTAGCGCCTCGCTTCGCTCGAGCGAGCGCCTAGCGCCTCGGGCGTTTTTGGACCTTGGCGCCTTTTGGCGCCTAGCGCTTTTTAAATCACTGTTTCTAACTATAAGGCCAAAAACTAACCAAAACCGGGTTAACAACGCTGAAGCCAATCAAATATATTGTACGATAATTGACTGACATGGTAAACTATGTTCCTATTTTCGTACATCTTTCCTTGTCAATTTACCACCATCATATCAAGGTTTTGTGGCACATTTTCATTCTTAATGTATTAAAATTTGATGGGCTTTCCCATTTTGATACGCTCTTAATATAAGAATGCTCGTGAAGAAATGAAACTAATAGCAACTAGATATAAGTATTTCTTTCATTGTTTCTTAAATCCACCAAAACGAACCAAATTGATTATCCATTAAGTAGCATGATTAATTAAAAAAAAGAATCTACTTCACTTTTCCTGTTTCATCCACTATTGTAAGATCACACTCAAGAAAGAAGTGAAACTGATAGTAATTAATAAAGGCATTCAATATCTTGCCTCTCAAATCCACCAACCTAGTAGATTACGTATTAAGTAGCATGTTTGATAAAAAAGAATCTACTTTTATATTCCAGATGTGTATTTATAACTGTGGGCCAGACATGATGTTAATGCTTTTATGATTAGATTACCCCTTAGAGACCAAAGGGAATTGTATTCAAGTAATAGAAATAGCTTCTTTGCTTGCAAGGATAACAGTACACGTACTGACCACCCTTGGGGATTCAAGCAAAAGAAATAGCTTCTTTGCATACAAGGAAAGGGCTACATGTATTGACCATAGACATGGCAACAACAGAAACCTCATGTATTAGACCATCTCCTTTTCTTATAAACTCATACTACGAATTGTAGACACATCAAATATTGAGGCACTAAGCGCTCGCCCAGGCACTCATCAGTGATTTAAAAAGCGCTAGGCACCAAAAGACGCCAAGGTCCAAAAACGCCTGAGGCACTAAGCGCTCGCCCAAGCACTCGCCCGAGCGAAATGAGGCGTTAAAATATAAAAATATATAATATAATTAATAAATATAATTATTTAAAATTTTAAATAAAAATATGCTATTAAATTAAGAAAATCTAAGGTACCTAATTCCAATGTCACATTAACAAAAAGTCTTAAAATTCAAAATAATAAAATTTTAAATCAAAGTCATTCATCATAATCAATATTATCGTCATTTTCACACAAATCATCTTCATTGAATTCATTCTCTTCCTCTTGTCCTTCCTCTTTCATCAAAATATGTTTCATTCTTTATGTCTTCAACAATAGCAAGAGCCGAGCTTGATGCTTTTGCACTCATTTTTCTCTTTGTCATTTGTTTTGTATATGTTTGTAATTCTCCAGCACCTGAAGCTCTTGCCATATCTCTCCATGTCAATCTATCATCTTCAAATACAAGCTCGTCTTCGGCATTTTGCAAGTTGACACCCATTTCTCCCACCAACCACTCATTTGAATCATCAATATCTTGCAATAATATTGGATCAATTCTATTTTACAAATCATGACGAGCCTTCAAAGCTTGATTATATTTTATGTAAACAAGATTGTGTAATCATTGATGTTCTAACCGATTTCTTCTCTTTGAGTGAATCTATCATGTCATATAATTTAAAAATATATTAATACATCTATCTAAATTAATTAATTAATTAAAACAAAAATATTTAGTGATCCTTGCATGCTCAAAGACACTCCAGTTTCGCTTACAACCCGAAGCACTACATGTCAAACTAAGTACTTTGATAGCAAATTACTATAAGTTCAGGGTGGAATTTTAGACTCCACCATTCAGTTGCAAAATTTATGTTATTATTAGCAATAACATAGTAATATACTATAGATGAAATTAATTATATCAAATTGTTAATACCTGGAGACATAATTGTCATGGATCGAGTGGCCATTGGAATTCTAAAAAGACCTTCGGCGTTTTTATATAAAGATAATTCACGAATAATCGTATTTTGCACCTCAAGGCTTGGAACTAATCTTGCAACGCACTGATATAACTCATCCAAAACTTCTACATCAAACCCAACAGATTTAATCTTATAAAAGAATTCAGGGTTCAAATAATATCATGTTGCAATAAGGGACGAAAAAGTTGACAATTCCATCTTTTGTCAATGATTGTAAAAATTCTCATATTTTTCTTCACTTTCATTAAAAGACCTTTTAATCGTCTCATTTGCTCTATCCATAGCCTCATAAATATATCACATTACAGACTTATTTTCATTATCCACCAACCTAAGGACTCGAACAAGAGGGCTCATTACCTTTAATATATAAACTACATGATTCCAAAAGGATGATATTAAGATGATATCAGTAGCCCTCTTGCCGTTTGCTTCTTTTGCTCATTTGCTTGTCACCCATTTCTCAGAGGTAAACATGTTTCTCAGATTATGTTTTTGACGATACACGCTCTGTAATGTCGAATGAAGTAGCAAATCGGATGACACCATATCTCACTAATTCTTTGTTCCTTATGAATTCTTTCATCATATTCAAAGCTCCAATATGATTATAAAGAAATCCAACAACAAAAATTGTCCTTTTTAAGGTTTTTCTTGATGTCTAAGATCTTTCTAATATCCTCCAACATTAAATCAATACAATGTGTCGCACATGGAGTCCAATATAAGTAGTATTTTTGTTTCAAACAATTTACCTGAGACAAAAGATAACAAAAATGATAAGACTTAAGAGTTTAACACATTTAATTGAAGATAAAATAATTAAAAATTTTAAAAATTCAAAAGATGAATATTACCAATACATAGTTGCTTTCATTATCGATTATGATTTGAACGATATTTTGTTCTCCAATTTCTTCCACGAACTTGTTAATTAAATCATATATCTTGTCTCCAGGTTTTACAAAAAATAAAGCATCTATTGACTTCACAAACATAATCCTTAAAGAACAGTTAACCATAAAATTAATTATACTCCTGCGCCTCCTGTCAGTCCAAACATCTGATATAATAGAGCGATCATATGTTGCCCATGATTCTTTATGACCCTTTAGTAAGTCATTTGTATAATTCAACTATTTTTGCAACAATGGAACTCGCATCTTATAATAACTTGGAGGTTTTAATCCCGCACCATATCTTCCAATAGCTTCAATTATTTCCTTAAAATTGTCTAAACGAGTTATACTAAGGGGAAGACCAGTCTGATAGAAGAATCGAACAATGTGTTGAATTGTTCTTCCTCTTATTTCTTTATCACAAGCATCACTTATATTTGTTTGTCTAAATTTTGAACCTCCTACTTGCCCTTATTGTTTCTGTGATCCTTGAAACATATATAGATCCATCGATCCTTTTTTACCCTTCTTAGTACTCATAACTTCTTTTTCTATTTTTATCGTATATTTTTTTTCCCACTTGGGTTAATACTCATAGAATAATATTCTTCATCCCTAAGATGTTCAAGGTTGTATTCTAGTAAATTCCCGTAAGATTCATTCTTTTGCATCTTCTTTTCATTCATATAACTCAACAACTCTTCTTTTACCTCAGGTGGACACTTTTTCAAGCTACTGCATTCTTGAAATTTCCTACTAGATGTTGTTTTGCACGAAAAATACCATCTCTAATAGTCTTATCGTAAAACACGCAAGTCACTGCATTAGGATCTTTCGGATCCTTTAGATAATTATACTTCCATGCAGAATCTTTTTTTGATGCCATTGGAGACTCTATTGAGTTGCTCTGTACACTTGCCATTTATCCTGAAACCTAATAATAATTTCAAATAAATAAAAATTAACAGTATTAAAATCAAAATAATATATTATTAATCTAAAAAATATAAATACTGCTACTAGTATGCAGTTAACAGTATACTATCGAAAGAGAAGAGAAGAGTGTAAGGGAAGACCGAGGGTGCTGACTGAGAAAAGCAGGAGCGACAGTGGCGAGCGACGACAGTGGCAATGGCAGAGCTAGCAACAAGCAATGGGAGCAGGAGCGGCGACAGTGGCAGCGGCAACGGTAGCAGCGAGCAGCAGCGGGAGCGGCGATAGTGGTAGCGGCAGCAGCGGAAGCGGGAGCGGTGAGCGGAGACAATGGCAACGGTAACAACGAGCAACGACAGCAGCAATGGGAGCGACGACAATGGCAGCGGCAGCAACAGCGAGAGCGACGACAGTGGCAACGACAGCAACAGGATCGACAACGTGAACGGCAAGCAAGGTTAAGGTTGGGGAAGTCGTGCTGATATCGATGCCTTAGTTGGTTCGATTGAACCAACTAAAGCACCGGAGACCGAACCAGACCTAAAACGTTGGTTTGATCGCCTAGTTTAAGCCAGGCGCTAGATGCCTGGACTCGGGCGAGCGCCCAGGCGACGCCTCTTTGGAGCGCGCCGCTTGGAAATAAAGCGAGGGGCTCGGGCCTCACCTCGTCCTCGCCCGAGCACCTATTGAAATCACTGCCACTCATGGACACCAGTCTATGCTAATCGGAATTATTTTTTATGCTAGCTCCTGATGAAAATGATAGCAGCTGCATGCTGATCAGGTTTGCCAAACCTACCAATGAAGCAGAATGATGAATTATTGATGAAACCATTGGAATTATCATCAGACTGTCCTTGCAAATTATGCATTTATAGATATGACCATCTACATAACTCCCGAGGCAGAATGTAGAGGCGCTACATATGGAATGCAGACCATAATTCATGAGCAGAACCTTCACATACATATATCTGAGAGCTTGCTCACCAATAAGGTAGTAACGTGAAAATAGGAAATAAAATGTGAAGCAAAGACACCGTATAACAAGCATCTGTGCATGATATCCTACAAAAGGCAGGATTAAATAAACAAGGTAGGTTACATATGCAGTTTACATAATTAGATGCAACAGTAATGTTTTTGCATCCTTTAAATTATGCAACTGAAGATGCAAAAACTGCCGATAAACATTCTACCTCTGTGAGTGAGAGTCATCACGTGTTATGTAATTCCTCAATCAAACAGACACTATCTAAGTCAAAGTGGTCAACTATTTCTGAGAAATACAAGGATACAAAAAATTTAGACAACCATCTGCCTTAGTTATTATAGTACTTAAGATGGTTCAATCTGTATAATTCAAAATTTGTTGGTATGTACACTGATAAACAATTAAAAATATGGCCAAAGTTCACATTAGTTAAGAGCAGTATAATTGACAATTTAATACCTGTCGTGAACAAATACAGCTATGTCGCATGCCGCTAAAGACTCCTTACTAGAAAGCAGGTTCTTGACTTTTATTTCTGCTATTTCTCGCATTACAAGTATCTTTTTATCACCCTTCATAAGCAACACATTCAAAATCAGATATGGCAAAAAGAATACTGAACTTGTTCTAGAAAACAAACAGTGAAATATACAATTTGAAGATCCAATTTAATTTGCATTTGTAGTTTATGGTTTATCCTAACAAGTGAATTACCAGGTAGTCAAAAGAACTGAATCTGTGCCACAAAGAAACCATAATTTAAAATTTTGAGCCTGCTAGTCCACATCAGTACCGGCCAGCGTGGCTACCAGGCAATTTCTCCTGCTCTTGTTTAAAATGAAGCTTACAGCCCGGTGAGCTCACCATGCCAAGCTTCTCAAGCAATAAGCTGACAGGTACCAAGCTATCCCAGGTGGTAAGCAGCCTACTGTCGGGTACTGGTACTGATCCCTTTTTCATGCTTTGAAAAGCCATTGACAGTTGTCGTATCTTGTTTCTTATTCTCTCTATTCTTCCACTGGCTCCTTTTCATCCTTCTTTTCTCTTCCTCTTCTACCACGGTACCACCACCTCCAACTCTCCTCCTATCATCGACTACGTCCTCTCTCTTTCTCTGCTGGTCCAGCCAGTACCAACCAGTACCAACCTATCCTAACTTGGTACCTTACTGGCGCAGTCACGAATTGGTGTTGCATTTGACCAACATCTTAATCCATGAAAGAACACAATTGCTTGTACCAGAAATATAAACAACCACAAGCTCATTTGAGAAGCACAAAGATCATACGAACAATTCTAAAAAGTATCTGCAAGGAGTTAAGGCCCACATAATGCACCATATTGATCAATTGCTCATTTTGTGAATTAACAGTGCAGAAGAAAACATGGGTATAAAGAGATAAGCAAACACACAAAAAGGGGAAGAAAACAAAGCCTTTGATAAGAACTTGCAATTCTAGAAAAGATGATGCATCATAGTCTATCTATCAAAAGATAGAGTCAAAATCAGTCTAGTATAAAAGACCGGGTAGGTAATCACCCAGTATAGACCAGCTTGAACCACCCAGTAGAGGCTGGTCCAATTCTCGACCGACAGTTGGACCGGGTGAATACCATCTGTACCATATGGGTCCAGGCAGGTCCGGGGCAGTAAAGAATTCTTGGTCCAAAAAGTGCTATCATTTGGTGCAGTAGCATGGGAAAACCTCATGTGCTACTGATATTTGAAAACTTATAATTATAACCCTACCAAATAATGCATTTTTTGGGTAAAGAAGCACATAAAACTAGTGACAGGGCAACACTAGTTTACATTAATCTTCTGTGCCATGTATTGAGATCATGATGGATTTGGGTAAGCAAGAGACACGACTTATGACATGCAGCAGTAACACTCCCAGCTTCGTGCATGGTTATGGCACATGGGCACATACCCATTGGGTAAGCTGGTACTTTGCTGGCATGTGTACATCTATAAATCCCTACATGGAACAAGATCAAAACCTTGAGTTCACTGTGCTATGCAAAAAGCTGCATAATAAATTATGCTAACAAATTAACAATATTTTTTCAAATCAAAATAGAATCTAGCAAAATAAATTAGCATTTTAAGTGTTACAACCACAAACAAAAAATGTACCCTCATGAAATGCTTGAATATATGCATGGTTTAGTTTTCTTGAGACGATCAATTGCATGAACTCAACTTGTATCTTAGTCATACAAAATTACCTTTTCATAAACAGAAATTAGAACTTTCTAAACCTAACAAATAACAAAAGCAATAGTTGCCATTTATAAAAATATTAATGATTTTAAAGAATAACTAACACCTCATGCTAGAGAAGAGAGGTGCGAAGTGGGTGACTTGTGACTCAAGATAAACAAATGGTCTAATGCCTCGATGAACCCTTAAGTGAAACATTGGACGATACCTTATTTTTGAAGATTTGCCATGTTGATGTGTCCATTCCAAGCCTATGTTCATTCTTTATAGTCGATAATTGATAAGTATACGAGTTCTTGCTAACTTTATTCTATTTTGAATTTTCATTGTTAGAATACATGTTACTGGCATAACATTTCACCATGTGACCTTGATTAATTCTTAAGGTCATATTTGTTAGAATCATCAATCTTCACATACTGATACAGAGGTGAATATTCAGTATTGCATTACCCTCATAAAATGTCCAAGATGTGGTCTCAATAACTTTTCCGTATTAGCTTGGACTGGTAAAAACTATACCAGTTTTTACCTTTTCATAATTTTTTTGGAACCAAAAAGATCAATGATGATGTATATTGAAGTTAATTTGTTTGATGTAACATGTAAGATAGATCAATAATCATGAACTGCACGATCCAGTGTACTAATCCAATTGGACCACTCTGGATCAGCATTGGTGAATTTAAGCCCATCCAATTAAGCCAGATGATATTTGAGACTGATCAAGGATCAGTCAAAATAAATCAATCTTGGGCTGAACTCCTAGATCTCGCCAATCTTGATGATCTGGTCACCTGCCAACCATAAAAAGAAAAATCTTGCTTATATTACTAATTTTCGGTTGACCCCACTATCCTCAGGCTGATTTTTATCATTTCAAAAAGAAAATAAAAAGCTTCTATGATCAGATTCAACTAATCCAGATTGATTCTGATCTTAAACACCAAGACCAACCACATGTTACCTGCAATATTGAAAAGAGTAAAAGCAATTATCCTGTAACATGCAACAAAACTTGCAAAGGGATAGAGGAATCAACTAGACCCAAAAACTCCAAATTTTAATTGATAATCCAGAGTTCATATGTAAATAAACTTGTAGTAGTACAAATATATACTTAACAAAGCTTGCAAGAGCAGAAATAGAGTAGTTGCTTATACAATCCAAGACAGAAAATTCATTCATTGTTAAGTTGCACTTACATTATGGAGTCCCACAACATTTGCAGCAAACCGATCAGATGTTGTGGGATTATATTTCTCCGAAAATGTTCTGCACAATAAATGGTCAAATAAAATAAAGGAAAAGCCAAAATCCTGTCAAGTCAGGTCAAAAGCTAACACGTAAAAGCTTGGTCCTTATCATGAACCAAATAATAGTAGCATGCAAATAAGTGACAGATAAGAAAAACCAACAAATGGCTTACCTTCCAATAAATGAATTTAACAATGTGGTCTTCCCGGCATTTCTAGAACCAAAGACAAAACACTGAAAAACATTTCTTTGGGTTTGCTGCTTTTTGCGATCTAACCTCCTTTTTCTTGTTATCTGAAATGCTGAAGCAGGATCACCAGTGTATCCAATGTATATAAGGTTAGCCAGACTAGCTGCTGGATCTTGAAGTGTCATGAGAGCCCACTGCAATAGAATAATATTATTCCTATCAATAGTGCATAACAGAAAATTGATGAATGAAGAATTCCTTTTTGACAACCTTATTTAGCTAATCAAAAGAGGAGGAAAACATCATAGAACCTATGCCACCCGATAGCTGAATATAACTAAGATCAGCTAACAAAGGAAAGGCCAGACTTATAATATGTAAAAAGAATTCAGTTATCTACAATAGAGTATGTCAGCATAAATGCAAAACTATGTTTAGCAGTGTTGAACATCTTAGATCACAGAGAGAAACTCCAGCAGTTGTCAACATATTTACTAAAATTGACTTAGAACATAATAAAAAGGTGTGATGACAGGTTCCATAGTCAAATTTAGGACTACAATTTTCAAATAAGTTACAAAAACACAAGTGAAGCAGGTGGAATAGGACGATACGATTTTAAAATGAAAGATTTAAAATACGGCAAAAAGACATGAAACATTTCAACTTTTTCAATACCGACACATTAGATAATATCTGAGCACAAAACATGCATGAAATAGACACTATGCTACAGATTTTACAAGAACTATCTTCTTGCAAATTAATGCTTCAAAAAAGAAATGCTCACTGTTGGTCAATTTCCTAAAAGAACCACAACCACAATAAAAATAATGCAATCAAAAGTCACATCCATGACAAGTTTTCCAGTTTCCCAATGATACTTATGCAGATAATGCTGGCAGGATATGTGCAAGTCAGCATAAAACTATGTTAACCCACTTGGATATTCTGCTAGTACAATGTTGTATTTGGATGACATGGCAAATGCTGGTCTGCTAGATAATATCTGATAATCAGCACATGCAACTTTAAGTCCCTAGATAATTTCTTATAACCAAATATAAGTCAAAGATCAGAAGAAATTCATCACAACAATCTCCTCCATCGCCTTGATGAGGTTCCTCTTCCATTCCATGAGGTGCCTGATGCTTCTTCTTCTACTACCACTTTCCTACCCCTTGCAGTGCCATTCAATGTAGCGTATCAATGAAAGTAAATTTTGGCTTCTTTGGCTTACTTTACAATTTAATCATGTTATAAAAACAGTTGGTTTCACTAGTTAGTATAAACCAATCAAGATTTAACTAAAACTGATCAACAAGCCACACATTCACATCTTAAAATATCACCCAGGACCAGGACTGCATCTGGTCAAACCAATATGTATCACCATGCAGGGCAATACCCATAATTTGGCAATCCTTGATAAATGCAGATGTACAATTAAATATATCACCCTTGCAAATATATAACACATATAAAGAACAAATGTAATTTACTTCTCACAAAGTAACAAATATAGATATGTAGCTGTATATATTTGTACACATGAATCTGTGTAGAAAAAGATATATATTTGTACTATAAACCAAGGTTTGAAATATCGTACCGTACCGGCGTTTCGACATTCTCTCGGTACGATACGATACAGTATACCGAGTGGTATACCATTCGGTATACCGCTCGGTATACATACATATATATATATATATATATATAATTCAGCGACGTCGCCTCTCTCTTCTCCCCAGGAGGATAAAATATTTTTATCAAAGGCGACGTCGCCCGGAGAAGGAAAAATAAATAAATACATATACATACATACATACATATATATACCGTCCGGTAACGGACGGTCCGTGTACTGATCAACTGACGGACCGATACGTACCGCCTGGTACAGGCGGTATTATTCGAAACTGCATACCTTGCTATAAAGACATACAAACAAACTTGCAACATAAATAAATGCATACTTCTTACTAAAGCATATGCATCCCAACCTTAAGCATATATTCAGTTGATAAACATTAATAAAAACCATTACTTGATTACTTTCCAGTCTGCAATATATTTAAATGCATACTAATATAAGTCTGCTAAATATGCATAATTGTGTGTTACATAATGATGCATCCTTCTAGCAGAAGGAGAAAGCATAAATTTGAGCTTTAAACATTCTTGTTCTAGTTATAACTAACATCTGGCAAAATAATCATTATCTTACAAAAATAAATAACATAGAAAGGCAAACAACAGTTGACCTGATAGAAATATGGGAAAAAAGACAAGTAATTAAGTCTAATTTACACAGAACCTATAAACAAAGTCCATATATATCATAAAATTTCAGGGAAAATACTTAGAATATTAAAAAAACATGACAAAAGACCTCCGAAAGAAATCCTTCAAGTGACAATCCTCCTAAAACATTCTTCTCTGCAGCATCTTTGTAAGGAGCTTCAGACCAAGGGCTGTCAAAAATAAAGCAAAGTGAGGGGAAGGAACAAAAGAAGAAAGAAAGCATTTTGATCAAACATAAATGAACAGGTAGTTTGGAAATAAGAAAAGTTGCATCATAGGTGAATGAATAGAAAATTCAAACATGTAGGTTGAGCGTAGCATTATAGAATTTTCTCATCATGACCTAAATTAGAACAGCATGGTAGAGTTCGTCAAGCAACAAAGCAGCAAGAGAGCTACTATTATGTCAATACATGCCCCTATGCCAAAAAAAAGGCAATAAATTGGACTTCACTTTGTATTTAGGCCCCTCAAAACATTTCTTTATTTTCCAACCTGGCTTTTCTTTTTACTCTCTTTGCTTCCTTCACACTTGTCCGAATCCTGTTCAATCTGCTGGAATTCTTTTCAATGCTAATTATCACTTTTCGCATTGAAGTCACAAGTGCAAGTCTCATATACACATACGCTGTGTGATAGGGTGTGATGAGCAAATTTTCTAATTCTTTAACTTGGGCTGATGGTCGATACCTAAACCAATAAATTTGAACTCTTGAAGGGGAACAGTTGAAGTTGACTCTTTCCAAGGATCAAAAGACAAAAATACTTCATAATTATTGAAAGTGAAAAGCAGTAGTTTAAAATAAAGCTAATAAACATAAAAGCTAGAAATTGGAAGAGGGTGGAAATCAACAGTAAACTAGTGCTAGTGAATAACAAAAAATTTTGAAAATTGGAAGAAAGTAGAGAGAATATGAAAGAAACAACAGGAGGCCACAAAGCATCCAACAAGACAATTTGCTAATTCAAACCATCATTACAAACAAAAAGAACTCATCAGCAACATTTTGTCATACAGGCTATAGGCTATAACTATATTTCTACACAAGTCAAAACCAGGTATAAAACAATCAGATATGATAATATCTAATACAACTTAACTGACTCCATTCCTACTATATCATAAGTCCAACCTTCACGCTGCAAATTAAACCTTTTTAAAGTCTTTGATTAGAATGCATCTGTTTTTTATATCACTCTAGCATCTGCAGCATGAGGGCTCAAATTTTTCATGGTGGTGTCCCGAGCTTGGACATCTGTTATAATGGTTAATGGTCAACAGAATAAAGAACTACAGGATAAAAACCTACAGAATGAGAAAGATATCCCCCTTTCAGATCATTCAACAGGGTATTACTAGTATGGAGATGTCCTCAGTTAATTCCTAGCTGTAAAATCCATCCTCTTCCCCTCCTTTAAAGTCATTCAAGAACTTAGGACATGCAAACACAAGATTCCTCTAATAGTAGAACTCTGAAGTGTTTTAGGTAGGCCAACACCATACTTTTATCGAATAACTCTAATGCCTCATCTCATTTCTTATTGTCAAGTCTTAGCTACTGCAGCAGTTGAAATTTATATATAGCCGAATCAATCTCATTGTTTGTTTCCAAAATATGTAAGGAATAGCACAAGTTACATGGCCTTTTATTTCTATTTACCAAATATTTTTGTTAGGCAAGAGTAAACACCAAACTAGAAACAAACCAAAATAAAGAGTAATAATACGATTTCCACTTATGCTGTTTTCGGTCAAAAGCTTATAAACACTCTGCAACATTGTTTTCTGTAGGAACCAAGTCCATGTCTTACTATGGTCGAGACAAAAACTGTAGTAACAGTTTTCCTGTGGAACAGAGTCCATGAATGATCTTCCTTTGGTCAAGGTAAAATGTTGAAGGTTTCTTTGAGGAAATCATGAGTAGAACATGGCATTTGGTCAATGATTTGAGCAGTGCAACTTCCTACTCTGACTTCAGCTCTTCAAGCTTTCACAGATGGAAGGAGTACATATAAGAGAGTGAAAAGATGTGATTGCCTTTAGGAATGTGCCATTTTGTGTCAATTATTACCCAAAAGAGGCTAATGTCTTGAACTTCGATTAGGTTCCAGGTCAAACAAAAGGGTATATAAACATGACCTTGCCACTGCATGCAAGTCTATGACAGTCCAGTGTCAAAATTATATGTGCCAATTGGAACAGATTAGCATGACTACTACATAATATTTATGCTGTTAACTTCAATAAAGAACAAAGCACAATCTTTTGTCAACAGATGTTGACACTAAAAAAATGTTTTCAGGGACTTGAGTTCTTAAAGGGTGACGCAAGCACCAAGACACCGAATTAACTTATGTTTCAAGTTAACAATCAATCTACAGCAAAACTAAATCATTAAATGTAAGTCTCCTGTTTCGGATTGGTTATTCTAAAAAGTCAATGTCGCACTTCCACAGTGATTTAAAAAGCGCTAGGCGCCAAGGTCCAAAAACGCCCGAGGCGCTAGGCACTCGCCCAAGCGAAGCGAGACGTTAAAATATAAAAACATATAATATAATTAATAAATATAATTATTTAAAATTTTAAATAAAATATGCTATTAAATTAAGAAAATCTAAAATACAAAATCATAATGTCACATTAACAAAAAGTTTCAAAATTCAAAACAATAAAATTTTACATCAAAGTCATTCATCATAATCAATAATATCGTCATTTTCACACAAATCATCTTCATTGAATTCGTCCTCTTCCTCTTGTCCTTCGACTCCTTCCTCTTCATCAAAATATGTTTCATTCTCTATGTCTTCAATAATAGCAGGAGCCGGGCTTGATGCTTTTGCACTGCATTATGATCTTTCGGATCCTTCAGATAATTATACTTCTATACAGGATCTTTTTTTGATGCCATTGGAGACTCTATTAAGTTGCTCTGTACACTTGCCATTTATCCTAAAACCTAACAATAATTTCAAATAAATAAAAATTAACAGTATTAAAATCAAAATAATATATTATTAATCTAATAAATACAAATACATTACTGTTACTAGTATACTATTAACAGTATATAGTATAATGTTAATAGTATACTTTCGAAATAGGAGAAGGAAGAGGAGTGTAAGGGAAGACCGAGGGTGCAGCAACAGCGGTAAAAGTGAGCAGTGGCAGCGAGAGCGACGACAGTGGCAACGACAGCGGCAGTGGCAAGCAACGGCAGGGGGAGCGGGAGCGGGAGCGGGAGCGACAACAACGGCAGCGGCAACGGCGAGCAGCGACAGCGACAGCGGCAGCAGGAGCGGCGAGTAGCGATAGCGGCAGCGATAGCGTGAACGGCTAGCAGGGTTAGGGTTGGGCAGTGGCAACTGATATCGGTGCTTTAGTTGGTTCGATTGAACCAACTAAAGCACCGGAGACTGAACCAGACCTAAAACGCTGGTTCGGTCGCCTGGTTTAACCCAGGCGCTCACCCGAAGCACCCGGCACCTATGCTCGGGCGAGCGCCCAAGCGACGCCTCTTTGAAGCGCGCTGCCTGGAAGTGAAGCGAGGCGCTCAAGCCTCACCTCGCCTCACCCGAGCACCTAGGCGAGCGCCCGAGCGCCTATTGAAATCACTGCACTTCCATATTAATGTAAAATTTACAGCGAGAAAAAACTAATTTATTGTAGAGGCCTGCTCCAGGTACATGGCAACTTTTAATGCCATCAGCAGCTGTGTCCTCCAAGCAATTCTATACATAAAAACAGAAAACGATAGGAAGGTTTCAACAACTTTAGAAACAACTATCACATTGAAGATAGCTAGAGATTTTACCTGCAAGTCATAATTACAGTTAGAATTGGTCTTGAACACAGAAGGTTATTACAAGCTGCCTAATGCCATATTACGAACTTGATGTCTTGGGATGGACCTAACATCATGTATTTCCTAAGAGTCAAATTTACAACAAGTACAAATAACCTGCTAGTCCAGGAAGCATGCTTGGCCAAACAAGACTCCACGGCAAAAATGATAACCAATACTTAATGTTTGATATGTATTCAGTTTAAATTTCAATACAAGTTTCCAACAATAATTTTTTCCTGTCAATATTTTGGAATTTTAAGTCCTTAGTAACACCTTAAGGGTCCAATTAGATAAGTGACCAAGACAATTAAATTACTCTATTTATACATCTTATTAAGGTTTTTCACATCATGACACGCTCCTTACTACATGTGAATCAGCACAGGTGGGCACAGGAGACATGCTAGCTGATGCAGTAAACATTCCAATTTAGTAATGTCTGGGCACATTCATGAACCATCACCAGGCTATGGTATCAATACAACCTACACAATTCTAGTTCCATGTCATCATCGATCCACAAGGTCATAACACTCTATCTTGCTAGTAATCAACTTAGTTGAAGAGTAATAATGATTATTTTACCAGTGCTTTGACAGGACTAAGTGACATGTTAGGTGGATCCACTTAGTGATTTAAAAAGCGCTAGGCGCCAAAAGGCGCCAAGGTCCAAAAACGCTCGAGGCACTAAGCGCTCGCCTAGGCGCTCGTCCGAGCGAAGCGAGACGCTAAAATATAAAAATATATAATATAATTAATAAATATAATTATTTAAATAAAAATATGCTATTAAATTAAGAAAATCAGGTACAAAATCACAATAAATAAATAAATCATAATAGTATTTTTTATTTTTTTAAATAAAAATATACTATTAAATAAATAAAAATTAATAGTATTAAAATAAAAAAATAATATATTATTAATCTAATACTATTATTAGTATACAATTAGCAGTATATTGTTAATATACTGTTAACAATATAATGAGAAGACCGAGGCTGTTGAGGCAACGGCAGTGGTAGCAAGCGACAGCCATAACTAGAGCGGGAGCGGCAAGCGACGGCGACGACGGGAGTAGCGAGGGACAACGGGAGTGGGAGCGAGAGCTACGAGCGGCAACGGCGAGCGACAACAGGAGCGACGACAGCAACGACGAGTGACGACAGCAGCGACGAGCAGCGATTATGGCAGCGGCGAGCAATCGGCGAGCAGCGATTGTGGCAGCAGCGAGTAACGACAGTAGCGGCGAGCAACGATTGTGGCAGCGACGAGTAGCGACAGTAGCGGAGAGCGGCGACAGCAGAGAAAAAATCTCGGCGGCAAAATCGCGAGTGTTAGGGTTGGGGAAGTCGGGGAAATCGCGAGAGGGAGCCTGATATCGATGATTTAATTGGTTCGATTGAACCAACTAAACCACCGGAGACCAACCAGACCTAAAAATCTGGTTCAATCGCCTGGTTTAACCCAGGCGCTCACCCAAAGCGCCCGACGCCTGGGCTCGGGCGAACGCCCAGGCGGCGCCTCTTTGAAGCCAGGCGCCTGGACATGAAGCGAGGCGCTCGGGCCTTGCCTCGCCTCGCCCGAGCGCCTAGGCGAGCACCCGAGCACCTATTGAAATCATTGGATCCACTCACTGTAGGATCCAGCGGTGTTCTTCAATCTTTACAAACCCACGGACAAATAACATGTAACACCGAACTACTACTTAAGAAACCACATCCAGCATTTCAAATTACATAGGGAATATTTCGGAAAAAATTAGTGAAAAAAAACCCAATTTTGTTTATTATATTTGCTAACATTTAACCTTTTTTCTCTTTATTCTTATTTTATTCCCACTCATTGTTTTCTTTTACGGTATCTACCAACCTATAAGCTGTTGTTGGTAACTAAGGAATAAAAAATCAAATTTCCACAGAAGAACATTTCTAGATCATGTAAACATTGGATGCAAGATTTTCAATCTCATCCAAAAATAAACTAAATAGCAAATTTAAAATATACACCACAAAAACAAGCAATCTGTAATTAGTGTTTCAGATCCACATTTGCAAACTTAGTGCAGTAAAAAGAGATGTTTAATCCATCAAGACATGTTTGCAAAATGAACACTTAAATGCATGGATTGCCGACACTCAGCATACTGCACCAGATTGCAGTGTGTTATACCATACCAAGGGTCTGCATGCACACCCTTGGCAATGTAAATAAATTATAAAGGGCTGCAAGCTGCAACAGGCCTGTACTGGCCAGTCGTCACCCAAGAACCATTATAAATGGCAATCCTTGCTTCAGTGTCTTGAGGCAATGAAAAAGGATTGCTTCCCAAAGGATGGTTCCCAAGTAGTAAATGTGTAACAGGTTTTGTCTATCTTGTTAAAAAAAAATCACCTTTCTGGAGCAGTTGAAAAAAGATCATCCAGTTCAGCAGGCCGCAGAGCTCCATCCTGGTAACCAAGAATATGTTCGGCTTCACTAAGCAACCATAATGAAGCATAACTATCACAACTATCACAAGTTGTCCCCCCACTCCATCCACGACATGCTAATCCCAGTGTTGACTAAACCTAACAATTTAGAATTGAATTAATCAGATTTAACCATTAATGAAGACTAAGAAACAAGGAGTCAAAAAGGGCTTATTGAACAAACCCCCAACATTTTCATTTAGAAATTTAATTAAAGGTTAATATCTAAAATACTTGAAATTTTTAACTTCATCTTACTAGTATTTAGATATTTATGGACATAAAATTTACTAGCAACTTATGTTCTATCAGCACATTAATGACACACAAACACTTGTACCATCGTGGCATTACCTAGAATAAAAATGGATGTGGCTGATTATTATCTAACTCATTGACCACTCTAATGTATACCAACTTGAATTCATGAAATAACAGAGCCAATTTTTTTACAATGAAAGAAGCCCTTGATCTTTTTTTCAATTGCACATTACAAGACACAAAAATACAAGTATTTCCAACAAAGGGACAATATGTCCCACTAAGAATTTCAGGAGAAAACAATGATGTGATTCAGTCAAATATTCATTCTTATACGTATAGAAAATAAGTTAATAACAAGAGGATCAAAACCTAACTTCTCCACAAATTTGCCAAACCACACCAAATAATCATGGTAAATATTGAAATGTAAACCAACAAATGCTGATAGATGGTATACCTAATAGATATGCAAAGGCTTCAATTATTAACAGGTGTGCACCCAGGTAAGGTCAATTATGGATGATTTTTTCAGCAGACCAGCCTAGTCGATTACTTGAAAATTCGTTATCTCCAAATCTGTCAGTATTGGTGACATCGAGTTGGCTATAGATTTTTCAACTATATTGATTAATAATATAATTCAATTTTAATGGAAGTATCAATATTGTAGATGGTTTCCCTCAGAAGACTCCAAACAATAATAGAAAGGTCATAGATTGCTGTCTTTGTAATATGCAAGATTATTTGGTGAGCAAAAGGTGGCACCTGGTTATTAGAAGGTCCCAAAAAAATCTAGAGTATTACATGTAGCAACCAGTTGAATTTGCCAAAAATGCAGCTAAAAACTCAGATATAAAAGCTAAATTTGTAACCCTGGGTCCACATTTCAACAAACAAAAGAGGAATGAAATTCAGATAAGTAATTATTTCGATGTCGAACCAATTCATATTTTTCATATAACCTCCTTAGAAACTCTTATCCTATTCTGGTTAGTATAAGCCTAATGATGATTTAATTGGACCTTACAGATTATTATAAATTATCATAAGGTAGACCAGTGTTCCAATATTCCCATCCTTCATCAACAAAATTCATGGCCTAAAAGACCCAGCTGCTCACAGAATAGTGGCAGTGTGGCACATTCTTTTATAAGACCCTAATAGCATAAGGACAATAACAGTAGTCCAAGAGCTCAAAAATTCCCTTTTCCCCCCCTAATGGGCCAGCAGTTACAGCTTATTAAAAAGAATTGCTTAGAAAAAAAGTAACAGAGTAAACTAAGCAGACAGTGTAACATAACTAAAGCTATCTTATCTACATTCTACGAAGCCAAGCCTAAAGCAGGCTCATAAGAAGGAATTTTTCTACTGTTGAGTAATTCGTTAATATTTATGATAGATTTTACTGGGCAACGAGAGTGCCACTAATGCCACCAATAGAAAAAAAATAACTTATGAAGGCAAAAAATTTCACAGTTAAGGACCATGTAATTACATGACAATAAGCAAGAACAAATAAATACATGTATAATGAATTGTCATTGTGTATTGAACTATGTGAAAATTAAATTAAAAATATAACCATACCAAAGAGAGAGAGTAAATGATTCATACACTGTCGATGTCAAACGTGAGGAAGACTCCCTTCAAAAAGTCCACAGCTTCATTTGTCAGCTCTACAGTCTACAGAAAAAATGGCAGGGTTTTAACTAACAATAAATTGATTTGTTATGAAGCCCATGCAAACTCTACTAGAAGTGTGAACTTGGTATTGGAAAATCATCCATTTCTTCATGAAAATAATTTGTATTTCATGAGTTGATTTTATTCACAGAGCATTCATCTTGGTACTGTTGGTAGGGCTACTTCTTAGTCAAGACTAGATTGACCACCTCAGAACCTACCGATAAAGAAGAAAATAAAAATATCTAGCTCAATGTTGTCACTTATGTAACATGATTTTGTAAAATGTCATCAAAAAGAAAATTCAATTCAAGAACTAGAACATATAATGCAACAGAAAAGATGACCATGTAACAGTGAAGCATAATGGATGCCAAAGAGAATTTGCTAGATTAATATTTAAACAGTGTGAAGTTAGTCCAGGTCAATGATGGCTATTAGATCAGTTTCAATAACTTCAAGGTTGGCCAAACTTTCACTAAGATAATACTAGCAAACTTGATATACAAATAAAGCATACACATACAACAGAATAACTTCAAGTCCAACCTCAGGGATTAGAAAGTGAACATGGTATGCATGTTTCAAGTTCAAATTTAGACCAAATTAAGCAACGACAGTGCCACCAAAGTCAATAGTACCTGATCTGATGCACGCTTGAATATTGTTGGAAGAAGATCATCTCGGAGTTTAATATCATTATCATAACCAAATTTCCTCAACACTGTCCAGGTCGTTTCTAGACGACCTTTTTCTATGAAAAGAGCATGTAGAAAAAGAAAGCCAGTTAATGTAAGCCCAAAATCATTAACACCTTCAGGCAACTTTTCTTGAACAACCTTCTTGACACCCGCAATTTCAGTTTGCTGGAGAGGAGCATTAAAACATCTAACCTGACGATATTCACACTAAATTAATATCAATTCTCCCTGATGAATTAATTAAAAAGCCTACTCTTAATGTATTTGAGATGCATAATTTGTCCTAAAAACAAGCAATCGTGGACTAAACAAGGACGGACCTGGAAGTCATTCAACTCAGAATCACTGAGAGCACCATCTCTATCATGATCGCACAGGATGAATATCCTTTTCAAAGCCCTTACACAATGAGGCTTCAACGATTGTGTCTCCTGATCAAACAGTGGGGCTGTTGGATGAAGCACCGCTTTCTGGGCATAATAAAATACTTCTTGGACCTGAAAAGAAACAACATTTTCGAACTTTATGGTATGATTTCCCAAGATAACAAAGGCCAACTAACTCAATTAAACAGTAAGCAAAGATCATCAAAAGAGTGCCAAAGACTCAGGATATACCAATGTTCCAAAACTGGAGTCTGATACTGCATATGCAGTCATGTGATCACATCACAGAAGGCCTATGAAACCTTAATGTCTCCATTGCAGATAAAGAACATGCAACCCTGTAGCACATACCTATGCTACAGGTTATGCAAACCACATAAGCATGAAACATGATTACATGTTTCTTTATAATTTCTTCTTATTACTAGTACTTCCAGATCAAAACATGGTCGGAGAAAATAATCTTAACCACATACACATTTGTCCATATCTTATAAATCACCATTTATAATTTTCCTAGATTATATAATATATATATATATATCAACAGTCACTGATTTAGCAATATTATATATTTACCTATTCACTACTTGAATATATACTAATACATGTATCTTCATTACTCAAGTATAAAGTATGTAAGTGTTTTGATAGGAACCTCCAAATGTGCCACTATATGCAGATGCACACCTGCACTACATGATGTAAGCACCCTCATCCTTTCATCATCTCTAAGAACATTGGAATATAACGAGAAAACAGCAGGGCAGCATTCCACTTTCCAGCTCTTTAAAGCTGATGTATGATGCTCAACTTATCAGATGAGGCAGCAGCTGAGCTATCAGCTATTAAGACAGTACATACGCAGTTGACCTAAGACTTCTCTAGCTGATTACCCAATAAGGACATCCAAGAAAAATTGGCAGGCATGGTGCCATATGGAACAGAAGAACCTCTAGATACACACACCCGATTTAGAAAAAAAAAATACTTTTTCTCATCTCCCATGCCTTATCTCTCTTGAGAATTGTGTGCTCTCACTGTCTGAATTCAGCTAAGAAACAAACCAAGCAACATAATACCTACAGTTTTTTATTTAAACAATAAGCCCAAGACTGGTTAAATCAGGCCCCACCTCGCAAATGTAACTGATTCATAAACAAACAAAGAGCCAAAAGTCACAAAGAAGTATTATTATATAAGTGGAGAGGCTAGGACGAAATCACACCTGAATCTGCCTGAGAGCAGAACATTCGATGCAAGTCTCGATCTCCCGATACTGCTGCATGATGGGCGACATCACCTGCTCCAGGCTCACCTGCTGCTCATCCCGCAGATCCAGCTTGCACCCCACTACGATGACCGGGACCTTCGCCTGCCCATCCCAAAGTATAAGGAAAAACAGAAGCCAGTTACTACTACAACTCAAGACCAATCTAAGCTTAGGAGCTACGGAAAATAGAAAGAGGGTAAAGATGAGAGAACCTCCAATCGGCGTAGCTCAGGGAGCCAATAGGTGCTGAGGCGGTCAAGGGTGGAGGGGCGGTCACAAGCGTACGTCAAGACAATGGCATCCGCAGACTTGCACTCGGCAATCAGCTTCGCCTTATTCTCGGGCCTGAATCAGATCAAGATCGCAAGACTAAGAAAGGATCGGATCAACAACAAAGCAGAAGAAGAAGGAATACGAGTACCTGGAGGACGTGTCGATGATGGTGAGGGGGACGCGATCGGGGTAGTAGTCAGCAGGGAGGCGGGTGGGAGGTATGACATGAGGGACGTTCTCCGGGAAGGATTCGGTGGCGACGGCAACGATGAGGCTGGACTTGCCCGTGCCCGCCTCCCCCATTACCACCACCCGCACGCTCGTCCGGCCCACGGAGCTCCCTCCTGCTCCTGCTGCGCTGCCCGCCATTATGATTTTGCCACCACCGTCGACTTCCTTCCTCGCTCTCCCCTTTTCCTTTCTATAATCTTGTTATTCTTCCCGGCGAGAGGAGAGGAGGGAGCAGCAGAAGCAACGGAAAGAGGAGGGTAGAAGCCGCGGAAGTGGCAGGGTGCGGTGCCCTAATCAAGGGAGGGCTTGGAGAAAGAGGCTATGCAAGGCAAGGCAAGGCAAAGAAGAGCGTTTAGGTAGCGTGGGGTCCGTCACCCGATCGGATTCCTGCTAGGTTTATATGCAGATCCGCAATCCGATATAGAGCTTTAGCAGCGTGGGGTCCATCATCTGATCGGATTCGTGTTCGGTTTCAATCCAGATCCGCAATCCGATATAGAGAGCGCAATGCATCTGATAACCTCATAAAAATAAAATTACACTAAAAACCAACAAATTTTATAATTCATTTTAATTATTTCAATCAAAAGAGTTTGTTGCCTAACAATGCACAACTATCATATGAAGAAATTATACAGACCTACCAAAACAGTAATTAAAATAGATAAAATAATTAATATTAATAATACGAGAAGAGATAGAGGAAGATGTAAAAAAAATTTAATATAAATTATAAATAAATATTTAAGTATTCTAAAATTAACTAAATATATGAGATTTTACATATTTTAATGACAGTAAAAAAATTAATCGATCTCGTTGTTGTTGCAAATGCTAATTAAATTTATTTAAATAATATGAAGTTGTCTTTCATGACTAATCTATGCTTAATTAAAATGATTTATAATAACTCAATTTCAAGAAAAAAAAATGAATCAAACACAGATATATGATGAAGTTTTAAGTTCTACAAAATTCAATTTGAGAACCAATTTCACTATATGTAACATAAAGTCCATAGAGTTTGAAAATCCCGAACTAATACATTGAATATCTTATCATAATTGAAAGGATTATCATAATAACAATGGGCAAGAAACATGAGATTTATGAACGAGCAATTTACCAAATAGCTCCTTAATTATTTATTATATTGAATTTCGATGATTAAATTAATTGATAAGTTTGTGATCTAATAATATATGTTTTGAGTGACATAAGATTCGATTATGAAGAGACAATTTGATTAAAGAATGAAGAATCAATGTTAGACTGAAGTAAAACATGTCAGAAGATTAGACGTTAAATTGAATGATCGGTTGACATGTCGGCAGACGATTTCATGAGTTTGAGCATCGGGCCAAAAAGATCAAAAATTACATCAAGGAGATCGAATGTTACGGAAAGACAACATGTCAATTGGGCAATATGTCAAAGGTCAAATGAAGCATTGGATGAACCAACAACATGTCGGATAATATATAATTAATGTTTTATAATAATTTATTTAGATTGAATTAGTTTAGGTCTAATTGAGTCGGTATTGGGGTGAAACAATGTCAACTCAATTAGAGGCCAATTGGGCCTGAATCAAGGGTAAATTGGGCCAACTATTTGGCTCATTCAGTGTCTTATAGTAGGGTCTAGTGGTGGTACCGTCCAGCCTGGACGATGGTATCGGCCAGACATACTCTTCAAGATTGTGTTAAACAGTGGTACCACTAGATGGGACGGTGGTACCGCCTAGACATAGTCTCCCAAACTGTGTTAAATGGTGGTACTGTCAGACTAGGCGGTGGTATTGCCTAGTGTCAATGTGTTAGGTAGTAGTACCGTCAGATTGGGCAGTGGTATTGCCCAGTATCAAATTAACAAACAGTGGTACCGTCAATACCTTGAAATCTCGAGGATTTGAATTTTGGTTTCACCTTTTGAAGTCATTTGGGGCCTATAAAAACCTCACTCATCCTTGCTTAATAAACACACAAACTAAGAACAAAAATTAGGAAAAATACTATTGTAATATTGTGAGAATTCTCCTCCTTTAGCTCTAAGTGTTGATGGTGAGTGGGTTATAAAGGTTATCTCCTAAACATGTGAAAAGGAGAAAAGAGTTATAAGAGGGTAATTGGTCTTCACCCATTAAAAGAAGTGAATGTTGGTGATCTCAACGGAGGAGGAATCGGGAGTGGACGTAGTCACGACGACCGAACAATTATAAAACTCGATTTGCATTTCTGTTTTACTTTTCATTATCATTAATATTACTTTAATTGCTTATTGAGCTTATTTTTAAGTCAAACACACATTCAACATTTCCAACACGATTTTTTATTGAATGAAAGTTTTTGAATCGTTGAGTTTTTTTTCGAAGCACTAATTCACCCCCTCCCTCCCCCCCTTTTAGTATCGATTTTGGTCCTAACACATTTTTTATCGGATGACATGGTCAATATTCATTTTTATCATAAGATAATTTTTTTTAATTTAGATGAAAGTATTTGGATTAAATCACATTGAGACCCATGCATGATTTGATTTTTTTTTTCATTAATCCGATTTAATTTGATTTGATTTGATTCACTTTCTCTTCCTTTTTTTCTCCCCCCTTCATCTTCTCATGCTCCTTTTCCTCTCCACCACCTCCATCATCTCTTTTTTTCACTCAAGTACCTCCTCATCCTCCCTCTACTTCTCTTTTGCCTTCATCATCTATTTTTTTCACTCAAGTACCTCCTCATCCTCCCTCCACTTCTATTTCTTTACCCAAAAAGTCATTATACTCAAAGCTATACTGATTTAAAATATATTAAAAAAATATATTACTTTTATATAAAATTATCATAAAAATAAAAAATATCTTTAAAAATTTTAATTTTTTTATAAAATTATTTTAAATTATCTATAAAATTCATAATATTCTAATTATATTTGGGTTACACTCGAGTTATACTCATTCGAACATATTAAAAATATATAAATTTTTATATAAAAGTTGTTGTAGGAAACAACTTTGAGCCGTGGCCTCGGGGTCGACGCGGCTCGGTTCGGGCCCAGATGACGGGGGATCTTCCCGGGGCGGCCTTCGAGCCCGTTGAGGTGATCTGATGTGGTGGTCAGGACAGGGTCGTCGTAGCCTTCGGGCAGGAACTCCTCGTCTTCGCGTCCAGCGAGGACCTTCTGCTTCGCATCTGCACAAAGGTCGGGTCGGGGTGCTCGGCCCGACCCCTCCGACGATTAAGTCAGATGATGGTCGTTAGGGAATCTTTTTCTCCTCTCCCCCTTTTTCCTCATGAGCGAGAGGGTTTTTATAGGGAAGCTTACTGCTTCCTGAACTGCTCCCTTGCAGGGGGCAGGCTTGTAGCGTCTAACACTGGTGTTGGCATGAAGGATTGAGCTTGAGCAGGGTGTTAATGTGCCTCGATCGACGTTCCAATCTGCGTTGACTAGGTGCTGTGAGGCGTTATTTGGGACAGCTGATGTCACGCGAGTCTTATTGCAGTTATTATCCTCATCATATTCCCCCCCGGAAAGAAGTTATGCGTCGATTGTCGTATTGGGAGTCTGATGCATGGCTTCAGCTTCGAGAAACTGTCCCTGTCGGTTGTTAAGCGGTCCGTTGCCAAGGGTGCGGGAGTCGTGGATGTTCGTAGTCAAGGGGGGTTGCGTGTGCAACGGTGACCCCGGGTAGTGTGCGATCGAGGGACACAACTCAGTCGAACAGGACAGGCAGAGGCTAAGGTCCCGAGTGACACGTAACCGAGGAGCACGACGCAGGCGGGCTGGCCACGCAAGTGTGGTTTCGGGAGGCATGTAGCCGAAGAGAGCATGAGGCCGAGGAGCACGACACAGGCAGGCTGGCCGCGCAGGTGTGGTCTCGGGAGGCGTGTAGCCAAAGAGAGCACAGAGCCGAGGAGCACAACGCAGGCGGGCTGGCCGCGCAGGTATGGTCTCAGGAGGCGTGTAGCCGAAGAGAGCACGAAGTCGAGGAGCACAACGCAAGCGGACTGGCCGCGCAGGTGTGGTCTCGGGAGGCGTGTAGTCAAAGAGAGCACGGAGCTGAGGAGCTACTTGCGTTGTTGTCCCTTCATACCAACTTACCCGTGGTGGGGTACTGAGAACCCCCTTCCTTGTGAGTTCTTGGGGGCCAGCTCTTCGCGTCGCAGCATGCTTTCAGACATCGAGATCGAGGCGCCAGGGTGTTAGGATCAAGAGCACTAGGGAGGGGGGGGGGGGGGGGGGGGGTGAATTAGTGCAGCGGAAAACCTTCTACGAAAAATAAAAAATGCGTTCGTTCGTTAAAAGTGATTTTGGTAAGAAAGCCGATTCGTAAATCACTTTAACTTTTGTTTAAGTGAGATGCAACAAAGATTTAAATGCAGTTTGTAGTTATGATTCTAATCAAATAGTAGGCGCAAACTGAAATATGATATTCGTACGAAAAAAACTGATTTACGTCTAAATGCTGATTCGTAAATCACTTGATTAAGCGAGATGCAGTTTAAGCAAGGATATAAAGGCAGTTTGCAGTTATGATAGAAATCAAAACGTAAACGCAAACAGAAATATGATGATCGTACGATGAAACTGTTTTACGTCTAAAACGCCGATTCGGAAAGTGCAAAGCTTGAAACCCGATCGTATATGTGCAGAAAGCAGTAAGCTTTAGAGGAGGTTTGCAGTAAAGATAATATGCTCAAAGTAAATGCAAACCGAGATTTAGAGTGGTTCGATCAATCTTGACCTACTCCACTTTTGGCTTCCTCCACCGACGTCAACTAGAGGCCTTCCTTCAATAGGCGAAGGCCAACCACCCTTTTACAGTTTCACTCCTTTTGTCGGGCTTTGGAGACAACCCTTACAGAATTTTCTCTCCTCTCTTTAAAGCTCAGAACTTGGAAGAAAAGAGGGAGAAGAATTTTGGCCTTTACAACAATTTTGAGCTCTAAAAATCACAAAACAAGATCAGGATTTCGGTGTATATTCAGTGCCCTTTCAGTGCTGAATGGGTGGGGTATTTATAGGCCCCAACCCAGTTTGAATTTGGAGCTCAAAACTGTCAATTCCCGGAATTTCGGGATCTGACGGTTGCACCTCCTGACTGTGGCGGTTGCACCGCCTGGCAGAGCTCGAAGACTGAGCCTCTGGGCGGTGCCACCTCCTGTCAGGGGCGGTTGCACCTCCTGCCAGAGCTCGAAGACCGAGCTCAGGCGGTGCCACCTCCTGACTGAGGCGGTTGCACCGCTCAGCCAGAGCTCGGAGACCAAGCCCAAGCGATGCCACCTCTGTCAGGGGAGGTTGCATCGCCTAGTCTCGCTCGGAGACTGAGCCCAGGCGGTGCCACCTCCTGGCTGGGGCGGTTGCACCGCCCAGTCTCGCTCAAAGACTTAGCCCAGGCGGTGCCACCTCCTGGCTTGGGTGGTTCAACTGCCTGGCAGAAATCAGGGTCCGAATGGGTTGATCCATTCGGCCCAATTTGGGTTTTTCAAGGGCCCAATTGCCTCAAGATTAAGTTAATGAGATCACCTCCTATTTCCAACTTAATCATTGTGCTAACTATGATTTTTCCTAAGATATTTACTGTAACTTGCTCCGGTGTGTCAATCGCTTCTTCCAGCGAGCTTCCGGTGAACTTCCGTCGATCATCCGATGAACCCTCGGTGATGCTCCTGCGGACTTCCAGAAAACTCCTGGACTTGCGACGATCTATTTGGCAAGTTCCGACGAGCTTCTTTGGCAAGCTCATGAACTTCTCGGATTTGTTCCCGCAGAACCTCCGACAACTGTCCGAACTTCCGTCGAACTCTCGAACTCCCAACGTGATCATTGTCTTGACTCCGGCACAACTCCTGTTGCATATCTTATTTTCATCGTAGTTAATCCTGCACACTTATCTCAACATATAGATTATATAACAAATGACAATTGATTTCATCATCAAAATCCGAGATTCAACAATCTCCCCCTTTTTGATGATGACAATCAATTGATAATGGAGTTAACCTTAACTCCTCCTGTCTATATGCCATACTTGAGATAAGTCATTCTTGAATTCAAAACCTTTGAATTCAAGAGACATATTGATAAGTTAAAATCATTTAAACTTATCAATACTCCCATCATGATGTTTCTCTCTGAAGATGATGTCAAGGCTTGACATTCATTTTCAAATTTTACATAACAGGTTTGAATGATGGTAATAGTAGCAATTCATCATATTGTAAGATATCAACATGTAAAACTGCGAAGTAAGATTTTGATATTATTACATGATACAAACAAGGCATCATGCAAATTATAGCAATCATAGCATCAATTCATATATCTCTTGGTGATGTAAGCATGACATTAATACTCATATATTTCTCGGTGATGCAAGCATGGCATTAATACTCATATATTTCTCCCCCTTTGTCATCAACAAAAAACATAGTAATTGTGATAGCAGGAGAACAATAAGCGAATTTTGAGCATAAGTGTTATAGTTGTTCATGCCTTTACATGTTATTTTCCAAGAATATAAAGGAAAGCATGATACATAGATTGCTTTGAATACTTCTTTCTTTTTATTTGTTATAATCTTTTTGCATGAAGGAGGAAGGCTATTTGTGATTTTACTTTGAGTGAAGTTAAAATCGATGAGAGATTAAATCATGCTTCATTTTTACAAGGATCAAGATATGTATGTGAAACAAGTCTTTGCAAGTAAAAACACTATCATCCATATTTCAAGATGGAATTTATAAGCAGGAATCATTTCATCAAATCCATTTCAGAAAAATATTTTTCATAAGTGTATGAGAAAATCCGATTGTTAGGATACTAATTGTTAAGCGAATCCGAAAATAAAATTAATACTTTCATGCATTCAAACAAGACTATGCTATTGATTTTCAAATACAATCATGAAGACAAAACATGCACATAATTTCCAACATGTTATTTAGGCATGTAATGGCAATCAAGTGATTTGATCATTCAATAAAGTTTGAAAGATAATTTTAACTAGTTTATGTATTTGGACACATCAACATTCCTAATTCTCTTCTTATGAAATCAAATTGTTCTTCACTTATAGGTTTTGTAGAAATATCAGCTAGTTGATGTTTAATATTATGGCAATATGACGCATCAACTGCATTGGTATATCATTTTCTCAAATCATATTTATCATGGAAACCAAAACATTTAATTTCAATGTAAAATCCGACAGTGAGTAACAAGATTAAACAATGAGTGATGTTCGTAACTCTGCTCACAAACAAATACATCAGGTAACCATATCAAAGATCAAGGCACAGGGCATTGTGATGAGTAACATAAAGAGTTTACAATAACAATAGGTGATTGTGTTCATATACAAGCTCATTCAGGGGGTGGAAAATTAAAGTGCCTAAATAAAGAGTCAAATTGTCGATGAATTTGCTGCAGCTCAGATAGGATTTGATCTTGTCGATGTTCAAGTCGTTCTTGTATTTGTTCAAATCGGTCCATCCGAATCCCAATATCTTCGACAGATGATGCAGTAGCTTGCTCAAATGAATGTGTTTCCTCAAAGGGACAGATCGGAGGAGATTGAGTACCCCTAAAGACTGGTGTTTCCGGTTCTGGTTCAGGTTGAGGGGGATCGGTTCTTTTAGGCATTCTAACCCAGTTACCGTTTCTATAAACGCATCTTAATTGGTGAAGTAGATTTTTATTTATTATGCTAAACCTATCTACTTTTATTACTTCTTCTTCCGGTGGTATTGGAATATCGTAGGCTTTCAGTATTCTAGTGATTATACTACCATATGGAAGCATCATGTCTTTCTTAGATAGTTCTAACATGTTTTGCTGGATAAGATAACCAAGACATATGTCATGTCCTTTCATGATCCAATACATAGTTCCTAATTCTAATTGGCTTACTTCATCATGATGGTATTATTTAGGGAGAATAATGCTAGTTAGGATATGATGAAGTACCTTAGTGTTTAGTGGCAATAGATGTTCACAACTTTTAGGAACAAATGCCAAGTTGGGATTGACGAAAATTATTCCTAAGGCTTCAACATACGTTGTCCCAACAGTTTCATCATCCCATGATCCTCTAAAGTAAAGTCCTCTATTTTTTATGGGAATACCTATCATGTTGCAAATGAATTTATCCGTAATGGAGATGTATTGTCCTAGGAGATAGGTAGACATTCTTTCTTCTTCATCTACTTGTATATTGTTGTAAAACAATCTAACAAGTCTTGGATAGATGGGTTCACTAATTTGTAAAATAGGGAGTAGATCTAAGTTTGCAAACCATTGAATTGTCTCTAAGTCTCTTAGTTCATTTAAATCTACATGTTTTCCCTTATTGACACTCCTAAGTTCGAAAGAGGAAAACTTTTCAACATGATATTTTAAATCGAAAAGGGTAAGATCAAAATCTTTCACTAATCTCCTCTTCCCTTTGTCCCTTGAGGATCTTCTAGACCCCATAACTACTACTATTTAAGAGGATAGTTGTAATATCCCATTAGTCCCACATCGGAAGTGGGGAATGTGTGTGATTAGCTTATAAGGGCCTGATGAGTGTACTACGTAACCTCCCGCTTAAGCATTTTGGTCCGCCGTTGAGGACCAAAATGGAGATATCGGCTAGTTGGCTCATCAGACCCGGGTCGTGACATTTGGTATCAGAGCCGACCTAGCATTAGGGCAGGGTGAGAGGGCTGCAGTAGGAAAGGGCTACCCGTGGATGGAGTCAGAGAACTCATCATGGCGTGGAGCCACCACTGAGTTAAACCTCACATGCACTATGCTAGGGTTCGATCTGGGATATGTCGGGCCTTGACGAGGACGTCAAGCTAATTGAGTTGGGGATAGTGTAATATCCCATTAGTCCCACATCGGAAGTGGGGAATGTGTGTGATTAGCTTATAAGGGCCTGATGAGTGTACTACGTAACCTCCCGCTTAAGCATTTTGGTCCGCCGTTGAGGACCAAAATGGAGATATCGGCTAGTTGGCTCATCAGACCCGGGTCGTGACAATAGTAATGAGCAAGAGTAAATGAATCAAAAACATAATTTAAGGGGTTCTTAGAGAATACCTTAGTGAGATCTTCAATAGAAGGAGAGATTGTTGATCTTTTGCTTCAAAATGAGGAGTATTTGGGATGCTATGAGGGGTGAAATGGAGGTGGTGAAGCTTTGGAAGAGTAAAGAGGGGAAGGGAGTGAGTTGGGGTCGGTTCTACCGTCGGCCCTAGCTAGGGTTAAAAAGAGGCAGAATTGCGGGCGGTTGCACCGCTGGCTGGGGCGGTGCAACTGCTTGCAACACGTGACAATCGGAGGTGCTACCTCCAGCTGGGGCGGTGAGCACTTGTTCTGACCGTAGTGTGATCTAATTTGAATGTTTTTTACTTGAGAAGAATTTTCATTCAGAGCAATCAACTTTACTTACGTAATTACGTAAGAATTTTCATTGTAAGATAAGAAATTTTACATAATCAAGATAGATCTTATGACGTGCATACTCTAAATGTCGTGGACATGTTTATGACAGATTGTTCAGGTTGGTAAGCCTTGCAAGTTTATGACAAACTTAGTAAGTTCATGATATAGTTGGATTTGAAAGTAACGAACGGATGAAATCAATGAGTTTGAAACTCTAAAGGATATGTGAAGTGAGAATCATGGGTTTCCAATTCTGAGAGATCAAATAGGATTGTATCTATATCACATTTGTAATTTTAACCTTCTAATCCTCTTATGTTATTTAGGCTAGAGAGCAACGCGAGTTCTTTTTGGATCTCGGGTCATGAATATCGAGAATCCAAAGAGCAGGATATTATTTCTTGCTCCCAGCTTAAGATGTTTTATGTCTTTATAAGAAAGGATGATCTTCAGGTACCCATTTGCTTTTGGGTGCCTCAAAAATAGATCTACATTGTTTATCATGTTGCATAGAATTTATCATGGTTCCTTTAGGAACCCAAATTAATTTGTTTGGACTAATTTTCTTGAATGGACAATAATACGTTTTGTGTCCAAGTTTGCAACAAAAGTTGCATTTGTCTTGGTGTCGATCATGTAAGATGGGGCCTTTTATGAAGATGGTTGGATTTTGGTGAGGACTTCTCACAAATCCGATTCCACTTCTTTTGGGAACGTGACCCTTGTTCGCAAGGATCATATTCAAGGACTTGCTACCAACCTCAAATTTCTTCAAGGTGTCCTTAAGTAGCAAGTTTTCCTTTTGGAGAGTTTCTAGATCATGACATTTTATGCATGAACCTAAACTATCATGATGTTCAGCTTTTAACTTATCGAAATTACAAGTAAGACTATCATGCTCCTTTTTTAGCAATTTGTATTTTCTACTAATAATCTTGCATTCATCAAATAAGTTATGGAAGGCATTTAATAATTCATCAAATGATAAATCTGTATCTATTAAATTCGTTACCTCCTCTCCAATGGCCATTAAGGCGTAATGAGCAACTTGCTCGGTGTTGGACTCCTCTTCTTCGGACGTGCTCGAGCCATCCCATGTTGCTTTGAGCGCCTTCTTCTTTGATGTTCTCTTTTTGACTTGGGGACAATCACTCTTGTAGTGTCCCGGCTTTTTGCACTCATAGCAAATAACTTGGTCCTTCTTGGGTTCAAGTTTATTTTTTGTGTCATTCTTAAACTTGTTTCTTTTAATGAATTTTTTAAATTTTTTTGTTAGAAGTGCCAAGTCATCGTCACAGTCCTCATCACTTGAGTTTTCTCTCAAGTGGTCTTCTGAAGTTCTGAGTGTCATATCTTTCCTGTTCTTTGGAAGGATGTCTTCTTGCTCTTCATGAGCTTTGCAAGTCATCTTGTAGGTCATTAATGACCCAATTAGTTCTTCAAGAGAGAAGTTATTTAGATCTTTCGCTTCTTGAATAACAGTGACTTTAGGATCCCAACTCTTAGGAAGGGATCTTAGAATCTTATTTACGAGCTCAAAATCCGAAAAACTTTTTCCGAGTCCTTTTAGACCATTGACGACATCCGTGAAACGGGTAAACATGTTGCCAATAGTCTCACTCGGTTTCATCCGGAAAAGTTCGAAAGAATGTAACAAAAGATTGATTTTTGACTCTTTCACTCTACTTGTGCCTTCATGAGTCACTTCGAGTGTGTGCCAAATATCAAATGCAGTTTCACAAACCGAAACACGGTTGAACTCGTTTTTATCAAGCGCACAAAATAAGGCCTTCATAGCCTTTGCATTAGGAGCGAAAGCCTTCTTCTCCAATTCATTCCAATCGATCATCGGAAGAGAAGACTTCAAAAATCCATTTTCGACAAGATTCCAAAGTTCAAAATCCATAGAAATAAGAAAGATCCTCATTCGGGTCTTCCAATAGGTGTAGTCTGTCCCATTGAACATGGGTGGACGTGTAATAGAATGACCCTCTTGGTTTCCGGCGTATGCCATCTCTCTTGGGTTTTAATCCGTTTGAGAGTTAACCCTGCTCTAATACCAATTGTTAGGATCAAGAGCACTAAGAGGGGGGGGGGGGGGGGGGGTTGAATTAGTGCAGCGGAAAACCTTCTACGAAAAATAAAAACTACATTCGTTCGTTAAAAGTGATTTTGGTAAGAAACCGATTCGTAAATCACTTTAACTTTTGTTTAAGCGAGATGTAGCAAAGATTTAAATGTAGTTTGCAGTTATGATTCTAATCAGATAGTAGGCGCAAACTGAAATATGATATTCATAGGAAAAAAACTGATTTACGTCTAAATGCTGATTCGTAAATCACTTATTAAGCGAGATGCAGTTTAAGCAAGGATATAAAGGCAGTTTGCAGTTATGATAGAAATCAAAACGTAAACGCAAACAGAAATATGATGATCGTACGATGAAACTGTTTTACGTCTAAAACGCCGATTCGGAAAGTGCAAAGCTTGAAACCCGATCGTATATGTGCAGAAAGCAGTAAGCTTTAGAGGAGGTTTGCAGTAAAGATAATATGCTAAAAGTAAATGCAAACCGAGATTTAGAGTGGTTCGGTCAATCTTGACCTACTCCACTTTTGGCTTCCTCCACCGACGTCAACTAGAGGCCTTCCTTCAATAGGCGAAGGCCAACCACCCTTTTACAGTTTCACTCCTTTTGTCGGGCTTAGGAGACAACCCGTACATAATTTTCTCTCCTCTCTTTAAATCTCAGAACTTGGAAGAAAAGATGGAGAAGAACTTTTGGCCTTTACAACAATTTTGAGCTCTAAAAATCACAGAACAAGACCAGGATTTCAGTGTATATTCAGTGCCCTTTCAGTGCTGAATGGGTGGGGTATTTATAGGCCCCAACCCAGTTTGAATTTGGAGCTCAAAACTGTCAATTCCCGGAATTCCGGGATCTGGCGGTTGCACCTCCTGACTGGAGCGGTTGCACCACCTGGCAAAGCTCGAAGACTGAGCCTCTGGGCGGTGCCACCTCCTGTCAGGGGCGGTTGCACCTCCTACCAGAGCTCGAAGACCAAGCTTAGGCGGTGCCACCTCCTGACTGAGGCGGTTGCACCGCTCAGCCAGAGCTCGGAGACCGAGCCCAGGCGGTGCCACCTCTATCAAGGGAGGTTGCACCGCCCAGTCTCGCTCAAAGACTGAGCCCAAGCGGTGCCACCTCCTGGCTGGGGCGGTTGCACCGCCCAGTCTCGCTCGAAGACTTAGCCCATGCGGTGCCACCTCTTGGCTTGGGCGGTTCAACCGCTTGGCAGAAATCAGGGTCCGAATTAGTTGATCCATTCGGCCCAATTTGGGTTTTTCAGGGGCCCAATTGCCCCAAGATTAAGTTAATGGGATCACCTCCCATTTCCAACTTAATCATTGTGCTAACTATGATTTTTCCTAAGATATTTACTGCAACTTGCTCCGGTGCGTCAATCGCTTCTTCCGGCGAGCTTCCGGCAAACTTCCGTCGATCATCCGATGAACCCTCGGTGATGCTCCTGCGGACTTCCGGAAAACTCCTAGACTTGCGACGATCCACTTGGCGAGTTCCAACGAGCTTTTTTGGCAAGCTCATGGACTTCTCGGATTTATTCCCGTAGAATCTCCGACGACTGTTCGAACTTCCGTCGAACTCTCGAACTCCCAATGTGATCATTGTCTTGACTCCGGCGCAACTCCTATTGCATATCTTATTTTCATCGTAGTTAATCCTACACACTTATCTCAATATATAGATTAGATAACAAATGACAATTGACTTCATCATCAAAATCCGAGATTCAACACAGGGCTCTGCCGTTTGCTTGGCTTGCCCCTAAGTTGCCGCGTTAGGCCTTCATTTATGGTGGGATGTCCTTTGGCCTCCCTGACGTGACATGGTGGGCAGGAGAATACGTGAGTGGGCTGTCGCCCACTTTCGGGAGGCAAAGAGATGCTGGTTTCGGCGGGATCTCTCCTGTAAATAGGACGCGTCCGACTTCGTTCCCATCTCTCGCTGCTGAGTCTTTTTCTTCGGGTCTCGCCATCCCCTTTCCAATCATTCTCCTCGCCTCCAACGTCGCCTCCCTTCCCCAAGTAGCCCCTTCATGTTTCCCGTTAAGGTCAGTAAGGATGACCTCCTCTTCTTCTTCCTCCTCTTCATCCTCCAATAGAGCTAGGGAGAGACCCCTTCCGTCGTCCCCCGTCCAGTCCTCCGATGGGGAAGCGGCACGGGCCCTTGAGGTCTTAATGTGGCCGCACGACCTCGACTCCACCGTGAGCGGGTCATCGCTGAGGAGACTCCGGGAATGCTATAGTATCCCGGAGCATTATATCCTTAGCGCCCCCCAACCGGGGCAACGGGCCTACGACCCGATTCCGAAGGGTTTTGCGCTAACCCTAGATGCCCTGGAGGCGGGATTGCGCCTTCCCCTTCACCCCCTCATTATCTCTTGTATCTCTCTGTGGCGAATCTTGCCATCCCAGGTGGCGTCGAACTCTTGGCGCTACCTAGTGGCGTTCTTGGGGGAATGCCACTACGCCAGTATTACCCCCACCCTCAACATTTTCCTTTCCTGCTATCGTCTTTCCAAGGGGTTGGGGGGGTTATTTCTTGTAATCCCAAGCGGGTTTTCGAGTCGGGGGCGCCCCTTCTAGTAACAAAGGATGGAAGGGGAGGTTTTTTTACGTCAGTTGTATGAGAGATTGGGGTTTTGGGGTTTGGTGGTCTGCGAGAGTGATCGATAACACCGCCCCGAGCCTGAGCGATGAAGAGCGCCAGGATCTGGGGAGGCTCCGGGAGGTTCTCCCCAGCTCCCAGACCATCCGAAACATGACCGAGCGGTGGCTGGTCGAGGCGGGTCTCAGTCCGACGCCTCGGGGTATGTTAATAGGGGTATGTTAATAGTGCCCGATCCGGGTATTCCGTGGCTAGCCCTTAGTCCTAACTCTTGCCCGACTTCTTGCATAAATGGTGAACCTCCGATCCCTTCTAGGCAGTCGGGCGTGCCGGCTTCTTCTCCGCACCCATCGGCCGACCCGAAGCCTGGTTTGAAGGATGCCCCGTTGGAGATTGAGGCCGGGCATCCTCGGAAGAAGGCAAAGATCACTGCCTCCAAGGGAGCTAAGGCGGCCCAAGGACGGGTGGACCAAGCAGAGGTGGGACCTCTTCGAGGCGCGACGGGACCTAGTCTTTCACGGACTTAGTTGGTTTTTCCTAAGTCGTGCGGCTCCCTTACTTGTCCGTCTGCAAAGGTCAGCCTCCCCGAAGCCTCCCATTGTCCCTTAGGACCAACAAAAGAGAAAACGAGTTAGAGAGAATGCCTCAATCGGGATCCACAAGCAAACATCTCTGAAAAACGCTTCATAGACAGTGCAAATTACAAACAGACTTTACAAACTCTGAACAGTTGCACAACAAAGGGTAAAATGATCCATTACAGACCAAAAATCTCTCGCACGTGTCCACATGACACAACCTTTATTTACAAGTTTAAAGAGGCCACCAACCCAACTAAAATGAGACTATTAAGCCTTCGGCCGTCCCTCTATATGTTGTACAAGGCATGAACATACCAAAAGACACGGACATACATAAGCATTACATCAAACATCCTGTTTAGAAGTTTGTCCGTGACATTCTCCCCCACTTAATCCTTCGATGTCCTCGTTGAAGCCTTTGTCGACACTGTAACTCCTCGCCTTTGCTGAGTCTTCAATCTTCTGCTCCAGCTATAATGCGCCTCATGGCTCCCAGCTGCTCCCCGCTATTATTTTTGAGTAGTCGAACCTTTTGATCTGCCATGCTGCTTCAACTCACCAATGACTCTGACTCTGGTGTGGGGTTGGCTGAGTTGTGTTGATCCTTGTTGATTCCTGCGGATCCCCCAGATGAAGGAAAAGACCATCCTTACAGCGCTAGTATCTCAAATGCCTCATGCTGCTTAAACTGGGTGGATGCTTGTTGGAGCTTTAACGAGCATTGTCTCATAAACTTCTGAAGTTTTGGGTCCTTCCTCCACCAAATTTGCTCATTAACTCTTCTTTCACTTAGTTGTCATATCCAAGTAGGTTCGCATCACTTCTGCTTTCGATTGGAATTTCGTTGGGAAATGAAGCAGACAATCTACTCTCAGTAACACTGATCACCGTTGGTGAGGATTTGACAACTATTGTCTTCCATTATCTTCGAATGGTCTTTGAACATATGCAGAGCTCCTCTGCTGGATAGATAAGAGAATTGGGGTATTCGGTTTTGCCCATTCTCTTAAGAGTTGAGAAGGCAAAGGTTACTTGACTTCGCCCGCCTCCTCGAGGTTGTACTTCATGCATCGAGCTGGTTACTAGCCTTCGCCTGCTCTTTGCTCACACTTCTAAAGCACTTGAAATGTTTGCACTCCTTGCGTTGAGTTAGTTACTATGATTCACCTTCTCAATGCCATCGAACTTCTGGAATGCAGGAAGTTTTCACCCCAACTTGGAGTAATTCTCTCATAGGTTTGGTCACCTCTGGGATTGTACCGTCTTCTCCATCAACCCTGCTGCCTACTCCCCTGAGTAGCGAAGGTACAACACCGCGTACTGCCTGCTTCGTTCCTTGGTTATGCACTCTTGCATGACCCGAAGTCCTTCACTTTCGACTATCTTGATGAGAAGCTCATTGACACTGGTCTTACAAAGTTCCTCGGCCTCTGCCCTTCAGCCTTGTCTCGGTACCTGGAGATTGCCTCTGCATGCTCCACCTCCTCGGCCCCTTTCACGACCAAGCGCTCTCCCTCCATGAGAGCAAGGGATCAATGACTTTCACGGAAGTCCCGCCTCTACGGTACCATGGCGCTGCCATGCCCATGGCCCTACTATCCGTCGCCTCGCATCTGCATCCCTTTTCTTCACGATCAGTAGATATGCCTCCGTGGCACTCCTCTGAGTCCACCTACATTCTAACCGATGCTTGATTTTGGGTAGCTAAGTCCCTCTGGACTCGTTGTCGCTTCCTCGCCCCTTTCGACCCCCTGCTTCAACACCTCTGTGTTCTCCAAGCAACTCTCCTTTGGTCGATGGAAAGACAGACTACAACTCCCATGCATGGCCTCTTGCCATCGTATTATAGGGTTTGCACCGATTCTGTTCTCCTTAGCTTCCTTGGTAGTAACGTTCGCTTACTCGACCTTGTCCTCTGACTTGTCGGTCTCCCTTAAGCGAATATGAGCTATGGAGTAGTCCAACTCTCCAGCTGCTTCGATCATACCTCTGCATGATCAAGTCCCTCCCATAGAACTCACTGGTACTTGCATTCGAACTTTTCCCTTGGTGGAACCCAGCCCCCATATGCTGATGACCAAGGTTTTCATCTGATGCAAAATTCGATGCACGCACGGAAGACCTGCCTCTGCGGTACCATGGCCTTCACTCATTGAATCCATAGCCCTTCTTGCCGTCGTGTTGTTCACCGAAGTGGAGCTTCCAGTAGCTCCCGATCATACCTCCATATGATCTAGTCCCTCACGGGACTATGTCGTGTGTATCGCATTGCCACGAACTGTTCCACCATGATCCGCTACACCATGTCACCTCCTGGTGACATCTCCATTGCATTCTGATCCTTGTGGAATATACTCGAATTGTGAACCCTCCATGTGTGGCCTCTGCCAATACAACGTAAGGTCTCTTCAACCTTCGATTTTGTTTGCTCCTTTGGTAATCGACCTTCATCCACCCACTCTTGGGTCACACCTAGATGAAACACCACTCTAGGGTAGTCCGTCGCCTAGTAGCTCCCGAAGTCCACCGACTTCACTGTAATTTGTGCACCATTGTCTGGGTCCTGGGTCTCTGCCCCTACCAGCATAATCTCCGCTGCGCACCGCTTCCTTCATGACAACTTGAATGGCAACACTGTGGCATATTCTTCAAGAGTACCCACCTCTGAGTCCTCTTGCCCCGTGCTAAGGCCTTCTGAACCCAATTTTGCCTCCGCAAATTGAGTCGCCTTAGTTCCTCCATCAAATGCTTCTCCGAGATAAGGTGCATGTGCCCAGAAGCTCCCTTCATCTTCGGCCCTATGCAAGATGAGTCCACTCCGTCAGAATGAAGGACCCATGGAACAACATGATCCTACTCTTGCCTCTGCAAGAGTTCATGTCCTTGACCTCTGTCTAAGGAAAGCACTGTGCCTCCGCTCAATGTTCCAACTTCTATGCTGGCTCCCTTCATGCGGCTTGGGTACTTCGCTAAGTTACACCTATGTTACTCCGCTCCTCGTTTTTGCATTGAGTCGATGGTGGCCCTCGTGCCCACCATTCCACGGGTTAGCCCTCCCTTGAGTCCGATCTCTATATCGACTCCAAGTATGCCTTCATTTGAGTTGCTTTGGGTTGCTCCCCCACTTGATCTCACAATGCATCCACCAATGCATTCTCTCGAGTGAGATCATGCAGCGACTCCTCGCCGCTTGCTCAGTCCATTGAGCTTCGTGGAGTTGTTATTTGTTGAGGTACTCGTCCTCAACTTGTGAGGTCCATCCCACATGATTCTCCCTCTGGAGAGCCGGGACTATCCCTCCTGTATAACTGCCCTATGGGAGCAACATCTCTCTTCGTTTTGGAGACCACCATCCCCTTGGACTACTCCGATCTGCTAAACAAACTGTGCATTGTTCTGCCTCCTGCAAACGCACTTGTTAGATTGCGACTCCACGTCAATACAGCCCCCGCTGCACCACTCAAGGCCTAACAACATGCTGAACTCGTTGCACACTTCAGCCTCCTACGGACGTATCCTTCACATGCCGAAGAGAAAGTTTCAATGTTCCATGGCACCGAGTTTCGGTCGCCTTGGGATAGCCACGAACATTCCATCGTCCGCATACAAGCCCATGCATGAGTACCGAATTCTTTGAGTTAGCAATTCCCCTCACCTCTGTGAGCTTTGCACAACTCTTTCAATCTCTGAGAAACTCATTCCACCTTGCATGGTCTCATCCTTTACCAAGCGCCTCGCTTGTCTTGAGCACCATCAAGTATGGTTGTCAACATTGAGCCATAGCTCAAACTCAACCATCCCAACCTTTGTGCGCTCCGCATTCTTCCAAGCTTACCTGTTCTCGTGGTGCCTCTTGCGCGAAGGGTTGGCCATTCCTCTTAATGCCAATGTCAGATGCCCGCTCTTCCGAGCGACTCCTTTTCCCTACATCTCCATGCCTGTTTTCCCCCAAACGGTCGCGCGTGTGCTGACTGCCCTCAATGCAGCCCCGCTAGGTCCCCCACATTTGCATGCTAAGTGTTTCTATGAGTGCTTGTCCCGCTTAGATACTATCTGTCACGGACTTAGCTGGTTTTGCCTAAGTCGTGCGGCACCCTTGCATGTCCGTCCGCAAAGGTCAGCCTCCCCGAAGCCTCCCATTGTCCCTTAGGACTAACAAAAGAGAGAACGGGTTATAGAGAATGCCTCAATCAGGATCCACAAGCAAACATCTCTGAAAAATACTTCATAGATAATACAAATTACAAACAAACTTTACAAGCACAATAAAGGGTAAAATGGTCCATTATAGATCGAAAATCTCTCGCACGTGTCCACATGACACAACCTTTATTTATAAGCCTAAAGTGGCCACCAACCCAACTAAAATTGGACTCTTAAGCCTTCGGTCGTCCCTCTATATGCTGTACAAGGCATGAACATACCAAAAGACACGAACATACATAAGCATTATATCAAACATCCTGTTTAGAAGTTTGTCCGTGACAAGTCGGGAGGCGACAGGGAAGGACCTGCGCCCTCCCTCCGTGCATGACCTGTGCTGACTACCCACGGGCGACGGCGAGCCGTTTCTGTCATGGGTGGTGGGTGAGATCCCGACGGGAGAGGCAAGCGACCCCCTGGTCGCCCGTTGGGGGGGCCTGTCCCAGGGGGACAGAGTGTGGGCCCGAGGGGATTCCTCCGGGGTGCGCTTCATCCTGACATGGCTCGGGATATATATACCTTGCCCTCGGAGGCTCTACTTGGCAAGTTAGCCAAGTCCCTGACATTGGTAAGTATTGCGCCTACTATATCTAATTATACATCCGACGGTGTTCCTCCTGACCTCTCCTCTTTCTTACAGGGCCTTCACTACGCGACAGCCCTGATGGATCGGGTGCGTGACGCTGGTCGGATCATCGGGGGCCTCAGTGGGCGCAACGCCGAGCTGCGCCGCCAAGTGGAGGAGGTCCGAGCCGGGGCGGACCTGGAAGCCGTGGCGGCTGCTGAGAAGCACGCGGCGGATTTGGAGGCGGAGGTGGCTCGCCTCAAATCGGAGTTCTAAACATCCGAAAGTTCGAATAAGGAGCTCCAGAAAACTTTGCGGATATAGCGAACCGAGCTCCATTTGATAAAGATGGAGGTGAGCACCCTCAGCAAAAAGTTGGAGGAGGTGAAGGTAGAGGCAAGAGCAGCTTCTGAGGTGCTTGCCGAGGAGGCTCGCCTCCGACGTGACAAGGATAAGGAGCTGATCGAGACATATAAAAAGTCCGAGGGGTTCAAATTCGGGCTGACGCGGATGGGGCAGGTATCTTTCGAATATGGATACTGGATCACTCTGGCCCGCTTCCGTGTCGCCACCCCAGCCTCGAGGTAGAGGAGGATCCCTTCACTTCCCATCCCGAAGATCTGGAGGTGGACATGCCCGATGACGTCCCTTTCGACGATTGCCTGGAGGCCCGGAGGAATAAAGTGTCCTGTAATTTTGTAGTTAAGGGGTCGATCGGTCTGTAAGTCAAGGTCAAGTCTTATAGTCCCAGTTTTTCTTAAATGAAAGGAAATTTTCTTCTCTTGTATATTGCCAATCTTTTGCTTTCTCACACGAAAAACTTCTTAAGGTTTTGTACGTTCCATGTCCTTGGCAAAGAACAGCCAGCCATCGTCGCGAGTCGGTACGTGCCCGATCGGACAATCTCGATGACCCGATAAGGACCTTCCCATTTGAGAGTGAGTTTACTGTGCGCTCGGGTCGGGTTACTTACCTCGGCCCTGCGCAGCACTAGGTTGTCCAGCCTGATAGGTCGGGGACGGACCCTTCTGTTGTAAATCCTAGCGATGGCTCTTTTGTAGGAGAGGGCCTTCAGGTGTGCGTCGGCTTGCCTTTCCTCGAGCAAGTCTAGTCCGGCTCGGAGTCCGTCGGCCGATGTCCCTTCATTATAAGATTCCGTTCGTGGGGTGGTAATCTCCATCTCAACGGGTAGGACGGCCTCGGCGTCGAACGCTAGGCTGTAAGGGGATTCCCCAGTTGCGGTTTTAGGTGTGGTCCATAAAGACCATAAGACGCTTGGGAGCTCGTCAACCCATGTGGATCTGGCCGCGAGCGTCCTTCTCTTGAGTCCGCCAAGATGGCTCAATTGGTCACCTCGACCAACCCATTCGTTTGGGGGTGCGCGACCAAGCTGTACCTCAACTGTATCCCGTAGGTCACACAGAACTCTTTGAATCGAGTATTGGCGAACTACGTCCCATTATCGGTGACGATGACTCTGGGCAGGCCGAACCGGGTAACAATGTTCCTCCACATGAATCTCTCCACCTGACGCTCCGTGAAGTAGTCTATCCGGACAATAATATATCTGCGCTGCCCCGAAGCTGGGGGGAAAGGGCCGAGAAGGTCCATTCCCCACTGCACGAAAGGCCATGCGCAGTCCATGGGCGTCAGCGGTACCGCCGGCTACCGGGGCATTGGTGTGTGCTTCTGGCATGCATCACACTTTTGCACATACGATCTCGCGTCTCGGCACATAGTGGGCTAGTAGTACCCTTGGCGAAGCACCTTGAATGCCAGGGTGCGCCCACCTTTGTGCTCACCGTAAATACCATCGTGGACTTCGGTGAGAACCGACTGAGCCTCTTCGGGCTCTAGGCAGTGCATGAGGGGGCATGAATACGACCTCCTGTATAACCGTCTGCAAATTTCACAGTACCAGGCTTGGGTTCGGCGCAAGCGCTGAGCCGCGGCTTCGTCCTCAGGAAGCGTCCTGTGAAATTTGAATTGTAACATCTCCTGCACCCATGTTATTGATGGGCCAGCGGTGGCCACCGCTACGGCCGTGATGGATCGGGTGGGGAGTTCCTCCACGTCAGGCTCGCCCTCGGGACCCGATCGAGAGGCCAGTTTTGCCAATGTGTCCGCCCGATCGTTCTGGCGTCTCGACACCCTAGATAATGCGAAGCGAGAAAAGCGGGCGGCGAGAGCTCTTACCTCCGCCAAATACTTCGACATGGTTGGGTCCCTGGCCTCATACCCACCGGTGAGCTGTTTGGCTACCAGTTGCGAGTCGGTGAGGACGTGTATGTCGCCCACTTGCATTTCGACGGCTAGCCTAAGCCCCGCCAGCAGCGCTTCATACTCCGCCTCGTTATTGGTGGCCTTGAATCCGAAGCGAAGGGAGCGCTCGAACGAGCGCCCGTCGGGGGCTTCTAGCACCAACCCGGCCCCCGCGCCTTTTCGGCCGGATGATCCATCCACGCGGAGGAGCCACCCCGTCTTCACGCTTTCCGGCTCCTCGGCCTCGAGCTGAGTCAGTTCGGAGATGAAGTCAGCCACCGCCTGTGATTTGATGGCGGTCCTCGGGACGTACCAAATATCGAACTCACCGAGCTCTACTGACCACTTGAGGAGGCGACCTACAAGGTCAAATTTAGACAAAACCTGCCGGAGAGGTTGGTCGGTGATTACCTCGATCAGATGAGCCTGGAAGTAGGGGTGTAGCTTCCGAGCGAAGGGTATCGCTCCTCGGGTCTGTTAAGGACATGACTAGTGTAGTAAACCGGTAGCTGCTCTCCAGAAGCCTCCTTAATCAGGACAGAACTTACTGCATGTCGAGAGGCGACCAAGTAGACAACCAGCTTTTCCCGAGGGGACACCGAGGCGAGGCGAGGGAGTGACGCCAAATGCTCCTTCACGTGGGCGAAAGCCTCCTCGCATTCTGCTATCCACGCGAAGTCCTTGGGGTCCTTCAGAGCCCGAAAGAAGGGGAAGCACTGGTCGCCCGATCGGGACATGAACCTTGACATGGCGGCGAGCCTTCCGTTCAGGCGCTGCAACTCCTTAATTGTCCGAGGGGCCTGCATGTCGATGATTGCCAGTGCCTTTTGGGGTTCACATCGATTCCCCTTTCATTTATGATAAACCCGAGGAATCTGCCCGAGTTGACACCAAAGGCGCACTTGGCGAGGTTGAGTCGCATGTTGTACCTTCGTAGTGTGTCGAAGGTCTCAGCTAAGTTAGACAAGTGAGTCGTAGTCGTGCGACTTTTCATAATCATATCGTCGACGTAGACTTCCATGTTTCTCCTAATCTGGTGAGCAAACATTTTGTTCATGGTCCTTTGGTACGTAGCCCCTGCGTTCTTCAGCCCGAATGGCATAACCTTGTAGAAATATACCCCTTGTTCGGTGAGGAATGCGGTGTGCTACTAATCCTCGGGTGCCATCCTGATCTGGTTGTAGCCGGAGAAGGCATCCATGAAAGAAAGGCGGGCGTGACCAGCCGTTGCGTCGACCAGCTGGTCGATCTGTGGGAGAGGGTAGCAATCCTTCGAACAAGCATGATTAAGATCAGTGTAGTCAACGCACATCCTCCAGCTTCCATTGGGTTTTCTTACGAGGACTACATTGGATAACCAGCGCAGGTACTTGACCTCTTCAATGAAGCCTGCCGCCAGAAGTCGTTCTACCTCTCCTCGGACGGCCAGCTGATGCTCGGGAGCTAGACATCGCGGTTTCTGCTTCATTGGTCGTACATCAGGGGAGACGCACAGGTGGTGCTGAGATACCTCAGGGTCGACGCCTGGCATGTCAGCTGGGGACCAAGCGAAGACATCAACATTCTCCTGGAGAAGACTGATGAGCTTGGCTCGCTCCTGCTCAGGAAGCTCTGACCCGATCTTGACCGTTCGATCCGGGCGTCCCTCTTGTAGTGGCACATCCATCGTAGGCTCCATTGGCTCGGGGTGCTAAGACGACCTTTTTGCTTCTCGGGGGTCTTCAAGGGGCGGTCCATCCCTCCTCCCCTTGTGTAGAGAGACCGCAGTCAGGTAGCACCGCCTTGATTCGCGGGGGCTCCCGCTAACTTCCCTGACCCCCGCATAGGTTGGGAACTTCATGGTTCAGTGGTAGGTGGAGATAACCACTCTGAACTTATTGAGGGTGGGGCATCCCAGGATCGCATTGTAAGCGGCAGGGAGGTCGACTACCAAGAAGGTTGCCATTACCATCTTTGTCCTCGGCACTTCCCCGTGGGTTAAGGGCAGGGTGATTGCGCCCAACGGTGAAATTGACTCGCCGGTGAACCCGGTGAGCGCTGAGCTCATAGGCTCTAGGGTATCGCGGAGGAGCCCGAGCTTTTGGAAAGCTTACAGATAAAGGATGTCGGTCGAGCTTCCAGTGTCGACCATGATCCTCTTTACTCGGGCGTTGGCGATCTTGGCGGTCACTACCAATGCTCGGCTCTCTCGGCGGGAAACGTGACCTCGGGCCTGCTCCCATAGTCCTCGGCTGCAGCAGCGCGGGCGTATGCTTTCCGCCCAGACATACTGTTTCCCCCAGACGCTGGGCCACCCGTGATCACGTCGATCTGCCTTTCGATGGGGCCCTCAGGCCGTGGGGAATGTTCTTTATCCTATCGTAAATAGCGGCCGAGGTGCCCTCTTCGAATCAGCTCCTCGATTTGTCGCTTCAACTCGCAGCACTCCTCTGTGTCATGCCCGTTTTGCCGGTGGAAACAACAATACCGCGTTTGGTCTGCGAGCTCCCGTGGGTTCCTCATCGGGTTGGGGGTTCGGAGCAGCCCCTTTTCCTTTATCTGGAGAAATATCTGCGTCTGGGATGTTCCCAAGGCGGGGAGCGGCGACCTTGGCATAAGCGGGTCGGCCGGGTCCAACCTGCGCCTTGGCGGGCCGGGTAGCTGCCCTCGTGGTTGCTCCGTCCGGGGCCTCTTATGTTCCTCTCACCTCCCCGACATCCAGGCTTCGGCCGCAACATACTAGTTGGCTCTCTGAAGCATTTCTAAAACTGCAGTGGGGGGCCGTTCCACGAGGGACCAGAAAAATCTAGAGGGGCGGAGACCCGCCATGAATACCTGCATCAACAGGGAGGGGTGAGCATCCGACAAACCCCGGATTTCTGTGGTGAATCAATTTACATAATGGGAGAGGGGTTCGTCCTCTTTCTGGTTTAACCCAAGGAGCAGGGCGGCGGATGGCTTCGGTCGAGCCAAAGCTAGGAAGTTGAGCTCGAACTCCCTGGCGAGCTGATCGAAGGAGGCGATTCCCCCGTTCTTCGCGAGCAGGCCCCCTCAAGGTTGTAGGAAACACCTTGCACATCAGAGCGTCAGAAGTTCCGTATAGTGCCATTTGAGCCCGAAAGGCGGACACATGGTCCGTCGGGTCGGTGGTGCCGTCGTAAGCGTCCAAGGAGGGAAGTTGAAAGTTTGCGGGCACTGGTTGGTCCTGTATTTCAGTCGCGAATGGCGACCCCTGACGTGGATCGTCCTCTAGTTCTCCCTTTGAGGTACGGACCTCCCTTTGTACTTCATCGAGTCTTTGACCAAGAAGGCGCAGTTGGGCCTGGAGGGAGTCCGTCGAGCCCGAGGATATCGTCTCCTGCTAGGGTCGACCGGCAGGGTTTCCCACTGCTTGAACTCCAGAGGGAAACACCTAGGTCTGGGGTGAGCCAGGGAGTTTCGGGGTGGTTACGTGCGTAGGCACAAACGGTTCCAGTCGGTGCGTAGGCTGGGCTACCGACGGGTTTATTGATTGGGAAATGATCGGGATGATGGTCTGCACCATTCCCGTCAAGGTTCGGACCTGGTGGGCAAGGTCCTGGAAGGCCTCGGTCGACACGGGTGAAGGGATGCTGGGAGCGCCTTCGGGCGGAAGCAGACCCGGGTCGTTGAACAAACGCCAGTAGCGTTCCGAGGTCATGACGAGATCGTCTGCCAATGGCCCGTCACGCGAGGGGCGCACAGCCGGCGCCCCTGTTAGGAACGATCCCTTGGCTTGGGGCTCGTTGGTTTTAGTCTGAGGATCCCTCGACATCCGCCCTCCTTCTAGCGCTAATCTATTGTGGGAAACAACTTTGAGCCGTGGCCTCAGGGCCGACGCGGCTCGGTTCGGGCCCAGATGACGGGGGATCTTCCCGGGGCGGCCTTCGAACCCGTCGAGGTGATCTGATGCGGTGGTCGGGACAGGGTCGTCGTAGCCTTCGGGGAGGAACTTCTCGTCTTCGCGTTCGACGGGGACCTTCTGCTTCGCACCTGCACAAAGGTCGAGTCAAGATGCTCGGCCCAACCCCTCCGACGATTAAGTCAGATGATGGTCGTTAGGGAATCTTTTTCTCCTCTCCCCCTTTTTCCTCATGAGCGAGAGGGTTTTTATAGGGAAGTTTACTACTTTCTAAACTGTCCCCTTGCAGGGGGCAGGCTGGTAGCGTCTGATGCTGGTGTTGACGTGAAGGATTTAGCTTGAACAAGATGTTAATGCGTCTCAGTCGACATTCCGGTCTGCGTTGACCAGGTGCTGTGAGGCGTTATTTGGGACGACTGACGTCACACAAGTCTTATCGCAGTTATTATCCTTATCAAAAGTATTTTAAATTCATTATAAACTTGATTACCTAGATGCACTTGAAATTTATCATAAATTCAAGTGTTCTAAAGTATTCTAAATCCATCATAAAATTTGAGTTATGTTTCTTATTTCTTACGTTGACCTAGTTGCACTTGAAATTGAACTAAGTTAAGCTTGATTATATAATCTATTTTAAAATTTAAATTTTTTAGTTTTTAGATAATTTTAAGAAAATTATTATAAAAACTTTTTGAGAATTCTATTGTAATATAATTCTAACAAAAATTATACTATTTTTATTTTATGATAAATTTAAGATAATTTTATATAAAAATTAATATATTTTTAATATGTATCGTAAATAAGTGTAACTCGAATATAACGGGACTTTTCTAGATAAACTATAAGGAGAAGGAGATCTGGAAGAAAGAGCGGAGAAAAGGAGTGGTAAAGCAGAAGACAAAAGAAGAGGAGAACGAGGAAAATGAGTGAGAAGAGGGGAAAGCCGGTGGGGAGGGGGAGGAGGCGACGAAGTGGGAAGAGGAGATAGTGGAGGTGCAGTACGAGGAAGAGGTGGAGTGAGAGAAGGAGGGGGGGGGAGAAGAATGAGGGAGGAGGAGGATTATATGGAGTGGGAGGAGACGAAGATGGAGGAAGGAAGGGGAGGAGGGTTGACAAAAACTAGTTTATTGGTATTATTAAATTAAGGATAAAATTAAATTAGTTCAAAATTTTAAAAAATAAGGATAAAATTAGTATTATTAAAAAAGAGATCCATCCAGTAAAAATGAATAGTGGAGCATTTTTTGATAAAAAAAATAAATATTGGGGGTGCTATTAGATAAATTACTCTTTATTGATCCTATTTTATTTATTTACAACTTTTTTAACTTCAATTCCAAACAAATTTTAGATACCTCATGTTAATAATTATTAGGATGGACAAGTATTTATGAAGAATCCCATTACTTTAAATATTTAGAATTCAAAATAAAAAAATCCTTGTGGGGGCAAGATTTGTTTATTATGTAAATATTTTGTCTTTTTTGAGATTTGGTGAGGGAAATATAGAGAAAAAATATATTGCATGCTTTTAGTGTTTTCTCTATAATATCTTGAGAAATTGAGAGACAGATTTACCAAGATTTATATGACAGAATTTATAAACGATGTTGGGCCTAGATTTAGTTTAATTCAAAAGAAATTTATTTATAATTGGTCCTTTCTTAAGGAATTTAGTTTTCTTCATTAACGTACGTAAGAAGTAGCTTTTTTATTTTTATGATTTACCCAACTTTACATGGCTTTTTTTAATTTATTTCTTGTATTGGTTTATTTTTCATATAAAAATTTTGATGTAGGAGAAAACTATCATAGAAAGACTAAGCATAAAATAGAAAAAAAACCTCTATTATTTATAAAGTTAAAAGTACCAATTACAAGATTTAAAACAACGAAATTAAAAGAATGTAATGAGACTAATAGGCACGTAGGGCATAGATTGTCTTTGGATAGCACCTCAATGCTGCAAGATACTATCGATTTCGATCTCTTTCTTCTCTTTTATTATTAGAATCTATTGGAAAACCTAGGACAGCATCATATATGCAGTGGAAGAATAAAAATTGAAAATCCTAGATTTCTCACAGAAAAATGTTCTCATCGTCATGTGAAGATTGGTGCGTAAGAACTCGCAAAAAAAAAAAAAACTACATGTATATAAAAGATGTATTACCTTGGGAGATCGTATATCCCTGAAAACTTGCATATCTGTAAGAGAGGATAAAAGAGGTCAGATGTCCTCCTCTCTAGTGGTGATCCATATAGCGGATACGACGAAGACGCTCCTCAAATCGCTACACGATCTTTCTCTCCATATGTACGACGTGATCAAGAAGGGGCCACCCCTTTTTGCTGTCCACACACCCCAAACTGAAGTTGTTGGCTCAGGAGAAGAGGGAGGGAGGAGTATAGGAGATGATAGCTAAAGGAGTCTAGCTTATATTATAGGGAATCTAGGGGGGGGGTGTTAGGATCGGAGCGGCACTAAGAGGGGGGGGGGGGGTGAATTAGTGCAGCGGTGAAGTGTGATAAACTTTTCACGATTTAAACACTTTTCGGAAACTTCGTACGATAAAAGCAACGTTTTCGTTTAAAACCGTTTCGATTGCGTTTTAACTTGAAGAGATAAGTAAGACAGAGACAAAGCAGTATAGCATTAAAGTGCAAATGGTTTGTAGTAATATAAATGACAATAAGTAAATACAAACCAGAGATTACGCCGATTTTACAGTGGTTCGGTCAAATGACCTACATCCACTTGCGAGGCCCCTCTTCAATGAGGCTCCTACCTTCCACTAGCAAATCTCTTGAAAGGGAAGGGTAAATACCCCTCTTACAACTTTTACAAGCGGTTCACTCTCTTACAGATTTTCAGCAAGAAAGAAGGAGGTGAACACTAGCAAATTGAAAACAAGACTAGCAAAGACTCTTCTAAGACTTTTCTCTCAATCAATTGCTTCTCAAAAAGTTGTAATCTCAGCTGAGATTTGAGGGGTATTTATAGGCCTCAAGAGGATTCAAATTTGGGCTCCAAATTTGAATTCTCGTTGGGTTCCCGATGCTGGCAGTGCCACCGCCTGTCAGTGGCGGTGCCACGCCTATCAGTGTCAAACATTGACAGTGCTGGGCGATGCCACCGCCCAGCTCTCGGGTGCTGGGCGGTGCCACCGCCAGACCCTTCGGTTCACTTGTTGGGCTTCAAATTTAGCCCAAACCAAGTCTAATTTTGGGCCCAGTTGGCCCCTAACCAGGATATAGGATTATCTCTTAATTGTAATCCTAATTACAAGTGAATTATATAACAAAACATATCCTAAGCAAGTTTTCAACCGCGAACGTCGAGTCTTGTTCCGGCGAGCTTTCCGACGAACTTCTTCCGACGGACTCTCGGCAAGCTCCCGAACTTGTGATGACTTTAACGAGTAGCCGAGCCTTCTCGGTGATCTCCGTGAACCTCCGACGATCTCTTCGGCGAACTTCCGAAAATTTCGACAGGTTCCCGATTTCTTCTCGGTTGGTTCCGGCAACATCTCCGACGATTCTTCGGACTCTTAAATGTCCATCGAACTTGACTCCGGTATTCTTGCTTTATGTTTTCTGGTTATCGTAGTTACTCCTGCACACTTAACTCAATAATATGGATTAGATCAATTAACCCATCAATTGATTTTATCATCAAAATCCGAGATTCAACAATCTCCCCCTTTTTGATGATGACAATCAATTGATGACGGAGTTAAACATAACTCCTATCTATATGTCATATTATGAGAAGATGAAAACACTTGAATTTCATCCATTGAATTCAAGCATAAACCGATAAGTTCTAACCATAGAACTTATCGTTATTCTCATTAAGCAATAATAAATACAAAACTTCGATGAAAATCATTTTCAAGTCGAATGTTAAGAGACAATTTTTACTACGGTGGGAGATAAAGATTTTCAACATGAATTTCATGATATAAATGTAAGGCATGCTTTCAATATAATCAATCGAACTTGCGATATTCTCAAGGATTTTGCAAGGCATATAAGACATTCATATCACACAAGCTTTTTACAATTTATATAAGTCATGCTATTAAAATGATATAAGTCATGCTATTAAAATGATACAAGTCATCACTTTTCTCCCCCTTTGTCATCAACAAAAAGAGAATGAGACTTGAAGCACATAATTTGTGATACAAAGATTTTATCATTGATCATACATCATTCATCTATATTATCATTGATCATACAAAGATTTTATCATTCAAAATTAAGAATGCTAAAATATTTACGCAGAGTTCATCTTAAAGGAAAATTCAGCATTCATCCATATTATCAAATCTCTTCTTTCTATAAATAACAAAAATTGTAGATATACAAAGAAGAGATTGGGATAAGAAAAAAAAAAGTTTCAAGTAGTAACTCCAATAAGTCAAGATCATAATTCGAATACAAATCCATTCAAATTCAATTCGTCAACTTGAAACTCATAATCAAGTCATCAAAATCAATTTCGAGATTCAAAATATCATAAAATCATTAATCTTGATCAGATGGGAGCGGTGTTTGACTCAAGATAGGATAAGATAATTTAACAAGTCATTTAGAATCGAAAGAGAAGGATCAGATTCACCGAGGAACGGAGAGAGAATGAAAAACTTTACGGAAAATCCATTCAAACAAGTTTATTCTTAGGGACAATTTAACATACCTAATTCCCTTCTAATGAATTCAAATTGGTCTTCATTCAAGGCTTTTGTAAATATATCTGCTAATTGATGCTTTGTGTCAATGAATTCTAGAACAACATCATTGTTAAGGAAATGATCGTGTATGAAATGATGCCTAACGTCGATGTGCTTAGTTCTAGAGTGCTGAATTAGATTTTTAGTAAGACATATGGCACTAGTATTATCACATTTTATGGGAATGTTTTTAAAGTGAATTCTATAGTCTTCTAATGTATTTTTCATCTAAACAACTTGTGCACAGCATGCACTTGCAGCAATGTATTCGGCTTCCGCCGTAGATAGTGCAACTGAATTTTATTTCTTGGAAGTCCAAGAAACAAGTGCATGTCCTAAAAATTGGCATGTTCCAGATGTACTTTTTCTATCTATCCTGCATCTGCCAAAATCGGCATCTGCATAAGCTATTAAATCAAAATTTTCAGATTTTGGATACCACAGTCCTAGATTTGGAGTTCCTTTAAGATACCTAAATATTCTTTTAACACTTTTAAGATGAGATAATTTAGGATTTGATTGAAACCTAGCGCAAAGTCCTACACTAAACATAATATCCGGTCTAGTCGCGGTGAGGTAGAGTAGACTACCTATCATTCCCCTATATGTTTTTTGATCGAAATGTTCACTATTTTCATCCATATCTAACTTAGTCGCAGTACTCATAGGGGTGTTTATTGCTTTTGAATTATCCATGTTAAATCGTTTTAATAATTCTAATATATATTTAGATTGGTTAAGAAATATACCATCACTAAGTTGTTTGATTTGTAATCCCAAAAAGAAAGTTAATTCACCCATTAAACTCATTTCAAATTCATGACTCATACATTTGGCAAATGATTCACATAGTGATTCATCCGAAGAGCCAAAAATAATATCGTCAACATAAATATGCACAATAAGAAAATTATTTTTAAAATGTTTAATAAACAATGTAGTATCAACCTTGCCTTTAGTAAAATTATTTAAAATAAGAAAGGAACTAAGCCTTTCATACCAAGCTCTAGGAGATTGTTTCAAGCCATAGAGGGCCTTAGTCAATTTGAATACATGGTTAGGAAGAAGAGAATTTTCAAATCCGGGAGGTTGTTCGACATATACTTCTTCGGAAATAAAACTATTCAAGAAAGCACTTTTGACATCCATTTGAAATAGTTTAAAATTATTACTACTAGCATAGGCAAGGAGCATCCTTATGGCTTCTAATCGAGCCATGGGAGCGAAGGTTTCTTCGTAATCGATACCTTCTTCTTGGTTGAAACATTTGGCCACTAATCTAGCCTTGTTTCTAACCACGATACCATTTTCGTCTTGCTTGTTTCTAAAGACCCATTTAGTACCAATGACTAAATGGTCACTAGGTCTAGGAACAAGCTTCCATACCTTATTCCTCCCAAATTGATTCAATTCCTCTTGCATTGCAATAACCCAAAACTCATCTTTTATGGCCTCGTCAATGCATTTAGGTTCGATTTGAGAAAGGAATGCGACGTTAGCACAAAAATTCTTGAAAGAGGAACGAGTTTGAACCCCTTTTGATGTATCTCCTATAATTAGCTCCTTTGGATGAGCATCTATATACTTCCATTCCTTGGGTAAGGAAATTTCGGAAGAAGGTGCATCCAAGTTGCTATTTTGAGGAGGGGGTTCATTTAAATTCAAATTATCAAAACCAAGATCATCATCAAAATTATTTTTCTTTAAATTAGAAATTTCATTAAAAACTACATGAATAGACTCTTCTATTACTAAGGTTCTTTTGTTAAAAACCCGAAAAGCCTTAGAAACGGAAGAGTAACCAAGAAAGATGCCTTTATCGGATTTAGCATCAAATTTTCCTTAGGCATCCTTTTCATTCAAAATAAAGCATTTACAACCGAAAACTTTAAAATAGGAAATATTTGGTTTTTTGTTATTCCATAATTCATAGGGAGTTTTTGATAGGGATGGTCTTATTAGGACCCTATTCATGATGTAGCAAGCCGTATTTACGGCTTCGGCCCAAAAATACTTAGGTAAACTATGTTCATTTAACATAGTTCTTGCCATTTCTTGTAGGTTTCTATTTTTTCTTTCAACTACTCCATTTTGTTGGGGATTTCTTGGAGTGGAGAAGTTGTGATTGTATCCATTAACTTCACAAAGATTTTGGAAATCACGGTTTTGAAATTCGCCACCGTGATCACTCCGAATTGATGAAATCATGAAGCCCTTTTCGTTTTGAGTGAGTTTACAAAATTTTAAGAAGCACTTGAAGCAATCACTTTTGTGGACAAAGAAATAGGTCCAAGTGTACCTAGTATAGTCATCCACAATTACAAATGCATATTTGCTTCCTCCTAGACTTGTTGTGTCAATTGGTCCGAATAAGTCCAAATGGATCAATTGTAGTGGTCTAGTGGTGCTAATTTGATTTTTTGGTTTGAAACTATTTTTTATTTGTTTACCTAGTTGACATGCATCACATACTTTGTCCTTAGTAAACTTCATATTTGGAATCCCTCATACTAATTCTCTAGATGAGATCTTAGATATTAGTTTCATGCTTGCATGACCTAATCTCCTATGCCAAAGCCAAGCATCATCATTTAGAGCGGAGAAGCACATTTCATTACTTAGTTCATCAAGGTTGATGGTGTAGACATTATTTTGTTTTAATGCAATCATAGTCAAGTTATTGTTTGGTTTTTCGATAATACACATATTTGATTCGAATCTAACAATATAACCTTTATCGCATAGTTGACTAATACTCAAGAGATTATGTTTCAATCCATCAACTAGTAAAACATCATCAATGGAAAAACTAAATTTGTTACCAATAGTTCCCTTGCCAATGATTTTGCCTTTGTTGTTGTCTCCGAAGGTGACGTACCCTTCTTCTTTGCTAGTGAGCATAGAGAAATGAGATGGATCTCCAGTCATATGTCTTGAGCATCCACTATCGAGATACCATCTCTTGCTCCTAGCTTGTGGGTTTGTCTACAAAAGAGGATGACTTTTAGGTACCCATTTGATTTTGGGTGCCTCAAAAATTGATCCACTAACTTTGTTATTTATTATTGAATCCTTTATAGTTCCTTTAGGAACCCATATTAATTTTTCTGAACTAATTTTCCTAAATGGACATTTGTAGGCAATATGTCCGGATTTGCAACAGAAGTTGCATTTCATATAAGAGGAAACATGTAATGTAGGTCCTTTTATGAAAGTGGTACGATTTTGATGTAATCCTTTTATAAATCCAATTCCATTTCTATTTGCAATGTGACCCTTGTGTGCAAGGATCATATCTAATCCTTTGCTACCAACCTTAAACTTGTTTAAAGTTTCTTTAAGAAGTAAATTTTCATTTTTTATTGCTTCTAAATGCTCACACTTAGAGCATGGAGGAGTTTGAAGACTATCAAACTTATCTTGTAGCAAAGCATGCTCTTTCTTTAAGATACTTAACTTCTTGCTAATAGTTCTACATTCATCAAATAATTCATGAAAAGCGATAGAGAGTTCTTCAAAAGATAAATCTTCATTAAATAAATCACATACCTCTTCTCCTAAAGCCATTAGCACGTAATGAGCAACTTGCTCGGTGTTGGACTCATCTTCTTCGGACGCGCTTGAATCATCCCACGTTGCCTTGAGCGCCTTCTTCTTTGATGTTCTCTTTTTGGCTTGAGGACAATCGTTCTTGTAATGTCTCGGTTTTTTGCATTCATAGCAAATCACTTGTCCTTCTTTTGTTCAAATTTATTTTTTGTATTATTTTTAAATTTGTTCTTTCTTAAATATTTTTTAAATTTTTGAGTCAAAAGTGTAATGTCATTGTCACTGTCCTCATCACTTGATGTTCCTTTCAAGTGGTCTTCTTGTGATTTGAGTGCCATATCCTTCCTGTTATTTGGAAGGGGGTTCTCGAGCTCGTCATGAGCTTGACATGTTATTTCGTAGGTCATTAGAGACCCAATGAGTTCTTCAAGAGGGAATGCTTTAAGGTCTTTGGCCTCTTGAATGACCGTAACTTTTGGATCCCAAGTTTTAGGGAGGGATCTTAAGATTTTAGTTACTAGTTCAAAGTTAGTAAAATCTTTACCAAGAGCTTTGAGTCCATTGATGACATCCGTAAACCGGGTGTACATGTCTCCGATGGACTCACTTGGTTTCATTCGGAAAAGTTCGTAAGAGTGCACAAGGATGTTGATTTTGGACTCTTTCACTCGGCTAGTGCCTTCATGAGTGACCTCAAGAGTTCTCCAAATATCAAAAGCCGAATCACAAATTGAAACACAATTAAATTCATTTTTGTCTAGTGCACAAAACAAGGCATTCATAGCCTTTGCATTTAAAGCAAAAACCTTCTTCTCCGATTCATTCCATTCGCTCATCGGAAGAGAAGATTTTTGAAATCCATTTTCAAAAATAGTCCAAAGCTCGAAATCCATAGAAATGAGGAAGATCCTCATCCGAGTCTTCCAATAAGTATAATCCGACCCATTAAACAAGGGTGGACGTGTGATAGAATGACCCTCATGCATGCCGGAGTAAGCCATCTCTCTTGGGTATTAAACCAAATATAAGAGTGAACCTCGCTTTGATACCAATTGTTAGGATCGGAGCGGCACTAAGAGTGGGGGGGGGGGGTGAATTAGTGTAGCGGTGAAGTGCGATAAACTTTTCACGATTTAAACACTTTTCGAAAACTTCGTACGATAAAAGCAACGTTTTCGTTTAAAACCGTTTCGATTGCGTTTTAACTTGAAGAGATAAGTAAGACGGAGACAAAGCAGTATAGCATTAAAGTGCAAATGGTTTGCAGTAATATAAATGACAATAAGTAAATGCAAACCAGAGATTACGCTGATTTTACAGTGGTTCGATCAAATGACCTACATCCACTTGCGAGGCCCCTCTTCGATGAGGCTCCCACCTTCCACTAGCAAATCTCTTGAAAGGGAAGGGTAAATACCCCTCTTACAACTTTTACAAGCGGTTCACTCTCTTACAGATTTTCAGCAAGAAAGAAGGAGGTGAACACTAGCAAATTGAAAACAAGACTAGCAAAGACTCTTCTAAGACTTTTCTCTCAATCAATTGCTTCTCAAAAAGTTGTAATCTCAACTGAGATTTGAGGGGTATTTATAGGCCTCAAGAGGATTCAAATTTGGGCTCCAAATTTAAATTCTCGTTGGGTTCCCGATGCTGGCGGTGCCACCGCCTGTCAGTGTCAGACATTGACAGTGCTGGGCGGTGCAACCACCCAGTCTGGCGGTGCACCGCCAGACCCTTCGGTTCACTTGTTGGGCTTCAAATTTAGCCCAAACCAAGTCTAATTTTGGGCCCAGTTGGCCCCTAACCAGGATATAGGATTATCTCTTAATCCTAATCCTAATTATAAGTGAACTATATAACAAAACACATCCTAAGCAAGTTTTCAACCGCGAACGTCGAGTCTTGTTCCGGCGAGCTTTCCGACGAACTTCTTCCGACGGACTCTCGGCAAGCTCCCAAACTTGTGATGACTTTAATGAGTAGCCGAGCCTTCTCGGTGATCTCCGTGAACCTCCGACGATCTCTTCGGCGAACTTCCAAAAATTCCGACAGGTTCCCGATTTCTTCTCGGTTGGTTCCGGCAGCATCTCCGACGATTCTTCGGACTCTTAAACGTCCATCGAACTTGACTCCAGTATTCTTGCTTTGTGTTTTCTGGTTATCGTAGTTACTCCTGCACACTTAACTCAATAATATGGATTAGATCAATTAACCCATCAATTGATTTTATCATCAAAATCGGAGATTCAATAGGGGGGCATCACATACGCAACGGAAAAATATAAAAACAAAATCCCTAATTCCCAAATATGTGTTCGTCATCGTGCGAAGATTGATGTGCAAAAATCGCAGAACTTAAAACTACGTCTATGAAAGATTGTGTTACCTAGGGAGATCGTATATCGCTAAATCCCTACAGATCTCTAGGACTCCTCTCTGATGGTGATCCACACAACTAGGCCTACTATTTGAGGTGGAGAGAGGGAGGAGAATAGGAGAGGCAACCAAAAGGCTCTAACCTATGAATCATTAGTTCCCTCATATTTATAGAGGTCCTCTATCAACTTAACTATAATGAATCTAGCCCTATTAGGTATTGGATCTCCATTCAACTACCCAAGCCTATTAGATTAGTATATCTCTATCTAATAATCTCTCAATGGCTCTTATTGGATCTCATCCATAAGATCCAATAATTCAAGAGCTTATTGGATATCCAATAAGATAGAGGCTCCAGCGGATATCTCATATCAACCTCTACTCATCGCAAAGCCTACCATATGTATGTGACCCTCTAAGCCAAATATCGAGCTGGCCATGAGTTATACCTATTAGAACTCTTTTTAGCTTAGTGAATTATTATCTCTATAATAATTCACTGGACTCATCGATTGCGGATGTACTATGCCACTACGCCGTAGTCCCCAAACGATACAAGAAAATTCAATCCATTGGACCTATATATCCTCAGTTATTGTATATCTATAGTCCATCATCCATCTAATATCCCAGAGATCGTATATCGAGCATGGTGCTATTAGACCCATACGGTTTCAAATCGAGTCTTACTCTAATCGGATTCTCTCGAAGAACTCTTTCTCTCTCAATCCGAATGACCCTAGCCGGGGATTTGTCTGAGTAAGAACATATGAAATATTCCTCTCATGACACCGAGAGTGGATGATCATCTATCGACACTCAATTATCCTCGTAAAGTTAGCTGCCACTCCCAATGATCGATTGTGCTAGATCTAGAATCTCCAGACATATAAGTCTGGTATTAAAGAGTGGAGTACTTATAAAGGACATCCTTAGTGTCTCAAGTCTAACGATGAGATACACCACTGGAACTATAGAATTATTGTATGATAATAAGGCATCATCAATCATCTAGCATTTCGTAAGTGGATTAATCAGTGAACTCATTCTCCAATGAGCACCTGTACTATATCTCTAGTGTCTCTACACAAGTAGCTATGAGACTAACTGCATTCATCATGTAAATGGGTATACAGCACACTAGTCTGTTCGGTTATCTCGATTTCTCTCTGAGTAATCTATGACCGAGATTATTTAGGATATGTGTTTAAAGACAAATCAGTCTCATTATCGTGATCTCATCACGATACAATTTAGGATAAGTTATTAGGAGAGTTTCTCCCATTAAGGTTATCTCCTAAGAAATCCTACTTTAACATGGACTTCCTTTTTATTGGCCAATAACCATAATCAAAATCCAATCATATCTATAATATATCTTACCTAATTAAATAGGGCCACAGAATCTAATAGGCGGTGGTACCGCCCGTACCCTGAAATTTCGTGGGTTTAAATTTTGGGCCCCAAATTTGAATCCATTTGGGGCCTATAAATACCCCAGCTATTCCTACATAGATAAATAAGAAATATTAAGCAAAAATTTATTATTCTAAAGTTGTAAATCTTAGAAAGTTTAGTTTCCTCCTTCCAAAGCTTAGAGAGAGTTCTAAGGGAGGTGTGAGAGGGATACCTTGTAAAAGAGGATTGTAAAAGGTTGTCTCCCAAACCTGTGAAAAGGAGAAGAGGGGTATAAAAGGTGGTTGGTCTTCGCCTATTGAAGGAAGACTGATAGTGGATGCCGGTGGCCTCGATGGAAGAGGAATCGACGGAGTGGATGTAGGTCATGACGACCGAACCACTATAAAAATCTGGTTTGCGTTTCTCTTGAGCAATTTACTTTAACTGCAAACCATTTTACTTGCTTTACATCCACTATGCTCTTTCGTGCACTTTCAAAGTTATTACCTTTACGAAATGATTTTTCATCGGAGATGGATTTAATCGCAACGAAGTTTTAAACCAACGTAATTTTTACCGCTGCACTAATTCACCCCCTCCTCTTAGTGCCGACTCTTTTCCTAACAATTGGTATCAGAGCCATGTTTTTCTCATTTGGTTTAACACCCAAAGAGAAAAGGCTCTTTGTGACTTTCAAGAGAGTCACTCTCTCATTTGCCCTCCCTTTTTCAATGGGACAGACTACACTTATTGGAAAACTCGAATGAGAGTTTTCTAATTTTTATTGATTTAAATTTATGGAATATGGTCAAAAACAGATTTCAAATGTCTTCTCTTCCAATGAACGATTAGAATGATTTGGAGAAGAAGACGTTTTCACTAAATGTTAGAGCTATGAATGCTCTATTCTGTGCCTTAGACAAAAACGAATTCAATCGGGTTTCTTTATGCGAAACAACTTTTGATATTTGGCACATATTTGAAACCACACATGAAGGCACTAGTAGATTAAAAGTTTTGAAGATTAATCTTTTAATACATGATTTCAAATTATTTCATATGAAACTAAGTGAAACCGTTATTGACATGTACACTCGTTTTACGGATATTGTCAATTATTTAAAAGCACTTGATAGAAGTTTTTCGGATTTTGAACTTGTAACAAGATTTTACGATTGCTTTCTAAAAATTGGGATCCGAAAGTAACCACAATATAAGAGGCAAAATATCTTAATAATTTTTCATTTAAATAACTTTTTGGTTCATTAATGACATATGAAATGACGTACAATACACAAAATGAACTTGAGGATAACCTTCCAAAGAACAAGAAGGATTTCGGACTTAGAACAATTGAAGACCACTCGAGCATAAGCTCAAGTGATGGGAACTTGAACTCCTCACTATGAAATTTAAAAAGTTCATGGAACAAAAATTGAAGAATAAAAATAAACTTAAAACGAACGCAACTATTTGGTGTGAACGCGAGAAGAAGGAAGCTTTTTGGGATGAATCAAGCACATCCGAAGATAAGGAGAAAATCAACAAAAGCGAGGTGGCAAACTACACTTTAACGGTTCTCTACAACGAGGTAAACAACTCAAACGAAACTTCCTTCGTTTACTTTAAAATTACTTGATGTTCTTCATGAGTTGTTTTTAATTTATTTTTTTTAAATTATATATATCTTTTTAATTACATGTTTAATGATGTAATGAAAATGTAAAAATAAAATAGGATCATGCTTATAATGCTAGTAATTTTGAAAATGATAATGAAAATTACATATTTTATGATAAAGAAATAAACTGATTAGATTTAAATCTAATGATAATTATATATTTTTCAAGAAGAAATAATTTGTATCTTGATGATTTTTCAATTTTGTTTGAAAATATATTATGTTCAATGAAACCTGATGTCTTAATAAAAATGTAATGATGATTTGAAAGCATGCTTAATGAGTTTATATTTCAAACTTATGCATGATAGTTTTTACGATCTTTTGAAAGTTCTTTTTAAGTTTTAAAAATGATACATATCTTGATTTGGCATATATGAAAAACTTGAGCATACTTATATGAAATCAATCATATGAATTGAAACACTAAAAAAAGGAAAGCTTTCTCCTAGAAAAATTTCTCTACTTTATCAATTTTTCAAAAAGGAGAGACTAATGAATCTATCTATGTTTTTTTTTTATGAATCTCTTGAAAATGATTTTGATTTGATGATTTGAATATGAATGAGTTTTATCTTGATTTTTTAAGATTTATAAATTGAGATTTCTTATGCTTAAGTCAAGATTTTATATGCATGAATTGAAATCTTTTTCTCATAAGTTTTTTTATGATTTACTAAAGAGAATATCTTTTTCGAAATTCATGACTTAAATTTTTTTAAATATCTTTTATTATTTGATCTCCTAAGATTTTCTTTTGATTATTTAAGAGGAGATTTTTTAAAAGAAATCATGCCTTTTAGTATTCACATGATCTTATCTTTCATGATATGATTTTTATGCAATTTCTTGTATTCATCACCCAATTATTTTTTTTTGATGAGATAAAATGAATGTGATGAAATAAAAATATGCATAAAATACAAATGAGAAGTTATGATCATGCATGATAGGATGTAATGTAATTTAACATTTAAATACCATCATAATTTAAAATGCTATGATTTATTGCTAAATTATTGTATTATGAATGATTGAGTATCTTGTATGATATGATGATTGATATATTGTTAGTATCATGCATAAAGAAAGGATAAAATGTAAGATTTTAAAATTATGCATGTTTTAATTTGAAACTATTATGATGTACAAACATATTGAAAAATGATTGATACTTCAACTTTGTCATGATTTAAAAATTCATGTAAAGAAAAAAAGAATTACAACATTATATTTTTTCCTTCTTTTTGACAATGACAAAGGGGAGATAGCTAGCTTACTAACTAGCTTGCACAAGTCAAGAAGATGCAAAAACTTGTTTACTTGCTTTCACATCTAAAGAGAAGATGCAAACGTACTTCATGTAGCTTGCTTCATGTAAAATATTGTATCTTGCTAGCTTATTATCTTGCATTATTCTTCAAAAATTTGCTAGCCTTCATACTTCAAAGAGAAGTAACACTTGTCAAATTGCTAGCTTGTATGTTGTAAAATAATATAAAATTTTGCTAGCTTGCACTTTTCAAAGGAGGCAAAAATAACACTTCTCAAAAGAGAAGAAAGAGCTTGCTATCTTGAAAATCACTAGCTTGTCTATCTTAAGAAGCAAAAATATAAACTTACAAAATTTGTAATCATGCACATCTTTAAAATTAATGATGATTTAGTGATTATGCATGTTGTAAAGTGATAGAAAATGGCTAGCATACACTTTCTAAAATGATGATAAATTTTGCTAGCTTGTATGTTGTAGAATATACTATCTTACTACCTTACATATCTAAAATTTGATAGTTTGCACGTTCTAATATGATGTAGCACTTGCTAAATTTTTGCTAGCTTGATAAAAATGAAGATTATGTTTGTTATGCAATGAGTTGAACTTGTATTTTCAAACATTTAAAAGTTACATTTCTCCTTTTAAGTTGATGACAAAGGGGGAGAATTATGATCATGTTATGCATGATGACGTATTACAAATATTCATGATGAATATTTGCAAGGACTTGAATTCAACTTGAATTCAAGGTTCTATCAATATGACATATTGATAGGGGGAGTTTGTTTAAACTCCGGGAGATTGTTTTAACTCCGTCATCAATTGGTTGTCATTATCAAAAAGGGGGAGATTGTTGAATCTCATATTTTGATGATGAAACCAATTGATAATTATTTATGATTTAATCCGCACTTTGAGTGACGTAGGATATTTCGATCAGGGAGAGACAATTAAAGCAAGAAGAATCATGTTAAGCTAAAGGAAAAAATGTCAGAAGATTGGACGTCGGGCCGGAGGATCGGTCGACATATCGATAGAAGGCTTCGGGCCATGGATTCGGGTATCAGGCTAAGAAGAGCGGATATTGCACCAAGGATATCTGAGTTACGGAGGTCAACTGGTCGATTAGGCAATAGGCCGCAAGAGAGGTCGATACGCCGAAGAATCGAACAAAGCGTCGATGGACCAATGACATGTCGGACAACATGATTCATTCTTAGTAATAATTATCTAGATCAAAATATGTTTTTATGTGTACAGGATTAACTATCATAGCAAGGCATAAAACAAAATGAAGTCCCGGAGTCAAGAACGCGATTTCGTTGGGAGTTCGAGAGTTCGTCGGAAGTCCGGACGTTCATCGGAAGTTCTATCAGAATTGACCGAGAAGTCCCGAAGCTTGCCAAAGAAGCTCATCATAACTCACTAAGAAGATCATCATGAAGTCCAGGAGCTTGCCGGGAGTCCGTTGGAACATTACCGAGAGATTGTCGAAAGTTTGTCGGAAGCTTGCTGGAAGAAACCTAGACTTACGGACTTTGTTTAGCTTAGTAAATGATTTAAAATTCATAGTTAGTACATAATAGGGATTAGAATTGGGCCAACCCAATTAGGGGACAGTTGGGCCAAGTTTGGGCTATGTTGGGCTAAGAGAAAGACTCAAACAATGACCAAACAAATGAAACCGTCATGGCACAGTCTCCAAGACTATGTCAGGCAGTGGTACCACTAGTCTGGGCAGTGGTACTACCCAGACTCAGTCTCCGAGACTGTTTGGGCGGTGGTACCACCAATGCAGGCGGTGGTACCGCCCGTACCTTGAAATTTCGGGAGTTTAAATTTTGGGCTCCAAATTTGAATCCATTTGAGGCCTATAAATACCCCAGCTATTCCTGCATGGACAAGTAAGAAATATTGTGCAAAACTCTATGATTCTAAAGTTGTAAACCTTAGAAAGTTTAGTTCCATCCTCCTAAAGCTTAGAGAGAGTTCTAAGGAAGGTGTGAGAGGGATACCTTGTAAAAGAGGGTTGTAAAAGTTTTTCTCCTATGAAAAGGAGAAGAGGGGTGTAAAAGGTGATTGATCTTTACCTATTGAAGGAAGACCGATAGTAGATGCTGGTGGCCTTGACGAAAGAGAAATCGACGGAGTAGATGTAGGCCACGACGACCGAACCACTATAAAAATCTAGTTTGTGTTTCTCTAGAGCAATTTACTTTAAGTGTAAACTACTTTACATGCTTTATATCCACTATGTTCTTCCATGCACTTTCAAAGTTATTACCTTTACGAAATAATTTTTTGTCGGAAATGGATTTAATCGCAACGAAGTTTTGAACCGATGTAATTTTTACCGCTGCACTAATTCACCACCCCCCCTCTCTCTTAGTGTCGACTCTTTTCCTAACACTATCTATCCTCAGTAATCATATACCTATAGTCCATCATCTATCAATATCTCAAAGACCGTATATCGGACATAGTGCTGTCAGACCCATACAGTTTCTACTTAAGTCTCACTCCAATTATATTCTCTCATAGAACTCTTTCTCTCTCAATCTGAATAACCCTAGTTAAGGATTTGTCTGAGCAAGAACACATGATATATTCCTCTTATGATACCAAGAGTGAATGATCCTCTATTGACACTCAATAGCCCTTATAAGGATGGCTACCACTTCTGATGACCAGCTATGCTAGATCTGGAACCTCCAAACTTATAAATCCGGTATCAAAGAGTGGAGTACTCATACAGGACATCTTTAGTGTCTCAAGTCTTAGGACCAGATACACCACTAGGATGATGGAATCACTGTTTGACAATAAGGCATTATCAACCATCTAACATTCTGTGAGCGGATTAATCAATAAACTCATTCTCCAATGAGCACATGTACTGTATCCCTAGTGTCCCCACACAAGTAGCTATGAGACTAATTGCCTCCATCATATGGATAAGTATATAGCACACTAGTCTATCCAGTTATCTCGATGTCCCTCTCGAGTAATCTATGACCGAGATTATTTTGGATCTGTGTTTAAAGGTGAATTGGTCTCATCACAATCTCATCACGATCCGATTCCCATAGCACAAATTCATGGACATCACAATATATTCATACAACAGATAATATAAAGTGATAAAATATTAATTAATAATAATAAATAAAAATACTGTGTCTCAAGTCACATGTGTCATCACTCACGTGATTAGCTTACAGGGCACCTATGACTAGCAATCTCGATGTCCCTTTCGAGTAACATATGACCAGGATTATTTATGATCTATGTATAAAGGTGAATCAATCTCATTATTGTGATCTCATCACGATCCGATTCCTATTGCATAGATCCATGGACATCACTATATATGTGTGTGTGTGCGCGCGCAACAAGTAATATAAAGTGATAAAATACCAAAATATAATAAGCAAAAAGAATGCGTATCATGTCACACGTGTCATTACTTACGTGATTGGCTTAAAAGGCACATATGACTAGTAGTTTCACATAAAGAAATATAATTAAACTCATTTTTGTCTAAAGTGCAAAATAAAGCGTTCATCGCTTTAGCATTCATAGAAAAATCTTCCTCCAAATCATTCCATTCGTTCATTGGTTTAGAAGATTTTATTTTCAATAATATTCCATAAATTAAAATCCATAGAAACAAGAAAACTCTCATTTGTGTTTTCCAATACGTGTAGTTTGTCCAATTGAACATAGGAGGACGAATGGTAGAGTGACCCTCTATATTATTAGTAAAAGTTATTCTCTTGGGTATTATACCAACTGAGAAAAACTTGACTCTGATACTAACTATTAGGACCGTTTTGGCACTAATAGGGGGGGGTGAATCAGTGCTTTCGAAAAATCTCGTTAATTCGAAAATCTCATTCGATAAAGTCTGTATTGGAAAAATGAGTTTAACTTGAAAATATTAGTAAAGTAGTGAGCAAGTAAATTAGTTTGTAATATAATAACATATATAATTTAGAGTTATTGTTCATTTTTGCCCTTATTGTTTTGGCCAAGGACCTCTTAAGCCTTTATGCTTTACTCATGTCTAAATAACCCCTACATTTAAAAAATTATAACATCTAAGCCCCTCTCATCAAGTTAGAGTTTACAAATATTAGAGTTTGCTTACATAGCATGCTGGCTCATAATAGATCATTAATATAATGATACAAGTAATTTAAGTTTTTTTAAAAAATGAGACCTCTATCAATAGCGGGAGGAGGCATCATTATGGGAGTGACCACCATAAGCAGCACCAAGCCACTGTTGCCTAGTAGGGCATCATACACATGCAACCTCCCACACTAACGGTGAGCTCAGGAGCTTTCGGTCATGTCTCAAGTAGATGTGCGTCGACTAGTCCAATGTTAGGCATATAATGGTCTCCCAATCCCTCTTCCTCCTCCTATGTATTTTTATCCCCATCGCCTCCCATTTCATCCTCTCCTGCGCTCCCACCCGTCGCGCCTATGACGTGATGATCTAGCTCCCTCACTTCCACCTCCGGCCTCTCCTACCTCTGCCTCTCCACCTTTGTCCATCGTTATGGCCTCCATCGTTTTCTCTTCAATAAGCTAGTCAGGGAGAGCGAGCGGGTGCGGGAGGGTTACATAGACCAGCTCAACCGCTCCTTCAGCTTGCTCTCTGTCTTCATGATGTCGTGCTTCGCAGGGGAGGTGGCTTACAAGGTATGATGATACTCATCAAGATCAGAGCAAGTGTCGTTCATGGTGGTGGGCAACGTGGTGGCATGTGCCCTAGAGCTGGTGAGTGACATCCGAAAGCTCTTGAGTTCGTTGTCAACGTGGGAGAGGCTGCGTGCGTACGATGCCCTATTAGGCAGCAGTGATTCGGTGCTACTACTAGTGGTTGCTTCCATGACGATGACTCCTCTCACCATTGATGGAGGCCTCAATTAAAAAAAAAAAATTAAATTATACATGTTATTATATTAATGGTTTATTATGAGTTAGCATACTACGTAAGTAGACTTTAACATTTGTTAACTCGGATATGATGAGAGGAGCTTATATAATACGTTATTGAAAATGTATTGGTTATTTTAAATATAAGTAAACTAAAAAGGCTTAAGAGGTTTATGGCTAAAACCACAGGGGTTAATATAGACTTTAATCATAAATTACATGTGTCATTATATTAATGATTTATTGTGAGTCAGCATGTAACATAAATAGACTCTAACATCTCTTAACTCAAACTTGACGAAATGAGTTATGTTTTTGAAAATGTAGAGGTTATTTTAGACATGAGGAAACCATAAGGACTTAAAAAGTCCATAGTTAAAATCATAAAACTAAAATAGATCTTAACCCTTTTTAAATCACTAATAATGTATTGTAATTGATGGTGATTGAGATATTTATGAGATGATATTTATATGTTAGTTATATTTTCTCCTAAAATAAATTTTAATTTATTAAATGACATTAAGTAGTAAGTTCAAATAATAATTTGAGATGGAGATAATGAGTGTCAACAAATGAACATAACTTTTGATGAAGTTATATCAAAACATTTGATGAAGTGATAAAAATATAACATGTTAAAAAAATATAAAATGATCTAACTTCTTTGAGTTTTTTTCCATGCTTAATGTTAACATAAGACTTTTACGATTATTTGGTCATGATGTAAGTAATATTGTATCAATGATTATATTATGTAGAAGAGAATACAATAAAAATATCAAACAGAAAAAAGTTGTGTGTGCATAGAAGAATTATAACTAATTATGATGCAAATTTTTTCATGCTGAAAACATAATAGATATTTATAGTTTCGAAGATGTAGACAAATATGAAAAAAAAATTCTATTGGTGTAAAATAGGTAGATAGAGGTCCTTCCCCATTATATAGTAATATCGTTGAATTAGTTTCAACTAAACGTGGTGTTTTGTCAGTTTATTAAAATGAGATATTATATCGTGAATTATTTCATTTGGATAGTTGTGGTGTCTTCTTAGAGAGAAACAAAGTGATAAATATGATTAGAATTGACAAGTATTTTCTTGAATTATAGATTATAAATTCGATTAGAAGAAGAATTCTTTCTGAAATAAGATTTATTTACTTTATAAATAGCATATGTATCTAAAAACCCTACAGAGAGTATATAGAGGAAAAATAACTTTTAATTCTTCTAGGATCTTATCTTGTAGGTTTAGTGATATTGAAAGAAAAATAATAATAAATCTTTATTGGAGAGTTTATAAAGGATTTTTAGCTTGGACAGATTCATTTGATATAGTTGATTTTTTTTTCTTATAGTGAAAATTCTAGTTTTATTAATATTCCACTTTCGAACTAAGTAAATCTTACATCAACATTTTAAATTTATGCTTTTGTATTAAAATTGGATTTTTTTTTTTTTTTTTGGTTTTTTTGTTGGCATTGGGTCTACTCCCCCAACAACAAACAACCATCGTTGTGGCTATATGGAAATTCAATGTCATATCTTTTTATTTCCTTGCATATCAAAATTTCCCAACTCAACATGGGATACACATTCGTCCCTCTCTTCAGTCTCTTTGCTTTGTAGTAAAATTTTCTTACTTCCTGTCACCATAGAACTTATCATCAACGGCACTACAATAGTATATGCCTACGACTTTTGCTTGTTTAACGTAATTTCAAAAAATTACATCAAAAAAATTATATATTTACCACAATTTGACAATCCGTAACATATAGATTAATCTCATATTACAATTCAACTAACCGAGGCGTACTAGAATATGAATCTATACTCTTAGTAACATATCTTTTGATTGTTTTAGCTTCAGTATCATTTTCGATGAGTATTAAGCCTTTGATATAGCAATAAATTGAGATGTCATGCCTTAATTGTTTTTCTATCTAACCCTATACCTAATTTTATTCTCATTATTTTCAAACCCTATAAATAGTCTGCATTTCTCGAAATTAACTTAGGATTCTGGACTAAAATCTGACCTTCACCATTTATCCTGAAAATATTAATAAATCTCCACTTCCTCACAAAATTAACTATAACAAGTAATGTTTCATGTGTAATATTAACTATAACAAAATTAAAAAAAATGATATGAAAAGTTATACTAGACTATACATAAATCAAAGTTATATTCCATATGTTACTACTAGACATAAATCAAAGAGTAGTCGATAAATATCTATTAGCTCTCAATTTTTTTATTATATAAAAAGCAAACTATTGAGTTCATAATTTATAAAACAATTTTGGCATATCTATATTTTATAAACTTAACCTTGGCATACGCTTCCATCAGCACGGAAAAGACAGCATTGAACGAGAAGAGAACTAGGCAAGGCTGGTGCCACTGTATGGAGGGCTCAGAGAGAGTCTAAGACCGGATACACGAGAGAATAGGCCCATGAACCAAAAAAGAATTAGCGATTCCACCACCGGAGATAGAGCTAAACAACTATAAACCAGGGGCCTAGGTACTCCTATAACATTTGGTATGATTTTGCCATGTTGGACTCTACAAAAAGATTAGCCTAATCATAGTTTTGTTCAGAAATAATGCAACTACATCTTTTGAGATTATCAAGTACTGGAACTCGATAGATTCAACACACTTACAAGCATATAACTATATTTTATGTCATAACTAGGTTAAATGCAACGTGGAAATCCACACGCCTACAGTAGTTCTGAAAGAGCAAAGAAAACGATTTATCCTAGACTGCATAGGTTTTAGTTCCTGATAAAGTCCCGTGGCATTGCATAACCCAGGCAGAGACCGCTCACGTCAAGAAAACACCACAAAATTCAAGCATGCTGCAGCAGCTGCAACTCTCCACACAATATCATCAGATGCAACATCTCATGGGATCAAAGTCCATATCCATGGGAGCAGGACCTGGAATCCTACTTCCAGAGGGACCTCAATCTGAAAAAACTGACAACCTAAGCAAAGAATATGAACAGACATTTAATGGCTAAGAATGCTGAGTCATCTGAAGAAACTCAATATACTGTAATCTGAAAGTGGCATTATAATATAGAATGCTGGGGATTAAAGCATCATATCGGGAAACTCGGTTGGGCCTTCATAAAAAAAAACACACACACACACACACTTAAAAAGGCACAAAACTCAGTAGAAAACTACAAGGGAGCACAATAACCATAACTTTTTGCCAAGGCCACCAAGAGTAGCAATGTCCCTGTACAACTAGACCAAAAGGATGGCAAAGAGAAAAGCTCCAGAAGACACCCAAGGCACTACTGCCTTTCTCCATTATTTCCAAGTTTTTTAAAACAATAACCGGTGACCTCAAGCTGATGTGTTCTTTCTTGCTGCATAAATTCGATAAGCACCAAGTCCTACAACTGCTACAGCAGCTCCAACTGCTAGGCAAGAAGCAAGGAGCCTTTAATTAATACTCAATTAAGACAACAGATTGTGTCAGTCAACAACCTATGCTTTTAAGGCTTTAAAAGATACACAAAGTCACTATCGGTAATTCATGTAACTGCAGGCATGCATGTATACATGTAAATCATGAAGATAATCCATGTTGGTATAAATGCTGATGAAGGCAGGCATGAATGTCACTATAACGCAGGCATGCAGATAGTCAGTCAACAACCTAGGGTTATTGGTATTTTGTCTCCAACACAAATTCTGACAGTTTTTTTGTCACCATATCTTCTAATTCTCACAATGTTTTATTTTAAATCCTTACATACCATAATGCCAATCTCGTTAATGTCAGACTTATACCAAATATACATTCTATCTACTTAATAATTTTCTATATTTTCAACTACCACTTAATTTATTGTAACAGATTAGATGAATTATCATTTTAATCATAATAGCATCCAATACTTCTAACAAAATATTCCTATGTTTAGCTATTCTAACCCTATGACCCTTGTTCTACATAGCATCCATGTTAAGATTCCATTGAGCACTACCTATATAGGTTAAGTGAGAATACATTTTATGTTTAATCTGAAAAGTTCTACACTGATAATCAACTAAAGAGAACTCTACTTTTCCTTGGGCATGAACTGACTACAAAAATACATCAACATAGGGTAGCAAAATGGCTCTATAAATAGCAACTGAGTTACAAAACAAATTGATCTGCTTTAGGACAAGATAGGCATACATATTTCAGCAAGATATTCAGTAAATGAACTTTACAAGTGCATTAAAGGAAAGATTGGAATCATTATAAAAAGAACAAGGAGTATCCAACTAATTCATATGGAGAACCAACTCTAACAAGTAAAAGTTCTTGCATGTGATATGTTATTTGAGAAAAATAAAATACAAAAGAGCATGAACAGGCTTATGCCACCGGACATATAAACACAAAATTCCAGAAAATGCAGTTTATTTTATTTAGAGGTTCCAAATAGTACCTGAGACAAACATAAGAGAACGATTAACAAGACGGCGATAATGCTTGCGGCTTTTGCCAGCTTCAGTTTCAGGAATGCTCAGATGGGGCTGTTGTGCAGCACTAACTATCCGGCAGAATACATCATTGTGATCTCTTAATTTCACACTGATGGGTATAGGTGTCTCAATCCCCATATCCTGGCTTACCTGAAGGAACAATGATAGAAAATTAGGGGCATCAGTCATAGCAAGCATATCAAAACAAATTTTAATCAGTTACACAATAGGGTCAAGGAAATAATCAACAAAGAAGATTGACTATAATGTATCTTTTTTTCTTTTTTTGAGAATGTATCAACAGTTGCAGATACATACAAAACAGAAACAGATTCATCATTAACATGGTAGCACTGAAACCTGTATAAACATACAGTAATAACTGGAGGGCCAGGCAACCCTCGCTATTCATGGTAAGATCAGTTCAAATAAAGGTTAAAATATGCAAATTATCATGTAGTAAGTACTACCTAATAATTAAATACTTGAATAATCTAATTAATAAATTAAATTGGAAAATGCAAATGAGTGTCAATAAAGATTATCCACAAAAATACCCTTGTTGAATCTTGTACAGCCAAGGGATATGGATCAAGGTCATCCTTGGCAGAAATAATAAGGCAAGGAACTTCAAAGCCAGTATTTTCCCCATGAGAAGCAACTTGCACAAGCAACTCCTTTGTCCTCTTCCACGATTCTTCATCAGAACTACAACAAAGACAAGGATGATTATGTGTAATTCTAAAACTAAAAAAACCAAAACAGTACAGTCGCATGATGAACTGAAGATAATTGCATAAAATTAAGGAAACCAAAGTTATTCAGTATTTACTAAGCTTGAATCAATATATAAGAACGTCACCGAGGAAACAGGAACAAATTCAAATTTTCAAAGAGTCATTGATGAAGAAGAACAATTAGAAGCTTGTTCCCCACTTGCTTATTTACCAATTGAAAAGTAGAGATCTGATGCATGAAGCAAACGGCAACAGAAATATAAGTCATGGCAGAAAGCAATAAACTAAAAGTTGAATGAAATACTAATAAAAACGAAAAAGATAACAAAGTTTACTCAGCCCATAGATTGCCATGCCAATTGGCACATTTCAGCATGTATTAATAGTAAACTTGCGAGAAAGGAATCTGCAAGTTGGTCCGCTCAATTGATTCCTTAAGTTTGGAGATACAGATATCACTTTCAGTTTATGGAATTCCTCTGCACCCTCTAGAAGTCGGTCTTCATAACACCATGAAACAAGTGAGAATGGACTTACTGGAAAAGATGGTCCATGACCCAGTGTTACTCTAAATTGTATCTACATCCAAATCCGTCATAGACATGCAATGACTGTGCACCAATGTGCACTGGATTGCTGTTAGTGTTGTCATTGTTGTGCCTTGTTGCTACTAATTAATTCAGGAGAGGGGATCATGAGATCTCAATGAAAACTACAAAGTTCACAATTTCATGTACCAGTACTGGTCCAACCCATGTTCTGCTACTGTACCAGTCGTGGCTTGGACCAGTCATGTGCTGATACTGTACCAATGATTGTGCATCAATGTGCACTGGATTGCTGTCGGTGTTGCTATTGTTGTGCCTTGTTGCCACTAATTAGTTCAGGATAGGGGATCATGAGATCTCAATGAGCAAAAAGTCAAAAATTTCGTGTGCAGGCACTGGTCCGAGCCATGTGCTGGTACTGTACCAGTCATGGCTCAGACCAGTACAATAACAGTCTGCTCTGATGTACCGAGTGTTGGTTTGCCGGTACATACCGAATCCCATAAAAGCCTAAAACAGGTTGAAAGAAAAAACAGAAACTGCTCGGTACAGAGCCTGTACCTCTCTGTACCAGGCATACCATAGTACCATAACATATCCATCTTGCAAACCTTGCCACATGTACCTCTAAACCTGAGACAAACCATTATATAAGTTAATGGTTTTGCCAATTTGGTCCAGTTCACTGCCAATTTTGATATAACTTCTTTTTTGACAAAATACCATGCTGAAAAATAATTTTTAATTGAATTTCCTGATTCAGGTTTGCATATAACCAAATTAGTTTCTCCCACAAATTAAATTGAATATGGTGCAAGTTGAACTAAGCATAATTAGACTAAATTTTTAAATATATATCTGTAATAGCCAGTAATTTCAATAGGCGCTTGGGCGAGGCGAGGCAAGGCTCGAGCGCCTCGCTTCATTTCCAGGTGGCGCGCTTGAAAGAGGCCAGGCGTCGGGCACTTTGGGCGAGCGCCCGGGTTAAACCAGGCGACCGAACCAGTGTTTTAGGTCTGGTTCGGTCTCCGGTGCTTTAGTTGGTTCAATCGAACTAACTAAAGCACCGATATCCTTCCTCTTGCGACTTCCCTAACCCTAACCCTCTTGTTTGAGTCCTTCGATTGGTGGATAATAAAAATAAGCCTGTAATGGGATATATTTATGAGGCTATGGATATAGCAAACGAGACGATTAAAAGGTCTTTCAATGAAAACGAAGAAAAATATAAGAAAATTTTTACAATCATTGACGAAAGATGGAATTGTCAACTTCATCGTCCCTTACATGCAACAGGATATTATTTGAACCCTAAATTCTTTTATAAGATTAAATCTATTGAGTTTGATGTAAAAATTTTGGATGGGTTATATCAATGCATTGCAAAATTAGTTTTAAACTTGAGGTGCAAGATAAGATTATTCGTGAATTATCTCTATATAAAAATGTCGAAGGTCTTTTTGGAATTCCAATTACAGTTCGATCTAGGACAACTACATCTCCAGGTATTAATAATTTGATATAATTAATTTCATCTATAGTATGTTACTATGTTATTGCTAATAATAACATAAATTTTGCAACTAAATGATGGAGTCTATTTGGAAATTCCACCCCAAACTTGCAGCAATTTGCTATCAAAGTACTTAGTTTGACATGTAGTGCTTCGGGTTGTGAGCGAAACTGGAGTGCCTTTGAGTATGTAAGGATCACTAAATATTTTTATTTCAATTAATTTATTTATTTAGATATATATTAATATATTTTTAAATTATATGACATAATAAATTCACTCAAAAAGAAGAAATTGGTTAGAACATCAACGATTACACGATCTTGATTACATAAAGTATAACCAAGCTTTGAAGGCTCGTCATGATTTGCAAAATAGAATTGATCCAATCTCATTACAAGATATTGATGATCCAAATAAATGGTTGGTGGGAGAAATGGGTGCCAACTTGCAAGATGTCAAAGACGAGCTTGTATTTGAAAATGATAGATTGACATGGGGAAATATGGCAAGAGCTTCAAGTGCTGGAAAATTATAAACATATACAAGACAGATGACAAAAAGAAAAATGAATCCAAAAGCATCAAGCTTGGCTCCTGCTATGGTTGAAAACATAGAGAATGAAACATATTTTGATGAAGAGGAAGAGGACGAATTCAATGAAGATGATTTGTATAAAAATGACAATAATATTGATTATGATGAATGACTTTGATGTAAAATTTTATTGTTTTGAATTTTGAGACTTTTTGTTAATGTGACATTATGATTTTGTACCTTAGATTTTCTTAATTTAATAGTATATTTTTATTTAAATAATTATATTTATTAATTATATTATATTTTTTATATTTTAGCATCTCGCTTCGCTCGAGTGAGCACCTAGCACCTCAGGCGTTTTGAGACCTTGACGCCTAATGCATTTTAAATCACTGGTAATAGCATATACTTTTAGCAAACTACAGAACTTATTTTTTTTTCCTCTTGTTGAGTTGTCAATTGGATATGCAACACTACTAGAACCACAAATGATAACTTTTATCAAATGATATCAGTTCCTTACTCCCCAATGATGTCAGGTGGTATGGGTCAATATACCGCACAATATTCCGATACAATACGGTCCAATTAGTCACCAAGCATGTGTGAAACCGAGATGATATACATGGTTTGGACATTTTGCAAGCTTTATAATACCAGCTGCCTCATGAAATATCCCGAAAGAATTAAGAAGAATCTTCAAATCTAACTGTTCAAGTCTTACCAACAGTGTTGTTGTTGGCTGTCCTTCCACAATCTAAGTGACTCGATGTACCGATAATAGTGCTACATGGTATCTCACAACTAGTGTCAATGCTAGTAAAAATTATCAATACCTATTCAAGTGTCAATGACTATAGCACTTATTAAACTCTTAATTGTACTATTCTAGTATGAAAGACATTATAATTTAGAATTTGCATCTTTAATGTTTCTAAGTTATTCTACAAACTTAATTTCCATTATTTCATATTTTCATAACATTAAAATAATAAGTACATATTGTTTTCCATTATTCTTCTTTATTGAACAACCGACATGCAATTACATCAGATTCTCATGTTTCTGTCTAATAATAATTAGGACAGAACCAACAATTGAGCATTTACTCAAAATTTTACCATAACATTTGGTATCTAATCTTAAAAACATAAAAAACCAGAACATAAGTTAAAATATTATTATAACAACAACAAAAAATAATATATTTAAGTCACTAACCCTAAAAAGAATTGGTCCTTAATGAGTCCAGTTTAAACCTGTGAAAGTCCGGTTCACGTCTTACCGCCCAATAAGCATTGTACCAAAACAGGATGGTCCAAGCATCAGTTCACAATCTGAATGGTAAATACCAGCTAGTACATACCAGTTTGAGTGAAATGAAGAACATTGGTACTATCTTCTTATTTAGTTAAATATTCATCAACTGTACTCCAACTTTTTTAACTGTTTATTACTTATTATTTAGTTAAAAAATTGAAAGAATTTTTAATTACATCAAGTGGCGTATATGACACTCACACGTGGGCTCGAACCTAATACCTATCACTTGTGCAATAATGCACTAACCAATCCAAATGTCTCAACGGAAACATAGCTTGAATTTTTTACTTTATAATGTTCATATATGTCTTTGGACTTTCTTGTGAGCATCTGCTACTAATGTACAGGTCTTGCGCTTCTTATACATATCACAAGTAATCATAACAGAATTTCTAAATTTTATGAATAATAAAAATATGCTACATCAGGCCCAAGATTATTGAACCTAGCAATGAAATAGAACGATGAATTGCAAATGAGCCCATTACAATGGTCATCATACTATCCAGTGATTAAAAAAGACGCTCAGGCGCTCGCCTAGGCGCTCGGGCGAGGCGAGGCGAGGCCCGAGCGCCTGGGTAAACCAAGGCGACCGAACCAGGATTTTAGGTCTGGTTCGGTCCTGGTTCGGTTGGTTAGTTGGTTCAATCAAACCAACTAAACCGATATAACCCTTACCCAACCCTAACCCGCTGCCGCTACCACTCCCGATCCCGATCTCGCTACTCGCCTCTATCGCTGCTCGCAAACGCTGCCTCTGTCGCCGCTCGTGCCTCCCGCTGCTCGCCACTGTCGCTGCTCGCAAACGCTACCTCTGTCACCGCTCGCGCCTCCAGTTGCTCGCAAACGCTGTCGCTGTCGCCGCTCGCGCCTCCCGCTGCTTGTCGCTCCCGCTCCCTTTCCCACTGCCGCTGCTGCTGCCGTTGCTCGCCGCTGCCGCTGCCGCCGCTGCTTCCTCGTTTCTCAGTCAGCAGGCTCAATATACAGTATACTGTTAATATTAAGTTTCTTTGAAATGATTAATTTTCAATACTGTTAATAGATTTTTCTTAATTTAATAGCATATTTTTATTTAAAATTTTAAATAATTATATTTATTAATTATATTTTATATTTTTATATTTTAGCGCCTCGTTTTGCTCGGGCGAGCGCCTAGCGCCTCGGGCATTTTTGGACCTTAGCGCCTAGCGCTTTTTAAATCACTAATACTATCCTTAAAAATTATGCAAATAGATATGACCATCCACATAGCTCATGTTGGCAGAAAATCAGAAGCTATGAATAGACTGAAGTGCAAAGCATAACTCACATGACAGAACCCTCACATGTATCAGGGAGCTTGCTCACTGATAAGGTAGAAATGTGAAAAAAGGAAATAAAATGTAAAGCCAAGATAATTTGTACGAAAAACAACTATATGCATGATATGAACAAATGGTGGACTTAAATAATCAAGGCAGATTATGACGTTATGTAATGAAATTTTACAATTGATTTTTATTTGCTAGATGTCCAAAAAACACTTGAATTTATGCAACTGAAGATGCAAAAAATGTAGATAAACATTCTACATGTATGTGCAAAATATAAAGTAATGATTGGCTCAATTTATGCAACTGAAGATGCAAAAAATGTAGATAAACATTCTACCAACACGTGCTACAGATACCAAAGAACAAACACTCATTTCATCAATCAGACTGAAACTATCTTTCTAAATCTAAGTGATCAATTATTTTTGAAAAATACAAGGATATTAAGAATTCATCTGCCGAAGTTAAATGAATTCTCAAGTCTTAAGAAGGTTCACTCTGTATAATTCAAAAATTGTTGGAATGCACACTTATAAACAAATGAAAATATAAAAAGTTCATTAACTACAGCCAACAATTTAATACCTGTCATGAACAAATACAGCTATGTCGCAGGCTGCTAAAGACTCCTTATTAGAAAGGAGGTTCTTGACTTCAGTTTCTGGAATCTCTCGCATCACGAGTGTCTTTTTCTCACCCTTCATAAGCACAACACTAGAAATCAGAGATGGAAAAAAGAAACACGGAACTTGTTCTAGAAAACAAACAAGAAAATATACAGTTTCAAGATTCAGTTTGTTTTTTGCAGTTTATGGTTGTTTTTACAACCAAGTGAATTATCAGGTAGTGAAAACTGAAAAGACTATATCACTTCACAAAGAAACTATGGTTTAAAGTTTCAGCAATACTGGTCCGATAGGTGATTGCTACATAAACCAGGCAATCTCACATGGTCTGATCCAAAACAGAGCTTATTGCATGGTAAGCTTACTGTACCAACCTTATCGGGCGATAAGCTGACCAATGCAAAGCTATATTTGGTGAAAAGCCTAACGTTTGATATACTGGAACATTTTGTTTATTTTAATAAGATGTTGACAGCTGTTTCATCTTTTTTCTTTCCCCCTCCATCTGTGTAACCTCCTATTCTCCTCATCTTCTGCCAACTAGTACTAATCTGTACCGATACTCGGTAAGCTATATGGTACTAGTACTCATGGTTCGCCTTACTAGTCCATACCAGTATACCGACCAGCCATCAATATGATATGTACCAAGTCATACCAACGTACCAACACATGGTATGATAGGGTATGCTGATATACCAGCATGTACCACCCATACCAGTCCCCTATCAGACTGGTACATACTGCTCCGTATGATACATACCACCCGTACCAAGTGATATACTGCATTACAGTGAACCTTGCTAGTACTATGCCAGTCCAGCTGCTGACCAACGTTGGCACTGGACGGAAATTTTATTCAATGAGGGCGACACAATAAGCTGTACCAGAATATAATTTAATACAAGCTCATCTAAGGGCACAAATATCATACAAACAATTCTCAATTGATGCACCATATCAGACAACTGGTCGTATTGTGAATGTGAAACAGTCTAGTAGAGAACACAGGTCTAGAAAGATAGGCAAACACATATGAAAGATGCAAACAAAGGAAGAAAATGATGAATTGGCAAGAAACTTGTAATTCTTGAGTCTCGAAAGATGTAATTTTCTAATAGCCAACCTATACAAAAATATAAGCAAAATCTATCAAGTATGAGAGACAAGATATCAAACAATTGCTAAGAATGTGTAGTTAGCAGAGAACACAGGTGTGGAAGATAGGTAAATGCATGCAGAAAATGCAAATAAATGAAAATTAGAAATGTTTTGGCAAGAAACTCTAGAAAATATGCAAATTTTTAACAGCCTACCTATCAAACGATATAGTCAAGATTGTACAAAGTAAAATAAATTTTAGACAGAGATAAGCTAAGTTATTGTTCAGGTCCAAGCTAAAACCTAGACCAAATTCATTTCCAGATGGTTTCTGCTGGATCAGCAGTTCGGCTTTCAGTCTAGTTTCAGCTGAAAAGATCTAGTACTGTCATTTGGTGTAACAACATAATACAACCTCATATGCTACCAATATTTGAAAAATTGCTTGAAGTTATAACTCTACTACACATAAACACACGTCTTGTGTAAACCAGCATAAAAAATGAGCAACAGGCCAACACTAGTCTACATTAAGCCTCATATGCCACACACTAAGATCATGTTGAATCCAGGTTAGCATGAAATATGACGTGTGTCACGCCTTGCACACCACGTGGCAATCACACTCCCGACGATGTGTATGGTTTGGTATATGGGCACATACCTATTCACTGTGCTCTGTTAGAACCGTTTCGACAATAAAATGGGGGGTTGAATTAGTGCTTTTGTAAAAATTACGACGTTCTAGAAAATTTTCGTTCGATAAAGGCCGTATCAGAAAGATGTTTAACTTGAAAACATTCGTAAGAGTAATAAGCATAGTAAGCAAGTAAATCAGTTAGCAATATGAAAAAAAATCATAACAAAAATGCAAACCGATTTATAGTGGCTCGATCGTCTCGACCTACGTCCACTCCCAATTCCTCTTCACTCGAGGCTGCCGGCTTTCACTACCGAGCTACTTTCAACAGGCGAAGATCAACTATCCTCTTGTAACTATTTCTCGTTTTCACAAGTTTAGGAGACAACCTTTACAAGCCTCACACCTCTCTTAGACTAAGCCCAAAACTTAAAGAGGAGGACACTTGGCACTTTTCAAACTTTTTCAACTTAGAATCACAACCCCTTTCTACTCCATTTCTTGCTTACCCAAGCAGGAAAGAGTGGGGTATTTATAGATCCCAAATTGCTTCAAAAATGAAGTCAAAAAAGATCCCATCCCAGGTCCTGATGGTACCATCGCCTGTCAGACTGACACTGGGTGGTACCACCGCCTGACCTGGTGGTACCATCGCCTGGGCCAGCTATGGGTCATTGAATGGGCCTTCCACTTGGCCCAAAATAGTCCCAACTCAGGCCCAATGGGCCCCTAATTGAGTTAGCCTGGTTACACCCGAAACTAACTCAATTAAACCTAAACTACGTCGATCTAGACACAACCGATTGCAAACACAAATCCTATGTTATCTGGCATGTCATTGATTCATTCGGCACTTCATCCGAACCTTCGACACATTGTCCTCTCCTTCGGTGTATTGCCTGATCCTTCGACATGTTAACTCCCGCAACATCCGATCTTGGCGCAATGTCCGATTCTTCCAGCCCGATGCTCGAACTCACGACATGAAGTCCTTCTGCCGGCACATGGACCGATCCTTCGACCCGACGTCCAATCTTCTGATTGGCCCAACATATGATTCTTCTGCTTCAATCGATTTATCTTTCCATGATCGAAGTTAGTCCTCCGTCACTCAAACGTTAATTAGATCATAACTTCATCAATTGATTTCATCATCAAAATCCGAGATTCAACATACTCTGCTAAGTTCTTAATAATAAGCCTAAAACAAACAAAGGATCATTGCAATCTAAAATAGAATCTTGCAAAATAAATTAGAATAAAGTTCTACAATTGCAAAAAGAAAAAAGGTATCTTCCTAATATGCTTATGTTACATTGCATATGCATGGTTTAGTTTTCTTAAGACAACCACATGCATAAATTCAACTTGTATCTTAGTTGTATGTAGTCACTCTTTCATAAACAACAAATTAGAACTTTCTAGACCTAATAAATCACAAAAATAAACTTGATTTATGAAAAAATAATGATTAGGAAAAGAATTCCTAGCTTTCTACATCTGTACATAATTGATAAGTTCTGGGTATAAATGCTATTGGTTAGAATCATCAATCTTCACATATTGAGACCAAGCTAAACATTCAATATTCCATAATGTTTGAGACATGGTCTCGGTAATGTTTTGATATTAGATTGGACTGCTATTTAAGACTAAACCACCTTTAAATTTCTTTAGTATATCTTGACAACCTAGCCAACTTCAAACCAATCTAGAAAATTCTTGTTAATATAGCTAAATTTTTACTGATACCACTATTCTTGATTCATCTTTTAATGTTTCAAAAAGGATAACATGATCCCAGATTGTATTTGACAAATCCAAATTGATCAAGAACCTAAATACTAAAACATACCAAAACCTTGCCTGCAACTACGGAAAGAGGCAAAGAAATTAACATATGGTGCTTAAAAACTTGCGAACAATATAGCAACCAACCAGACCTGGAAACTTCTTATTTTTAATTGGCAATATATAAAATAAACTTCAACTAGAACAATTAAACATACATTACAAAGATTATAAAATCAGAAACAAAGGATTGATGCTTGTACAAGGCTACAAGCAATGAAGAAAATCCATTCTTTGTTAAGTTGCACTTACATTATGAAGTTCAACAACATTTGTGGCAAACCGGTCAGACATTGTGGGAGTATACTTCTCGGAGAATGTTCTGCACAAAAAATGGACAAATAAATTAAAACAAATGCCATACATATCAACTCATGTTCAAAGTGGACTTAGCTGTATGAAAGGACAGATAAGAAAAAATGACAAAAGGCTTACCTTCCAATAAATGAATTTAACAATGTGGTCTTCCCTGCATTTCTAGGACCAAAGACAAGACACTGGAAAACATTTCTCTGGGTTTGCTGCTTTTTGCGATCTAACCTCCTTTTTCTTGTTATATGAAATGCTGATGCAGGATCACCAGTGTATCCAATGTATATCAGATTAGCCAGACTAGCTGCTGGATCTTGAAGCGTCATGAGAGCCCACTGCAATGAAGAATATTCTTCCCATTAATAGAGCATATTAGATAATAGGTGCATCAAGGATTCCCTTTTGACAACCTTTCTGAAGCCAATCAAAAGATTGGGGGAAACATAAGGTCCATCAAGGATTCCCTTTTGACAACCTTATTTTAGTAATACAACGAGAAAGTCTGAAGCCAATCAAAAGATGGGAGGAAACATCATAAAACTTTAGAAACCTTCCACCAAACAGCAGCCGAATAGAACTAATCAGATAACAAGGAAAGGCCAGATTTAGAATATGTCAAAGGCATTTAGTAATCTGCAAAAAGGTTCATCAGCTTAAATACAAAATTATATTTAGCAGTGTTGGACCTCATGAGTCCAGCGGTTGTCAACAGATTAGCAACATCAACTTTGAACACACAGAAAACAGGATCCAGACAAATTAAGAAATAGGTGTTTCAGAAAAGTTATAAAAACACATGTGATTTAATGTCAATCAGATTAGCAACCGAACAGTGGACAGTAGTATGGTTGGACTGGCATTTAAATTTTTGCATGTAAGATCTGTTAAATTTAACAGTCACGATTTAGACAACACATACTATTAAGTTGAATAGAGTCTTCTATTCACATGTTGAGCAAAGCCAAGTTAACTCCCATCTCATAGAAGAAAAAGAAAAGTGGGGGCCTGCAGTCAGCCAGATGAAATCAATCCATTACAGTAAAACCAAATCGAGCATCAACTAAATCCTCATCTCCTCTTCTCTCTTGATCCCTCTTGACTCCTTCCAGTTGGAGAAAAGCTTCTCTTAGTTAAAAAATTCTTGAAAAACTCGATAGCAAAACCAGGATTTTAATTTGATTGCAGGAATTGCTAAACATATCAAACTAACAGAACATGCAAGAAATAGGCACCATGCTTTATATATTACTAAAAGTGTCTTCTTACAAAATAATGACCCAAAAAATTTGCTTGGTTAGTCATAAAAGAACCACCAACTATAAGCAAATATGCAAGTTTCAGTTCCCACATGAAACTTGAGCAGTTAATCTGTGGTTCCTTCATCCCATCAGGTACCTGATGCTTCCTCTGCCTACTTCTTTCCTTCCCCTTTGCAGTGCTCTCAGCAAAGGGTTTCACTGAAAAGATTGGCATCTTTGGTTTATTTTACATGTTAATCATGTTCAAAAGACAACTGGTTTTCCTAGTTGTGGTACAAAGCAGTCGAGTTGATTCACACTTTAAATTATAAATTAATACTGGGCGGTCCATAGACATCTGGTCAAACCAATATGTATTGCCATGAACAGACAGTATCCCACAATTTGGCAATCCTTGATCTTTGTGGATGCACAAATCATACAGATCATTGTTACAAATATATAATATATGTAGATGTACAATAATACATATCACCGTTACACTTATAACACAAGTAAAGAACAAGTGTACTGTATTTCTCACAAGGCTACAAAGCTGATAGAGTGGAATATATTTGTACACATGAATTTATGTAAAAAGAAAAAGTCATGTCCATAAATATGCACAACCCTTAGTTACCAAATTACTATAAAAATATACAAAACATGAGCACATGAGTGGATGTGTTTTTCATACCTAAGCATATATCCATAGGTGTTAAATATGAACAAAAAACTTACTCGATTACCTTCGAGTCAGTGACATATTTAAACGCATTTTCATATGAAATGCCAAATATGCAAAAGTGTGTAAAAAAATGATGCATAATTATTACAGAAGGACAAAGCATTAATTTTGAATCAACAATTCCTACTCTAGCCTTCACTATCTTCTGAAAAATTAATGTCATTATTCTACAGAAAACAACAACAGAGAAAGAGAAATATATCTTTTAACCTAACTAAAAACAGGCAAAAAAATAAGTAATTAAGTACAACTTACACAGAACCTTCAAACAAGTCCATACATATCATAAACTTTCAAGTAAAAGAATCCTTGAAGTGTAGACAAAACATAAAAGTATCATGATTGGAAAGACCTCTGAAAGAAATCCTTCAAGTGACAATCCTCCTAAAACATTCTTCTCGGCAGCATCTTTGTAAGGAGCTTCAGACCAAGGGCTGTAGAAAACAGAACACACTAAAGGGAAGGAACACAAAAATATAAAAAGGAAACAACATTTGGATTAAATATAAAGGAAACAGTAGTTTGCGGCTATAAGAAAAAAAGAAGTGAATGAAGGGAAGTTCAAGCTCATAGGATGATTGTAGCATTAAAGTTTTTTTTTTTCCATCATGCCCTAGTTTCAAACAGCATGGTAGATTTCGTCGAGCAACAACGAAGCAAGAGAGATTCTATAATATTAGTACAGGATTGACTCTGCCACAATGGCTACCTTCTTGATTATCAAGGAAGCCAGATCATATCTTCATGGACAAATAGCTTATTTTTTAAAACCACAAGCACCTGCTAGACCACAATTTATGTGGAATGAGTGGCATGATGAAGCAAAAGCTGGCTTAATGTAGTTTATTTCATTTACCGCTGAAGAAGCAGATGAATCTTGCACGTCATATTTGCTAAATACTTTATCCTATCTTCTCTTTATTCCTCTTTTATTCCCACCCATACTTTCCTTGTTCTACTGTATCTACTGAACAATAAGCTGTTGTTGCTGAAAAATAGGGAGAAATCACATATACGTACAACATTTCTACAGCACATATACATTTGAGTACAAGGCTTCGTGATACAACAGCAAGAACAACAAAAACATAACATCTCAACTATCTACAGTCAGCCACATAAATATTGTCATCACTGTGCTCTGTAAAAAATCATATCCTTAATCAAATTAAGTATTTAAATTTTTATTTATAGTTTCTAGTAAGGGCTTTTAAATTCTTCCTCTACTTGTACTCATACCACTAATTGTAATTCACCAATCTAATTACACATGCAGGTCTTGTTAATCCATGTTCATATCATGATTCTCAAAGCTTCACTTAGATGTTTATGAAAACAAAACATCTTCCATTTTTTTAAAAAACTCCATAGAGACACTTCAACATTCTCATCCCAGCGACACCAACTTTCAACGTAGTGATACCAACTTTCGATATAAGTTATTTTCTAACTGCTCAACACTCAGATCCATAAAGCATCATCGGTCTAAATATCTTATAGATTTTTTCTTCCAATCAAAATGGTTCCCAATGATCTCGTAAAACTCCTAAAAACCATTCTCTACATTAAGTTATTAACTATCCATTTTTTACTTTATGAATAATATATATGTAAATAACATCACCAATGTTGATCCCAGCGAGGATGACAAATGTGACGCAAAGCTACTTACAGCCCAATGTTTATCCAGTTTTTACTTACAACCAGTGTAAAACTACATCAAATCTCATGAACATGAATTTCAACTGATTTCAACACAATGTTGATCCCAAGCGAAGATTAAAAATGTGACGCAAAGCTACTTACATCCCAATGTTGATCCAATTTTTACTTGCATCCACCATAAAACTACATCAGATCTTATGAACATGAATTTTAACTGATTTCAACACAAAGCTAGATTGTCACCGGGAAGTGACGGGAAGCACCTTCACCACCAGGTGTCAGTGGACTAGAAGGTCAGTCAGAAATGGTCCATCACATCGACGCTCGGATGTGGTGCAAAGTAGGCAAGGATTCTCTCATTGCTTTGGACCAATGCGAGTAAAGAAGTTAGTTCAAGAACAAATGATTCAGTTAGCAACTTAGAATATAAGAACACTTTTAGAAAAGGGATTAGAATTATTAGACACTGATCAGAAGAATAATAAATACTATTTGTTTACAAGAGACTAAGAAGGTTGAAGAAAAATCTAGAGAGATTGATAGTATTTGATTTAACATTTAGAGAGATTGTTTACAACGCCAATGCCAATCCCAAGACCGAATAAAAATGATGGAAGGTTACGTTGGGTCATTGACAACCAACATAAAACTATGTCAGATCTCATGAACATTGATCTTAACCAATTTTAATATAGAGCTAGGTCGTCAACAGAAAATGACGCGAGGCACCTTCACAACCTAGATATCCCGAATTACAAACGATGAGCTAGGAGGTCGCCTATAAGCTGCCCATCACATCGACACCCGAATATGGTGCCTAGTAGGCAAGAGTTCTCTTATTGTTTTGGACCAATGGGAGTAAAGAGTTAGTCCAAGAACAAAGGGCTAAGTTAGCAACTTGGAATATAAGAACACTTTGAGGAAAGGGATTAGAAATGACAGACACTATGATCAAAAAAAGAATAAATATTATTTGCTTACAAAAGACTAAGTGGGGAGGGGAAAAATCTAGAGAAATTGATAGTACTAGATTTAAAATTTGGTATACAAAAAAAGTTAAACACAGAAATAGTATAAGAATTGTTGTTGATAAGGATCTTAAGAACAATGTTATAGATGTGAAAAGATTTGAAGATAGAATTATAATTCTAAAATTTATGAAAGGACAAGATGTTTTGAATATCATTAGTGCTTATGCCCCTCAAATTTAGAGCTAGGTCATCAACAGAAAATGACGCGAGGCACCTTCACAACCTAGGTATCCCGAATTACAAACGATGAGCTAGGAGGTTGCCTGTAAGCTACCCATCACATCGACGCCCGAATATGATGCCTAGTAGGCAAGAGTTCTCTTATTGTTTTGGACCACTGGGAGTAAAGAGTTAGTCCAAGAACAAAGGGCTAAGTTAGCAACTTGGAATATAAGAACACTTTGAGGAAAAGGATTAGAAATGACAAACACTATGATCAAAAAAAGAATAAATATTATTTGCTTACAAAAGACTAGGGACTTACGGTTTGGTTGTTGTTGTTGTATTGATAGTATTGGATTTAAGATTTAGTATACAAAAAGTTAAACATATGAATTGTTGTTGATATAGATCTTCAGAACAATGTTGTAGCAAGTGCCAAGGTCCTAAAATGTTTGAGGAGCTAAGCGCTCGCCTAGTCGCTTGACTGAGCAAAGCGAGACACTCTAAAATATCAAAATATAAAAAAATATAATATAATTGATAAATATGATTATATAAATAAAAATATGATCTTAAATTAAAAAGATCTAAAGTACCAAGTCATATTATCCATCTTCTAATAACAAAAATATCAAAAGACTCAAAATAATAAAGTTTTGCATCAAATTCAATCAACATCATCATTCTCAAACGTATCATCATCTTTCTCTTCCTCTCGTCCATCTTCACCAAAATATGTTTACTCCTCTTCGACAATAACAGGAGATAAGCTCGAGACTTTTACACTCATTTTTTCCTTCATCATTTTTCTTGTATATACATATAATTCTCCAACACCAAAGGGGTCTTGCCACATCTCCTTATGTCAAGCTGTCATCTTTAAATGCACGCTGATACTCGGCATCTTGCAAGTTCGCAACCATTTCTCCCTCAACCACTCATTTAAATCATCAATGTCTTGTAATGAAATTGAATTAATATTATTTCGCAAATCATAATGAGTCTTCAATGCTTGATTATACGTTATATAAACAAGATCATGTAATCGTTAATGCTCTAATCAATTTCTTCTCTTTATGTAATTTAAAAAAATTTAATACATATATCCAAAAAAGATTAATTGAAATAAAAATATTATGTTATCCCTACATGCTCAAAGGCACTCCAATTTCACTCATAACACACAGCACTACATGTGAAACTAAAAATTTTAATAGCCAATTGTTATAAGTTCGAAGTGGAATTTCCAAATAGACTTCATTCAATTGCAAAATTTACTTTATTATTAACAATAACATACTATTCATGAAATTAGTTATATAAATTTATTAATACCTAGGGATGTTGTCCTCAAGGTTTGTATCATTATTAGTTATAAAAATTTACTTTATTATTAGTTATATAAATTTATCATATATAAAGATAATTCACGTATAATCTTATCTTGCACCTCAAGGCTTAAAATCAATCTTACAATGCACTAATATAACCCATTTACAACTTCTGCATCAAACTGAATTGAAGTGTTCTTATAAAAGAATTTGGGTTCAAATAACATCCTGCTGCATGTAATAGACGATAAAATTAACAATTTCATCTTTCGTCAATCATTACAAGTATTTTCTTATACTTTTCTTCTCTTTCATCAAAAGACTTTTGAATTCTCCTTTGCTCTAATCATGGTCTCATAAATATATCCTATTGTAGGCTTCTTTTCATTATCTAACAACCGAATGACTCGAACAAGAATGCCAATTACCTTTAATGTATAAACTATAAGATTCCAAAAAGACGACATTAAGATAATATCACCGGCCCTCTTACCTTCCGCTTCTTTTGCCTATTTGTTTGTCACCAATTTCTCCGAGGTAAGCATGTTTCTCAAATTATGTTTTTGACGATGCATGCTCTCTAATGTCAAAAATGAAATAGCAAATCGAGGAAACCATATCTCACCAATTCATTATTGCCGATGAATTCTCTCATCATATTCAAATCCCCAATATGATTATAAAGAAATCCATCGACAAATATTGCTCTTTCTAAGGTCTTTTTAATGTTAGGAATCTTTCTAATATCCTCCAATATTAAATCAATATAATGTTTTGCACATGAAATCCAATATAAGTGTTATTGTTTTTGCTTTAAATAATTTACCTAAGACAAAGGATAACAAAATTGATAAGACTTAGAAGTCACATAGTTCTTTCATTCAAATTGGAGATATAAAGCAATTAAAATATTAAAAAATTCAAAAGAAATCTTACCAACTAACATATAGTTGCTTACATTATTGGTTATAACTTCAACGATATTTTATTCACCAATTTTTTCTATAAACCTGTCAAGCAACTCATATATCTTTTCTCCAGATTTCATAAAAGATAATGCATCTATTGACTTCACAAACATAGTTCTTAAAGAACAATTGATCATAAAATTAATTATATTCCTATATCTCCTATCGATCCAAGCATCTGACATAATAGAGCAACCATGCTTTACCCATGATTTTTTATGGCCCTTTAATAAGTCATTTGTTTAATCCAGCTCTTTTTTCAGTAATAGAACTCCTCTCTCTCCCCATCCCCCTCCCCTCTACCCCTCGCCTTCAACACCCTCACAACTCATAATAACTTGAAGGTTTTAATCTCCCACCATATCTTTCAATATCTTCAATCATCTCTTTAAAAATGTCTAAACGACAAGTACTAAAAGGAAGGCCAACCTGATAGAAGAAGCGAGCAATGTGTTGAATTGTTCTTCCCCTTAGTTCCTTATCATAAGCATCATTTATATTTGTTTGTCTTAATTTTGCTCCTACTTGCCCTTGTTGCTATTGTGATCCTCGATACATATAAAAATCCATCAATCCCTTTTTACCCTTTTTAACAACCATGATTTATTTTTCTTTTTTGTCATATACTCTTTTTCCACTTGGATTGATACTTACAAAATAATCTTCTTCATCATCTCTAATATGTTCAACATTATCTTCGGGTAAAATCTCATCAGATTCATTCTTTTACATCTTTTTTTCAGTCATATAAGCCAGCAGCTCTTCTTTTACATCGAGTGGACACTTCTTGCAAGTGAATACATTCTTGAAATTCCCTACTAGATACTACTTTACACGAAAAATACCACCTCTAATAGTCTTATCACAAAAGATACAAGTACCTGCATTAGTATCTTTAGGATCCTTTAGATAATTGTATTTCCAAACAGGATCCTTTCTTGACATTTTTTAAGAATCTTCTGAATTGCTTTGCACACTTGTCATTAATCCTGAAACCCTAATAATAGTTCTACATAAATATAGATTAGCAATGTTAAAATCTAAATAGAGATTGCTTTGTACAGTAGTTAACAATCTATTGTTAACAATATATTATTTACTATTAACAATAGTTCGAGGGGAAGAAAAAAGTCACCAACAATGGAAAGTGAGGAAAGAGAGGGCAATGATGATAGAGAAACTTCCAGACAACGACAGTGATGATGGAGGAAGCTACGAACGACAGCAGCAACGACGAAGGAAGTTTCAAATGACAGAAGCGGTGGTGGAGGAACCGACGTACGACAGCAGCAAAAGCTACAGACGACGTCGTGGGAGGAGGAAGCTTCAGCGATGTTTGTCGATGGCGGAGAAAGCTGCAGTCCTCTTCCCTTGATGGTGGAAGGAGTTGCACATGAAAGCATCGACAATGGAAGGAACTGTGCACGAAGGCTAAGTTGTCGGACCCGTCCATCGACGATAAAGGAAGCCTCGATCCTCTACGTCGACAATGGAGGTAGTGATAGAGGAAACATCAACGACGGAAGCAGAAGCAAAAGCTGCACTAGGGTTTATGGTTATAGGTCCCATGGAGGTGCGAGGAGTGGGTTTTGTAAGTATAGTAAAAAAAAGTAGCTAGTTGGTTCAATCGAACCAACTAGCTATTGTTTAATCGAACCAGATTTAAAAGTCTACTTCGGTTGCTTCGTTTGAATCAGGCTCTCGCCCAAGGTGCCCGGCACCTGGGTTCAGGCGAGCTCCCAGGTGGTGCTTCACTAAAACGCATCGCCGAGTCGAAACTTGAGGCGCTCAAGCCTCACCTCGCCTCACCCGAGTGCCTAAGCAAGCGCCTAAGCGCCTATTTAAACCACCATACTGTAGATGTGAAAAGATTTAAAGACAGAATTATAATTCTAAAATTTATCTTAGGAAAAGATGCTTTGCATGTCATAAGTACTTATGTCTCTCAAGTTGGACTAAATAATCAAATCAAAAGAGAATTTTAGGAAAATATGATATCATTCAAGTAATCTCTATAACAAGAAAACTTATAATTGTAGGAGATTTAAATTGTTATGTAGGAATAGCATACGATGAATTTAAAGGGGTGAATGGGAGCTTTGGTTATAGAGAGAAAAACGAAGAGAGTGGTGTAATTTTGGATTTTGTCGCTTCATAAGATCTCATAATTATAAATCCTCACTTTGAAGAGAATGAACATTTGATTACTTATAAATAAGAGTGGTCACAACTAGGGTCAAATAGACTTTTTCTCACAAAAAAGGTTATTAAAGTTATATGTAAAAATTATAAAGTTATACATGGCAAATGCTTGACGAATCAATATAGGTTGATGGTATCAGATATCTGTTATTGAAAATGAAAAGAAAAAGATAGTAAAAAAATTTATTAGGATTAGATACTACAATTTTAAAGAAGATAATGTGAGGTTTTATAAGAATAGGGTAGAAAGAGAGGCACCTTGGAACTTAGACGACGATAATATTATTTGGACTATGATGGTCAATAAGATTAAAAGCTTAACAAAAAAATATCCTTAGTAAAACTAAAGATATAGGTGTTGCCTTAAAGAGAGAGTTGACCGTGGTGTGAAAAAGTATAAAAAGCACTTATTACTAAATTTCATATTTTAAAGATTAAAAAAATAAAAATGAAGAGAAATTTAAAAGACAAAAAATACTAAAAAATAGTTTAAAAGAGCTAGTAGTATGATGAGATATAAAACTTAGGATAATTTTTACAACAAATTAGGTACTAAGATGGAAAAAAAGATATATATCAAATTGCATAAGCTAAAGAAATAAAGTATAATGATTTAGATAATATTAGATGCATTAAAGATTTAGATCAAAGAATGCTTGTTAATGATAGCAAAATTAAGAAAAGATGAAAAAATAATTTTATAAATTATTTAATGAACATTCCATAAATGACTTTGCTTTAATGTTAGAGGCATATTTAATAATCATAGATTTGTCTATAAATTAGAGCTAGTGAAATAGAAGGCACCTTAAAAAAATAAAAATATCTAAGAATATGGACCTGATAATATCCCTGTTGAGGTTTGAAAAAGTTTAGGAGTCTAGGGAGTACCTTAATTAATTCGCTTATTTAACAAAACTATGAGATTCAGAAAGATATCTGATGAATGAAGAAATAACTTCTTAGTGTCAATTTACAAAAATAACGATGACATATAAACAAAACTAGTCTAGTTAAAGTAATAAAAATCATCAATCATACTATAAATTTAACACACCGATTGGTCCCACATTAAAAGTGGGCAATACCAAGATTGACTTATAAGAATTTGATGAGTATACTACTATCAACTTTAACTTAAGCATTTTAACTAGTGGTTTAAGTCAAAAAAAAGTTGATGGGTCAGTTAGCCTATCAAGCTCAAGTCGTGACATTTGGTATCAGAGCTGACCTAGTATTTAAGCATGGTGAAAGAGACTCGAGTAGGAAAAGACTACCCATGGATGGAGTCAAAAGACTCATCATGATGTGGAGCCACCATTGAGCTATACCTCACATGCTAGGGTTTAATCTGAGCTATGGTGGGCCTTGACGAGGACATCAAGCCCTTGAGTAGGGAAAATTATAACACCCCGATTAGTCCCACATCGGAAGTGGGCAAGACTAAGATTGGCTTTTAAAGGACTGATGAATGTACTACTATCAACTTCAACTTAAGCATTTTGACCAGTGGTTTAGGTCAAACGAAATTGATGGGTCCTATCAAGCCCAGCTTGTGACAATGAAACCTTTAGAAAAAAAGTTATTGAAAGTAGGATAAGAGTTTAAATAAATGTCTCTGAAGATCAAATATCTCTGAAGATCACTAATAGATGTTATCTATTTATTAAGGTAATTAATTAAAAAGTATAAGGAGAAAAAGAAAAGTTTACATATTATTTTTATTGATTTAGAGGAAGCCTATAATAAAGTTCCTAGAGATTTATTATGGTGGAATTTAGAAAAGAATAGTGTATCAACTAATTGTATTGATGTTATCAAGGATATGCATGATAAAGTAGTGACTAGTGTTAGAACTAATAAGTAGTATGATTCAATGATTTAAAAAGGCACTCGGGCACTCGCCTAGGCGCTCGGGCGAGAGGCGAGGCGAGGCCCGAGCACCTCGCTTCATTTCCACGTGACGCACTTTAAATAGGCACCGCCTGGGCGCTGGCCCGAGCCCAGGCGTTCGGCGCTTCGGGCGAGCGCCTGGGTTAAAACCAGGCGACAGAACCAACGTTTTAGGTCTGGTTCGATCTCCGATGCTTTAGTTGGTTCGATCGAACCAACTAAAGTACCGATATAAGCGCGACTTCCTCAACCCTAAACTTGCTCGTCGTTCACGCTAGCGTTGTTGCTGCTCGCTGTCGTTGTCGCCGCTCACGCTGCCGCTGCCACTGTCGCCGCTCCCGCTGCCACTGTCGTCGCTCGCCGTTGCCGCTGCCACTATCGCTTTTCTCAGTCAGCACCCTCGATCTTCCCTTACACTCTTCTCTTCTCTTTCGCTTCTCCTCTTTCGAAAGTATATTGTTAACAGTATACAGTATACTATTAACTATATACTAGTAACAAAATTTGTATTTATTAGATTAATAATATATTATTTTGATTTTAATACTATTAATTTTTATTTATTTGAAATTATTATTAAGTTTCAGAATAAATGACAAGTGTACAAAGCAACTCAATAGAGTCTCCAATGGCATCAAAAAAAGATCCTGCATGGAAGTATAGTTATCTAAAGGATCCGAAAGATCCTAATGCAGTGACTTGCATGTTCTGCGATAAGACTACTATAGGTTGTATATTTCATGCAAAATAACATCTGGTAGAAAATTTCAAGAATGCAGCAGCTTGCAAAAAGTGTCCACCTGAGTTAAAAGAAGAGTTGCTGAGTTATATGAATGAAAAGAAGACGTAAATGAATGAATCTTACGGGAATTTACTAGAAGACAATGTTAAACATCTCAGGGATGAAGAAGAAAATTATTCTATAAGTATTAACCCAAGTGGGAAAAAAGTATACAACAGAAAAAAAAAAAAAAAAAAAGTTACGAGTACTAAGAAGGGTAAAAAAAGACCGATGGATCTATATATGTTTCAAGGATCATAGAAGCAATAAGGGCAAGCAGAAGGCTCAAAATTTAGACAAACAAATATAAATGATACTTGTGATAAAAAAAAAAGATGAAGAACAATTCAGCACATTGCTCGCTTCTTCTATCAGGCTGGTCTTCCCCTTAGTACAACTCGTTTAGACAGTTTTAAGAAAATGATTGAAGCTATTGGAATATATGGTGCAGGATTAAAACCTCCAAATTATTATGAGATGCGAGTTCCATTGTTGTAAAAAGAGTTGAATTATACAAATGACATACTAAAGGGTCATAAAGAATCATGGGCAATACATGGTTGCTCTATTATGTCAGATGTTTGGACTGACAGGAGGCGCAGAAGTATAATTCATTTTATAGTTAACTTTTCTTTAGAGACTATATTTGTGAAGTCAATAGATGTTTCATCTTTTGTAAAATCTGGAGACAAGATATATGATTTACTTGACAAGTTCGTGGAAGAAATTGGAGAACAAAATGTAGTTCAAATCATAACCGAAAATGGAAACAACTATGTATTAGCTAGTAATATTCATCTTTTGATTTTTTTAATTATTTTATCTTCAATTAAATGTATTAAACTCCTAAGTCTTATCATTTTTGTTATTATTTATCTCAGGTAAATTGCTTGAATCAAAAAGACAACACTTATATTGGACTCTATGTGCGGCACATTGTTTTGATTTAATGTTGGAGGATATTGGAAAGATCTTAGATATCAAGAAAACCTTAGAAAGGGTAATTTTTGTTATTGGATTTTTTTATAATCATATTGGGGCTTTGAATATGTTGAGAGAATTCACAAGGAACAAAGAATTAGTGAGATATGGTGTCACCCGATTTGCTACTTCATTCCTAACATTACAGAGCGTGCATCGTTAAAAACATAATCTGAGAAACATGTTTACCTCTAAGAAATGAGTGACAAGCAAATGGGCAAAAGAAGCAAAAGGCATGAGGGCTACTAATATCATCTTAATGTCATCCTTTTGGAATCATGTAGTTTATATATTAAAGGTAATGGGCCCTCTTATTCGAGTCCTTCGGTTGGTGGATAATGAAAATAAGCCTGCAATGGGATATATTTATGAGGCTATGGGTAGAGTAAAGGAAACAATTAAAAGGTCTTTTAATGAAAATAAAGAAAAATATGAAGAAAAAAAATTACAATTATTGACGAAAGATAGAATTGTCAACTTCATCGTCCCTTACATGCAGCAGGATATTATTTGAAGCATGAATTCTTTTATAAGATTAAATCGATTGGGTTTGATACAGAAGTTTTGGATGGGTTATATCAATGCGTTGCAAGATTAGTTTCAAGCCTTGAGGTGCAAGATAAGATTATTCGTGAATTATCTTTATATAAAAATACCGAATGTCTTTTTGGAATTCCAATAGTCGTTCAAACCAGGACAACTACGTCTCCAGGTATTAATAATTTGATATAATTAATTTCATTTATAGTATGCCACTATGTTATTGCTAATAATAACATAAATTTTGCAGCTGAATGGTGGAGTCTATTTGAAAATTCCACCGCAAACTTACAGTAATTTGCTATCAAAGTACTTAGTTTGACATGTAGTGCTTCGGGTTGTGAGCGAAACTAGAGTGTCTTTGAGCATGTAAGGATCACTAAATATTTTTGTTTTAATTAATTTATTTATTTAGATAGATGTATTAATATATTTTCAAATTATATGACATGACAGATTCACTCAAAGAGAAGAAATCGGGTGGAACATCAACGATTACACGATCTTATTTACATAAAGTATAATCGAGCTTTGAAAGCTCGTCATAAATTGCAAAATAGAATTAATTCAATCTCATTGCAAGATATTAATGATTCAAATGAGTGGTTGGTGGGAGAAATAGGTGCTAACTTGCAAGATGCCAAAGACGAGCTTGTATTTGAAGATGATAAATTGATATGGGGAGATGTGGCAAGAGCTTCAGGTGCGAGAGAATTATAAACATATACAAGACATATGATAAAAAGAAAAATGAGTGTCAAAGCATCAAGCTCGGCTCCTGCTATTGTTGAAGACATAAACAATGAAACATATTTTGATGAAGAGGAAAGAGTCGAAGGACAAGAAAAAGAGGACGAATTCAATAAAGATGATTTGTGTGAAAATGACGATAATATTAATTATGATAAATGACTTTGATGTAAAATTTTATTGTTTTGAATTTTAAAACTTTTTGTTAATGTGACATTATGATTTTGTATCTTAGATTTTTTTAATTTAATAGCATATTTTTATTTAAAATTTTAAATATTTATATTTATTAATTATATTATATATTTTTATATTTTAGCGCCTCACTTCGTTTGGACGAGCGCCTAGCGCCTCGGGCATTTTTGGACCGTGGCACCTGTTGGCGCCTAGCGCTTTTTAAATCACTGGTATGTTTAGTGAATTTTTTCGATCTATATAGGATTAACATAAGGGTTCACATTAAGTCCCTACCTTTTCACATTGATTGTAGATAAATATAATAGTTATTTATCGATGATATTATCTTATTTGACGGGAAGTTAAATAAAATTAATTATAAACTTGAGTTATGGAGTTAACACTTAGAAATTAAAGGTTTTAGATTAAATAGAACTAAGACTCAACATATGAGATGCAATTTTAGTATACTAGAAATAGACATAAGGATATAGTTAAGTTAGATGGATAAGAAGTTCCATTGGGTAAAAGCTTTAAGTATGTTGAATCAATTATTCAATACAATGAAGAGATTGATAAAGATATTATTAATAAAATAAAAACAATGTGATTAAAATGACAAGGACCATTAGGAGCCTATTTGATAATCGAGTACCTTTGAGATTAAAAGAAAAAATTTATAAAACAATTATTACACTAACAATACTTTATGACTACGAGTGTTGGAAAGTTACAAAAAAACATATATATAAAAAGTTTACATTGTTGGGATGAGAATATTGAGATGGATGTGTGGAGTTATTGGGAAAAATAGAAATAATTATTTTTATTCATGAACAAAAATATGTACATACCGTTGGCAATGTAGGTAGCTACTACTAGACAGAAAGAGGCTTGTGCCAATAAGGAAATGAGTAAAAAATTATCCACTTTTAGAAAAGAATACCTTTCAGGTGCAGTCGAAAAAAGATCATCAAGTTCAGCAGGTCGTAGAGCTCCATCCTAGTAACAAAAAATATACATGATGTTAGGCTTCGTAAAGAAACATCACATCTGGTTCTCTCATCACTCCAACCATGACAAGCTAATGTTAGTGAATTGAATCAATCATATTCAACAATCAAAGGCATAAGAAAGAAGAATCACAAAGGGCTCGTTCAACAAACCCCAATAATTTCATTTAGGAATCTAATTTAAGACCAATATATGGAACATTTGAAACTTTTAAAATTATGTTACTAGTTTTTAGATATTTGTGGAAACAAAATTTGCTAAGACATTTGTGTATTAGCACATCAACTGCATGCAAAACAAATGGTACGATTGACATATTACCTAGAACATAGATGAACATAGATAACTACCATCTAAAATAATGACCACTCCAATGTAAAGTATCTTGAATTCATGAGATGCCATGGAATCAATGTTTTAACAATGGGAAAAGGCAGCAGATCCGCTGATTTTTCTACAAGTTAAAAGACAAAAATACAAGTATTTCCAACAAAAGGACTATATCGGATAAGAATTTTGAGAAGAAAACAATGATAAGACTTAGCCAAGCCTTCTTTGTGATACCTATCAAAATAAGTAAATAAGAAGAGGATCAAAGTCTAATTTCTATTAACATTGTTGGTGTTAATAGAAAGGCCATAGCCCCATGTCTTAGAAATATGCAAAATTATTTGGTGAGTGATAAAAGTGGCACCTGGTAATCAGAAGTTCCTGAATAAAATTCTAAAAGAATAAGGTAGGCTAGCAACCAGTTGAGTTTGACAAAAACAGTTAAAGAACTCAAAGAGAGGAATGATATACATATCATAATTATTTTCAACAGGTTGCTGCTTTGCCACCTGGATGAACAGGGTTCAAATCACGGAAACAACCTCTCTCTATATTTAAAGTAAGATTGCATAGATTAGCCCTCCCAAAACCCCACATATTTTCAACAGGTTGAAATGGAACTAATTTATATCATATTTGCCTCCTTGAAAATATTATCTTATTCCTGTTAGCATAAGCCTAGTCTTGAATTAATTTAACTTTACGAATTGTTGTAAATTATCATAAGGTAAACAAGAGTTCCAAAATCTTCATACTTCAGTAACAAAATTCTTAGCCTAACCCCAGCTCCTCACAAATTAGCATGACACTATAAGACCTCTAACAGTATACTGACAATAACAGTAGCTCATGATCTCAGATTTCTTTTTTTTCTGAAGTGCCTAAAATTAAAGTTTATTCAATAAAAAAATGCTTGAAGAAAATGTAATAAAGTAAATTAATCAGATAAAGAGACAGAACCATGGGTATCTTATCTATATTCTAAGAAGGCAAGCCAAGAGCAGAATTACAAGGAAACTTTCTACTATTGAATAAATCCGTTGAAACTTATGACAGATACAACTGACCAACAAGAGAGCCACAAATACCACTGTTTAGAACAAAATTACTGAAGGTAGAAATCTAGAGACAAAAGGATAAACTTAAATATCATGTAATTATGTGATAAAAAGCAAGAACAAATATATACATATATGTTATATTGTGTATACCACTTTGGCAAAAATTAAATTAACAACAAAACTTAATACCAAATAGAAGTGTGTAAGTGATTCGTACACTGTCAATGTCAAACATGAGGAAGACTCCCTTCAAAAAGTCCACAGATTCATTTGTCAGCTCTACAGTCTAAAAAAAGGGAGGGTGAATTAACAATTAGATAATTTATAATGAAACCCATGCAAACTTTACTAGAAGTGTGAACTTGGTATTGGAAAATCATCCATTTCTGCACAAATTTAATTCCAAGAATATTACAACTAGTTACAGTTAGTGGGCTGCTTAATCGATAACAGGTTGGTCAGCTTGGAACCTACTGACAAAGAAAAAATATACAAAATATCTAGCTTGATCTTGTCCATTATATAGCATGATATTTCCAAATGTCATTAACAAGAAAATCTTTCTGATAAATGCAATAACTATAACATATATGATGTAGCAGTAAAATTCATAAACAATGAAGCATGATCAAAACATAAGATAGCTCCCGAGGCTAGTATATTTCAGCAGTTGTGAACTCAGTTCAATTAAATAATGACTCACTATTATTTTGGTTTCAGTAACTTCAAGATTGGCTGCACTTTCACTGTGATATTGTAAGCGAGTTTGAAATACAAATTAAAGCATGCACATAAAACAGAATAGGGTCAGCACCTTCAATTCTAATCTGAGGGGTTAGAAAGTGAACATAAAATGCATGTTTTAAGTTCAAGTTTTGATAAAATTTGACAGTGCCACAAAAGTCAAGAGTACCTGATCTGAAGCACGCTTAAAAGTTGTTGGAAGAAGATCATCTCTGAGTTTAATATCATTATCATAACCAAATTTCCTTAACACCGTCCAAGTTGTTTCTAGACGACCTTTTTCTATAAATAGAGCATGTAGAAAAAGGAATCCAGTTAATGTAAGCCCATGGTCATTAACACCTTCAGGCAACTTCTCTTGGACAACCTTCTTGACACCTGCAATCTCAGTTTGCTGGAGAGGAGCATTAAAGCATCTAACCTGACAACATTCACATTAAGTTAAGACCATTTCTCCCCTACTTAAGGTATTTGAAATACATGATTTGTCTTACAAACAAGAAACTAAATAAAGGACCTGGAAATCATTCAACTCAGAATCGCTGAGAGAACCATCTCTATCATGGTCGCATAGGATAAAGATCCGTTTCAAGGCCCTAACACAACGAGGCTTCAATGATTGTGTCTCCTGATCAAAGAGCGGGGCAGTTGGATGAAGCACAGCTTTCTGAGCATAATAAAATACTTCTTGGACCTGGAAAAAAAAAACATTCTCAAACTCCATGACATGATTTCCCAACAATATCACAAAGCCACCTCATTTATTTAAACAGCAAGTAGAGATCATCAAAAGAGTGTCAAAGACTTGGGGTAGAGCAGTGTTCGAAAAAATTGGCCTTCGCATCTGCATCTGCAGTCATGTGAGGACATCATAGAATTCCCATGCAACTAATATGTGGCTTTATCACATGATTGCATGTTTGTTTATAATTCTTTTTATTACTGTTACTTCCGCTCTGAAACATGATCAACGATAATCTTAACCACAAACATTCATCGATCTTTTACAACTCAACATTTATAAGTTTCCTAAATGAGTATAAATATCATTCCAACAGTCACTGATTTAGAAGCATTACATATATTGACCAACTTACTAGTTAAATTTTCATATATACATATACATGTACGTTCATTTGTAATTAATTATATAGTATGCTGAATTTTTCCTAGCAACTCAAATGTGCTGCAATATGCAGCTGCGCACATCCAGCTGCATGCCTTATATGTACAATGTGGTACTTTAAGCACCCTCATACTTAAATCATCTTTAAGAACCTAGGAAGTTCACCAAGCAAACAGCGAGGCATTCCACTGTCAAGCTCTCTAAAGCTGAAGAATGATGCTCAACTTATCAGATGCAGCAGCAGCTGATCTATCAGAAGCTATCAAGAGGCATACACAGATAACACAAATAGCACATTCATGAAATACTGGTACGGCACGATGTGATATGCGATAGACAAACCCCTAGAAGCAAGGCTTGCACTGATCACAAAAAAGAAACTCCTTAGCTCATCAACCCATCTTCTGTCACAAAGAAGTATTAACATATAAGTGAATAAACTAGCCCGAAATAACACCTGGATCTGCCTGAGGGCAGAACATTCGATACAAGTCTCAATCTCCCGATACTGCTGCATGATGGGCGACATCACCTGCTCCAAGCTCACCTGCTGCTCGTCCCGCAGATCCAGCTTGCACCCCACTACGATGACCGGCACCTTCACCTGCCCAGCCCAAAATACAAAGGAAAAACAGAGAAATCACTTACTGCTACAACTCAAGACCGATCAAAGCTTATGAGCTACAGAAGGAGGGTAAATATGAGAGAACCTCCAATCGGCGTAACTCAGGAAGCCAATAGGTGCTGAGTCGGTCAAGGGTGGACGGGCGGTCACAAGCGTACGTCAAGACGATGGCGTCCGCAGCCTTGCACTCGGCAATCAGTTTCGCCTTATTCTCCGGCCTGAGTCAGATCAACGTCGCAAGATCAAGAAAAGATCAAAACAACAACGAAAGATAAGATTAAGAAGGAACACAAGTACCTGGAGGAGGTGTCGATGATGGTGAGGGGGACGCGATCGGGGTAGTAGTCGGCAGGGAGGCGGGTGGGGGGTATGACATGAGGGACGTTCTCCGGGAAGGACTCGGTGGCTACGGCAACGATGAGGCTGGACTTGCCCGTGCCCCCCTCCCCCATCACCGCCACCCGCACGCTCGTCCGGCCAAGGAAGCTCCCTCCTGCTGCTACCGCCGCGCTACCCGCCATTATGATTTTGCCACCACCGGCTTCTTCCTCTCTTCCTTCCTCACTCTTCCTCTTTCTCTTCTATCTACTTCTTGTTCTCCGCAGCGAAAGGAGGGAAGCGGCGGAGGAAAGAGGACGAGCGTATATAAACGGCCGAAGTGGGTGGATGCCCTAATTAACCAGGCGAAGACGCCTGGAAGGGAAGCATGGCAAGCCAAAGCGGACAGACGAAATGGCACCGGACCGTATTCCAATCGGATTCGGATCTGTTGGAAAATCCAGATCCGCGCAGTTATTCAATTTAGCGAAGGAGATTAGCATAATAAGTTTACTATTTAGAGTTCTTTTTTTACTGTTCACAATCTCTTACTATCTGTAACCTCTTAAAAAATATTTTACTATTTATAATCTTTTTAATTTTACTTTTTATCTTTTTTTATATAGGTAAGGCGGTCTGTTAGGAGTGAGAAAATATTAAAATTAAGTTATAAATTGAGAATATATATATATATTTATAAAAGATAACTTATTAATATTTAAAATTATTAACATGAGATTGATTATAAATATCAATAAAAAAAGGGGTTGTACGTATTAATCTTCTTATCAGAATCCAACACGAAGACGATCGATGAAAATTGACTTGAAGACCCTTTAAAATAAATAACAAAAAATATTTATATGGTAATTTAAGTAATATGAACGATACAAAATTCACACTGATATTTTAAATATATAATAATTGATCCATTAAATGGATTTAACCGGCTAATGATCTTACTGATTTGATTTGTGTTTGATAACTATGAAAAATAATCTCATTTTTTATAATTTAATTTTATTAGGGAAAGCTTTGAAGCTATTCATGGAAAAAAGATTTTAGCTGCTTTTTTATAATTAAACAATCAAATTACAATATTTATTTACAATATGGGCTAATGTACAATTATAATACGACTATGTAATATTTATAAAACACAACTTAAATCATATCAATTAAGTTTGTTCAACTAAACATTATCTATATATGCTATACTAAAAATAAATAAATTTAAAACAAAGGACTATTTATAAGAAAATTTCCAAGTATTAATGATCAAATTTGAGACCAGATTTCCTTTTATCGTAACCAAAGACTATAAATTCTTGATAATCTAATCTGATCCAATTTAATCAAACTTTATCTTGTTTATCGTAATTGATAGTACCGTTTCGTTAGGACGATGTTGGACAAATAACATCAGATTTATCAGTCTTATTTCTTCTACATGTTATTTTTTTAATATCCATGACAAACAAGTATTATTAAAAAATAATGGATCTTCTACATCTTGCACTCAAATCGAGAACCTCAAATTGACATTGTGATAAACTTAAAAAGAGATCGCTCGCTGTCTTCAGATTTTATTTTTTGTTTTCTCGAATGGTTCTTGACCTATATCACCAAGTGACCATTAAGATATTATTTATGGGTAGTCAGTCAATGGATCAGGTCAAAGGCTAAAGATCCAATTGTATATCTTTGAAAATATCAACTAGTTTAGTCGATAAAATCTTTGTCCCCTCCCTCCTCTTCTCATCTATTTTTAACTCTTTATTGTTGTTTTTATGTGTACGCGATTTGGGTGGATCACCGTCGTTGTGGCCGTCTCTAATCCGCCTTTCCAAAATTTATAGATTGTTTCGCTATACTTATTTAGGACTCTCTCTCCCCTCTTTCCTTATCTTAAATCTAAACCCATTTAGGTCATTTTCTCGAAGAACGGAACAAGAAATAACATGTCATGCAGTTTTGGATTGCTGACCATATTTAGGGCACTTCCTTATCAATTTGGTGTTGTCAATTCCAAAATAATGTTGGATAAGATGTTACTATTATTATTTGTATTGTATTTTATTTTATTTATTTTCAATTAAAACAGAAGGAAAAAATAATAATGAAAAATGACAATTTATTCTGAACAAGAATCTAATATTATAATAGTACGTTTCCATTGAGTATGTTTGATGGGTTTGCTTACCTGATCACTGGAATCATTGATGCCACATCAGGAAGACTACTACTGCTTGAAACCAAAGCAAAACAAAACAAAAGAGTTGAAGATATGTGCAGCCCAAAGGCTTGTGGGCAATACAGCGAAGCTATGGATCCATATGGGCATATCGTTGGATCGGATGCAGCATGCCCTTCTCAAGCAAACTGGCCCCCTTATTTGCTTTGACTTGAAGATGATCCTTCTTTTGTTGATTATATATATAATAATAATAACAACAATCTTCCTCATACATTCTTTATAATATTTCTGCATTCTTTTCAGCATTGGAAAAGTAAATGAATGATCCGACACAAGAAATTGTTCCATTCGGACTCTTTTATTGCTCTCTAGCAGTATAATCCATCTTCCGTTCCGATTATATATTATGTTGACTAATCCTAGCACCATATCTCATATATCATTCCGTTATATGTTATTGGAGGGACAGAAATACCTTGAAAATAATATATATATATATATATATATATATATATGCACACATTAAATATTAATAAAATAAAAAAATATATTAAAAATTGATATAAGATGCTTATTGTTTATGTCCATTCAAAAACTAATTTTTTTACTATTATATATATATATATATATATATATCTTTGGTGTTAACCTAAATCGAAGCTCTGAATTCCTTTCATATTCTCTTACATGGACGGTGAGAGACTCCTCTTTCAACGAGTATCTTTTTATACATCTTAATTTATTATTATTATTAATTATTAATTATATATATATATATAATATATTATAGTGATGATACGATGGTCGGAGATGATATGAAGCTGACAGCCAATGATTCTCAATCATTGTAGGCGTCATTTCTTGGGACCATTTGCTCTCCACTGATGAGAACAAAATATATCTTTGAGCCACATGCATAATAATAATAATAATATTATTATTATTATTATTATTATTATTATGATATCTCCTATTCAATTCCTAGAGGAGTTATTTTTTATAATTATAAAAATCACACCGATCAATCGATCACGTAGATCGAAAAGATTGACTGTCATGAAAGGTACGAAATGCTTTCTAAAGACATTTCGATCATCTTAATCATGAAGATCAAACAGAATAAAATTTGTTTATGTGTATTATTATATATTTTTTAATATAAAATATGATTTACTATTCGATCAATTGACTCGTCGATTCAATCAACAGCCAAGTGACTTGAGACTTGATTGGACCATTTGATTTTGATAATTATATCCTTTTTGATTTATTCAAAAATTGATCAATGATATTAAATTATTCTTATCTTACCCGAATACAAGTAATCCTATTTGCACAAAAAGTAGCACCTTCATAATTTAAGGGGGAAAAATTACCTATATGAAAAATCCGAAATTGATTTCTTGTGGGGGCGGTATGAACACTAGAAAAATCCAAATTTCAAAATCTTAAAAAAAATTTTTAAGTTTCTTCAATAAGTATTACATTCAACAACATACAAGATACTCGTACATGAACTCAAAATTAAGATATATTAGCCACGTAACAATGCACCGGAATGCAGAAATCTACTTATATGAGCTTTTCTAAATTGGCTTTTCTCTTTAAGAACACAAAAATACTAGAAAATCCAAATTTTATTTTTTTTTCATAATTTCCTTCCATAAGTATAGCATTCGACTCAAAACTAAGATCTATTAATTGCAAGATAATACGCTAATCAAACGGATGTTTCGATGGAGACCGAACACTATGAACTTTACCTTTGATCGGAATCGAACCAAGAACATATGCACCGGCTTGGAATATTTCAATGGTCAATGAGCTCAGTCTATGATGGAATAATTCATGTGACTATCAATTTGGAATCGTTTATAAATCGAAACCAGCTGCAAGATGCAATTGACTTTGTCAAAAAGGTTTGACTAGATTGAATGCAACGAGCAAACAATGAAAGGCAAAGGCATCTGATACAAAAGCTTGCCTCATCCAAATAGAATATTCTGAAAACAACGTTGACCCAAGCCATATGCAAAGTGAAACCATACCAATCTATGATAAGAATATATATCTTGATCCTATACTTTTGAACATACACAAAGAGACTTTGTAGACAATGAGAATTCTAGAATTCTTCTCCATGGAATCATTGGCTACTTTCTGTGAAGGCCAAGTTTAGGCCTGACCATGATTCTATTGTAGTTTTCGACTACTAGTGTGCTTTAGGAGGTCTCCGAGAAGAGTATCAACCATCTAACCTAATTGACTCTTTGCATGTGTTATAAGTCACCTACAACAGTTCAATTTGACACCACGGTTATCACGATTTGATTTAGCATATGTACGAGCTTGAATCATCTCTAAGGTCTATCGAAAAATATGCCATAGAGGATTGCATCAATTCGCAAAAGGAAATTATGCGGGCCAAGCATTTGAGCACATTCGAGAATTTTTCTTTTTTTAATTAGGAAGAGAAGAGTCAATGAATAGACTGAATCTTGTGTAGATAATCCAATATACAAGGCTCCTATCAATGTCAGTGAAGCAAAAGACAAAACTGAACAAAATTCAAAATGAAGGATATAAAGAAAGAGGTAGGCAAGAAGGATAAATATTAGGTTGTTAATATGGTTAATGCTATGGGGAGAAGCAATATATATATATATATATATATATATATATATATATATATATATATATATATATATATATATATATATATATATATATATATATATATATATGCATATGGTTTGCAACAATTTTATAACTCTTAATTTGATCAGTAGTGTTTTACATTATAGAACTCAGCTATTCTAGAAAATCCATGAGATCAATTAAAAAAAACTTGGATATCCTTTTTTTGTTGTGGAAATTGTTTTAATATATATAATCTAAACTATCACTTTATGTATAAATTACAACTTGACACACGGTTGAGCTTATTTTTTTTATTTTCTAATAGTAAAGGTCAAAGTGACTAGGCATAAGATTTTAATAAATACATATGACTTTGTTCATGTCAAATTTTTGGTTGTTTGTATGACTCACAATTTGGATTCTTCTAACCTAGTTTTCTTAAGTCTTTTGAAGTGAAGGATACCCTTATTATGGTTTTAAAAAGACTTATGCGAAAGAATTCTCATGAGAATACTAATGACAAGATTTAGGTGATACTATATACATTGTTACAACAAGTAAATAATATAGATTTAACGGGATTCGATATACACAATCTTATTCCTAAGAATAAAGATGATTTTCGTAGCTCAAATCCTAATATTTTCTTATACAAAATGAAACTTTTAACAACTACTTCAGCCCAGATTATATATATATATATATATATATGTACTTCAGGAGACTTTGCATGCTGTTCTCGGATGGACCCATAAAGAAAAAGTGAGAGGGATAATTGAAATGAACGATGCCCTTATTAGGGTTCTAAAAACACATGTGAAAGAATTCTCACGAGATTATTATGGACGAGATTTAGTTGATATCATGTATATTTTTACGAAAAAATAAATAATACAGATTTAAAAAGAATCAATATATGCAATCTTATTTATAAGAATAGAGAAAATTTGATAGCTCAAATACTAATATTTTCTTATACAAAGTGAAACTTTTATCCACTGCTTCAGCTAATAGAGAAAGAGGAGGAGAAAGAGGCTTTCCATGTTATTCTCATACGAGTCGATAGAGAGAGACCGAGACTTTGCATGTCATTATTCTGAGATAGAACAGTGAGAGAGACTTAGCATGTTATTCTGGGATGGGCCCATAAAGAAAAAGTGAGAGTTGGACAGGGATAAGTGCAGTAATATAATAGAGGGCTGCGATATGATACTCGAATGATTGGACATGGAATCATGCAGGTGCTGTTGACCTACTGCTCATGATTAATTGCCGATGAGGCGATGGTACGTACATCTGCAGCAGTACTCGGTCGTCTAACCATCTCATGACGACTCTCCATAATAGACAGACCATTTCTATCCTCATATCGTCAACAGTTGGAAGACCGCACCATCTTTCCCTATTCATGAACTGATGCACACACTAAAATGGCTTTATTTTTCGTGTGATTGATCCCCATGCAGAGGTGTCACATCAGTCCCAAAAAAGCTGATGGAATTGTTTAACTTGGCGTGCAATGCAGTGCTTCCAATAATTACATGAAGAATTACTTGTTGAGTCCCTCAACCATTACCTATGTATGCAGTAGCATTGTGAGGATGTTCAAGTTTGAGTTGTCATCGATTTGTCTTATACAATTATAGGTCTCATATCTGAATTTATAAATATCTTTAATACCTATTAATGTAATAAAATTTTCTTTTATTTTTTTTTCTTTAAAAAACGACATGCATTTTGAAATGACCAGTGACGAAAACAGCAAGCACTCGCTACGGTACCTACAAGAGACGCTAAGGAGTAGCATTTAGTTCCCAAGTGCCAAAACCGACAAAGAAAGAAGAAATGCAAGAAGAAGAAATGTGGAAATTATAAGTTTAGAAAACTCGTGACGTTATTGTACCTCGTTAGAGTTTAATCATAAGTTGTTCCCTTCATATTAATTTAAATTTTTGAAATAAGTGATATGATTCTACCACAATTTTATCTATCGTATGATATCGGGGCAGATTATGAGTTTCACAAGAATATATATATATATATATATATATATATATATATATATATATATATATATTTGAATTGCATCATTGTCTTTATACTTGATTATAAGTGTCAAGTGTGTTAATCATGCGTCTGATCGGTTTTAACATAGGTTGATCCGTTTTCTATTAGCTTAACTATTTTGGAAAAAAAATGATAACCTGACTAAAATCCTACACTTTCATCTACTATCTTATTGTTTCTAATATTATTTTCTTTATTGCCTTATATCATACATTGAGCCCAATAAATTAAGACAACATTCTTATTGAGTTGAGTTTGATAAATTGGTTTTGATTAGAATAGGAAAATTAATGAGTGCTAGTGGTACAAGAAAAAAATTATAGAGAAACCTAAGAAGATCTTATAAAAGTAATTAAAAGATATCTGAATGCTTAAAAAATAATTATAGATATTGTCTTATAAAAAAAAAATTCAGCTTGCTGGTGTTGATGGTATTGTTGGTTGCTACTTAGAAAAGATGGCATGAAATTGATGATCAAAGATCTCGCACCAAGAACTGTACTAACTTAAAAAGTCTCTTTGGATCTATCGATGTGTCCAAAAACAAATACTATTTTAAACTATCTTGTAGCTTTCTATTGATTGATGGATGGACGAGCATGCTCGAAACACATATTTCTTTAAAGAGAATTAATATCTTTTGATGTGGACACAGCATTAATGTCTTCTATCATTGACTACCCTCGTAGCATTAGCTATTTTTGCTACTATATATCATTTCCCCACCTCTAAAGTGGCTCCGTAGTCATCATAATCATTTCCTTTTAGTTACCTCAAACGAGTATGGATGATAGCATATGCTTGCTTTGTCAATTTGCTACTTGTGGTAGATCCCTTTTGCAAAACAAGATATAAAATGTTGTTGATTTGCAATATGTGTTCTCCTTCATGGTGGTTTGGTTAATCCCATTTGTGATCTACTTGTTGTAGATTACGAATGGTGGGCTACTATTAAAGAGACTAACAATTTTTGTGTTGCAAATAGGTCTATTAATTATGTATTTTTACTTAAAACTAGATTAGCTACCTTATCATGTGGCTTATTTGGATATCCCTCAAATTACCTTTTTTCATATTAATATCCGAGCAAGAATATTTATGTAAAAATTTGGATTAGTTGAGGATCATTAGATAAATAGTATATAATAGTTATCCAATGTTTTTGTCCTTAGCATTTATAATAGTTGTGAAGGCATTCTTTTTGTTTGTGTTAATCGCATTGTCTCCATTCTCTACGCTCATTGTCTATATTGTCCACCATAGTGAGTATATGGTGAAAGAGCAAGTGAGTATGATGGTGATCTTATGGTTATTGTCATGTTGAAGCAGGAAGCAATAGCAAACGTGACTTATAGCATATATAGAATAATCGATATTAAGGTAGTATAGGGACAGAGCGAATAACTTCAATATTATTATTATTAGTATATATATATATATATATATATATATCATTGATGTAAAAATTAATGTGATTTAACATTTCTCATTAATTATAAAATTATTGTTATTTTTACTTAAACATAATCTCTTTGTACACTTTTTAACTTAAACTCTCGAGAATTTATATTATTTATCTTATCTTTTCTAAAAATTTAGAGATATATACAGAGTTTTATATCTTTTTCCGTCTCCACCAAGACTCGAGAAGAACCAAATTTCAACTAATAATGTGATTCGGGATTTCTTATTTATGCATGAAGGCATCAATTATAAAATTATTGAATTATTATCACTTAAATATAATCTCCTTGTGTACTTTTTTTACATAAACTGCATAGAATTTATATCATTTATCTTACCCTTTCTAAAAAATTAGAGACATCTTTCTCTCTTTCCATCAAGATCTAGAGTTATGATATTAGCATCCAAAATATTATTGATACCTTTCTCTCCGTCCATCAAGATATAGAGTTATAATATATATAAAAGAACCAAACTCTAATTATTAGAATTAACTTTCATTCATGTGAGCCTTATGGGATTCGAGTTTGAAGATTCATTAGCTTGATATTATCTTTTGGATAAAACTTTAGCGACGGAGAGATCTATCTCTAGGAAATAAGTGCAAAATAAAAAAAAAATATTTATTACTTGTAAAACTGAAGTACTAACAATAAGACTTAAAGTAAAGAAATTGAAAATGTAATAGAAGACTTGTTGTCTTTTGATAATAAGTAAATTATGCTCTCGACAAATTATATATCACTACATGTTTCGGTCTTCTCCTATCTCAGTAATATAAATTACTTTCTGAGGTTTGGATAATAAGCTGTATAAGCATTGGGGCCTTCTCATAGTAGTTACGTGGAGCTTGATGTAGAGCTTTAGCATCGAACGAATTAGATCTTAAGTGACGAGGAACTTTCTTCCATCATTCTAGAATTGATACTACTGGTATCAATAAAAGTTAGGCTCCCAAGGATGACTCGACATATATCAAGTGGAACCACCTCACATGACACCTTGTCGATGAATTCCTTTGTGATGGCGATGTGTATCTTACATTATTAATCGATCTTTATTTTTTTATTATCATGAAGCCATCCAAGAGGATACGAGCTTGGATGCGATATTATCTCTAAGCCGAGTTTCTTGACTAAGCTCACCAAGATATTCTCTTGGCACAGTTATTGAAGATTGTATCAACAACTTCTTGCTTTACTTGGATCTTTTTGTTGAAGAGCTCTTTTTAAACCTTTGGACCAAGAGTCAGATTCAAGTTTATAACCATTAGTCTAACTATCAATAATAGACTTAGATCCTTATAAGGAACTAGTGAAAGTTTGATGGTGTCATCGCCTGTGGTCATGATTATGGCTTATCAACTTTAATTATTCTTCAACCACTTCTTTGGAAGAGTTTCGGTTAACCTTTCAACACTTCTCTTATGTAAGACATAATTTTATAATTATCATAGAATAAATATTTTTATTTTAAGGAAGAAAAAGTTTTATCATCCTTGATATTCTCTTAGGCCTTCGAGTGGCTCCTTTTGATTTTGCTAGTCATATGTGCCCTACAAGCCAATTACGTGAGTGATGACACGTGTGACATAATATGCACTCTTTTTTCTTATTATTATTATGAGATTTTCTCACTTTATATTTCTTATTATATAAATATATTATGATGTCCATGGATCTGTGCAATGGTAATCGGATCGTGATGAGAATACGATAATAAGATTAACTCACCTTTAAATACAGACTCTAAATAATCCTAGTCATAAGTTACTCGAGAGGGACATCGAGATAACTAGACAGATTAGTATGTTGTATACCCGTCTATATGATGAAGGTGGCTGGTTTCATAGCTGCTCATATGGAGACACTATGGGTACAATATAGGTGCTTATTAGAGAATGAGTTCACTGATTGATCCACTTACAGAATGTTGAATGATCGATGATATCTCATTGTCAGATAATGATTTCGTTATCTTGGTGGTGTACTTGGTCTTTAGATTTGAGATACTAAGAATACCCTATATGAGTACTCCACTCTTTGATACCAGACTTATAGGTTTGAAAGTTTCAGATATAGCACAATTGGTCATCAGGGATGACAGCTAACCTTACGAGAGCTATTGAGTATTGATAGAGGATCATCTGCTCTTGGTATCATAAGAGGAATATCTCATATATTCTTACTTAGACAAATCCTTAGCCAATGTCATTCAGATTGAGAGAGAAAGAGTTCTCCGAGAGACTCCGATCAAAGCGAGACTCAAGAAGAAACTGTATGGGCCTGACAGTACCATACCCAATATACAATCTCCACGATATTAGATAAATGAGGGACTATAGGTACATGGTAACTGAGGATAGATAATCGAAATGATTGGATTTTCTTGTATCGTTTAGGGACTGCGACGTAGTGATCTAGTACGTTCATAGTCGATGTGTCAAGCGAATTATTATGAAGATAATAATTCACTAAGCCAAAAGGAGTTCTGACAAATATGACTCACGGCCAACTCAGTATTGGGCCTAGAGAGTCACATACATATGATAGGTATTACGATGAGTAGAGGTTCAGATGTGAGATATCTACCGGAGCCCTTATTTTATTAGATATCCAATAAGCCCCTGAATTATTGGATCATATGGATAAGATTCAATAAGAGCCAATGTGAGACTATTGGATAAAGATCCACTAATCTAAGAGGCTTAGGTACTTGGATGAAGATCCAATATCCAATAAGACAAGATCCATTAGAGTTAAGTTGATAGGGAGCCTCTATAAATAGGAGAGAACTGAAGGGTTATAAGCTAGACTTCTTGGTTACCATATCCTATTCTGCAATCTTTTTATCTTCCTTAAATAGTAGGTGTGGATATTTGAGTATCGATTATAAGAGTGTTTTTGTAACCTCTGCCATGTGGATCACCGCTAAAAAGAAGGATACTTGACCTCCTTTATCCTCTCACATAGATCTGCAGAAATTCAATGATATATGATCTTCCTAGATAACACAACTATCTCACACGTGATTTTTAGTTTTGTGAGATTTTGTGCACCAATCTATGTATGACGATGAACACCTTTTGGTAAATTTGGGATTTTGTTTTATGTTCTTCCGCTACGTATGTGATGTCGCCATTGAATTTCCCAACAGGCCTTCTCTATGAGATTCTCGATGTATGCATGATTCTTTCTCTCGATCAAAATTATCATGTTGCTAGTAATCGAAATATCATGTACTTTGAAAAGGCTCATCTCTATATCAATTTGTTCCTAGAGGTCAACAGTACATTTTATCATCAAATGATCATTGAGTGAGATTCCGAGTGCCACAGCTTATCGTTGAAACTTAATAGTATATTCTTGCATAAATTGGTCTATTCCTTAAGATATAACTACTCTTATATGTGTATTTTGAATCATATCCATGATATATCTTCATAATTATTGGTTCAAGCACTTATTTAGTCCAACTTGAGTCACACAAACATTATCATATCCTTGCTACTATAGTCATATGGATCAAAATAAGTGTTGAGTTAATCTATCTATGAGTTCAATATCTCAGCATTAATTGAGCCATCGTAGGAAGATACGTTGATGCGAGCAAAGGCTCAAGTCCTTGTTGCAATGTTTGTTCAGCAGTGTCTTCTTCACAGTAGCACACTCAAATATAGATGACTCTCTCTTTCTTTTGCTTTGTCATCCTTGTATGATTGGTTTGGGCTTGCATCTAGTCCATTATGATCTTCATCTGTTCGATTAATATTGTCATCTTGATAATAAAGTTAGCCAAGGCTATTAGGGTATTAGCCACCATCCCATTGATGGTTCTTCTACCATATAAGAGCGACTTAAACTCTGATTCATATTGCTTCTTTCTAGAGTCTTTGTATCATTGTCTTATGGTCACTATCCCAAGATCGTTGTTTTAATATTGATTTCTATTGGGTTTAGGTTTGATGATATGTCATCTCGATACCGCATTTCGAATGAAAGTTTTAGGAGGGGAGAGAACTATCACTGGGAAATAAGCATAAATCTAAAATAAAATAATCTTTATTACTAGTAAAGCTAAAGTGATAACTATAAAACTTAAAGTAATAGAATTAAAAGTATGATAGAAGACTTATAGATACGTAAGAATATGTTATCTTTATATAACACTTGGTATTCTTGGTAAATTGTATATCGTTGTCCGTTATAGTCTCCTCATTTTCTCTCATTACTGGAATCTCTTCATAAGATTTAGGCTGCAACAAGTGTTGGGGGTTTCTCACAATAGTTGAGTGAAGCTTGATATAGAGCTTTGGCTATTGTAACTTACTGGAAGAAGGGGCTATGGCTAGAGGGCAAAACCATAATTTGAACTCTTCTTCTAGTTCTTGGTGCAAGTTAAAAAACTAAAGTCCACTGTGAGACTTCTTGGTTGCCTTTTGGTTCTATTTCTTCTTATTATTGTTGCTAAATATATCTTTATAAGCTATTAAGGTTGGCAGTAAACTAAAAATACAAATATTTTTCTTTCTTTCTCTTCTCTCCTCTCAGCCTACGATCGACTAGCTTCTCAAGAGAGGTATAACTTGGATGTTTTATATAAGTCTCTTATTCTCTTTTTATAAGAGATAAAGTCCCAATTAATTTAGAACTTGAAGAGTCTTAATATCTTTGAGTCTCGGAGAGTCTGAATACCTGTAGGATTGGAGATTTTTAATCCCTTTCCAATTTGTTATAGGGCTAGTATATGGAAGTCTCGTATTCCTATTAGGAGTTAATGCTATCCTTTCTTTTTGGGTGTCCATATTTGGGTGAAGGTTATTATAATCCTAGTCCTAGTAGTAGGATTAGAACTGAATCATATAAGCTTTTTTTAACCAATAAAAATTTGAAGGCTTCAAGAGACTCTTTAATAAGAGTTAATTAATCTTATTTAGTGTTATTGAAATTATCTCTCTAAGGTTACCATTCTAATAATTATTTTTATTCTGTAACTCAAAAAATTTTAAAATACTTCAAGATGATAAATAATTTGATATTATATGATTTATTTAACTCGCTTGTCTCTGATACCATATCAAATTTTTTTATTTGACTGGTGCCAAATAAAATGGCTGGTCACAAATTAAAGTCAAACCGCCCACCGCTTTCCTTGAAAACAACTCCTGCACACCTTATCGCCGTATCAAATCGTTTTTTCCCCAAAAAGCAATCACCCATCTAATGAACAAAACAAAACTAGTTCAACATTCATCAAGTACTCCTCAGTGAGCCCTAAATAAAGTGAATAAACCGAGGTTGATTGTTGACTTCTCGGTGGACCGTCGATTTCTTTCTCTTTTCATCTTATCTACTACATTCTCTATCATCTTCAACTATTCTTCTTTCTTCTGTGCTTAGTGTCTGTACGTATTAGATTCCCGCAATATATCTCAGGCTTTTACGACTGATGTAACCGAGATGCCAAAAGCAGGAACCTCCCGCGCTATATAAAGGACAAGGTTGCGGTCTCCCCGCTGTGCCCAAGTCAAGTCCGGTCTTCCTCTTCTCGCCTCCTCCTTCTGCTATCCTCCTTCCCGCACGAAGCCTCGGTGGGAAGACGATGATGTACACCGTTGTCTTTGTTTAACTCTCCTCTTTCACCTGTGAGTACAGATAAGGGACGTCATTTTGCTTTAGTTGTTGATCCTTCGTGCGCCGAAAGTAGTACGCGTGAGACTGTGGCAGTGGTCGTGTCGTCGTCTGTGTTGTTGACCGTAACAGGCGGTGATCGACGAGTGCAGCTGATTTCGTCATGGGATCCTTCAAGAGCCGTGGTGGGAAGGACAAGGTGGTGTTCGTGATGGGCGCCACGGGCACCGGCAAGTCCAGGCTCGCTGTCGACGTGGCCATCCATTTCGGCGGCGAGATCGTCAACTCCGACAAAATGCAGGTGTACGATGGCCTTGACGTCGTCACCAACAAAGTCACCGATGAGGAACGTATGGGGGTGCCCCACCACCTGCTCGGTGGGTTGCCTCCTGACGCGGACTTCAGCGCGTCGGACTTCCGCCGGGCGGCGACGCTGCAGGTGGAGTCGATCGCGCGGCGGGGGCGGCTCCCCATCGTGGCGGGGGGGTCGAACTCGTACATCGAGGAGCTGGTCGAGGGGGCGGGTAGGGAGTTCTGGCGGCGGTACGAGTGCTGCTTCCTGTGGGTGGACGTGCAGCTGCCGGTGCTGCACAAGTTCGTGGCGGAGCGGGTCGACCGCATGGTGGAGCGGGGACTGGTGGAGGAGGTGCGGGGGCTGTTCGACCCGGACGTGGCAGACTACTCCCGGGGAGTGCGCCGCGCGATCGGGGTGCCGGAGATGGACCGCTACCTCCGCGCGGAGGCGGCGGAGGCCGACGAGGCCACCAAGGCGAGGCTGCTGGAGGCGGCGATCGACGAGATCAAGGCCAACACGTGCAAGCTGACCTGCTGCCAGCTGCAGAAGATCCACCGGCTCTGCACGCTGTCGGGGTGGAACGTGCACAGGGTGGACGCCACCGACGTGTTCCGGAGGGCCGGGAAGGAGGTGGACGAGGCGTGGGCGTCTCTGGTGGCGGGCCCCAGCGTGGAGATCGTGGCAGAGTTCTTGCACCATGCGCCGGCAGCGGAACCGAAGGCGGCGGCGCGCGAGGCGCAGCAGTTCGCCGCGGTCAACAACAAGAAGGGGGCTTCCTTGATGAATGGAGCAGTGGGCAGGGACATGGTGGTCAAGGTCGCCTCCTCCCTTGTGGGGGCCACGGTCTGAGTGCTGGGTCCCACCGCCGAGAATAAAAATGTCTCAATAATAAGATGCCACACCCATTTCCGGCTTGTGGGGACGTGAGGAGCTGTGACTGCTTTCTCGCTCCTGCGTCGTGTTTTGTAAGATCAGAGAATGGAGAATAGATAGATATATGTCGAGAGAGAGAGAGAGAGAGAGAGAGAGAGAGAGAGAGAGAGAGAGAGATAAATGAGGGGGAGGTGGTGGGTTCCGTCACACTTTATTCTAACTTCATAAAACTATGATATGTGTCTTATCTCACATCCAATAAAAGTCCTATGGAATCAATGTGTGCAACGCACGCGAATGCGAAGAGTCTATCATTCATCCATCTTAGAATCATTTCAACTATTTATCTGAATGAAGTATAGATAAAATAAGCATATTTTGGACATAATTGATTCGACCAAATCGGTTAGACGATGTTGTAGGATTGTTTATATATTTTTTCTATGTACGATTTCCTGCATAGAATTTGCATTCCTTGAAATACGAACGAAGAATGCCGATCATTTATGGACTTCGATGATCCTTTTTAGCCTACTATAGAATTACTCCTATCGGAAGAATTTTCGTTCTCTCTCATCTAATCCTCCAAATATTACAAAAAGAAAAAAAGACACCTCACTTGATAACATTAATAAAGTATATGTTTATTTGCTTTTAATAAATTAGCTAAATAGTGAGACTTTACAGTGATAAATATTAAAGGTGCATTACATATATATTTATATATAGAGAGAGAAAATCACGTAATCATGCACATAAAAAAGGAAAGGAAAATGCTGTCAATTACAGTAGGCTAGCATATCATTATGAATTATTATTGATGCGAAGCAAGATAATTAATTGATAGAACTTTCCATTGATATGTTTCTCTTTTTATTCTCGTGATCTTTTTTAGATTCACATGACATATTTAACATAAACAATAAATATGCATTAAAGAGAGAGAGAGAGAGAGAGAGAGAGAGAGAGAGAGAGAGAGAGAGAGGTTTTGGTGAAATAAATTCTCTCCCTGTGAATCTATTTTTTTTTGTTTTCTGTGGTTTATTTTCTGAGTCAAACCATTTTCACCTAAATTCAACTCTCTCTTTTTTTTTTTTATCAATCTCAGCTTTCATACTATGTTGAAAATTTTATTAGATTTTACTATGCATGTTAAAGGATTTTTCAAAGAATTAGCTTCATCAAAAGTCTCTGATGGACTCGGAGACCTTAGTGGAAACTTTTTGATAGGACATCAAGGAGGCTTTCAAATGTTAAACAGCTGGAGTTTTTGTTGTAGTTGGAACAAGGAAACAAAATCAAATCAATCTGGATTCTAATATCAAATTTTCCCAAAATTATATGTTAGGCATAACTTAAAAAGTTCGATGGTATATATTCTCATTGGTTTCTGTAAATAATTTTTTTCTTCCGTAAATATAGTTTTCTTGCAAAAGTAAAATAAAAAAAAATGTAGTTTTCTTCTGTAAATAATGGTTGGTTTTCATATTTGTGTGTGTGTGTGTATATATATATATATATATGTTTGGCCAGTTGGATAATAAAAATTTGAGCTCTGATCTCTCCCGTCAAACCTCATCCTCAACAAGTTTTTGGTTTCAGTACGCTTAAGTACCCTAATAAGATGAGTCTAAGGTTTTACTCACTCATAGCAATCGACCCCAATACAACTCAAATGCTTAAGCTATTAAGTACGACTGTATATGTATTTTTATTCTTCAACTCTTAAAAATGAAAGGTTTTTTTTTTTCATAAGTTTTAAATTTCGTACGAATATTTTCTTAATATTTTAACTTCTTCATTAGTGTGCAGATCACCTCCATCTTCTTCTTAGCCAAGATAAGTTAAATTATGTATGACATCTCCAACTGTGCTTATGGAAGAGGAAGAACCTACAAGACGCCAAAGACCAAACCATGTTTCGATCATACCACCGTGAGCTGAAACTTGATTCCTAACCAATACAAATAAAAAAGGAATTAGAAGCCTACAAGATCAATGGCCAGTATGATATCATGTATATTCGTAGTCATCACGCAAGCATCTATTACAGGAAGATTAGGAAATCAAAGAAGAGCTTTATTTCCTGTACATATATCATGAACATCTGCATCCCTACATGGGGCCTGTGATGAGAACTGCGACTCATCTCAGTGTTGCTACAGCATAGTAGGGTATATGCATGCTATAGCCTTGACGATCCAAGTACTTCCTCTTCTTACTCTCGGGGACGTCGGTCTTCTTGAGATCGTCGATGCACTTTGCGTCCGCGAGGCATGCGAAAGACTTCGACTCGCCGGAGAAGTATCTCGATAAGCCTTTCCTCCTTGACAACAACAAGAAAATGATATGTCAGAGACACTACGTAAGACCCATATGGATGAAGCTGCAAGTAAAGAGTGGAACACTTTGGGGGTAGATGCGTCTTCAAAGAACCCATGTCGAAGGTATGATGAAGAACGCCCAAGTCTTGGGTGGCGGTGGTTGACATGGAAACGAGAAGGGGGATAGCTTCACTTCCTGAATCTGTTGTCTGTTGTTGATGCTATCATGTAGATATATAGATCGTAAGGTAGATGAAGAGAGAGAGAGAGAGAGAGAGAGAGAGAGAGAGAGAGAGAGAGAGATAATGGTCAAGAATTGGATCTAATAATAGGATAAGAACATAAGACGTGGATGGATTTACGCGAGCAATGGGCGATTAATATGCGCTTCGTTTCAGCCTCAGAACCAGCAACTACTGAAGTACATGTCCTTGCGGACAACCTCCGCATTATTACTTGTATTATATGAGATAAAAGAGGACGGATAAGAAACTCAAGCAAAGAGCTTCCCAGTCACATTAATGCCCCTTGAATTGTTAAAAGATTTTTGAACCATTCATTATTCACAAGTATTTTTTTTTATTATTTTGCTGAGTGATGCTCTGAATAATTACTTTTGGGGATGGTTTTTTCATATGAGCATTACTCTTGCAAATAGCATACTACTTGCATGATGGCTCATAGTAATCTTATTTTATGGAATCAAATATATATGAAATATAATTAAAGATCAATAAGACAAAAAGAATTTATCATCTGAACTAGAATTTCTTTTATAGGGAGTCATGGTTGAATTAGAGTGTTTGACCAGCTCAACAGGTCCGGTCGCACATGTATAAGTCCCATTGAATCTGTCCACTGTGCCTGAGAATATTTGAGAATCTTTAGGTGTCTAATATAGATTCCTATCTTCACTGAGACCAATGTGGGATAGGGTTCTCCATATGATTTCTTGGATGCTCAGGTTAGATTTTCAAAACAAAATGAATCGAGTATGTGATGGTGAGAAATGTTTGACCTCAGTAATTGCACCTTGATAGACTTCTCAACGTGATTCCTTCAACACTCAAGTCAAATTCTCAAATTAAAGTGGATTAGGTATATGTGACTGTGAGAAAGATTAGACCTCAATAACTACACCTCGATTTATATTTTATAGTTAGTCCCCTCACCCTTCCCCTCGAGATGCAAGCTCTTCTCAACGTTCCCAAATTCCAAATCTCCCTCCCATCGGATATATGGGTCTCTCAACGAAATGGATTAAAAGTTGGAAGACATCCATAAGGTAATAAGACAAGGGAAGCAATCAAAAATTGAATTGTATTTCTTGTCCCACTCTATAAAAGGCATAAATGAGGAGCCTATCCCTATAAATGGAAAGTCAAACCTCTTAGAGCACATAGCGGCATTCACCTCATAGATGATACTTATATGTTGAACTTTCCCTGTGACTCTAAGAGGCACAACACAGTAGTGGTTTGCTAAGTCTCCTCCTTAGTCCATCTCCTCGTTTGGTTAGTTAGTAAGGGAATTCGAGCTTAATCTTGTTAATTACAAGTTTTTTTTAAGAAGCCTATAACTTTTCTCCAAGTCATACATAAGGTAAAAAAGAGAATCATTGGAGAGCTACACAAAAATATTTAATGAGGTTAGGATGATTACTAATCCAACATCGTCTATCTATATCAATGCATATATTAGTGGCTTTTAGCGTTCAAGGTTCTTTTATAAAGTCATCACTCAATCCCCTGTGGCCTTCTCGAAGTTGTTACAATAAGCTAATCACTATATTGTGGTTGAATATATAATTCTTAGGAAGAGAAATACTAAGCTAAAGAAGCTAGCAAACGAGGAAAGAGTTATGTTGAATCTCAGATTTTGATAATGAAACCAATTGATAAATTACTTGATCAAATATATATATTGAGAAAATTGTGTAAGATTAACTAGGATAGCAATCAAGGCATAAAGCAAAACGAAGTGTCGTAGTCAAGATCAAGATTTCGTTAGAAGTTCAAGAGTTTGTCGGAAGTCCAAACGTTCATCAGAAGTTCTGTCGGAATTGACCGATAAGTCCAAGAGCTTGCCAAAAAAACTATTCAGAACTCGTCAAGAAGATTGTCATGAAGTCTAGGAGCTTGCCGGAAGTCTGTTGGAACATTACCGAGAGATCGTCGGAAGTTTGCCGGAAGATCACCGGAAGCTCGTCGGAAGAAACCTAGACTAATCGAACTTGATTTGCTTAGTGTATGTCTTAAGAATCATAGTTAGTACGTAATTAGGATTAGATTTAGGAGGTAATCCAACTAATTCTGTTAGGGGCTAACTGGGTCCGTAATTAGACTGGTTTGAATCATAATCAAGGCCCAACTAGATTGCTGAACCCTGTCTAGCAGTGGCACCGCCAGAGTGGAGCGGTGGAACCACCTAGGGAGCAGTCTTCTAGATGGTCTGGGTGATGGTACCATCGGCAGTTATTAACTGTCATGTAGTGGTAATATTTGTCAGGTAGTAGTACCACTAGAGCTCAGTCTCTAAGAGCTCTGTCAGGCGGTGGTACTGCCCAATACTGGCGGTGGTACCGCTAGTACCCAAGAAATCTGGGATGAGACATTTTTTTGCTCTAATTTTGAAGCCATTGGAGCCTATAAATACCCCACCCTTTTCTGCATGAAAAGGTAACAAAAGTACAATCAAAGTATGAAAAAATTCAAAGTGTTGGGGTGTTAAAAGTATTGTAAAAGTGAGAAGAGTCATCCTTCTCCCTCTCTTTAGCTTTATGATCATCCAAGAAGAGGTGTGAGGCTTGTAAGGGTTATCTCTTAAACCTGTGAAAAGGAGAAAGCACCGTAAAGAGGTGGTTGATTTTCACATATTGAAAGAAGACCATTAGTGGATGCTGGTGACATCGACGGAGGAGGAATCAGAAGTAGATATAGGTCACAACAACCAAACTACTATAAATTCTGGTGTACTAATTTCCATTCTGCTTTTCATTACTGCCATTACTTTCTAAGTTAATTGCTAGTTCATTTACTCTAAAGTCAAGTACTTTCCGAGATTGGTTTTCAACGAATGAAAAATTTACAAAACTGATGATTTTTTCCATCGCACTAATTCACCCCCCCTCCTAGTGCCGCTCTTGATCCTAATAATTAATATCAGAGCAAGGTCACTCTCGGTTTGGTTTAAAACCTAAGAGTGATAACATTTACTGGCAACCAAGAGGGTCACTCAATTATACGTTGATAAGACCCTAAAGGTCTTATCGTCGCTCTGATACCAAATGATAAGACCCTAAAGTCTTATCGTAGGCTCTGATACCAAATGATAAGACTCTAAAGTCTTATTGTAGGCTCTGATACCAAATGATAAGACCCTAAAGTCTTATCGTGGAAGAAAGGGGAGAAATGAGGATGATAATGATCGCTTCGAGGGGATCGACCTCCTTGATTGCTTCGAGGGGATCGGCCCTCCTTGATCGCTTCGAGGGGATCGGCCCTCCTTGATCACTTCGAGGGGATCGACCTCCTAGGGTTTGTCCAAAGACAATAGTATTTTTCATAGATTACCCAAAAGAAGTAGTTACATCCCTATTTATAGAGTTCCATCCAGAGTCCATCAGGACTTGAACTCTAATAAAAAATAAATATTAAATAAACCTCTACTTGACTCTAACTGAACCAAACCGACTCAATAAACAACTGGACTAAACAGACTCAATAAACATTATTCAAAAGCTTAGAAAAAGGGTCCTAACAGTTCCTCCCTCTTCAAATCAGTCTTGTCCTCAAGGCTGAGCAGCATCAATCTCGGGGAGCTTCTCTTTCAGCACTAGCCATAGACTATCTGCAACGCATCACAACCCGTTGATCAAGTAAGTATGATCTCCACTTTTTGACAGTGTAAGCAATAGGTTGATCTTTCAGTGTAGTAATCGTTGTAAGAAATTCCTGGCTTTTGCTATCATAAGTTAAGATCCGTCCATCAGCTTCGAATATATCACAGCCTTCAATGTGGTGGGCTAATTGGGCTGCAACTTTCCTGTCCATAAAATTATTAGTGCTATCTGTATCAATCAAAATAGTGACAGGTTGATGCTTCAAAGTTCCTCCGATTTTTATAGTTTGTGGGTTAGCATAGCCAGCCAATGCATGCACTATATGTGTGATGACTTCAATATCTTCATCAGTTTCCATACCTTCATAATCGGAGTCCAACTCTTCTGCTTTCGGTTCCTCTCTAATTGGCTCAATCATCAGATGTTGCCCTTGTTTACATTGGTGCTCCATACTCCATTTTTCATCATAGTACAAACCCCTTACTGATCTTTCCTTGCTAATTTTTTTCTCATGTAGATTTGCAAATGAGATCGCAGCTATCATAGTACGGGGTTGACGAGCCTTAACTTCACACCGGATCTCTGGAATAAGCCCTTCAATAAATGTATCCAGAAGTTGTCGGTCTGACCAATATCTAGCTTGATTTGATAATCTTTCAAACATACTCTGATATTCTAACACTGTAGAAGTCTGACGAATTTTGGCGAGCTGGCAATCAACATTCTCATATTCAGATGGGCCAAAGCGAACAAGAAGCCCTCTTTTGAACTGCTCTCACGAAGGAACTCCGTGGAAAGTTTCATACCAATCGTACCACTGGAGTGCATCTCCCTCGAGTTGGATTGAGGCTACTTCAACCTTAGATTCTTCTGGGGTTCTGTAAAGATGAAAAAACTTTTCTGCCTTAGAGATCCAATTGGTCGGATCTCCATCTTTCCATCTCGGAAATTCCATCTTCATATGTGAGTAATTTGTGTCATAATCTTGTGGCCCTTTTCCTGTATTTTCAGATCTGTGCAACATAGTACTTGAGCTCCCACTTTGTTGAAATTTACTAAGGCTCCCTAGTAAGTCCTTTTTGAAATCATTAAGTACTTCTTGTAACCGGTTCTCAATTCTAATTTCTAATGCTTCCATTTGTGCTTTCATTGAGTTATCGGTGGCCATTGCGTAAGACTGCAAATCTGTCATCTCAACTCCTGTTTTTGGTGTCGGACAAGGGCATCAACACTGTAGATGCGAAGTTACCGAGGAGGTGGACGCCAAGGGCAGTGCTGTGGTCACTGTGTTGGAGGAAGAGTAACTGCCCTGTTTCTATCACTGCGTGGGGTGAGAGCGCCGGGGTTGGAAGGCGACTGCGTTGATGTGGTTGCAGTTGCTGCGACCCACGGGAGATCGCCGAGCAACGGGGTTGAGGCAAGGCAGCGTACTTGCTGCGGTTACTGCATTCGCTGTTGGAGGGATGCTGCTGTAGAACGAGGGGTTGGTCGTTGGCCGGGAGCGACGACGGTGGTTACAATCGGTGGCTGCGGCAGCCGAGGGTGCCACTATTTTTGTTGCTGCGTACTCTGTTTTTGTCGCACCACCGAAGGAGTTGGCCGGAAGGATCACGAGCAGTTGAGGAGAAGGCTGCGGTGACTGGCAGCAGCGGTGGTCGCTGGCCGGAGCGCAGCGTTGGCGGTGGAGAAGGAGGCAGTGAGGGTCGCGGCCGGGATCGAAGGGGGCTGCAGCAACAGAGGAAGCTCTGTTTCTGCAACCGTTGCAACGAGGGCTGCGGCAACCGGCGGCTGCGGCTGCGACCCAAGGGGGGGGCACGGCGACAGTTGCGGCTGGGAGGCGGGCGGCGGTGATAGAGAGATCGAGAAGCAGCGGCGGCGGTGGAGAAAAAGGCAGCGAGCGTCGTCGCTGGCCGGGAAGTTGTGATGCTGGAGATGGGAAACAGGGTGCTCTGTTTCTATCGCACCACAGCCGGAGCCGCTGGCGATGCTGGCAACGGCGGTGCGGCGGTGATCGTGCGGCCGAGAAGCAGCAGCAGCGGTGGAGAAGGAGGAGTCGGCGGCTGGAGAGGCGACCGACGCCTGCGGCAGCAGAGGGACTGGCGGCTGCTCTGTTTCTATCGCACCACAGAAACAGCGACGCCGACAGATCGCACGGCCGAAGCTGCAACCAAGGGAAGCCAGCGATGGCGGTGCGGCTAGGGCAGCGTTGCCGACGGTATAAGCGGCGATGGGTGGTCCGCTGGCTGGGAATCGGCGGCGGCGGCCCTTCTCGCTCGAGCGAGATGCGGGCAGCGAGGAGGCGAGGTGAGAAGGTTGCTGGCCGGGGCACAGTGGCAGCGGTGGGCGCTGACCGGGGAGCAGCGGCGGCGGTGGTCGCCGACCAGGAAGCAGCGCCGGCGGTGGAGGAGAAGGGAAGCAGGGGTGGTCGGCGCCGGGAAGCAAATGTTCCTTCTTGGTTGAGAAGGAACAGCGTGCGTGGCTGCTGGCTTCGCACTCACTTTTTTTTTTTTTTTTTTGATCGAGATGGGGCAGCGAGGAGTTCGAGCGGTGGTCGAAGGTTGTTGGCCGAGGAGAAGCAGCGACAACGGTGAAGAAAGAGTTGCCTTGTAGTGGTGGTGGGGAAGAAGGGAAGCAAGGCTGCGGCGGGCTGCGCTAAGGATCGTGGCTCTGATACCAAATGATAAGACCCTAAAGTCTTATCGTTGTTCTGATACAAATTGATAAGACCCCTTATCGTTGTTCTGATACAAATTGATAAGACCCTAAAGGTCTTATCGTAGGCTTTGATACCAAATGATAAGACCCTAAAGTCTTATCGTAGGCTCTGATCGCTTCGAGGGGATCGGCCCTCCTTGATCACTTCGAGGGGATCTCACTTCGAGGGGATCGGCCTCCTAAGGTTTGTCCAAAGACAATAGTATTTTTTATAGATTATCCAAAAGAAGTAGTTACATCCCTATTTATAGAGTTCCACCTAGAGTTCATCAGGACTTGAACTCTAATAATAAATAAATATTAAATAAACCTCTACTTGACTCTAACTGAATCAAACCGACTCAATAAACAACTGGACTAAACAGACTCAATAAACATTATTCAAAAGCTTAGAAAAATGGTCCTAACATACGTCCACCCATGTTCAATAGGATGAATTACATATATTTGAAGACTAGAATGATGAATTTTCTAATTTCTATAGATTTTGAGTTATAGAACATCGTAGAAAATGGCTTTCAAAAGTCTTCTCTTCCAATAAACGATTGAAATGAGTTGGAGAAGAAGACTTTCGCTTTAAATACCAAGGTTATAAATGCCTTGTTTTGCGCTTTAGATAAAAACAAGTTCAATCGAGTATCTATTTGTGAAACGACTTTTGATATTTGACACACACTCGAAATCACTCACGAAGGCACTAGTAGAGTAAAGGAGTTCAAAATTAATCTTTTAGTCTATACTTATGAGTTGTTTCGGATGAAACCAAGTGAGACCATTGGAGACATGTACACCTGGTTTACAGATGTCGTTAATGGTCTAAAAGAACTTGGTAAACGTTTTTCTAATTTCGAACTTGTTATCAAAATATTGAGATCCTTTCCAAAGAGTTGAGACTCTAAAGTAACGGTCATTCAAGAGGCCAAGGACTTGAATAATTTTCCTCTCGAAGAACTTATCGAGTCATTAATGACCTGTGAGATGACTTGCAATGCTCATAAAGAGCTTGAGAACAACCTTCCAAAGAATAAGAAGGATATGACACTAAGAACTCATAAAGACCACTGGAAAGAAAATTCAAGGGATAATGACTATGATGATGACTTGACACTCTTAACAAGAAAGTTCAAAAAATTCATAAAAAAACCTAAAAATGATACTAAAAATAAAATTGAACCTAAGAAAGAACAAATTATAAGCTACGAATGCAAGAAGCTGGGACATTTCAAAAGCGAATGTCCCTAAGTAAAGAATAAGCAACCAAAGAAGAAGAAGACGCTCAAAGTAACGTAGGATGACTCGAGCAATTCTGAAGGCGAAGAACAAAGCAATAAGGAGATCGCCAACTATGTATTAATGGCTATCGAAGATGAGATAAGTAGTTCATTAGATGTAAATTTATCTTTCGATGGGCTTTTAAGTGCTTTTCATGAATTATTTGATGAATGTAAATTAGTTAGTAAAAAGTATAAACTATTTAAAAAGAAGTATGCTTCTCTTGTTAGTGATTTTGATAGATTAAAAATTGAACATGATGATAGTTTAGCTTCTTGCACAAAATGTGATGAATTAGAAATGCTTAAAAAGAAGAATTTGCAACTACATGAAATCTTAGAAAAATTTGAAATAGGTAGCAAATTGTTAGGACTCTAGCTTGGAGAGTCCTAATTGAGAGGGACATTCATGTAAAACTGTTAGGACTCTAGCTAGGAGAGTCCTAATTGAGAGGGACATTATGTTAGGACTCTAGCTAGGAGAGTCCTAATTGAGAGGGGCATTCATGTAGGAGGTTTTTCTTAGAGAAGAATTAGGAGTTGTAAGGGAATAGGAGTCTTGAGTAGGAGTCCTATTAGGAGTTGGTTAGAAGTAAGAGTCTTAAGTAGGAGTCCTATTAGGAGTTAGGGTTTAGAAGCCCTATAAATAGCCATGTATTCCATCTCTTTTCATAAGCAATAGATGAATCTTTTCTGCAGCCTTTGAGCAGCAACTTGGAGGGAGGAACCCCTATAGAGTTCCAAGGAGGCCGATCCCCTAAAGAGATCTACCCCAAGTTTAGAATCTGCAAGGGTTCTAACACCTGGTATCAGAGCAGCGTTCTTGGCGTCTCGCTGCCCTTCCATAGCCATCCATCAACCCTCTACAACCATCCAAAGCAATTCCCACAATTGCTTAAAAGATCGTCACCGAATTCTACCATCATCTCCACCACCGCGGATCATCCTTTGATCTCTCCGTGAATTGCAACAGGTTCTGGTTTCCTACCTTACTGCTGCTGCAATTTAGTTATCCTTATTCGAAAATCAAAAAAAAAAAAATCGTTCCTATATTGCTGCATAAACTTTTCGTCACAAAGTTTTCATCTCTACGACGAAAGATACATTGCAGAATTCCAGCCGCATAGCACCATCTGTTTGATCTTGCTACTGTGCTTTTTCTATCCAAATTTCTACGAAATTTTTATGACATCTTTGACACTTCTTAACAGTGGATTTCCCTTTGGTTTCATAAAAAAATTCTCAATATAAACTACTGATCTTTTATGTCCAATCTGCTGCACTTGAATTGCAGAATTCAAGCCGCATAGCACCATCTGTTTGATCTTGCTACTGTGCTTTTTCTATCCAAATTTCTACAAAATTTTTATGACATCTTTGACACTTCCTAACAGTAGATTTCCCTTTGGTTTCATCGAAAAATTCTCAATATAAACTACTGATCTTTTATGTCCAATCTGCTGCACTTGAAAATCTATGCTACAGAAAATTTCAGCTGCATACCGTTGCCTTAACCTATCTATTTGCAATCTTTTTTGAATGAAATTTCTTATACACTTCATAGATCATCTTGGCTTCCATCTAAGATTGATCTATTAAGAAATTCATCTCTAAAAACGATTTTATGTTGCTGCAAATTTTCATCGTAACCCGCTGAAATTTTTCGACGATAATTCTGCAATTGCAACTTGCACCAATTTCCTTGCTGTTATACTGCCGAAATTTTCTTGATTAAATTAGATATCCTTGCTGTCATATAAACTGTGATTTTTCTATCAATTCCCTCCTCAATTCTCTCAAGTTTTTGGTGGAAATTACATCAAGAAACCATTGTTTCTTCGACGACAATTCTACTCTTACAAGACAGCACATACTTGCTGCAACTTCCACGGATTTCTGTCAAACCTTTGCTGCCATCTACCACAGATCCAAAACTTTCATCCACAGCCCTAAAACTCCACTAAATCACACCCTCAAACTGCACCCAAAACTGCCACAAAACAAGCCTAAATCGTAGCCTACATCCACCGATCCACCAACTCTTTCGACCATCACTTCTCTCAACCTATACATGCCTTTAACCTAACAACAAAAGAGAGATCTTAACATCATAGATTTGGAGGCATATACTATGGCATCTAAGGAGGCAATCAATGCTAAATTCGAAGCCTTGGAGGCACGAATGGAGGATAAGATTCGGACGCTCTTTACCGAACTCAGATTGGGCCGCCGACTAAGCCCGAAGAAATCATATCAAGGAGAGAGCTTTGCCCAATCACACCAAGCCCAAAGATATGACTTCCAAGAGAGGGGAGGCTCTATGACTGACCCCAACTATCCATGCATGAGAGTGGACTTCCCTAGATGGGAAGAAGGAGACCCGATTGGTTGGATCTCACGCGCGGAGCGATATTTTCGGTACCACAAAATCGCAGATGCATCTATGGTGAAAATTGCAGCTATACATCTTGAAGGGGATGCTATACAATGGTTTGACTGGTTTGAACATACTTATGGAGTCCTTTCATGGTGACAATTCAAAGAAGGACTGCTGATCCGCTTCAGACCAACCGATTACGAGAATATTGACGAACAACTGGCAAAGATCCGACAAACCTCCACCATTCAGGAGTACCAAACCAGGTTTGAAAGGTTATCTAATCAAAATCATGATTGGTCTCAAAAACAGCTATTGAGGACATTCATTGAGGGTTTGAAGCCGGAGATCCGAGGAGAAGTTAAAGCACGACAACCGTACACGCTTATGGCAGCTATCTCTTTCGCACGACATCAAGAGGAGCAATTGAACCATGAAGCTCGGAGGACTAGGGTCGCTCCTCAACCAGTAATATTGAAGCCCTCAGCCCCCCCTACCATCGGCCAAGTCCCTGCACCAAAGAGGTTAATAGGAGAAGAGCTTCGGGAGCGATATGCGAAGGGGTTATGTTGGCATTGTGACGAGCCGTGGAGCCGTGAGCATCGCTGTAGTAAAGGAGGACTTCTTATGATTGAACCGATAGAAGAAGAGGTCATTGAACATTCAGAAGAGAGCCTTGAACATGAAGAAAAAGATGCAGAAGAAGAGCCACAACCGACTGACGTTACAGTACACGCACTAGCCAACTACTCAAACCCGCAAACGATAAAAGTTGGAGGCCTTCTCAAACAACAACCGATCACTATTCTCATCGACATGGGCAGTACTACTAACTTCCTAAATAGTAAGCTTGTTGTTCGAATAGCATTACCTATCGAGAATCGCTGCAGGTTTGATGTTAAGGTCATCGACGGACGGATTTTGAATTGTGATCGTAGGCGCCCGCAGGAGAAACTATTGCTGAAGGACCAAGAGATAATTGCAGATTTCTTCATTCTCACTCTTAACAATCATGAGGCCATGCTCAGAATTAAATGGTTGATGACATTAGGTGATATTTTCTGGAATTTTATGAAACTAATTATGAAATTTTATAGTAAGGAGAAACAAGTGACATTGCACTGGAAACGTGGGGGCGACATAACAACGATTTGTACACAACAAATGGAGAATGTTTTGCATAAAGCATGCAGCGGCTTTTTGATACAACTTGAGCAGCAAACTAAGGAAGAGCCAATAGAATTTGAAGATCCAAATCTACTTCCTTTGCTTGCTGAATTTTCAAATATATTTGACAAACCGTGCAACCTACCTCTCACCCGTCGGCATGATCATTGTATAACGATTCTTCCAAGCAAATCTTTAGCAAATACTTGGCCATATCAGTATCTACATCTCCAGAAGGATGAAATAGAAAGTATTATAAAAGAGATGCTCGAAACAGGAGTTATTCAGCCAAGTTGCAACCTCTACTCTTCACCGGTGCTACTTGTACACAAGAAGGACGGAACATGGCGAATATGCATTGATTACCGAGCTCTCAATGGCATAACCATCAAGGATAAATACCCTATTCCAGTACTAGATGAATTGCTATATGAAAGGGAGCACAAATCTTCACAAAGATGGACCTTTGATCCGGGTATTATCAAATACGAGTGTACGAAGAAGTCATACCGAAAACCGCCTTTCGAACATACAACGACCACTAGAAATTTTTACTTTCTTCAATAAAAGGTGGGATATCTTGGGCATATCATATCAGAGGAAGGTGTGATGGTGGACCCCTTCAAAATTGGAGCAATGCAAAACTGGCCGACCCCGAGAAACATAAAATTGCTATATGACTTTCTGGGTTTAATAGGCTACTACCGTAAGTTCGTGAAAAACTATGGAAAGATCAGTGTACCACTTACTTCCTTATTGGAAAAAGATGTCCTCCAATGGTTGGACAGAGCCTCCACTGCCTTCGATAAACTTAAGGCAGCCATGACGACGACGCCGGTGCTAACACTACCAGATTTCAACCGACCCTTCATTATTGAGGCCGACACATCTGGAGTCAGAATTGGAGCCATTCTCATGCAAGATGGTCGACCACTTGCATACACTAGCAAGGCATTATCTCCCTCCTATCAAAATAAGTCAACATATGATAAGGAGATGCTCGCCATTGTGCGCGCAGCAACGCGGTGGAGACCCTACTTGATTGGTCGACGATTTCAAATTAAAACCGACCATAAAAGCCTCAAGTACTTTTTGGAGCAAAAGATATCATCCCCTGAGCAGCAAAAATGGGTAACAAAACTTCTTGGATTTGATTATGAAATAACTTATAAAATGTGGAAAGAGAATATTGTTGCAGATGCGCTTTCGCAGCTACTTGAGCAAGCTGAATTTTCGGTCGTTTTACTTCCAACCAACGACTTCCTTGAAGATATTAAGATGGAATGACAGGAAGATTCGGAGACCAGTAAGATACAAAAAAAATTAGAGGAAGCACCAAGCTCCGTGGCTCATTACAATCGGGACTCAAAAGAATTATGCTATAAGGGACGCATTGTGCTTGTGACAAATTCTACTTGCAATTTCAAGAGCAGATTTTGGACAAAGTTATTCTATATGCAGGGTACTAAATTAGAAAGGAGTACGACATATCACCCACAAACCAACAGCCAGACGGAAGTTTTAAATAGGTGCTTGGAGACAGCCCAAAGCCACCCACCAAATATGACTACCCAAAGAGAACTCCAGACCCAGCCAAGTGCCATTATTGATCGACGGATCGTGACTCGACGACGACGACCCACTAATGAAGTGCTAATATAGTGGATGAACCTACCAATAGAAGATGCCACTTGGGAGAACTATGACGACTTGAAGATCAAATTCCCAGAATTCACGAATCATCAGCCTCGAGGACAAGGCTGATTTGAAGAGGGCGGGTCTGTTAGGACTCTAGCTTGGAGAGTCCTAATTGAGAGGGACATTCATGTAAAACTGTTAGGACTCTAGCTAGGAGAGTCCTAATTGAGAGGGACATTATGTTAGGACTCTAGCTAGGAGAGTCCTAATTGAGAGGGGCATTCATGTAGGAGGTTTTTCTTAGAGAAGAATTAGGAGTTGTAAGGGAATAGGAGTCTTGAGTAGGAGTCCTATTAGGAGTTGGTTAGAAGTAAGAGTCTTAAGTAGGAGTCCTATTAGGAGTTAGGGTTTAGAAGCCCTATAAATAGCCATGTATTCCATCTCTTTTCATAAGCAATAGATGAATCTTTTCTGCAGCCTTTGAGCAGCAACTTGGAGGGAGGAACCCCTATAGAGTTCCAAGGAGGCCGATCCCCTAAAGAGATCTACCCCAAGTTTAGAATCTGCAAGGGTTCTAACACAAATCCTTAAACATGATCCTAATTAGTGTAGCGGTAAAAATGTTAATTTCGTAAATCTTTTATTTCGATTAAAATCAATTTCAGAAATGTGTTTAACTTAAAACACATTAGTAAGAGTGTGCAGTTAGAGTAAAGAGGAAGTATGATAGTTTGCAATAAATGTAAATAGCAAAGCAAAAAATATAAATCATATTTATAGTGGTTCGGTCGTCGTGACCTACATCCAATCCCAATTTCTCTTTCGTCGAGGCCACTGGCATCCACTAACCATCTTCCTTCAATGGGCGGAGACTAACTATCCTTTTACACCCCTCTTCTCCTTTTCATAGGTTTTGGAGACAACCTTTTACAACTCTCTTTTACAAGGTATCCCTCTCACACCTCCTTAAGAACTTTCTCTAAGCTTTAGGAGGAGGGAACTCAACTTTCTAATAGGATTTACAACTTTAGAATCACAGAGTTTTGCTCAATATTTCTTACTATTCCATGCAGAAATAGCTAGGGTATTTATAGACCTCAAATGACTTCAAAACTTGGAGCCAAAATTCAAATCCTTAAGATTTCGGGGTACGGGTAGTACCACCGCTTGCATTGGGCGGTACCACCACTCAATCTAGTGGTACTATCACTTGGGAGACTGTGCCTGGGTGGTACCACTACCCGACAGTCTCGGAGACTGAGTCTAGGTGGTACTACCACTTGACACAGTCTCGGAGACTGTGCCACGATAGTGCCACCTGTTGGGTCATTATTTGAGCCTTTCACTTGGCCTAACACACCCCAAAGTTGGGCCCAATTGACCCTTAATTGAGTCAGCCTAATTCCAACTCAATTATATGCTAACTATGAATTTTAAGGTATACATTAAGCTAAATAAATCTGTAAGTCTAGGTTTCTTCCGACGATCTTCCAACGAACTTTTGATGATCTCTCGGCAATATTCCAATAGACTCCCAGCAAGCTCTTGGACTTCACGATGATCTTCTTGGCGAGTTCTGACAAGCTTCTTTGGCAAGCTCCTAGACTTCTCGGTCAATTTTGGCTGAACTTTCGACGAATGTGTGGACTTCCGACGAACTCTCGAACTCCCAACGAAATCTCATTCTTGACTCCGGGACTTCATTTTGCTTTATGTCTTGATTGCTATCGTAGTTAATCTTGCATACTTAAAACCGACTTCGAATTAGATAATTTTTATAAAGCAAATCAAATGTTGTCTGGCATGTCATTGGTTCATCAGCACTTCATCCGAATCTTCGACGCATCGTCCTCTCTTGCGACCTATTGCCCAATCGGCTAGTTGACCTTCGTGTTGAATCTCGTATTTTGATGATGAAACCACTTGATATATGTTTATGTTTTAATCTACATTTTGAGTGACGCAGGATGCTTCGATCAGGATGAGACAATTAAAGCGGAAAAAATCATGTTGTGCCGGAGGAACATGTCAGAAGATTGGACGTCGGGCCGATGGATCGGTCGACGTATCGACAGAAGGCTTCGGGCCGTGGACTTGGGCATCGGACCAAGAAGAGCGGGTATTGCACTAAGGATATCGGAGTTGCGGAGTCAACTGGCCGATTGGGCAATAGGCCGCAGGAGAGGATGATGCGCCGAAGAATCGGACGAAGCGTCGAGGGACCAATGACATGCCGGACAACTTAGTTAATTCCTTAGGATTAATTGTCTCAATCGAAGTTTTGTTTAAGTGTGCAGGATTAACTACAATGAAAGAAAGACATGCAGCGGGAGTTGCGCCGGAGTCAAGACTATGATCATGTTGGGGGTTCGAGAATTCGATGAAAGTTCGGACGGTCGTCGGAGGTTCTGCGGGAAATCCGAGAAGTCCAGGAGCTTGCCAAAGAAGCTCGTCGGAACTTGCCAAGTTGATCGTCGCAAGTCCAGGAGTTTGCCGAAAGTCCGTAGGAGCATCATCGAGGGTTCATCGGATGATCGACGGAAGCTTGCCGGAAGCTCGCCGGAAGAAGCGATTAATGCACCGGAGCAAGTTGCAGTAAATGTCTTAAGAAATTCGTAGTTAGCACGATGATTAAGTTAGAAATGGGAGGTGATCCCATTAACTTAATCTTGGGGCAATTGGGCCATTGACAGACCCAAATTGGGCCGAATGGATCAGCCCATTCGGACCCAGATTACTTGGCCAGAGGTGGCACCGCTTGGGTCGGTGGTGGTACCGCCCAGGGCTCAGTCTCTGAGCTCTGGCTGGGCGGTGCAACCGCCTTTGACAGAGGTGCAACCGCCTGAACTCGGTCTCCAAGCTCTAGCTAGGCGGTGCAACCGCCCCTGACAAGCGGTGGCACCGCCCAGAGGCTTAGTCTCCGAGCTTTGCCAGGCGGTGCAATCGCCCCAGTTAGGCGGTGCAATCGCCAGACCCTGGAATTCCGGGAGATGACAGTTTTGAGCTCCAAATTCAAACTGATTTAGAGCCTATAAATACCCCTCCCATCCCTGGGTAAAACACACTAGCACAGAGAGATTAAAAGAGAGAAAACGCTACTGTAATCTCTAGAATTTCCCTCCTCTAGCTTAAGTGTTAGAATTTTGTTTAAGAGAGGAGAGTGAGTGCTTGTAAGGGTTATCTCCTAAACTCGATAAAAGGAGAAGAGGGGTGTAAGAAGGAGATTGATCTTCGCCTAGTAAAGGAAGATCGTTAGTGGATGCCGGTGGCCTCGACGGAAGAGGAATCGGAGGAGTGGATGTAGGTCACGATTGACCGAACCACTATAAACTCCCATCTTCTCTGGTTTGCATTTTGTTTCCTGCTATTACCTTACTGCAAACCCTTTCAATAGTTTGCTGCCTTCAATACATTTATATATGCTTTCAAGCTAAGTTTCCGAATTTACGTTGTAAACAATTTTTTATCGTACGAGAGATTTGACGAAGTTGACGTTTTTATCTGCTGCACTAATTCAAACCCCCCCCCCCCCCTCCCCCTCCCTCTTAGTGCTCTTGATCCTAACAATTGGTATCAGAGCCCGGTATTTCTCATTTTGGATTTACACTCGAGAGAAATGGCTCTTCATGGATTTAAAGAGGGTTTTTTGGTTGTTCGTCCACCATCGTTTAACGGATTGAACTACACTTATTGGAAAACTCGAATGAGAGTTTTCCTGATTTCTATGAATTTGGATTTATGGAATATTGTTGAAAACGATTTTCAACTTCCCTCTAAACCGATGAACGAATAGTCGGTTTTGGAGAAGAAGTATTTTTCTTTAAACGCAAAGGCTATGAATGCCTTATTTTGCGCTTTGGACAAAAATGAGTTCAATCGGGTTTCTTTGTGCGAAACGACTTTTGACATATGACACACTCTTGAAATCACACACGAAGGCACTTTTAGAGTTAAAGATTCGAAAATCAACTTTTTGATGCATGATTTCGAGCTTTTTCAAATGAAGCCAAGCAAAACCATTGGTGACATGTACACCCATTTTACAGATGTCATCAATGGTTTAAGAGCTCTTGGCAAATATTTTTCGGATTTTGAACTCATAAACAAGATTTTGCGTTCTCTTTCTAAGAAGTGGTATTCAAAAGTAACTGCAATACAAGAAGCTAAAAACCTAAACAACTTACCACTTGAAGAACTAATTGGTTCGTTGATGACATATGAAATGGTGCACAATGCACATGATGAACAAAACAACCTTCCAAAGAATAGGAAAGATTTGGAATCCCGGACAAATGAATATCACTTGAGCGATGACTCAAGTGATGAGGACAATGATGAACTTGAACTTCGAACTCTAAATCTTAATAAGTTTATTAAACAAAAATCTAAAATAAACAATGAACTTGAACGGAGGAAGAGGCCAAATAAGAACACAAAGTGGGATGAATCGAGCTCCTCCGAAGACGAGGAGAAAATCAAGAAAGGCGAGGTGGCAAACTACGCCTTAACCGCTTTCAATGAAAAGGTAATCGAAATCCCCCTGATTTATTTTGAAATTACTTGATGCTTTCATGATGTATTTTCTTTTTTAGTTTAGAATTAATTTTCTTGAAAATTACATGTTTAAAAATAAAAATACAAAAATTATGATCATGCTAGTAATTTCGAAAATGATAATATTGCATATTTTATGATAAACAAACAAAATGATTTTGATTGAAAATATGAAATCATGGTTAAAAAGTAATAATGTGTATCATGTTTGATTTGAAGTAATGTATAATGAGGTAATGAAAATATTAAATATTTTTGATACAATGATTGACATTTTTATGCATGAGATTTGAAGTTATACATGATGATAAGCATGTGTTATTTTCATGAGTGTATTTGAAAAACATATGGCAAAATCATATCCGAATGCATGAAAGTGTTAAATTTCATTTTCGGATTTTCTTGACCATAACAATTAATTTTTTAGAATCTATTGATCTTGACGGTTTTATGACGAAATTCATTTTTTGATCCTAAACGTTGATGCATGTTTTTATTTAACATAAATGAAAAAGCATGCTAACATGAAATCAAATACTTAAAAAAGGGGAAAATATATTATGAAATCATGAATCTACCTATGTTATGAATTTTGTGAACCATAAAAGTGATTTTTATGATTTAAATTTGAAATGAGTTTTATCAAAATCATGATATTGATTTCTTGGAATAACATGAGATTACCTTTGATGATTATTTTGATTCATGGAATTTTGGATTCATGACTTGGTCTTACATTTGTTTATGAGATGGTTGAAATCTTTGTACCTTTGAATTCTTCCCTTCTCCTTTCAATTTTTGAATTTATGCATGTTATATGTTGAAGATTTGAAACCATGTTTTGGTATCATGCATATCTAAGAAATGTTGATGTGACAAATTGAATGTGTTGAAAATGAATGATGATTTTTCTCTTGAATATAACTTGTGATATTTTTTACATAAATCATCATTTTGATTTCTCGACATTCGATACATGAGATTTTATTATAAATCAAAGTTTCTCATTAATCGATCTTCTACGATTTTACTTGATATTCTCTTGAGAGGAGATTTTCTAAATGAATCATGATTTCTCCTTGTGAGTTCTTGGAGTCATTACTTGATTTTCTTTTAAAACAAGATCTCTTCTTTGTACTCCTAGTTTTTTTCTTGATATTTTATTTAAAGAAGATATTTACTATATGAATCATGTCTTTTGGTATTCAAATAATTTTATCCTTCGTGACATGATTTCTTTGTATTTATGGCTTGCATGGCTTGAAATGTTTTGGTATGATGCATGCAATGATGAAATATTCATGAAGTTAAAATGATGTATGCAATACTTATGATAATGATATACATGATGTATTACTTATGATGTGTATCATGAATGCTTTAAATGATGAATGTTTGGTATCATGATCAACATGTTGATAAATGCTTAAAAATTTTAATGTTTGAGTATCATGTATGATATGCCCATTAATGATGATTGATTTATTTTTCGGTATCGTGCATGAAAAATAAGGTTTTTGAAATTGTGTATGTTTTAATTTGAATATATAATGATGCACAAATAAGATTGATACTTATCTTTGTCATAATATGAAAATTGATATAAGGGTCTTCCCTTGTTTTTGACAATGACAAAGGGGGAGCAAGAATTTCTAGCGTGGACATTATGAAAAGAGGCAAACTAGCTAGCTTGCACAATTCAAGATGAAAGCAAAAATTACACTTCTCAAAAGAGAAGATGCAAATGTAACATTTGCCAAATTGTTTGCTTGCCTCATGTAAAACATTATCTCTTGCTAGTTTGGCATTTTGCTAGCTTCCACTTTGCAAAGAAAGCAAAAATGACACTTCTCAAAAGAGAAGAAAGAGCTTGTTATCTTGAACATCACAAGCTTGCCTATCTTAAGAAACAAAAATTGCAAAAGTGCTATCTTGCCTATCTCAAGAAGCAAAACTTGCAACTTGCACGTTGCAATAGGAAGCAAGAATCATGAGCTTACACAAGAAAGTTATCTTGCATTTGCTTTCAAAATTTTTGCTAGCTTGTATATTGTGAAACTTGCATATCGTAAAAATTGCTAGCTTGTAGTCTAAAGAGAAGCAAAAAGTTGCTATTTCAAAAGAAGCAAATGTGCTATCTTGCCTATCTCAAGAGGCAAAAATGCTAACTTGCATATCTAGCAAAACTTGACAAATTTGCATATTTCAAGAAGCAAGAGTTGCTTTCTTGAACATCTCAAAACTGCTAGCTTGCATGTTCTAAAATATTATAAAATTTGCTAGCTTGATGTTGTGGAACTTGCTATCTTACTACCTTGCATATATATGATGATAGCAAAATTGCATGATGATACTATGTTTTTCATGCACTTGATTGTTGTACTTCTCCTTTTTGTTGATGACAAAGGGGGAGAAGTATGTTGATGATATGGCATGTTAATGCATAAGTCTATGCATAGGTTCATGATGACATGTTGCAAGTATTCATGATGAATATTGCAATGACTTGAATTCAGTTTGAATTCAAGGTTCTATCAATATGACATATTGATACAGGGAGTTTTTTAAACTCCGGGAGTTAAGGTTAACTACATCATCAAGTGGTTGTCATCATCAAAAAAGGGGAGATTGTTGAATCTTATATTTTGATGATGAAACTGTTGGGAAATCTTGGGGGTGACATCACATGCGCAGCGGAAGAACAAGAAAACAAAATCTCCGATTCCCAAAGAGATGTTCGTCGTCATGCGAATATTGGTGCGCAAAATCCGCGAAACTTAAAACTGCGTATAGAGTAGATTGTGTTACCTAGGGAGATCGTATATCCCTGTTTTCTTACAGATCCTTAGGAGAGGGTGAAAGAGGTCAAGCGTTCTCCTCTCTAGCGGTGATCCACACAGTAGGGCTGCGACAACGCTCCTAAAAACTCCAGGCCTGCTCTGAGGTAGAGAGGGGGAGGAGAATAGGAGAGGCAAGAAAATGCTTTAGCCTATGAGGCTCTGAATTTCTCCTATTTATAGAGGTCCCCTGTCAAACCCTAATGGGTCCTCCCCTAGTGGGTATTGGATCTGCATCCAATAAGACAAGGGCTCCGTCGGATATCTCATATCCGAACCTCTACTCATCGCAATGCCTACCATATGTATGTGACCCTCTAGGCCCAATATCGAGCTGGCCGTGAGTCAAACCTGTCAGAACTCCTTCTAACTTAGTGAATTATTATCTCCGTAATAATTCACTCGACTCATCGACTACGGACGTACTAGGCCACTACGCCGTAGTCCCCAGACGATACAGGGGTATCCAATCCATTGGACCTGTCTATCCTCAGTTACCGTGTACCTATAGTCCCTCGTCCATATAATATCCCAGAGACCGTATATCGAGCATGGTGCTGTCAGACCCATACGGTTTCTACTTGAGTCTTGCTCTAATCGGATTCTCCCAGAGAACTCTTTCTCTCTCAACCCGAATGACACTGGCTAGGGATTTTTCTGAGCAAGAACACATGGGATATTCCTCTCATGATGCCGAGAGTGGATAATCCTCTATCGACACTCAATAGCCCTCGTAAGGTCGACTACCACTCCAAATGACCAATTGTACTAGATCTGGGACAGCCAAACCTATAAGTCTGGTATCAAAGAGTGGAGCACTCATACAGGACATCCTTGGTGTCTCAAGTCTAAGGACCAGATATACCACTAGGACTACGGAATCGCTGTTTGACAATAAGGCATCATCAACCATCCAATATTTCGTAAGCGGATCAATCAGTGAACTCATTCTCTAATAAGCACTTGTACTGTATCCCTAGTGTCCCTACACGAGCAACTGTGAGACCAACTGCATTCATCATATGGATGGGTATACAGCACACCAGTCTGTCCGGTTATCACGATATCCCTCTCGAGTAACTTATGACCGGGATTATTTAGGATATGTGTTTAAAGGTGAATCGATCTCATTATCGTGATCTCATCACGATCCAATTCCCATTGCACAAATCCAAGGACATCACAATATATATATGCATATATGAAATAGTTATAAAGTGATATACGCCAAAATATAATAAGCAAAAAGATTCTGTATCAAGTCACACATGCCATCACTCGCGTGATTGGCTTGCTGGGCACCTATGACTAGCAGAAACCACTTGATATGTGTTTATATTTTAATCTGCGTTTTGAGTGACGCAGGATGCTTCGATCAGGATGAGACAATTAAAGCAGGAAAAATCATGTTGTGCCGGAGGAACATGTCAGAAGATTGGACGTCGGGCCGATGGATCGGTCGACGTATCGATAGAAGGCTTCGGGCCATGGACTTAGGCATCGGGCCAAGAAGAGCGGGTATTGCACCAAGGATATCGGAGTTGCGGAGTCAACTGGCCGATTGGGCACTAGGCCGCAAGAGAGGACGATGTGTCGAAGAATCGGACGAAGCGTCGATGGACCAATGAAATGCCGGACAACTTAGTTAATTCCTTATGATTAATTGTCTCAATCGAAGTTTTGTTTTAAGTGTGCAGGATTAACTACGATGAAAGAAAGACATGCAATAGGAGTTGTGCCGGAGTCAAGACTATGATCACGTTGGGGGTTCGAGAATTCGACGGAAGTTCGGACGGTCGTCGGAGGTTCTGCGGGAACAAATCCGAGAAGTCCAAGAGCTTGCCAAAGAAGCTCATCGGAACTTGCCAAGTGGATCGTCGCAAGTCCAGGAGTTTGCCGGAAGTCCATAGGAGCATCACCGAGGGTTCATCGGATGATCGATGGAAGCTTGCCAGAAGCTCGCCGGAAGAAGCGATTGATGTACAGGAGCAAGTTGTAGTAAATGTCTTAAGAAATTCATAGTTAGCACAATGATTAACTTAGAAATGGGAGGTGATCCTATTAACTTAATCTTGGGGCAATTGGGCCCTTGACAGACCCAAATTAGGCCGAATAGATCAGCCCATTCGGACCTAGATTACTTGGCCAGAGGTGGCACCGCCCAGGGCTCAGTCTCCGAGCTCTGGTTGGGTAGTGCAACCACCTCTGACAGAGGTGCAACCGCCCTTGACAAACGGTGGCACCGCCCAGAGGCTCAGTCTCCGAGATCTGCCAGGTGGTGCAACCGCCAGACCCCGGAATTCCGGGAGATGACAGTTTTGAGCTCCAAATTCAAACTGGTTTGGAGCCTATAAATACCCCTCCCATCTCTGGGTAAAACACACAAGCATAGAGAGATTAAAAGAGAGAAAACGCTGCTGCAATATCTAGAATTTCCCTCCTCTAGCTTAAGTGTTAGAATTCTGTTTAAGAGAGGAGAGTGAGTGCTTGTAAGGGTTGTCTCCTAAACCCGGTAAAAGGAGAAGAGGGGTGTAAGAAGGAGATTGATTTTCACCTTGTAAAGGAAGATCGTTAGTGGATGCCGGTGGCCTCGACGGAAGAGGAATCAGAGGAGTGGATGTAGGTCACGATTGACCGAACCACTATAAACTCCCGTCTTCTCTGGTTTGCATTTTGTTTCCTGCTATTACCTTACTGCAAACCCCTTCAATAGCTTACTGCCTTCAATACATTTACATATGCTTTCTGCTAGTCATAGGTGCCCAGCAAGCCAATCACGTGAGTGATGACGCATGTGACTTGATACATAATCTTTTTGCTTATTATATTTTGGCGTATATCACTTTATAACTATTGCATATATGCATATATATATTGTGATGTCCTTGGATTTGTGCAATGGGAATCGGATCGTGATGAGATCACGATAATGAGATCGATTCACCTTTAAACACATATCCTAAATAATTCCGGTCATAGGTTACTCGAGAGGGACATCGTGATAACCGGACAGACTGGTGTGCTGTATACCCGTCCATATGATGGATGCAGCTGGTCTCATAGCTGCTCGTGTAGGGACACTAGAGATACAGTACAGGTGCTCATTGGAGAATGAGTTCACTGATTGATCCGCTTACGGAATGCTAGATGGTTGATGATGCCTTATTGTCAGACAGTGATTCCGTAGTCCTAGTGGTATATCTGGTCCTTAGACTTGAGACACCAAGGATGTCCTGTATGAGTGCTCCACTCTTTGATACTAGACTTATAGGTTTGGCTCTCCCAGATCTAGTACAGTTGGTCATTGGGAGTGGTAGTCGACCTTACGAGGGCTATTGAGTGTCGATAGAGGATCATCCACTCTCGGCGTCATGAGAAGAATATCTCATTTGTCCTTGCTCAGACAAATCCCTGGCCAGGGTCATTCGGGTTGAGAGGGAAAGAGTTCTCCGGGAGAATCCGGTTAGAGCGAGACTCGAGTAGAAACCGTATGGGTCTGACAGCACCATGCTCGATATACGGTCTCTGGGATATTAGAGGGATGAGGGACTATAGGTATGCGGTAACTGAAGATAGACAGGTCCAATGGATTGGATTCCCTGTATCGTCTGGGGACTATGGCGTAGTGGCCTAGTACGTCCGTAGTCGATGAGTCAAGTGAATTATTACAGAGATAATAATTCACTGAGTTAGAAGGAGTTCTGACAGGTATGACTCACAACCAGCTCGATATTGGCCCTAGAGGGTCACACACATATGGTAGGCATTGCGATGAGTAGAGGTTCGGATATGAGATATCCGATGGAGCCCTTGTCTTATTGGATGTAAATCCAATACCCACTAGGGGAGGACCCATTAGGGTTTGACAGGGGACCTCTATAAATAGGAGGGATTCAAAGCCTCATAGGCTAGAGCTTTTGCTTGCCAGAGGAGGACTCTTGACCTCCTTCACCCTCTCCTAAGGATCTACAAGGAAATAGGGATATACGATCTCCCTAGGTAACACAATCTACTCTATATGCAGTTTTAAGTTTCGCGAATTTTGCGTACCAATCTTCGCACGACAACGAACATCTCTTTGGGAATCGGGGATTTTATTTTCTTGTTCTTCCGCTGCGCATCTGATGTCGCCAAGATTTCCCATCACTTTAAAGCTAAGTTTCCAAAATCGGTTTTACGTCGGAAACGATTTTTTATCGTACAAGAGATTTGACGAAGTTGACGTTTTTATCTTCTGCACTAATTCACCCCCCCCCCTCTTAGTGCTCTTGATCCTAACACTTCGCAACTCTAATTTTCTTGGCGTAATTTTCACTCTTCTTGGCCCGATGCCTGAACCCATGGCCCGAAGCATTATGCCGATACGTCGACCGATCCTTCGGCTCCATGTCCAATCTTCTAACATATTTTTCTCTAGTCCAACATAATTCTTCCTGCTTTAATTGTCTCTCCTTAATCGAAGCTTCCAACGTAACTTAAAATGTAAATCAAATCATAAATACTATCAATCAGTTTCATCATCAAAATATGAGATTTAACAATCTCCCTATTTTTGCTGATGACAACCAATTGATGACAGAGTTAACCTTAACTCCCCCTATCAATATGCCATATTGATAGAACCTTGAATTGAAGCTGAATTCAAGTCAAAGAAAATTTAATCATGAGTCCAAGCAATATAAAATTATGCATAATCAAAATTTTAATACATCATTCCATGCATGATCATTATCATAACTTCTCCCCCTTTGTCATCAACAAAAAAGAGAAGTGCGTTTAACAAGTTTCAAATCATTGCATTATAAATATAATCTCAAGTTTTATCATCATGCAAGCTTGCAATAATTTTTTTAAATATGTAAGCTAGCAATTTTTAGAGATGTGCAAGTTTAGCATGTTTGCTTTTCTTGAGATAGCAACTTTTTGCTTCTCTTTAGATTACAAGCTAGCTATTTTTACAATATGCAAGTTTTACAACATACAAGCTAGCAAGTTTTTTTATTACTTTACAACATGCATAATCACCAAATCATCATTAATTTTAAAGATGTGCAAAATTATAAATTTTGTAAGTTTGTATTTTTGCTTCTTAAGATAGGCAAGCTAGCAATTTTGGTGATGTTCAAGATAGCAAGTTCTTTCTTCTCTTTTTAGAAGTGTGATTTTTTGCTTCCTTTGCAAAACGCAAGCTAGCAAAATTTTACATCATTTTACAACATACAAACTATTAATTTGGCAAGTATTACTTCTTTTTAAAGTACGAAGGTTAACAAGTTTTTGAAAAAGAATGCAAGATAGAAAGCTAGCACGATAGCAATGCATCATTTTAGAATATGCAAGTTAGCAAATTTTACTCTCCCTTTAACATACACAATTTTAAAACCTTATATTTCATTCTTACTTCATGCATGATACCAAAAATAAATCAACAATTTTAAGTATTTATCACTTCATGATTGTTGGTACTAAACATTCATCATTTATTTTCTCCCCTTTTGTCATAGGCAAAAAGAGAGGAATAGCACAAAGGTGTAAATATTCAAGCCATCACATGGAAGATATCAAGAACAATTTGGTGATAAGATATACTTCATAAATACAAAGAATAAAAAAAAAAATCATATCATGAAGGATAAGATCATATGAATACAAAAAGGCATGATTCATTTTGATAAATATTCTCTTTAATAAAATGATAGAATCATGGCGAACGATCTTAATTTACATAAAGTTTCAAAACATAATTATCAAGATCAAGAATAAGTGAAAAAAATGGATAAAAGTCATTCAAATTTAAATAATCAAAATCATTTTCATAGTCCAAGAGATTTATAAAAATGATACAATTAGATTCATCAATCTCCTCTTTTGAAAACTCGATAAGGTAGGGATTGAGAAATTTTCAAAAAAAAAAATATTTCTTTTTTATTTCATACAAGCATGCCTTTGTCATTTATGTCAAATCAAAACATTTAAAATCGAAAAAGCAACTTTCATTACGGCAATGATCGATAAGCCATAAATTACAAGAATCATCATGTATAATTTCAAAATAAAACCTCGTTAAGCATGATCATTATGCATCATTACTTTGGGCACGATATCAAAACATGGTTTTAAGTTTTTAAGGTATAATATGCACAATTTCAAACTATAAACTCATTAAGCATGATCTCAAGCCTCTTAATATTTTTACTAAAACATCAAGTATGGTTTCATTAAACATAATGTTGAATGATTTTTAAAGATACCTAAACTTCTTTAGTTTCAATTTTGGTGATTGACTTTATTTTAGCATGCCCAAATTTTTATTCTTATGTCAAAACCATGCATCATGTTTAAAATTGAAAACCAAAAACGTGATTCATCATAAAAATCATCAAGCCATACAAAAGCTATGCATCGTCGTTGAAAAGCAATGTGGAAATTATCAAGATACTCATTATTGCTTCTTTAAAACATACATAGAATTAATCCTTTTAGGTGTACAGGTATTAGATTTATATCTAACATTTTATTACATTATTATAAAATATGCAATTGTCATTATTTTTTTAAAAATTACTAGAAAGATAAGAATTATCCTAAAACTTTGAACATTTTCATTATATTATTAAACATACAATTTTGAAAAAAATTATATAATTTTTCTAAAATAAATTAAAAATAACTCATGAAAAACATCAAGTAATTTCAAAATAAGGCAAAAGGGATTTGGTTACCTCGTCGTTGAAAGTCATTAAGGCGTGGTTTGCCACACCGCCTTTGTTGGTTTGTTCTTCATCTTTGAATGAACTCAATTTGATCCAGGCTACCTTGATTCTTTTTTGACAACTTCTTTTTAAGTTTATTTTTATTCTTTAATTCTTGTTTAATGAACCTTTTAAATTTTATAGTGAGAAGTTCGAGTTCATCATCAGTTGAGTTTTCGCTCAAGTGGTCTTCATTTATTCTAAGTGTCAAATCCTTCCTGATCTTTGGAAGGTTATTCTTAAGTTTATCATGTGTCATATAAGCAATTTCATAGGTCATTAATGACCCGATAAGTTCTTCAAGAGCAAGGTTGTTTAGGCCTTTAGCCTTTTGTATTGCCATTACTTTTGAATCCCAATTTTTAGAAAGAGATCGTAAAATTTTGTTCACAAGTTCAAGGTTCAAAAAACTTTTACTAAGAGCTTTTAGACTATTGACGACATCCGTAAGGTGAGTGTATATATCTCCAATAGTCTCGCTTAGTTTCATATGAAATAATTCAAAATAATATAATAAAATATTTATTTTAGAGTCTTTAACTCTACTAGTGCCTTCGTGTGTGATTTCGAGTGTACGCCAAATGTCACAAGCCGTTTCGCATGTAGAAACCCGATTGAATTTAGTTTTATCTAAGGCATAAAAAAAACATTCATAGCTATAGCATTTAAAGAAAAAGTTTTCTTTTCCAAATCATTCCATTCGTTCATCGGAGTAGAAGACTTTTGAAAACTATTTTCAATAATATTCTATAAATCAATGTTCAAGGAAAGAAACAAAACTCTCATACGAGTTTTCCAATAAGTGTAGTCCATCTCATTAAACATTGGTGGACGAACGATAGAAAAGCCCTCTTGAAATCCGAAAAAAGTCATTTCTCTTATATATTAAACCAAATGAGAAATAACGAGGCCTTGATACCAACTGTTAGGAACGAATCAACACTAAGAGGGGGGGGGGGGGGGGGGGTGAATTAGTGTAGTGGTAAAAACGTCAATTTCATAAATATTTCGTTTTGATTAAAACTGATTTCGAAAATATGTTTAACTTAAAACACATTCATAAGAGTGTGCAGTTAGAGTAAAGAGGAAGTATGATAGTTTGCAATAAATGTAAATAGCAAAGCTGAAATGTAAATCATATTTTATAATAGTTCGGTCGTTGTGACCTACATCCACTCCCGATTCCTGTTCCGTCGAGGCCACCGACATTCACTAACGATCTTCTTTCAATGGGCAAAGACCAACTACCCTTTTATACCCCTCTTCTTCTTTTCATAGGTTCAGGAGACGACCTTTTATAACCCTATTTTACAAGGTATCCCTCTCACACCTCCCTTAGAACTCTCTCTAAGCTTTAGGAGGAGGGAACTCAACTTTCTAATAGGGTTTACAACTTTAGAATCATAAAGTTTTGCTCAATCTTTCTTGCTACTCCATGCAAGAATAACTGAGGTATTTATAGACCCTAAGTGGCTTCAAAACTTGGAGCCAAAATTTAAATCCTTGAGATTTCGGGGTACGGGCGGTACCACCGCCTGCAACCTGATACTGGGCAGTACCACCGCCCAGTCTAGTGGTACTACTGCCTGGGAGACTATGTCTGGGCGATACCAGTACCTAGATTAGTGGTATCACTGCTTGATAGTCTCGGAGACTGAGTCTGGGTGGTACCATTGCCCAAACCGGTAGTACCACCGCCTAACACAGTCTTGGAGACTGTCACAACGGTTCCACCTATTGGGTCACTATTTAGGCCTTTCACTTGGCCCAACACAGCCCAAAGTTGGGCCTAATTGACCCCTAATTGAGTTGGCCCAATTCTAACCCAATTATATGCTAACTACGAATTTTAAGGCATACACTTAGCTAAATAGGTTCGTAAGTCTAGGTTTCTTCCGGCGAGCTTCCGGCGATCTTCCAACGAACTTCCGATGATCTCTCGGCAATGTTCTAGCGGACTCCCAGCATGCTCCTAGACTTCACGATGATCTTCTTGGTGAGTTCTGATGAGCTTCTTTAGTAAGCTTTTGGACTTCTCGGTCAATTCTGATAGAACTTCTGATGAACGTCCGGACTTCCGATGAACTCTTGAACTCCCAACGAAATCTTGTTCTTGATCTGTATTGTAGTTAATCTTGCACACTTAAAACCTACTTCGATCTAGACAATTATTACAAAGTAAATCAAATGTTGTCTGGTATGTCATTGGTTCATCAGCGCTTCGTTTGAATCTTCGGCGTATCGTCCTCTCTTGCGGCTTATTGCCTAATCGGCTAGTTGACCTCTGCAACTCCGATTTCTTTGGCACAATTTTTACTCTTCTTGGCCTGAAGCCTTCTGTCGATACATCGACCGATCCTTCGGCTCAACGTCCAATCTTCTAACATGTTTTTCTCCGGCCCAACATGATTCTTCCTGCTTTAATTGTCTCTCCCTGATTGAAGCTTCCTGCATCACTTAAAACACAAATAAAATCATAAATGCTATTAATTAGTTTTATCATTAAAATCCAAGATTCAATACATAGAAGAGATGGAATCAGCTTTGTGAGTAACACTCATAAAAATCCAACCAACTTTGTTAAAGGCTCAAGTTTGCATATTTCACTCTGAAACAAATGCAACTTTTATTACAAATTTGGACATATTGCTTATAAATATTCATTTAAGAGATATAGTTCACATAAATTGATTTGGATTCTTAAAGGAATCATAAAAAACTACATGCAAAATTATAAGTCGAGTCGATCGATTTATGAGGCACCCAAGGTCAAATGGATACCTAAAAATCACCTTTTTTTGTAGAAATATTTATCATTACAAGCTAGGAGCAAGAGATGGTACCTTGATAGTGGATGCTTAAAGCACATGACTGAAGATCTATCTTAATTCTCTAAGCTCACTAGCCTAGACGAAGGGTATGTCACCTTCAGAGACAATAATAAGGGTCAAATCATTGGCAAATGAACCATAGGTAACAAATCCAACTTTTTAATTAAAGATATGTTGTTGGTTGATGGCTTAAAGCATAATCTTTTGAGCATTAGTCAATTATGTGATAAAGGATACGTCATTAGATTTGAATCCATGCTTGTATTATTGAACAACCACACAAAAATACCTCTATGATTGTCCTAAAATAAAATAATATGTATACTATTGACATTGATGATCTTTGTAATAAAATTTATTTTTCGATTTAGAATGTCAATGCTTGGCTTTGGCATAGGAGATTAGGTCATGCTAGCATGAAACTAATCTCTCAAATCTCATCCAAAGAACTTGTAAGAGATATTCCTACTATTAAGTTTGTTAAAGATAATGTGTATAATGCATATTAACTAGGAAAACAAATAAAAGGTAGTTTCAAACCAAAGAACCAAATAAACAAATTGATACATATATATTTATTTGGACCAATTGATACATCAAGCCTAGGAGGTAACAAATACACCTTTGTCATTGTGGACGATTATAGTAGATACACTTGGACATACTTCTTGGCACACAAAAGTGATTGCTTTAGGTAATTTTTTAAGTTTTGTAAACTTGTTCAAAATGAAAAAGACATTTTGATTTCATCAATTCGGAGTGATCATAGTGACAAATTTCAAAACCGTGATTTTTAAAATTTTTATGAATCTAATTGATACAACCACAATTTCTCTACTCAGAGAAATCCTCAACAAAATGGAGTAGTAGAAAGAAAAAATAGAAATTTACAAGAAATGACAAGAACCATGTTAAACGAACATAGGCTACCCAAATATTTTTGGGCTGAAGTCGTTAGTACAATATGCTATATCATGAATAGGATTCTAGTAACACCATTACTTTCCAAAACTCCTTATGAATTATGGAATGACAAAAAACTCAATGTTTCGTAGTTTAAAGTTTTCGGTTGTAAATGCTTTATCTTGAATGAAAAATATACCTTAGGAAAGTTTGATGCAAAATCCAATGAAGGTATTTTTCTTAGTTATTCTTTTATTTCAAAAGCATTTCATGTCTTTAATAAAAGAACATTGGTCATAAAAGAGTCTATTCATGTTATTTTTAATGAAGTCTCCGAATTTAAGAAAAATAAGTTTGATGATGATATTAATTTTAATGCTTTAAATTTGAATGAGCCCTCTCCTCTAACTAGCAACTTGGATTTATATTCTTTTGAAATATCCTTACCCAAGGAATAGAAATATGTAGATGCTCATCCTAAAGAGTTAATAATAGGAGACACATCAAAAGGGGTTCAAACTCATTCTTCTCTTAAGAATTTTAGTGCCAACGCCGTTTTTTTTTCTCAAATTGAACCAAAATACATTGATGAAGCCTTGAAAGATAATTCATGGGTTATCGCAATGCAATAAGAGTTGAACCAATTTGAAAGAAACGAGGTGTGGAAGGTTGTTCCGAGGCTAAATGACCGTTTAGTTATTAGTACTAAATAGGTCTTTAGAAACAAGCAAGATGAATTTGATATCGTGGTTAGAAAGAAGGCTAGATTAGTGGCCAAGGGTTTCAACCAAGAAGAATGTATTGATTATAAAGAAACCTTTGTTCCTGTGGCAAGAGTAGAAGCTATAAGGATGCTCCTTGCCTATGCTAGTTGTAATAACTTTAAGTTATTTCAAATGAATGTTAAAAGTACTTTTCTTAATGGTTTTATTTATGAAGAAATTTATGTTGAACAACCTCTCGGATTTGAGAATGATAATTTTTTGAATTATGTATTTAAATTGACTAAAGCTTTCTATGGATTAAAATAAGCCCCAAGAGCTTGGTACGAGAGACTTAGCTCCTTTCTTATCCAAAATAATTTCTCTAAAGGCAAGGTTGATATTACATTATTTATTAAAAATTTTAAAAATAATTTTCTTATTGTTCAAATTTATATTGATGATATTATTTTTGGTTCTACAAATGAATCCTTATGCAAATCGTTTGCCAAGAGTATGAGCCAAGAGTTTGAAATGAGCTTAATATGTGAATTAACTTTCTTTTTAGGCTTACAAATCAAACAACTTAGTGATGGTATTTTTCTTAGTCAAACAAAATATACATTCGACTTACTAAAGTGGTTTAATATGGATAGTTCAAAGGCTATCAATACTCCTATGAGTACCTGAACTAAGTTAGACAATGACGAAAGTAGAGAAAGCTTTGATCAAAAAGCTTATAGGGGTATGATAGGCAATTTACTATACCTTACCGCAATTAGACCGGACATCATGTTTAGCGTAGGACTTTATGCTAGGTTTCAATCTAATCCTAAGCTATCTCATCTTAAAATAGTTAAAAGAATTCTTAGATATCTTAAAGGAACCACTAATCTAGGATTATGGTATCTAAAATATGAAAACTTTGAATTAATTGCTTATGCTGATGTGAATTTTGCTGGATATAGAATAGATAGAAAAAGCACATTCGGAACATGTCAATTCTTAGGTCATGCACTTGTCTCTTAGTCTTCCAAGAAACAAAACTTGGTTGCACTATCTACGACTGAGGCCGAATACATAGCGGCTAGTGTATGTTGTGCACAAGTTGTATAGATAAAAAATATATTGGAAGATTATAGAATTTATCTTAAGAATATTCTCATAAAATGTGATAATACAAGTGCAATATGTTTAACAAAAAATCCTATTCAACACTCTATAACTAAACATATTGACAATAGGCATCATTTCATGAGAAATCATATTAATAACCATGATATATCTTTAAAGTTTATTAATATGAAATATCAATTAGCCAATATCTTTATAAAACCTTTAAATGAAGAACAATTTAATTTTATTAGAAGGGAGTTAGAGATGTTAAAGTGTCCAAATGCATGAATTTGATGTATATCTTTTCTGGACTTTCTTGATTTTTTTATAAAAAGCTTTCATGAAATTATTTCATAAATAAGGCTTTCGTGAAATTTGGAATATCAATCTACTTAGTATCAAATTTATTTCATACAAACTTAATGATGTTTGATACACTTAGTCCCTTCACTAATGGAATTCATTGACAAATGCATCTCTCACGGATTTCACTCTTGTGAATTTTTAATGAGAAACATATTTGATTTATGAAGTTTTATTCATGGATTTCTTTTTATCCTTCATATAATGCTCCTTTCCCATGAATTCTTCCTTACTCTTCTCATGAAAGAAGAATTTTTATGAATTTTTAGTATGTGATGATCACTTGCAAGAATGAAGATTTAATTTCGTATGGATATCTTGATCCTTTTCATGAATCCCTTCTCTTTATTAAAATTGAAGCGTGATTTAATGAAACTCATGTATTGTTTTGAATTTGACTTGGTTCAAATCCTTTTATGAATTTGGTTCTTGGTAGATTCTTTCCTTACCCTTCTTCCTCTTCTTCTTATTTTTATGCCAAAGAAAGAAAGAAACTTGCACATCTCAATAAAAACCAAAAGCTTTTATGCATCTAAAGTAAAAATGTTAGCTTATCCAAAAAAAAGTTATCATGCAAAGTATTTTGCTTACCTTCCTTTATGGCTTGGATAAATTGGTGTGAAACTTGCTTGAATTTTTTTTGCCACAATTATATTGTTGAATTGTTCTCCTTTTTGTTGATGACAAAGGGAGAGAAATATGACAAATTAATGACAACTTGATATTTTAAATATTTGAAATAATGTGTAAAATATATTGTATCGTAAATACTTGAATATTATGTGAATGCTTAAAATATGATTGGTATCATCAAATACAAATATTTGAAAAATATCAAATATTTGCTTGAAACATATCTCGAATGATTACTTGTAAATGTTTTATTCCTAGTATCATGCTTGATTTCATCTATCATTATGATGAGGTATCGAACTTATCGTGCTTAATTTCCTATTTACAATTGATATTATGCCTCAAAATGATGAATTGCCATCTTTTATCAAGAATTGTCATCTTGTTAAATTTTATATTTGAAATTCATATCATACTTAAAAATGATAATTGTCTATTATCTCTATATTATATTTAAAAATGGATGTCATGCTTTGACATCATTTTTATTGATAAATACGTGGTATCATATTTTGAA